>NC_138897.1:56437391-57042956 GCF_965194825.1 Balaenoptera physalus
CAAATCAAGGTCTCAGCAAGCCTACGTTCCTTTCTGGAGGCTCCAGGGGACCATCCATTTCCCTCGCTTTCTTTCCAGAGGCTGCCTACATCCCTTGGCTGGCGGCCCTTTCCTCCATCTTCACAGTTTGGCAACATCAAATCTCTCTGACACTTTTTCTGTCATCACAGCTCTTTCTGACCACGGCTGGGAAAAATTCTCTGCTTGTAAGGACTCACGTGATGAGACTGAGTCCACCTGGATAATTCCGGATACTCTTCCCAGGCTCAAGGTCTTCATTTAATCCCATCTGCAAAGTCCCTTTTGCCAGGAAAGGTAACATTCACTGGTTCTGGGGTTTGGAAGTGGACATCCTTGGGGCCGTTATTCTGTCTGCAAGACGGGGCAGGGGGTGCTAGGCGGTGAGGGGAGGGCTCTCTTCCCCTGGAATTCCGAGGAGCACAAAGAATGTCAGAACTGTCCACCTGAAGTAAGAGGCTGGAGACTCTGTCTACCAGCTCCCAAGCCCTGTTGGTTGCAGGTGCCTCCTGAAGATAACTCACCAGCACCTCCAGGCTATATACCTGGATGGGGCAAGTAGGGCTCTGGTGTGTTGGGACATGGAGCGTACTGGACCCTATCAGCACAAAGCGAGAAGAGCTTGCAAGGAAGGGTCTTGGCCCAGAAAACAGAGACAGCCAAGGGGATGTGAATCGAGCAGCTGCTACATCGTGGAATGATGGCATTTAGTGACCTAAGAATCACTTCCGCCTAGAGCTTGGCTACTGGCTCAAACCAGGCTCCACCACTCCCTGTGAGGTCTTCACAAGGGTTAGACCTTTCTTAAGCTTCAGTTTTCCCCATTTTGTTAGATGGAGAGACTACTCTGAACCCCCGGGAGCTGTGATGAGAACGAAATGCACTAACACGTGCAGAGCTGCTGACGTGTAGTGAGTGGTCATAAAAATGGCAGCAGGAATTTTTACTTATCCATCCAAAAGAAAAACTTACTGGCTGCCAGACACTGGGGGTGCATTGTGAACAAGACTGACAAGGTCCCCGCCCTCATGGAGCTTCTCTTCCAGTGGAGGACATAGGCAACAGACAAGTTAATAAAAATACACAAGGCCTCACGGATTACGGTTGCTGCAATAAAGGACATGAATAGGGTGACACGATAGAAAGTAAAGGGGCAGGGACGGGGCAGACACTGTCCAGTGCCCCTCCACTGTCCCCCTCTTTCCCTTCTAGCAGAACCTACTGCGTTCACGTGGCACATAGGGATTCCTCGACTGTGGGAGGGCAGCCCCTACTCCAACCCCAGGGGTGAATCGTGCCTGGTCTAAATCAGTTACTGGTGATCTCACTCCCCTGGGTGAGTAACTGGCATAAAAGCAGACCCGAGAGCCAGTAAGATTCAAGAAGCAGCCTGCGTCTGGGGGTAAGTGAGGCCTTGCCCGGTGAGGAGAACGTCTTTTGTCTTTCCCCGCATTTTTCCTGCCTCAGACAAAATGAACGAGCCATCTGGACCGGCAACGGCCTTTCTGAGATCACAAACCAGCAAGGATGAAGATAAAAGTCTGACAGAGCAGAAGCCTCTAAAGGGCTGCGTCCTTGATGACGTCACGGAGCAGCTAAACCGCAGCCAGAAACTACCTCCCAAGATGGCTCAAGTAGGAAAAATAAGCCTCTATTGTTTCTCTATTTTTTATAATGCTAAAACTAGTCTGGTTTGCTGTTGCCTGCAGCTGAACACGTTCTTAGCCGATGGAGGTAATCCAGAAGGGATGTTTAATTAGAGGCCGGAAGGGTCAACTATGAAAAGAGCCAGGGAAGAGCGCTCAGGCAAGGGAAGAAGTGGAGTATGTGACAAGGACAGGGCAGACTTGTGGGTGACCTGGGGTCAGGGAAGAAGGGACGAGTGAGGTGGCCAGAGGGCACCCTTCCATGGCCTTGACTTCGGGATGAGGACTTTCAGAAACCAAGAGAAGCTACATAATGGCTTTAAGCAGGGGAGAACATATGGTCACAGGAGGTTTCAAATCCCACATTCTTTGATGTAGAAATGGGAAACCATAAGATCTATAATTCTGATAAGGATTTTAAAATGGAGTTATTAAAAATTATGCTGAAGCCAGAAACTGCAGGCCGCTAGTAAGCAGTTGTTAGCAAAGAACGTTGAAAAGGTAGGAGACTGATGACTCACATGTCTTGGGGGGGGGGGTAATGCTGTGAGCTGCAAAGCCTTTAACAGCCAATTGCTAAGGAGAAAGGCTAGCAATGTTTACAGGACATCTGACTTGGCCAGCCTTAGACTATAAATCCTAACTCAGCAGGGTAAATCCTAAACCCCACTGTGTCAGACTCACTTGTTTTCGTATTTGGTTTTATGAAAATGTGCTGGCTGGTTTCTAAGAACTATTCTAGAGACATCAGGACTTTAAAAGTGTAACCTACCTCCTTTAGAAGGAAGCCATCAATCCTAAAGCAACATGTTAATTGACTGGCACAGAAAATTGTACTCAGCCCACTATTTATAATTCCTATGGGACTTGAATCCTTTTTTTTTCCCTAAGAAAGTATCAAGGCTTTGGCTTTCTCCCTTCCATCTTGATTGAAATAAATGACTCTAACACATTCATTGGAATAAGTGTCTCTAACATTTATTTATTAATAAAGAATTCTTCTGACAGATGTGACCTGTCTGATGCATTAAAAAAAAAAAATCATCACTGGCCGCAATGTGAACAATGATTTGTAAGGGAGCCGGAGCTGATGCTACCGTGATAGGAGGAAGATGGACAGCCTGATGTGGGGAGGGCGGGTAGCGAAGACACACACTTGTGGACAGACTAGAGATGTTTGCAGGAGTTAGAACTGAAAGGATTGGCTGGAGGAACCAAAAATGACTGAAGATGACTCAGAGGGTTTTGGCTTGAGCAACAAGCTAGATAGTGATACTGAAATTGGGACATTCAGGAGGTGCACAGCTTTGGGTGAATCAACAGTTCAGATTCGGGCATATTCGGCTTAAGGTACCACGTTGCTATCCAAGTGGAGCTACAGAGCAGGCAGCTGGATGTACGTAAGTCTGGGGTTCAGCACAGAAGAAGCGTCTGCACAGAGACAGGAGCTCAGGTGGGGCACCAGGACACTCCAGTGTTTACAGAAGTAACACCACCCTCATTTACAGATAATAGTCGTTTGATACCAAAAAGAATAATGCCCACCAATTTGTCTGGCCTGCCTCTCTTGGAAGCCCTGCACATGCAACATTTGGTTTAGGTGTACCCCACTATAGAAACTGCCACTCCATAGTCCCCAAAAGACACTCCATCAATTACTTAGGTCAAATAATAGAAGCTCTCGATGACAGTGACCACCCAGGGTCAAACCATGGATGGCAAGGCCGTATTAACGGTGTGACTCGTGTCACTGAAAGCTGGCTCTGTCTCGGGTGACTAAGCCTCCTTTGAAAAGTGTGCCTTTGATAGAAGATGTGGGGTCTGGGTGGCGATTTAGTGCTTGGATTTTAGAGCATTATGTGGTATTTTTCTACTTGTGTACAGAAGTCACTTCAAGCAAGAGAGGATGAGAGAGATCAGAGCCACGCCAAAGCCTTAAGATCACTCGTGTGTCAGCTGCTTTCTTTCGTAGATGAGGTGTTGGGTGAGAAGGGCTCCAGGAAGTGTGCACTCCTGTGTGTGTCAGCCCAGAATGGTGTGGAGGGAACCAGGCTGAATAAAGTTATTTTGGTGATTAATTACTATTTTCAACCGAAGTCTTGGCTTAATTACCTGCTGTAAGTATGCTAATTTGGCCAGCTGTCTCTAGGTAGCTAACTTTACCCTTCATCTAAAAGCTTCCATCCAGAATGGAAGAAGCCTTTCTGGAGGAAGGAAGAATGCCCATCACCAGAGGGGAAGTATGACTTTGTTTCAGGGCAGTGTTCACAGTCTTTTCTAACCCCCTTTGGATGAATGTGCAAATCAGGGTCCCCCAGATATTTTGACACTCCCCTTCCCCATCACCACAATGCCATCAAAACAAAGCGGGAAACAGATGGCTGCTGTCTGGGGCTTGAGTGGGTTGGTGGGTGAGATTAGCAGTGGCTCTTCACACCCTTGGAATATACTCTTGAAGGCTTTCATTTGTCTTTGAGCACAGCAATACTACTAACATACTACTAATACATGAGATATGATGTTTCTCTCTTGTGGTTCGGCTTTCTTGAGTGAAGTTAATGCAGGGATAACCCTGGATGTGTGTACTAAAATGTAGGTCTTAGTCTCTTCAGCAAGTGGTGTTGGGAAAGCCGGACAGCCACATGTAATTCAATGAAGTTAGAATACACCCTCTTACCATACACAAAAACAAACTCAACATGGCTTAAAGACTTAAACATAAGATATGATACCATAAAACTCCTAGAAGAGAACATAGGCAAAACTTTCTCTGACATAAATCATACCAATCTTTGCTTAGGTCAGTCTCCCAAGGCAATAGAAATAAAGACAAAAATAAACAATGGGACCTAATCAAACTTACAAGCTTTTGCACAGCAAAGGAAACCATAAACAAAATGAAAAGACAACCTACAGAATGGGAGAAAATATTTGCAAACAATGTGACCAACAAGGGCTTAATTTCCAAACTATACAAACAGCTCATACAACTCAACAACAAAAAAACAAACAACCCAGTCGAAAAATGGGCAGAAGACCAAAAGAGACATTTCTCCAAAGAAGAAATACAGATGGCCGATAGGCACATGAAAAGATACTCAGCCTCATTAATTATTAGAGAAATGCAAATTAAAACTACAGTGAGGTACCACTTTGCGCTGGTCAGAATGGCCATAATTAAAAAGTCTACAAATAACAAATGCTAGAGAGGGTGTGGAGAAAAGGGAACCCTCCTACACTGTTGGTGGGAATGTAAGTTGGTGGAGCCACTGTGGAAAACAGTATGGAGGTTCCTCAGAAAACTAAAAATAGAATTACCATATGATCCAGCAATCCCACTCCTGGGCATATATCCAGACAAAACTATAATACAAAAAGATACACGCACCCCAATGTTCACAGCAGCACTATTCACAATAGCCAAGGCATGGAAACAACCTAAATGTCCATCAACAGATGAATGGATAAAGATGTACATATATACAATGGAATATTACTCTGCCATAAAAAAGAACAAAATAATGCCATTTGCAGCAACATGGATACAACTAGAGATTATCATACTAAGTGAAGTAAGTCAGAAAGAGAAAGACAAATACCATATGATTTCACTTATATGTGGAATCTAAAATATGACACAAATGAACTTATCTATGAAACTGAAACACGGACATAGAGAACAGACTTGTGGTTGCCAAGGGGGAGGGGGTTGGGAGAGGGATGGATGGAGAGTTTGGGATTAGCAGATGTGAACTGGTATATAGAGAGTGGATAAACAACGAGGTCCTACTGTATAGCACAGGGAACTATATTCAATATCCTATGATAAACCATAAGGGAATATGAAACAGAATGTATACATATATAACTGAGTCACTTTGCTGTACAGCAGAGACTGCCACAACATATTAATTCAACTATACTTCAAAGAAAAAATAATAATTGCTTAGTGGAAAAAACAAAAGCAAAAAACAAGAAAAGTAGGTCTTATTATTATGCAGGTGAGATCAGGAGACTACTGCCACTGAAAACAGCTTGTTATACTCACGGATCCCAATAGGAGGGGACACACCGTGACACGGGGGAGCCACATGAGGAAGATTCAGGGTCTGTCAGGAGGCAGAAGGAGAAGGGAACAATGTGGGCAAGGACCCTTCACTGTGGTTTCTGTGGAAGAATGGGTGAGGCAGATAAACAGGGTTAGGATTCGCTAGTTTGAATAATTTCAGTAGACTCTGGGGCACGGTAGCTGTCCCTAGTTGTCTGGTACCTGGCCCCAAGGTGATTATGGTGGGGGGGGGGGGTGCGGGGAGGTGGGCGGGGAATGGCCCTGAGTGTGAGAGGCGCAGAGGAAGTGGTGAGGGTGTGGGCTGTGGCTTGGTTGGTTAGCATATGAAAGGCTCGCGCTCACAGCTGAGCCCTCCACTCTCTCTGGGAATCAGCTAACCGTGGGAGGGTCAGCAGGCTCCTACCTCCCCAAGTCAAAGCATCAGGAATACATGGTTAACATAATGTGGTCAGCATTCTGTGAGGACTGGATGTGTAACCTTGGGGCTTACTCGCTGAGTCTCAGTTTACTTCTCTGCTAAATGGAGTAATAATACCTGACTCTACTGTAATTGTTGAGATTGAATGAGACTGTGTGGGTGAGAGGTTGGCACAGTGGCCCCTGCCAAGTGCTTAATGAATGGCACACATGTTTGTTAGTGGGGAAATTGCGAGCTCTGGTTACAGAGTTTGAGTTGCTCTGGTTACAGAAGTTTGGGGGTTGTTTTGGCACTGAATGAGGAAGGGTGGATATGTTCCTTCAACACCTGATTCTCCTAGCTGAAAAGCAGCTCCCATCTGTACCCAGAAGTTTCCTTTTTCTTTTTAATTATTTTAAATACTTGAAGAGATGCTTTGCGTATAGGTGATGGTCTCACCTTCATGAATCCATAGGTTGAAATGAATCCGTTTACCCCAGAGAAACTTTGGATCCAGGAGGTTAAGAGGTTCCCTTAGTTTTCACCAAATAGATGAGTAGCCAAGTCATTTCTGAAAAGTCTTCCATGGATTGATTAATGGATCAATTTCCCATTAACCTTTAGTAATAAAATCCATGATGCTAGAGAGAGTGAGGTTTGGGAATCTCTACATTTTAGTTCATCTCCCACTTGTGCAATTTCTTTCCTTCCTTCAATGAGTATTTATTATGTCTGAGGCACAGGGAGGAAGCAATTTACATAAAAGAATTTTGTGGAAGGAAGCAGGGCAAACGAAGCTCAGGATGCCTCACATTTTCTTGCTATGTAACTAGGGTTTGCTTCTATTTTAGATTTATCTCCATTTCCGTGAGTGTGTAGATGAAAATACCAAAAGAAGAAAATAAAGTCTGAGGCCAGAGAACGGCTGCCCTGAATAGTAATTAGTTTTAATTTTCCTTTCATTGCACCTGAGGGCTTTATCCGGCTTGTAATTATTCTGCAGTGTCTTCAGAACAAAGGGATGCTAGCTCTTGGATCTGTGGAACAATTGACAGCTCAACAACAGCAGATAATTAGGACTTGAAATAGTCCCTGCTCAGCTGACCCTGCCAGCCAGTCATCTTTCTCTGCCGCCCCATCTTCTCCTGATCCAAGGTCAGCAGCAGGTCAGATTCAGATGCAGAGAGACTTCATACTACTGCTTCCCTTCATGTACCCTCCGACTTGCTCTTTGCAGTTTTTGTCCCAGTTCTATAACCCAGGACCTGGCTTTGAACTTCGGCCAATCGCTCAAGCATTCTGAGCCTGAGCTTCCTGGGGCAAGATGGGGCTAACGCACCCACAGTCAGAGGTACGCCTGAAAGAGATGAAGTCAGAGCGCCCCCGTCCCCCGGACTCTGGCCAAGCCTCCTCTTGGGCTGTGGTTGGGTCCCTCGGTGTACAGAGCACAGAAGGCGTCCCAGGCAAACGCACTGTCTTCCGTATCAGGCAGAGCTTTGACTTCTGCCCTGCTAAAGCACACTGTGTGAGTCTCAAGAAGTCTTTTGCCTTTTTTATCTTAAAGCTACAGGTGGGCCAGGTGAGAAAACCTGCCCAAGATTATAACTCCAATCAGAACCAGGGCCAGGCCTCCAGACCTTCTGCTGAGCTCACAACCCAGCCTCTTTCCTCTGTATCTCCATTTTATCCCTGTGGGGGGCACGAAACCCAAAGGGACCCGCTTTAGTGGTTGAGATATTAGTGAGAACTCAACAACAGAACAAACACAGTTACAACAAACAAAACGAGAACGCTCCAACTGACGCTGGAGAAGATGCTCCAAGGACCTTCCACCTTCTGAACCCTTCGGTTCAGATCATCAAGGCAGACGGCCCACCCCGACCATCTGCTCCTGGACTTGCTGGATCCTCAGCTACTGCAGTCCCCACTGCAGCTCTGCCCTGTGGCCCCTCCCTCACCAAAGACTAACCTCTTGTGGCCAAAACGAGTGACAAGTGTGGTGGGACAGGGCAGCATCCAGCGTGCACCTTGCTTGCTCTGCGACTCCTGGTGAAATTGGGATGGCGTCCGGGAGGCGGGGCTTAATGATGCCGCACAGCGCCCCCTCTGGTCACCTGTGGGACTGCAGGCTCAGCGCTGGGAAAGCAGGCAAGTTGGCCGCTCAGCCGCCTCCCCTCCCCAACTGTCTCCAACCCACAGCCAACATCATTGCTCCCGCTCTCAGGGGATCCCGTGGTGGCAGCTCCTATAAGCTCCCTGGTTACAGCCTTTCAATGTCCCTGAGGTAAAAGCAGAGCCTTTAATGTGCAACAGCAGTAGAAACTGGGCAACTACTTTGCAAAGAGCGCCCACAGCGGGCGGCAAGACGTAGTCAAGGTCAGAGGAAGGCAAGGGGTCATCTTCCCCTTCCCTGAACCAGAGTAAGGGTCAGCCTGTGGCAAGGGTCAAAGGTGAGGAGACGTGAAAAGGTGGGGTAAATGGTAACGCGTGAGACAGGCCCTAGGAATGGTTGTTATCCTAAAATCTTCAACTAAATCCTGTGCTAGGCAACCAGCCATGGAGGTGACTGCCACAAGGGCAGAAGCAGCTGATTTTACTCAGACGGCTGCGGAGTTCCCGGGCCACATCCCTCAGCAGAGACAAGGAGACAATTCAGCGGTCCTTCGCTTCAATTAAAACATAACTGCAGGGCTTCCCTGGTGGCGCAGTGGTTGGGAGTCTGCCTGCCAATGCACGGGACACGGGTTCGAGCCCTGGTCTGGGAAGATCCCACATGCCGCAGAGCAACTGGGCCCGTGAGCCACAACTACTGAGCCTGTGCATCTGGAGCCTGTGCTCCGCAACAAGAGAGGCCGCGATAGTGAGAGGCCCGCGCACCGCGATGAAGAGTGGCTCCCGCTTGCCGCAACTACAGAGAGCCCTCGCGCAGAGGCGAAGACCCAACACAGCCAAAAATAAATAAATAAATTGATAAATTAAAAAAAAACAAAAACTCTACCATTTAGTGGCTTTAAAAAAAAAAAAAACATAACTGCAAAGGGCACGTTCAGCACATTCTATGCTCTCCCTGTCACACACCTCCTGTTTCCACTTCCCCATGTTGAAGGCCTAACCCCCAATGTAACTGTATTTGGAAATATTGTCTTTATGGAGGTAATTATTAGGGTTAAATGAGGTCATAACAGTGGACCCCTGATCCAAGAGGATTAATCTCCTTATAAGAAGAGACACCAAAGGGCTCCCTGCCTTCCCCACCGTGTACACACACCAAGGAAGGGCCATGTGAAGACACAGCGAGAAGGTGACCAGGTACAAGCCAGGAAGAGTTCTCACCAGAAACCAAACAGGCCAGAACCTTGCTCTTGGAATTCTAGCCTCCAGAATTGCAAGAAAATAAATTTCTGTTGCTTAAGCCACCCAGTCTGTGGTGTTTTGTTATGGAAACTCTAGCTGATTAAGATAAAGGTTAAAGGCAGGAGACACTTGTCCAAGTTAGGGGACAAGAAATGGGACTGGAGTAAAGACAGTAGCCTGTTGAGCAGATGGGAGATGGTAACCTGTTTTCAGGAAGACCTGGACACAATGAGGTACCATCAACCCACTCGGGGTCAGTGCTTTCTCAGAGGCACCCCGGCTTTCATGCTTTTAGACATTTGAATTCCTCTCCTAGAGTAACTAAAGCCATAAGGAAGTACCAACTTTGGATACCTCTGCTCCATGTTTTACAGTGTTCTTAACAGTGGTAAAATTAACAATGATATTCTCCCAACATTTTTACATCTATCATCTCAGTTAACTCTCAGAGAAGACCTCTGAAGTAAAAGACTTAATTTTTTGTCCCTCAAACTTCTAGAATATTTGAAACCACATGACAAAAAGCTTGCATGCTTGAAATGCAACTGAAATTATAGGACCAAGGGAACGAGAAGTAGCTCAGAGCCAAGTGATTTCCAAGAGCAAAGGTTTTTCCTGAAGGTGGAGGTGGCTTTCCTGAGGGGCTTTGCTCTTATGGAGGGGAAGTGAGACGAGATGGATGACAAGGGAACAGTGGAGCAGGAGACAAATCCTTCTGGGGTCTGGTCTTGTCAGGAGCTATCACAGCAGCAGCTGGACTTTTTGGTCCAGGAAGCTGCCCTCAAGTCCCATGAGACGCTTTCTTCCCTGTCAGGGGCTTCTCCCTCACCAAGGACATTGCAAAAACATGACATTAAGGATCTCATTTTGTTGACAGCACTGCAGTTGCATGCTAGATAACGCAGTCACTTATTTTCCAGAATATAGACTTTATTTCTGAGGAAGCATATTTCCTGTAGGAATACTAAATTCCTACTGAGATTTGCCTTTGGAATGGACAACACACCAAGTTACATCACCAGACACCCAGCTCCATTATAACTGTCCAGGAATGCATGCTCCCTGAGTATGAAACGACTAGTTACTGATTAATTAGCAAAAGCCTTTTGAGCCAGGGGTGGTTTAATCAGTAAGTGTGTGCTGTGCTATCATGTGCATTCATGAAGACTGAAAGTTCCAGCCTTTCCCCCCTGAAACTCCCACGTCTCATTTTATCAAGGACTCAAATGTAGAGCAAAATGAACCACACATTCAAAATTTATGGGAAATAAAACCTTCTGGCAATGGAAAGGTACACTTTACATTCTGGGGTCATAGAAGTCTTCATGAGCAACGGAGAAAAAAAGCATTTTCAGTAAATAATATTCATCATCTCAGGACCCTGCCCTTTACTCTGGGAGAATAATTGTTTCTCACTCTGAGAATGATTAACAGGGATATTCCAATTCTGTCTCTGCCTTCCATACAAAGGCATGCGGACATTATGCTAGAATTTTTATGCTGAGAAGTTATATTGTTTGGCAAATTAAGAAACTGGAAACATGACACACCTGTCACCTACCACCCCTGTTATTACCATAATCACTCATGTTAAGAGAAACGAGTTCCTGTTTTGGATTTCTACTGGGGGACAGGGTGATGGGAGGGATGGGTACTTGAGCTTTTGCCCTGGAAATTTTGCCTGAGCAAATCCTTAGGAACGTTTCAATCACAAAGAAAGCAAACTTACAAGCTGAAGGAGGAAGAAGCTGCTACGGCTGAGGTTTGGCGGCTGCTCAGGGAGCACATTCCACTCTTCCGAGCCTCCGAGGAGTGCCTTGCTCCTTTCCGGAAGGACTGAACTGCTCCCTCCCTTAAGGCGTTTTGCGGAATCACCCATCAAAGCCCATCAGCTGCCCCTGCATTTCCAGGTGGTGTGCATTTGGCTCAGATGAGCCTGGAGCATGGTGGATCCCTGTGAGCTGACTTGATCCAAACACTGCTCCCTGTTTTGAAGACCATGAGCTGATCTTGGTGAGTTTATATTTAGTGATGTCAGGGGCTAAAGTCAGTTAAAAAAAGATTTGAATGTAAGGGGATAGAACCTTTTAGGAAGCAATTTGACAATAGCTAACAACAAAGATAAAAAGGTTCATGTATTTTGACTTAGTAGTTTTACTTCTAAGAATTTATCCTAAGAAAATAAGTAAGTTTACATTCCAGGACTTATTCACTCCGGTGTTGCTTATAATTGCAAAAATTTGAAACGACCCAGTTGCCTAATAATTGGAGGTTGGTTAAATATATTACAATAAATTCATCTGATGGAATGTTCCACAAAGACTTGGGAAACACCATATAGTTTTAAAAAACATAAAAAATAATATTTACAGTATAATTGTCATTTTGTAAGGAAATATACATGCATTTAGAATCGAATAACAGACATATAACCAAATTCAAATAGAATTCTGAGTGAGGAGATTATGGGTGATTTTCTAATTTTTCTATAACCAATATTTATACCATTTGTATTCAATATCATAATGTTATTTGAAAATGGTTCCACTCATATGCTGGCTTTAAGTTCTCATTCCTGAGAGAGAATCTGGCCTTTCTGGGGCTAGCATGGACCCACCCAAAGTTGGAATTAGTAAAAAGAGAACTGGGGAGCTGGAAGAGAGGGCAGTGAATGTGGTGGGAATGGCAGAAGTTGGGGTTTGGGGTTCTTTGCGGGGCAGCACTGGGCAGGGTTGGTGGGAGAGAGAAAGGCGCTGACTCAGAGTTCTCTGTGGGGAAGTGAGGTGACTTCCTTTCTGGGAGGATGGGAAGGTCAGCATGTCTTGCCCGGGGCCGCTGTCCTCTGACATGGGGTTATCATGAGTGTGGCAAAAACCCAACAGCCCTACATCCTGAGGAATGAGGTCAAGAGGTGAAGGAGGCAGCCCATGAAGGCACACGATTGCTCCATAGTCACTGGGTGCCCCTGAAGTGACTGTCACCTCGGGAGATGTGAGTTGATTTTCTCACAGTCCAGGCCCCACTCGCCTGAACCAGAATGACACCAACTGTGGAGACGTCATGAACAGGTCAAGGTCAACCACCGGTGATCCTGCTGACCCCTAAGCCTCTCACCCCAAGGTCAGCCCAATTTGTGACAGGCTGTGAGCCAGGAGGAAGATAATAGCGATGATATTTATATGCACTTCCCGGTTTACACGTAATTCCCGTGATGGTCCAGGTGAGGGGCTGTAGCATTCCTTTCAGAGAACAGACATTTACAGTCTGAGAAGAGCCACGCTGAGGGCTCTGGGTCTCTAACTCCATCTGTGACACCCTCTGCTGCCTTCTGGTGGCTGGGATTATATTCAGCAAATGCAGATGGACCGCTGCTCTTTCAGCTACCACAAAATGAAGGGAAGAGCAGTGGTATTAATGAAGACTTAACTGCCCCTTTAAAATGAATCCGGGAAGTACTAATGAATAACTTTGTAGATTCACTTAAGTCAACACCAGGAACCCAGAAGAGAGAGTCAGTCAGTTAGTGTAGACCTGCCAAAGGCAGGTGAAATGGATGTTCTTCACGCAGACTCAGGGTCTCGGTGGTCATCACCTGGTTGAATTTTCATTTGAAAATCAATGTTTTTGGAAAGCACATGACTTAAGGTCATGAAATTCAACCTCTGACCCAGCATAGCATCCCTAAAGCCCACCAGCCAGCCTCTGTTGAATACCCCCTGTGATGGGGACCTTGCTACCTCTCCAGGAGAACGGTTCATGTTTGCATAGGTATGGCAGGTAGAAAGCATGCCCACGGGACTGCAGCGTGAGGGTCATAAAAGAGCACTGGCTTGAAGGGAACGTGCCTCAGTTTCAGAGGTGGAGGGCAGGTAGCTGTAAGGATACCACATAGGATCACTATATCCAAATTTTAGAATTGTTGTTTTAATCCTGATGAGCAAATACTATGTAGGAGATACAGAAGTGCTTGCATAGCCTTCTTTGTTAGTGAGAGTGGTGCTGGGTAATAATATTGGTCTAGTACACGGTTCATTATTTTGTAGATAAAACTAGATTCCTACTTCCCATTGACTTCTGTTAGCTTCTCATGCAAAGCTTTAATTATAGTATATACAGTACATCCATCTCAGCTCCTCTACGAGACAGTTTTTGCCCTCAAGGAATTGATAATCATAATCTAGACTTGGTTGGTAGCAGACTGTACGTGGGAAGCCAAGTGGAGTTACAGGTTCATTTATTCAGTTTGTTACTTACTATTTTATGAATAGTATGTGTCTCCCCGTTTGGATTGCACATTCCTTGACTGTAGATCCAACACTGAGCACACACAGTACCTCACCAGCATGTGCTTGGTAATTATTTGTAGAAAACTGCGTTGTACGTAGCACATTGAACAGGTGCTGAAGAATTAATACAGTTAAAAATGACCAGCAAGCCAATCGTTTTATGTTAATAAAACATCATAATTTGAAGAGTACACTGCATTTATTTAAACCCATAAATTATAACATCTTAACACATGTAAAATTTTTGTATTTTTAAAGTGCTTTGAAAGATACTTATTTTTTTTAACAAGTGGAAAATAGTGTTCTTTAAAAGACATCAAACTTTTAGTGGAAAATGATATTACCAGAAGCATGTAAGGATTTGTTCATCCTCTTCAAGAAATGGGATTTTTATGTAAAATATATATGTAGCGCTGAATGCCAAAATGATGGGTATGTGTGGTTGGAATTAAAAATGAGATTTGCTAATAAACCCATCGGGATGGTGTCTTAAGTCAAGAACGACCCTGAGAGGGGAGAGGGAGGGGCGTTGGGTAATCAGTGCTTCCCGAGGTGAACTTCCTTGCCTTGTGATAGGTTTGTGTTAGTGGTCAGGACAGCCATTCAGACTGACAGTCCCCCGAACTTCTGCGGCTTCAGTGACAGGGACAGGAATGTGGTTGACTTGAATATTCTTCAGGCAGCCAAAAAAGGATTTCCATGCGGGAAGCTTCAGGGTTTTCAAATGAGCTGCAAGACAAAAGGAGAGGCATTTGACGGCTCATTCATACTGTCAAGTGAATCCGTTAAGAAACGGTCTTATTAGAGCTAAAGGGACCCGGGCTCTCAGTCCTCTCCTGCTTTAAGCAGGCACCCAGCACACCCCCTGCTGTGAAAGGTCAGCCACAAGGCTACTCTGCACGTCCTTCAGAGGAGGAGATTCCACAGCCCTAACCAATAGATAATGACTCTGAACTCTACTGCTTTTCATGGGTCTTGAAGACCCATAAAATTAACCACCAGACCATTTGGAGGCACATGAAACAATGAAGGCTGACAAGGCTCTTTCCAGGCAAAATTTCAGTCTTGAACTTGACTCCATCTCACCCTGCCTGATTCCCCCATTCTGGCTCCACAAAGCTTAATTAAGTCACCAAAACTAAGTGCCTGGAGGGGAGAGACCAGTTTCTCAGGCCCTTTTCTGATTCTTTGGGATATCAGGCTTCTAGGTTCATGCAGCCTCTTAGGAGAGGCTTATAAATGATAGGCTTGGGACATGAGAAAGCGGCAGCCACGTGGCCTGGGCTGCTGGGAAACGTTCTGTGGCTGGCCGTCGGGTTTCCCCACAAGCTGGAGAAAAGAGTCTCACTGTCTACACGGTCCAGCCAACGGCTGCCCTGCTGATAACCCAACAAATGTGATGCCCCCACCCACGGGTTAAGATGGAGATGTTAAGAGTTGACGTGGGACAACATGGGTGTAGAAGTCAGCACAGGAGTTACCTGGGACACCTCCAATGTGCAGGTGCTCCTGCGTGCGGGCAGTGGGGACGGGGTGCCGTCCAGCGGTGGAACTATAGTCTGCGTCCAGTTTCAGGTGCAGGATGTGCTGTTTTATGGTGACTGCAGGGAAAGAAAGCAGGTCAGGTCTATCACCTGAGAGCCCTGCCCACTGTATAATGTCTACACCGTGCATCATCACCGGCTTCTTTCTCACTCACTCCTGTTGGACCCGAGGGAGCGCGGCTCGCAGGAATTCCACCAACCTAAACACAAATTCAACGAATTTCTCCCCACCAGGTGCTGTTTAGGTGCTTCCACATATATTACAGAATCTAATCCTTAAAATGAATCTGTGAGGAAGATATCATCGCTCTCGTTTCTCAGATAAGAGACTGTGACCCTCAGTCATTGAGGAGATTGGCAACATGGCTTGGTTAGAAATTAAACAAGTTGGGATTCAAGCCCTGGTTTCCCGTCTCCAGAGGCCAGTGCTTATTTCACATGATCTCTGGTTCTTTCCAAGAAGACACTGACTGACTGCTGAAAACGGACTCCAAAGACAGTGGCTTTTGACCCTCCAAATAAAACTCCTCCGGCGTCAACAATCTTAACCAACTGCAATGCAGTTAGCTTTCAAATTAGCCAAGAGGCAGCTACTTTTAACAAAAGATATTTTAGCCAATACAGGTTAATGTATCTCCAAACTTGTATGCTCAAGTTATTCATAAAATAGCAGATTCGACTTGAGAGGTTATGCCTGTTCCCCGTCAAGTGGTTTGTCTAAATCGTTGGCATTAATTTTAAATGTTGTTGAAAAAAATAACCCAACAATGAACTTTACCGATAGTAAGAGCAAACATTTACTGAGCACTTAGTACATATTAGACCCTGCTAAGCACTTCACACGCATTATCCCATTAATTTTCACAACCCTGGGAGGTGTACACTATTTTTACTTCCATTGTACAGATGAGAAAACTGAAGATAAAGAGAAATTAAGTAGCTTGCCCAAGGTCTCACAGGGCTGGAACTGAGACCTGACCTCTGTTCTTTGACTTCAGAGCCAAAATCTCAATCACAATGTTATGCTACCTTGAAAACAAACATAGCTTATCAGTTTGCTGGGTTCCAAAAAAAACTCAGTGTGTTATGGAGAACTGGAGCCATGAATTACATAAATACAACTGGAGTTGAGAATAGACATGTTCCCAGCACCTTAACCTGGTGGGCTGACCCTGGTCAGACGCTAATGGATGGATGAACTGAGGGAGCGTTTGGGATGTTCGAGTTCAGATGGAAAGGGAGACTGTTTCAGTCTGTGAACAATAGGCTACTGGACGTCATACCTGTCACTGAGTGCCACTGTCCGTCACACAGAGATTGCTTTGGTGTGACCGATGTCAGGATCCCACCTGCCTCACTGCTCACAGAGGCCGTGACCTGGAACACACATGCATTTTCCTATTTCCTTCAGAAAGGCAGGTGGAGCCCACTTCCTGCCATCTTCCCTTCCCAGCCCTTGCACCCTGACCACCCAGGAGCACTTGAAATATGGGTACACCCTCCCGCACCAGGTGACCATAGAGGGACTAAGGCTTTGCAAGAATCTCTCTGTTGCACCCCTTTCCAGGCAAGCGAGCTGCAAACCCAGGGCCTGGCCTGAAGTTACTGCCAAAGGTAAGGAGCCTTTCCCACTGACTCCCTACCCCGGTCCCATCAGGCCCGACTCAAAGGTTACTGATTGGCATCGAAGATCTGCCTTAGTTATTAGCATGTGACAGTAGCTCTGTTTAGGAGGACGTGTACAATTTGGAAGGCAAAAACGTTGGCTGAGGCCTACACCCGGCTGCAAGGGGCAGCCAATTATAATAATTCCACGAACGCAGGACTTAAAGAGGGTCTCGTCCAAGGAATTCAGCAAGCTAACTGACTGAGTTTGCACTGGGCACGTGTCAGGGGTCAGGCACTCAACGTGCTGTTGTGCAGAATCCCGCATTCCCACTCTGGGCCAGGATTCTCCAGGGCCTGAATCAAGGTCAGTGAAATGAGAGGACTAAAATAAGCATGTTGATAAATAATTTACATCTAATTTGCATGTAAGCAGACAGTGCAGCCTTTTCTCAGGCAATTTTCAAGCTAAACAGTGTCACGGCTGTTAGGAAGGTTATCAGGTCTTGATTTCATTTTGGGGGGGTTATTTCCTATCCAGAAGCTCTCACCAAAGATGCTCCCCAACCCCTCCCCTGAAAAGCCAGCTTTGTCTGAACCACCGTTAAGCGTAGTTCCTTGCTTCTCGGGCCCGCAAGAGGCCTGCTCAGACTTAAAGCTGTAACTTAAATAAAAAGTGTCCAAGAGTTTTGACTACTGTATTTTATTCTGAGAGTTCTCCCTCACATTCAATAAACTGGAAGGATGAAGGTAAAAGAAAATGCTATATTATCAATCTTTGCTTTAAGGCCTTAACTAAGAGAGGCTTCCTGGAAGGATTTGGTTTGAAAGAGATTGTTTTGAAAAGGAAAGAGATTAAAAGTGGGTGGTGAACATAAGGTATTGAGTAGGCCTGTGAGCAATTGGAAAGACGGAGCAGCAAAAGCACATGGCTGAAGAAGGAAGCCATGAAAAGCTAAAGGAAGGCTGGGTGGAGACCCTGTGGCCAGCTTGGCTGCAGGGACCAGAAGGGCTTGGTGAGCTGTGTAGAGAGGATAAGGGGAATCTGAAACTGACCCAGCAGATGCGGGGCATGGGCATGGGTGTGACATGGTGTAGACGGCTGGTGAGAAAATCCATCCCATAAATTCTGGTGCTGCCCTTATGAATAAAAGTAGAGGTGTGACAAGGGTGAAGGGGAGGTGAGAAAAATGAACACTTATTGAGTATATGGCAGCTTCTCTTCTCTTGACAAAAGCCCTTAAATATAAGCCTCATTCTCCACATTTTAAAGATAAAGAAATTGAGTCTGAGAGAGGTTAGGTAACTTCCCGAGGGCCCTATAACTAAGTGGTGGAGCTGGAATTCAGCCCAGCTTGTTTGAATTTGCCCAATTTTAAAGATGAAGAACAGAAAACATGATGACCAAATTACTTAAGGAAAAGGGTAAGTTAGCCCTGAAGTCAGGCCTCTTAAATACAAGATCGGATTCTACTCTCTACCATAACTCCACCTACCATGGTCTCCAGAAGTGGAATCTGGTTCTAATATAAATTCACACACCCTTCCCATGTCATCCGACAGCTACACACCTTTCCTGCCTCCATATAAACACATAAGTGCTCCCCGGGTTGACTTCCGATGTGAATTAGAATTCCAGTGAGACTTCTCGGGCGAATGCTGAAAACAAGCTTAAATTCTGGCCCCAAAAGCACGGAGTTAGCTTTCAAAACAAAAATAAACAAATAATAGTTTAAACATCATAATTCCAAAAAAACGATAAGAGTTCTTCAGAATCAAAGCTATAAAGATATAAAGTCTTCCAAACTGCTCCTTACCTAGGATGACATGACCTCCTTCTTGAGAAAAATAGATGCCTTTCTCCAAAGAGCCATCCAAGCAGGGAGACACCCCAAAGCTTGCAGAAGCGGTGTCCAGGGGTTTCAAATCCAACTGAAAGTTCCTCAGGCACCCCACAAAGCTGTTTTGGGGGAGGGTCTGCAACCAAGCAGAAGAGAAAGCAAACTGTATTTCCCACAACTCCCAGAAATCCATGCGCAGCCAAGGTTAAGGGCAGGGGCAGTTGTCCAAAAAAGGAGGAAGGAGGGGGATTCATCCATCCTGCTTCCAAGAGTCAGGTGGGCTTGACTGTCTCCATTTTGGCTCCCTCCACGGTGCCAAAAAACCCAGATACCAGGTGCTTGGTGGGTGGTCGAAGTCTGAAGGTGCCACCAAACCAAGGGCAGGGGCAGGGGCAGTGGAGATGGCTACCTAGTGTGGAAACAAGAATACAGAGGGTGACTTGACCCTGGGCCACAGTCAGAGCTGCAACAGGGGAAATTTCCACCTTGCTGTTCACAGATCTCACCGTCTCTTTGCAGGTACAAAATACTTCTTAGGGTTTCATGAGCCTGTGTGATAGCTTAATGCAGGGTGGCTGGCTGAAAAAAGAGGCCAAAACATTCCTAAAATAATGAAGTGTAAAAAAGCTCCCCACACTGTTGGGCCCAGTGCACCATCAACAAATCACGAATGCCTCAGGGTTAAGATCAGACACAGGGTGCGGGATCAGGGGGCTTGTGTGGAGCCCCCATGGCTGCCTAAAGCTGGCCTGAAACAAGGGCTCCTCACCTGGGGCTCAGGGATGAGCTTCTGGGGTTCTCTGACCCCTTAAATTATTTACCAGATGTCTGTGTATTTTCCTGGAGAAAGGGGCTATAACTTTCATGAAATTCTCAAAAAAGTTAATAAATCACTGAATAAAATCCCTCTACTGTCTTATGGAGTAAATGCCTTTAGGACTGTGGAATCCTACACGACGGATGCAAGACATGATAATTTTAAGGGAATCTAGTGGTATTATAGATGCATGTGGTGTCAGCGTCAACAACAAAGTACTGATTGGGGCCCCTAAGAAATGTTAGTTTCTTCAGATTTGCCATCACGTATAACAAAGAGTCTGTATCTGACACCACGCTCAGGCTCTCCAGTTCAGGCCATAACCTAACACGGAATCACCAAAGACTGGCTGTACGTTTTGGTATATGGAGGCAGCCACTGGTTGATCGGATGTTGCCCGCCCTTTGAAAGGATATGGAGGAGGGTATTCCAGAGGTTTGCACCCTCAGGTTGAAGGAAGGCTGCGAATAGGACCTTGCTTGTAAAGGATGTTGTAAATGGGGTGCTACTGATTGTCTCAGATTTTAGGATGTTGAGTGTGATTTACCCAAGTCAAAAGAGAACCCAAATTGTGCCCCTGAATCACTACCCCATCCTGTGATTTCTCTGAGAGGGAAAAAGGTACAGAGGTTGCAGAAAAGCAAACATTGAGTATCCTCTTTAGCAATTATTAATATGTTATACGTTATATATGTATTAGATACCATAATACATATACTATATTATGTTATATATTATTTATGATACATATATAAAAGTTATTATATACAACAAAGTAAAACAGTACTTTGACTTGCTGGGGCTTTGGCCCAAACCACAGTGCAGAACTCAAGTGGGCCAGGCTGAGCCCTGTGGAGACACCAAGGTCAAGGCCAGGTTAGCCTGACCGCCTAGAATCCACGCTGGCAGAAGTGACCTGCTTTGATTACGTCCATTTCTGGCTCAGATTTGAGTCTCGGCCCTTCCCCCGAGCTGCTAGCACACATCACACCAGAATGGGCACCAGTGGAGTGGGAAGGGGCAGGAGGGGCTCAGCACCTGGCAGCACATTTGGAGGAGGACAGTTCCTGGGCCGGAGCTGTTGACGGGCCATCTTCACTTTGTGGGCAAAAAAGGCAAATCTGGGAGAAGAGTGACGGGCGGGTTCAGCCACCCCAAGTAATCAGGTGCAGTGAGCACTCTGGCCACGTGGAGAAGACAGGGGGAGGGCACCCACAGAACGCCACCCTGGGGCCACGGCCCCATCGGAGCCTTTGAACCTGACAAATCCAGGTACGCATCCCTCCTTCTTGGGGACAGACAGACTTGTGAGTTTCTCCTTAGCCCAAATTTTCCCCAAGTTTGGTTCTTGAGATAATTTTATTTTAGTCACCAAATAACATTAAAATACAGATTCAGTTATTAAAATAATTTAAAGTATTTCGATATCCTTGAATATATGGTATAATTATAAAGCTTATAGGGTGACGTGTTCTCATCTGTGGCTCTGAAGCATAACTATTTACCTTTGGTTTCCCTGATGGAGGCGATCCCAGGTAAACTGGTGCTCTGAGGCTGACGGTGGAATTTCCGGGCAAACTTCCCTCCCGGGCCCTCAGACCATCCACAACCAAGCGCCCCCTTTCTCCATCTTGCCCAAACGCCACCTTAAGGATAAAGAAAATAAGTTAATCGTATTCTTACCTTTGACAACAGGCATTGTAGTTTATTAGTGGTCACAGGAAATTTTTTTTTTAAAGTTTTTCTGTCCCTTCAAGTAGCTTTGAAAAATCAGAGAGTTTTCCCCATAGTATTGTCACCATCATCATCATCATTTTGTGAGATTATGTCAGATATTAAACAGAGTGAGCTTAAAACATGAACTAAAAAAGACATTTCTCAAAAGTGAACAAAAATATATAAGTGCCTGGAAACTTATACAAAAGCTAAATAACTGAAGAACCAAAGGATCATAAATGAACATACATCCATGCAACAGAGAGGAAGGAAGGGAGTGTGCAGAGCTGAGACGGGAGAAGGTCACATGCTCCTCTGAGCAGGGGTCCTGGAGCAAGGGGCCAATGGCTACTCCTCTTCCAACAAGAGGATCAAGCGTTTTAAACTCTTTTCTAGAAGTCAGGATCCCTGGGCTCTGGTGTGGACTCTGCCACCTCATGGCTACGAGACTATTCACTAATGACTCCCCAGTGTAGATGCCCAGCTGTGACCTCTGGCCTCTACTGTCTACTGACACCTGGGCTCGAATGTCTGATAGGCAGCTCAACTGCAGGATGTTGACAACAGAGTTCCCATTCTTGCCCAGCGACACCCACCTCCTGCCCATCTTCTCCCTCTCAGCAAAGGTTCCACTATTGACCCAATCACTGGCCCAAAATCACAGGACTTGATGTTGACTCCTCTCTTTCCATCAGCCAACCCTCTTGGCTCTGCCTTTAGAACACATCCTGGGTGGTCTACTCTCTCCCCCTCTACCTCAGCCTCTTGAACCAAAGGTAATAGCATCCATCTGGTCTACTTACTTCTATTTTTACTGCCTTTTAGACACTTAAGCTAAAGAGGGTTTTGAAAATATCAATCTGTTTGTGTAACGCTCCTTTTTTAGCTTCTCTAAAAGCTTCTCTAACGCTCTCTAAAAGCTTCAGAGAGACTCAGAATAAAATCCCAAATCCTCACCTTGGCCTTCAATGCTTAATGACCTGGGCCTGCCTCACTCTTTTATTTATTTATTTATTTAATTTAATTTATTTATTTATTTTTGGCTGCGTTGGGTCTTCGTTGCTGTGCATGGGCTTTCTCTAGTTGTGGCGAGTGGGGGCTACTCTTGATTGCAGTGCACTGGCTTCTCATTGCAGTGGCTTCTCTTGTTGCAGAGCACGGACTCCAGGCACGTGGGCTTCAGTAGTTGTGGCTCGCGGGCTCTGGAGCACAGTCTCAGTAGTTGTGGCGCACGGGCTTAGTTGCTCCGCAGCATGTGGGATCTTCCTGGACCAGGGCTCGAACCCGTGTCCCCTGCATTGGCAGGTAGATTCTTAACCACTGTGCCACCAGGGAAGTCCCCCTGCCTCACTCTTGAATCCCACTTCTTATCCTTTCTGTTCTGTTCATTCAGCTAATTCCTAACTTAGGGTCTTTGTACTTGCTGTTCCTTCTGCCTGGAAATCCTTCCTATAACTTTATATGATTGTCATCTTTTGGAGGAGGCCTTCTTTTACTGCCCTATTTGAAACAGTCTCCCTACTCGGCCACTTCCTTACCTTGCTTTAGTGTTTTCTCAAAGCAGTAGCTGACATTATATTGGGGATTTTTTTGTTTATGTGCTCCAGGATGGCAGCTTATTACATATTTGTTGAACGACTGAGTGAGTGTAACTTGTCAAAGTCACTTAAGTTTTCTGAGTTCAAATTCCCTCGTCAGAAAAAAAAATACATAGGTCCCTTCTTGCCTTAAACTGTATTTCTTTAACCCTGGGATGCCTTCAGGCAAGAGCTGAGATGCTAGGGATGTGGGTGCTTACATCTGGGCTACAGAGAAGGCATTCCAGACTCGCAGGGGGCCTGGAGACTGGAAACTGTCCTGAAGGAGAGAAATGGTCCAGGGAGCAAAGGGTGGGAATAGGCAAGGGGAGTGGTGCAGCCCAGGGAGGTGCATGGGGGGTTGGGGGTGGCGGGTAAAGAAGCAGGGAGGAAAGCCCATCTTGGCATTTAGGATGACATCCACACATGGCACGTGCAGGAGTCTCTGGGGCTGAGGTGCTGGGGCGCTCGGTGCCTCTGACCACATGAGCTCTCCCGGTGCTTGTGCCCTCTTGCCGGGAAGAACGCTGAGACTCCCGTCTTCAGCTACTCGGCAGTGAACTTGGCCCCAGCGGAGGTTCTAGGGCAGCCCCAGCTCTCACCGTGTGCCACTTCCCGTCACTGCACTTCTCTTTGCTTTTGAGCTTCAGTCGTTTCCCTCCTGCTCCCAGTGCAAAGACCAGACGTCCTTTCGAAAGGTAAAGAGCCATAAAGGAGTTCTTAGTGCCTGTGTAAAACACGAGCCCTCTGGACGCCGTTGTCTGCAAGTCCACGGCAAACTGTGACCTGTGGGGAAAAGAAAGCAAAAGGCGAAGAAGGAAAATAAGAGGTTTTTAGTGTTTCTTCAAATCTCCAAAGCTGGGAGAGACAGTGAGAAGCAAAACCCTACAACCTCATTATTTAAATGAATAAACTAAGGCACTGATTGATTAAACGACCTGTCTCTTTGCGAATTTTTAAAAGCCATTGTATTTCAACTGGTAAAAGTTTTGTTGTATAATTTCCTTACCATATTGGGAAATAAGAGGAAGTTTTATGACAAACTCAGCTAGTGGCATTAAGTCCCAGCACATGGCAAGAAGGAAGATGCCTTACTTTAAAAAAAAAAAATCTACATTTTAGAAAATTATGGTAAAAATATACCAAACATAAAGTTTACCATCTTAACCATTTTTAAGAGTCCAGTTCAGTAGTGTTAAGTACCTTCACATCGTTGTGCAGCCAATCTCTGGAACTCTTTTCACCTTGCAAAACTGAAACTCTCTACACATGAAACAACAACTCTGCATTCTCTCCTCCCCCCAGCGCCTGGTAACCACCATTCTGCTTTCTGTCTCTATCAATTTAACTATTCTAGGTGCTTCATAGAAGTGGAATCACACAGTGTTTGTCTTTTTGCAACTGGCTTATTTCACCGAGCAGCCTTGACTGTTAAACCCAGTGAATATGCTTTCTACTTTGTATACATGCAGGGAGAGGAAAGTTGTGAGGAGAAGTCGGGGGACAACTTGAATAACAAGGATTTGATTTAAGCATCAGGTAAGCATTTTCTTCCCGTAAGACATATTTAACACAGTGGCACAGAAGTCCAGATCCACCTACCCTTCTCCCACCTACCCTTAACGTTTCTCGGACCTTAATACCTCGTCTATGGTGGAACAGGAATTAAGCAAGCATCGTGCAGTAAAAGCAGAGAGTGAAAGTTAATATTCCTTTGCATGATGGTTACATATCATAGGTACGTGTGGTTAAGCAAGCTTTACTTTCTATGCAAACTCACATCCATCCATCCATCCATCCATCCATCCATCCATTTATTCGTTCATTCAACAAATATTTAATGAATGGGTCATATGTACAAGGCACCATGGTGGGTACCGGGAACGCAGCGATGGATGGTTCATTCTTTGAGTGGTTTGTGGTGTGTAGGTGCCCTGAGGGGGTGCCTAAAAGTGTACTGGGAAAAGGTAATGGGAGATATGGGTGTCAATAGGCTATCATCAGGGACTTCCCTAGTGGTCCAGTGGTTAAGACGCTGCGCTACCACTGCAGGGGGCATGGGTTCCATCCCTGGTTGGGGAACTAAGTTTCCACGTGCCACGTAGCGCAGCCAAAAAAAGAAAAAATAAAAGGCTGTCATCACCCATTCCTTGTGGTTTGTGTCCAAGTGCACACCAGACTGAGGGCAGGAACGGGGTCTATCCTGCTTAAAGCTGTATCCCCAGTGCATGAGACACAGGAGGCCCTCAAGAAATAGTTACTGAATTGAATTAAATGGAAAATGGAAAGTGCTCGCAAATGGAAAATGTGGAGGCAGAATCAGGAAGTGGAAGAAATAATTACACTGTTACATCTCTTTGCTTTTTAATACTGTGAGGCTGAGCAAACACGGACATGCACTTTCATTCTTCAGATCTGCAAGTTTCCTTGAGGGTATAGTTCTTCAGAATGCAAAAGAAATCTATATTTGTGAAATTAAACCAACCCAATGGTGACACGGCTCAGTATTTCTCTTGGTGTAGCTGTGTATTAGTGCGGAGGTTTGGAGAACGAGGGTTAGCCAATTTAAGGAGGATAGTAGAACTTGCTACAGAATGAATGTACTTTACGTATGTGGGCTTGGTTATTAGACTTGACATTTGCTTTCCAGAATTATTTCTTCAAGCAATTTTCTTTCAGAAAAGACTAACTGACTAACACCCAAAAATGACATCAGTAGCTTCAAATCCTGGCATATGACACTGTAGCTATGAGTCTTTATTGCTGGAGGATAGGAGGGAAAGGCAGAGAGCAAAGTAGCATTTTTATACTTTCACCAAGAGGTTAAAATAGTGGTACAGGGTTTTACAGGAGAGGCCAAAAGTTTCCAGAATAGAAACCAGAATGAGAATAATAGAATAGTCCAAATCCTGCAACATCCTGAAAATATACTCTGATTGCTACAATACTGGGGACTAAAATAATTTTTAAATTATATTTACTAAGGATTATTTTTTTCCCGCTTTCCTTTAAGAATGTTACTTTTTCCATTTATTATATATAATTCAGTGTTGGACAGGAAGATGCTGGGGTCGAATCATCAGAAGAAGCCGGATAACTCACCACAGTGAATGTGCTGAGAGAGAAGATGTAAGAAAGGGGCCACGGAGGGAGGGGGAGGGCAGAGCCAGGGGGGCCGGGGGGTGGGGAGGCCGGGAAGAGGACGGCGTGGGCAGCATCTGCAGGGAGACTGTTGTCATTACGGTCAGCTTGACCAACAGAGCAGTGATGCGGAGTGGAACAGCCCCGGGAGGGGCGGAGAGGGTCACCGCTTCTGCCATCTGTCTGTCTCCGACTAGCACAGTTTTGGCAAATCAGGGATCCCCAGAATTTCCATGGGTCTACTGGAGTTGCCAGCAGCTGGCCGAGGGTCTCCTTTAGAACTCGGCCCCTCCCCTTTCCGGCCTTCACACCTGCCTGTGAATCACGCACTTGCTTACTGAGCTTGCCTCCAAGGGCCAGCTCATTACAAGCAATGACCTCTCCTCCCTGCAAGCGAAACATTATCAACCCCACTTAACTGATGAGGAAATTGAGGTTCGAAGAGGTGTAGCAATTTGCAAAAACATGTGAGTCAGGCACAATTATGCCAAGTTTATGGAGAGGAAGCTGAGGCTTAGAAAAGTTGAACAGCAGCCTGCGGCGGCCGTGGAGCTGCCACTCAGAGTTCCCTTCAGGAGACCGTGCGGCGGGGGCATGGCGGCCTCGCAGCCCGCAGCTGCCACGCTCTCAGAACCAGAGTGGCACACAAGTGACCCCCAGCCAAGCACCGAGCTCAGCGGCAGAACTAGAGCCGGGCCATCGTGCCCAGCACTGGACTCTGCTACGGGGTGATCTTTGCTTGTGATGCCCACCGGCCTGCCTGAGTCCCTTGGAGCTTCCCTGCTGTCTGACGCTCGTCCCACCCACGCCTGCCTTCCCCTCTCCTTTCACAGGCCGCAGGCCTGTGTCTCAGCTGAAGGCTCTCCTTGCCAGCTCCTGCTCTCCCCCTTTTATTCTGCACAGGAATAATAACTCTCTTGCACATCTGATCCCATCTTGACCTCTGCATCCCCAGGACCTGAACTGGCCTGTGGCCCGAGGTCACGCAGCCAGCAAGTGGCTGAGTGGGTGGATTGAAAGCCAAGGTCTTAAAGCCAGGTCTTTTGGACCCCTGGGCCATTCTGCCTCTGTAGAGAAGTCGTAAAGGAATTTTGGGCACCTTTTTATTTATGTCTCCTTCGAATCACATGAAAATGACAAGCCTTGTTTTCCTACTTTTTTTTTCTGACAGAATTATATCTCTGCTCATTCCCTCCTCCCCAAAAGAGATGCAACTTGTTAGCACAAAAATTCCAAATGTATTCCCTAAAAATGATGGATCTGGCACCGAGTCTTCCTAAAAGAATGATTTTCCTCTAACTGTAGAATGCAGGAGAAGGAAGGTGATTTATCATAGAAATAAACAGCACTTTTGGAAAGAAATACCAGCCTTATTTTTAGAACACCGTCAATTCTAAACCAGAGCTGAGCTGATTGTTTCAGCCTCTGAGCAGCACGTGTCACGGGTGCCTCCCAGTTGCGGGAGGAAGCAGGCTCGGGCAACCAAGCTCTGTGTCTCAGGTAGGCCAGCACCCCTTTTCGCAAACGTGGTAGTGCCCCCTTCATTGGTGGCAGGTGCCTGCTGTCATGCCGGCTAGCCTGCCCTAGGGTAGAATCAGATTCTGAGCTGGCTTGGGGCAGGAAAATGAAATAATACCTGGGTTTCAGCAACTCCTGGGGAAGCATGAATAGCAAGTGGCTGGTGGGACTGTCCCCAAACCTGAGGGCTCCGCGGCTGGCCTGGGCCTCTGGAAGTGGTGGGCAAGACTGGGCATCTCCCCTCACCTTCAAGCTCCTTGGGGAGGCGGCTGGTGTGTCACGCAGTGGCTGTGTGGGAGAGGAACAAAAAAATCAGGACAGTTGATTATCAGGGGGAAGAGTTGGAAAATGCCTGTCTTGCTAAGTGCCTTGCTCAGTTTTGACTTTTGATCCTAAGAGCTGAATTCAATAGAGATGAATTCATCCTTGGGGAGGATGCATGTTATTCCCATCCTACACAGGTCTGCTGTACGTGGGACCAGTGGATACCCAGAACACCTCTCCTCCGCGGAGCTTCGGAAGAACCACAGTGTCCCTCAAGAGGGCCAGCAGATGGCCAGCAGCACTGAGGCCCACACAGCCAGCCAGTGGACCTGGAGCCGCCAATCTGCCATCTCCCCTCCAGGCCATTCACTTGGGCTTTAGCAGCAGGGCCGTGAAAGAACCCAGAGAACAGGAGGGGACCACAGCCTGACCCCACTTTCCTCAGAGTTGACCCCCACACAGAAGTCTGTCCTGATCTGGACGATGCTTTGAATTTTTTAACAGGAATGAGTTTTAATGCAGAAAAACAAGCATAATAAACATCAAATGAGACTAGAAAAGGTGTTGGAAGGAACTGAGACTCTCCAGCCCTTCCCCCTCTTTTCTCTGCTGCAAAGCCCAGATTTTGATGAGGGGTCCACAGTCCCTCCCATGGGGCTCAGGGCTCAGTGCGGCCCTCCATTCATGGAAGCCAGTGATGGGAATTCTCCCTGCTGGGGATTGGTTCAGGAACGAGCATGTGACACCCTCCTGGCCAATGAGCCTTAAGAGGTGGTCAGGGGGCGGGGCCTCTGAGAAACGTTTCCTTCCAGAGGAGAGAGAAAGCCACAGATCTGTGTTTCTGGTGAGGGAACTCCCTGTCCATAGCCCCGAACTGTGCGGGATGGAGCCAGGATGGCTGTGGGGAAGCAGAGACCAGTCCCGCGGGCCAGGCCTGCAGCACACCCATCCTCAAGCTGTCCCTTAATGTGACACTATAGATCCCCACAGAGGGTTAAGCCCTAGCAGCTGAAGTCTTCCTAACAGATTCAGATTCCTTCAGGACCAGGTTTTCCAACCTGACCAGATTCCTGGATAGGGTGCTCGGGATGCAGACTTAATACCAGTTATCTGCTGAGTGGAGATGTTCCATCACCACAAAGTTAAGTGAGTTGTTTAAAACCAGAGCCAGACCTGTATCCTCCAGGAGCTTCCTGCCGGGGGCTCACACCAGTGGGGCCCACTCCCTCCCTGAAAGATTCCTGCGTGTCAGCAGCAGTAACATCAAGATGAACAGTTTACATAGACACTCTTGGTACCAACTCTTCCTTAATTCTCTTAATGGCAGCGTCATCCTTCAAGGCACCCAGGCCTCACACCTTGGTCATCGTGGACACCCTCCTACCCGGCCTCTTGCACGTGCTCTGTTTCCATGTCCTACTGTTCATCTCTGGGACATATTTTGTTTCCACTCCTTCCCTTTCACTCCCAGTCCCTCTACCTGCAAGTTAGGCTGCTGACTGTCTTGCCTGGACCATTCCAGTACTTTGCCAGTTTGACGCCACGTCTGTAGAACATTCCTAAGCCAAACCATTCTATAGGCTGCTGCCAGTTTATTAGTCTTTAAACATGGCTTAAAGCACTCCTTTCAATGGCTTCACACTGACTACAGAAAAAATGTCAAAATTACATCAGGCCATCTGAGGCTTGTCTGATCCGGCTGCAGCATGCGACTCTGAGCTTACCTCCCCCTGAGCAAGTGACTATGAGAAGCACATTCGTTGGGATTCCGTAGCCCTGAGTTCCAATTCTGACTCTACAGTTTACTTACTGGGTGCTCTTGGGCAAATTTTTCTTTTAACCTCTCTGAGACTCAATTTCCTGACGTGTAAAGTTGGCATTCTATTCTGCTCTCATAGGGGTGTGGTGGGAACTGAAAGAGAGAGAGTGAAGGCTTGTGAAGATCAGAGAGAATGCATGCAAAGCATCTATACCTGCGAGTTCCACCACACCCTGCCTCCCAGCTTTGGGCTTCTGCTCATGTAGCAACAACGTTCACTCATCTAAACTCAACCCATGCTCCAGACCCAGTCTATGTATCACCTCCTCCAGAGGAACCCCCCCGATCTCTGTAGCAGGAAAATACCTGGCGTACCACTCCTGTAGCACGTTTTGTCCCTTTCACTTAGGTTATTAGTGTGTATAATAATGATAACAGCTAATAGTTATTGCACGCCTACCATGTGCCACGCATTTTATATTTATTACCACATTGAACCCTCACAACACCGTGAGATATTACTGTTCTATATCCTCATTTACGCTGCAGGAAATAGACCCACAGGGAGGTTAGATAATCATTCAAGATCACACACATAGTTAGTGATAAAGCCAGGAAGTCTGACACCAAAATCCAGTACTTAACCACAAAGCTTGGTTGCCTTGTCTCTGTTATTGGGCTTTTGGAGGCAGAGTTAATGTCTTATTCCACCTAATCTAGGGGCTTGCACGGAACAGGGGGAACATTAAATACAGTGTATTCACTGGGGCTCCCACATCAATAGCCCCAGTCCCACTCTCTCTGCTGAGGCCCCCAGAGACACCTGACAGTCTCCCACCAGCTTTCCACCTGGTTGAGGCACCTGTCACTCAATATGCCACAAACTCCACTCATTCTCGTTCCCTCCAAAGGCTTGTCCTTTTCATCTCTTCATAACTGGCTTCTCCATCCATCCAGATGCCTCAGAATTATATTAACTCCCACCTCTCCCTTGCCGCCCACCTTCAATTATTATATGAGTCTGGTACATTCCAACTTCTATATAGCTTTGAATCCATTCCTTCGCTCCATCTCCACCATCACTGTGCTAATTTAATCTCTCAGTAACTCTCAGCCTTACAGGGAAAAAAATGAATCTATGACTTCATTCCTGAGGGGGCAGGTCTAAAGGTGTTCTTTTCCTAAGAGTAAAATGACAACCCTTTGGGATTTATGAAATATATTTCTTCTTAATAGCATAAAACATTTCTTTTTATGTACTATCTCTTCATCTCCCCAAATCATTGTGCAGCAGGAGAAATAGTGGCAGACGAGCAGCATGTGATTGATGTTAAGTGAAAAGTGGGTTGAATGGAAGTGCATTGCTCTCGAGAGGGCCTGGGCTTTGGGGTCAGGCTGCCTGGGTTTGAATTCCAACTCTGCCTTCCATCTGGGGGAGCCTGGGCAAACTGCTCACCTTTCTAAGCCACAGCATCCTTTTCTGTTGGACGTGGCTGGTAATAGTACTTCTCCCATACGGTTACGTGTGGATTTAGTAAGAAAATCCACTTAAAGAGCTCAGTGTAGCACCTGGCACATTGGAGGTATTCAGTGTTATCCATTAATCATATTAATTGTAACCTCAGATATGGGGAGGTCACATTGTAGACCTCAGGCAGAACAAGGAATTTTTTAAGTTCTAACCCTGTGTTCAATGTATGACAAAGCTTCCACTCCTCCAAACAAGGAATTTCATTTCCTTTCAGCCTCTCTTAGTTCTACACACTAGAATCACCGGGGAGCTTTACAAACTCCTGCCACTTGGACCTACCCCACGAGCATCTGACTTAATTGAGTGGAATGCAACCCAAGCATTGGGATTTTAAAAGCTCTCCAGGTGTCTCTAATGTGCAGTCAAGGTCAAGCCACACTGGTCTTGGCAAGGCCTGGGGGCATGTGTATATCTTGTCATAGGATGCAGGCAGAGGAGTGTCTGTGGGCAGGAGAAGGGTCATGAGCCCTGTATCCGAGAGACAATCATTGTACTTGCTGGAGACACAGCAGAAGTGTCAAAAGAGCAAGACATCAGCTGCAGACATTGAGAAACCGCAGTCAAGGTTCTATTTGTTCTATGACTGCAAAAATTGTCAAACGTTCAAGATACAAAATAAAAGCTAAAACAAAAACCACTTTAACCTTTTGGTGTAATCCAACTGTTGATGACCCATTATTCCTGGAGGCACTGGCCACCACCGGATCAGGTGACCTACATCCCTCCCTCCCCTCCCTCCTCCTCCCCAACATCTCCGGTGAGGCAGGACTCTCTTATGAGAATCATCTGGAAAGAAGCAAAACCCAGGGTAAGGTTTTTTTGATACTCACCTGGTGGATATTGAAAGTATTGGCTTTGTTAAACCTTGTAGACCCTTTAAGCAACATTAGAAAAGGTGATCCGTTTAAACTGCAGCCTCCCAGGGACACATCTCTCTTGGTGGATTTACTGGCCAAATCTAGGACTTCGGGACTCTCTGATAATCTGGAATGAGGGCAGAAACGAACGCTGACATATCAAGGAAGACGCACTAGCAGGGAGGATTTGTTTCAAAACTACACATTCTTACTGTCCTGATTTCTGGGTAAACTTTCATCTCCTCCCCGTACAGGATATCTAGAGGAAATACTAGGCTCATAGCGGATGAGAATGTGCTGTACCCACCTCTGCCTTCCCTTAAATATCCAGCACCGTGCCTCGCCAGCAGAAGGCCCTGGGAAACTTTTATTGCCTTGAACAGCCAGTGTTGCAGCAAAGCCAGAATATTATAGTTCTTTGGAATGGGAGCCACATAGAAATATGAAAATGAAATATGCAGAGAGGACAAACACAGACACCGGATGACCTAGAATGACGGTGAACAACAGGAAACCTCAGAAGTGAGTTTGTGGAAGGATTTATCTCACTGCATTTCAGTAGGAAAATCTCATGGGTAAATCTACTTTATCTGATGATTATCGCTGAGACCTGATGGCAGCTCACAAGCTCCTAACAGGCTGCCTAAGGCTCATGACCAGTCCTGGGCTCTCCCTCTGCCCAGGGGAGAGTTTTGCTCTTATCTAAAAAGGGCCATAATCTGAAAGTAAATTTTAATTAAACCTTTTCCAAGGTTGTGTTCCAAGGCTGCTCTTACGGAGGTAGGATGAGCCCAGAAGCTTTCAGTTAGTTTGCTTTTAATGTGTGGATCGTGCCAAAGAGGGCATCTTGAAAGTCAGCGGGATGAGAGCAGCGTGCAGCCTGCCACGACAAGTCCCCTGGGTCGCAGGCCATTCTCATCAGCTGTACACGCACAGAAAACGGCACCCACCTCTGGATGAAAACGTTGCTGATGCAGCCCTCAAAATAACTCCCGCCCAGACGCAGGGATTGCTGGGAATTTGAAAAGCCTAGCAGCCTTTGGTTATTTTTCAGAGGCTGGTCATCAATGAGGAGCCGGAGCCTAAAAAAAGAGGAGGAAAACAAAACAGGAGTGAGAACAGCTGGGGAAAACGATTCTCGCCAGGTGGGGCAACTGAGTGTCTGATTCAGACTCAAAATCTTTTACCTGAAATAACTCACTAAACTATTTTTAAAGAGCATTTCAAGTTTTTTCACGTGTTTCTTTTTGCACATAACATTTTTATTAAAGTACTCTACAGGCACACCTTGTTTTATGGCACTTCATTTTAAAAGTATGCTTCGCAGATATTGCGGTTTCTTACAAACTGAACGTCTGTGGCAACCCTGCCTCAAGCAAGTCTATTGACACCATTTTTCCAATAGCATTTGCTCACTCCGTGTCTTGGTGTCACATTTTGGTAATTTTCACAATATTTCAAACCCTTCACCAGCAAAAAGATCACAACTCCCTGAAGGCTCAAACGATGGTTAGCATTTTTTAGCAACAAAGTATTTTTTAAGTAAGGTATGTACATCGGCGTTTTTTAAAGACATGATGCTATTGCACACTTAACAGACTACAGTATAGTGTAAATATAACTTTCATATGCACTGGGAAACCACAAATTTTGTGTGGCTTGCTTTATTGTGACGCTTGCTTTATTGTGACATTTGCTTTACTGTGGTGCTCTGGAACCGAACCTGCAGATATCTCCGAGGTGTGCCTGTATATGTACAGAAAGCACACGTCTTAAGTGCACAGCTCAATGAATCTTTGAAATGTGAAAACACCAACATCGCCAGAAACAGAACCAGCCAGCACCCCAGGCACCCCGCCTGGGCTCCCTTTCGTCTCTAGCCTTCCTCCCCCTCCAAGAGTAACCACTATCCTGAATTCTGATAGAATAGGTGGATTTTGCTTGCTTCTGAATTTTGTATAAATGACATCACGGGAGACAAACTCTTTCACGTGTGACCTGTTTCGCTCGGCCTTTAGTGCAAGGTTTATCCGTGTCGTCGTGCACAATTGTAGATCTTTCATTCTCATTCTCCCATTTCATTCTCCCATTTTGAATGTACCTCAATTTGCTTATCCATCCAACTGTTGATTTTTTAAATGAGAAAATTGATACAAAACCAGGAAGAAGGCCAAGATTTACTAGCAAAATAGTGTCAATGCTAAGGACAAATATTTCTCACAAGAGATACCAGAAGATTCCATTAAACGAAATAAAGTAAAATTCTTAGCGTTCTGGCAGAAGAGCCATTCCACTCACCCAGAGTTGTCGCTTATTATGGACACGTAATGCAGTAAACCATCCATGTACGTCTGTGGAGATGTGAAAATTGGGCTGCTGCTGTCCCTGGGGCTCAGTTCAATGTGGCCATCTTCCAGGGTGACCTGTAGGCTGCTTGCCTGAAATCATCACAGAACGTACCCATCAGTGCAATCCATCTGCATTTAATGATTATGAATGTATTAATACTGAATATATGATCAAAATTAGGTACACAGGATGTTTTGACCCCAATGTTTTGACTTTGCTATTTTGATCTAAAGATTATTTTTGAATATTTGGACTCCATGTTTATGAATATAAAAATCTTAAGCAAATTATTCCAACACTGATGAATCTGTCAAAAGCATTTTATGGACCTACATTCATAAACCACCTTAATTTCTCCATCAATTTTTTTTAAATAAATTGATCCAGGCCATTCCTTTTTTAAAATTTTATTTATTTAATTGATTGATTGATTGATTGACTGGCTGCGTTGGGTCTTAGTTGCGGCACGCAGGCTCTTCGTTGCGGCATGTGGGCTTCTCTCTAGTTGTGGCTTGCGGGTTTTTCTCTCTCTAGTTGTGACACGCAGCCTCCAGGGCACGTGGGCTCTGTAGTTGTGGCGCGTGAGCTCAGTAGCTGTGGCATGGTGGGCTTAGTTGCTCCATGGCATGTGGGATCTTAGTTCCCTGATCAGGGATCAAACCCACATCCCCTGCATTGGAAGGCAGATTCTTTACCACTGGACACCAGGGAAGTCCCTTAATTTCTCCATCAATTATACAAAACAGTTAAAATATTTCTAAGTTTTCCTATTTTCACTTTCATTTTGCTGAAGTTGTTTTCATCAGCATCGATGTTCTTCTGAATACATTTTTACAACAAAGACTTGATTAATCAATTTTTTTTCATAGATGATTACAACGATAGCTTCTCTTCAGTCACGAATTTCTTACTTTCGGATCCTAATTTCTAGGAGGTTCAATTTTCCAATGTCAAACTCTGAAGATCCAAATTTTGGCAAGATGATTTGATTCTTTCTGTCAATTCTTAATTTTTAAAAATGTGTGTAGTTTTAGCAGTTGTCATTTTAATTTTGTTAATTTTTTTTCCTACCAGGTACAATTTTTGCTGTTTTCAACCAGATGTGATTCGTCAGTGAGCTTTTAAGCCTAAAACAATTTTTATAGTGTGTGGTTGTAGCCATTGTCAATTACACTTTATGTTGATTTTTTTTTCAATTGGCAATATTCATTATAAACTGGATAAAAGAAGGCTAATTGAAATGTATTCCTTAGCTAATCCATTAAGAAGTTGAGGGCAGTGTTCCTAGGATATTGGAAGGGTCCCTGCATTGTCCAGGATTGATCTCATCTTTTTTTTTTTTTGATCTCATCTTTTGCTAAGCCCATTCTTCCCCCTGTTTTGGACCATTTTGTATATTGGGTACTAAGTGTCCCCACTCTTGGTAGAGGAAACAAGGAGTGTGTGTCAAAAGAGCTGGGTCAAAACATCCTGCTCTGATGGAAAAGCCACTCTCACAATCTAAATGTTGGCATGTGCTTTTTCAGGGGTATTTTTGTTTGTTTTGTTTTTAAAAAAAGATCTCGAACTCCTGATGAACAAAGATAGCAAGAGAGGAGATGCGTTCTACTACAACATAACCACAGAGGCAGCTACGTCCTTCCTTTCAACATATACTAGTTGTCCGTTGTGCTGGCAATCCTGAAGAAACAAATCCAAGAAGAACAGTGTCTTACTTCTACTTCTATTTTAAAATCCCACTCGTTCCACCAGGCGATTTCTGAGTATTAGCTGACTTTTACGCCTACATGACCACACCGGCTAAATCCTCTTAAGTTATAGAATCTCTGTGGCTTGTTGTACAGGAACAAAGAGCAAAGGACCTTACTCTCTCCCATTCTCCGATGTAAATATTGTCCAACTAGCTGCTGCTGCTATAAAAGGAATCTGAAGAGCTACCTTTTGTGGAATAACAAAGGAATAATGGGGGTACATTCTGATTTTTCCCTTAGATCTAAAAATTAAAGCTACATTATTACTTACAACAGTTCTAATTCACCTTCACTCACAAAATATACCCAAAAGAATGAAAATGAGTTCATGAATACACACAAATTCAATTCTGTAACCTATAATGTATTTTCTAAGCCTGATTTCTTTTAGGACCTACCCCAGGATGGGCAACAGCTTCCATGGTTGAAATCCACAATAGCATTTACTGTGTGATGATAGATAAAATGCCTAACAAATTTACCTTCAAAATCCCTCTATTATTTTTGACATCAAACCTTGAGTCAGGTTTAAATCTTGTTCAGTATTCATGCAATATTTCATACCCTTGTCTGATGATTTAATAAGATGCCACTGGGTTGAAAGGTCTGAAACCCAAAGGAGGCCTGGAAGTGGCTGGGCAACGGGAAGTCCAAATTGGTGAAGCTCAACTGCCCTCCCCTGGAGAATGAGGCAGATCGCACGAGCTGAAACGAAAACACGGAATAAATTACTGGCACTGTAATCATGTCATGGCTGAAATACAGTATCTTAACCTATGTCACCTCACTGGGACCAATCCATGTGATCCATGGGAAGAAATAGTTTGCTTGTCTGCATGATAATTTACCAATCACCTGTACGTTTTTGTGTGTACAGCTGGTATTCCTACTCTCCTAAAAATTTAATATGCAAGCCTAAAGAGGTTTCGCAAGTACGTAGGGAGTGTAATAAATGAACCAGTTCACAGTAACACTGTGTGCTACCAGAAAATGTCAAAAGTTGGTGTGTTAACGAATGCCAAGCACGGGTTAGCTGGGGAGCATTCCTCTGCACGGTTTTGAACTCTTCACTTACCTTCCAGTCTTCTGAGCACTTTTTTGTTACGCCCACAGTATCATTCAGTCTAACGACACCAGTGGTCTTCTTCAGGTTTTTCACGCAGCCTCGGAAAGCAGGTGTAGAAATGTTAAACCTGATGTGGGATTCGAGAAAAGGAAGAGATGGACCACAGCAGGCTTGAAGGGGAACTGGAGCTGAAACACGGCGCTCATTCCCTACTACTTCTCACCCACGAACAAGTACATGTTTTACGGTTATCTCTTCTCATGGGATTTCTAGAATGCTACTTATTTTGTGATGTTAGGGAAATCTATTTCCTTTCTGTGTGATTTGCATTCTCAGCTTTAAAAGTGAACACAACAATGTTGACAGAAGAATGGCCAGTGTCCCCAAAAGGTATAGAGACACAGAAGATGTACAATATCTGGAATTGCTCCTCCATCCCCTCCCGGAGTCATGGTAATGCATCATGAATTAAAAGTATATTAATAGGGGCTTCCCTGGTGGTGCAGTGGTTGAGAATTTGCCTGCCAGTGCAAGGGACACGGGTTCGAGCCCTGGTCCGGGAAGATCCCACATGCCGTGCAGCAACTAAGCCTGTGCGCCACAACTACTGAGCCTGCACTCTAGAGCCCGTGAGCCACAACTTCTGAGCCCGTGTGCTGCAACTACTGAAGCCTGCGTGCCTAGAGCCCATGCTCCGCAACAGGAGAGGCCACCACAGTGAGAGGACCGCGCACTGCAACGAGGAGTGGCCCCCGCTCGCTGCAACTAGAGAAAGCCCATGCGCAGCAACAAAAACCCAACGCAGCCAAAAATAAAATAAATAAAATAAATAAATTTTTAAAAAGTATATTAATAACTTAATATACTATAAATATTATATAAATATATATTCAATATTAATAACCTAATAAGTAACTTATAAGAGCCAGAAACACTGTAGAAAACTTTTTGCTCTTTTTTTCCTGTCCACGTTTAAGTCAGCCACTGTAAACGCAGAAGAAACAAACTGTTACTTTTTGGTCCTAGTCAATTATGAAAAATGTGGCTTGGTATTTAATCAGTGCCAAGCTGGAACAATGGAAAGCATTGTCTGGCCTCGTATGCTGTATCCTCCACCTCCTAACTGTGCAAGCTGGGCAAGAGGTCATTGTGAGGATTAAACAAGTTAACATCCGGGAAGTGCTTGGAACCCTCCGTGGCATATGGTCATGAACATGCACTCAGGAGGTGCTTCTAAGAGGTGCTGCTTTGAAGCCACGGACTCTGGAGCCAGGCTGTGTGGGTTCGAGTCCTGTCCCTGCTGCCTTCTCTGTGCTTCTGTTTCCTCGTTTATACAATGTGAATGTGGTAATCTGCTTCCCAGGGTTGTCCTGAGTTTAAATAAGATATTATTACGCATTAACACACTCAAGTGGTAGCCGGTACAGAGCAAGGACTCAGTGTGAGATGGCAGAGTCTGTAACTATCCCCATATCAGTGCATCATTATAACGAAGCAATTTCTAAAGCAGCTCTTCCTACGTGGTTGCTTTGACATTTCCCCTTTGATTTGACTTTTGGATCTATCTGGAGCTGACGTCACATAAAAACATTCACATACGTGAAATGACTGAAGTCCGGGCAAATATTTGTGTTTCTTAAGCAAATGATGTACTAAGATAAACACAAAGCTGACTTCATTATAAATCCCTAAAGCAGCTCACTTTTCTAAATGGAAAGGGGTTTTCCTTCATTTTTATTCAGTTCATTATAAAGAGTTGAGCTACATGTAATATGCATAAAATTAAATTTCATTAAAAGGAAAAGGAAGAAATGAATCCTCACTGGCATTACAGCACGAGCTTGATTATTTTATAAAGTTGGCTTCCTGCCTCAGGAAAGGAGGAAAGTTGATATCCATTGCTGGAGCTTGTCTATTTATATATATATTTAGATCCATTCTCTCTTGGGTTTCAACATGTTTTAGACTCATCAACATCTCCTGATTCCTTTTTTCCGTAAAGCATAGGTTGGAGGAAGAATAAGGTGGCAGAAGAGTAAAGGGGAAAGAAAGGCCACCGCCAGATATGGAGCGCATGTTTTGTGCAAGGTACTATTACCTGATCCTCACAATAACCTTTCGAGGGAGATATTTTCTTACCTGACATTATTAAGCACTTATCATGTGCCAGGCACTGTGCTAACTCCTTTACTCTGAATCTCACAACCACTCTAAGAGTTAGACCACCACGATGCCCACGTTACAGAGGTACAAGGAGGCTTGGGAAGGTTAAGTGACTTGCACGAAGTCATACAGCAGGAAGCGGGCAGCACTGGGATCTGTGTGGACAGCGTGTCGCACAAACTTGTGTGACTTGAAGCCCTTGCTCTTTACGCTTATACGGTTGCGTACCCACAGCACTGGAATGATCCTGACTCTTTCCTTAAGGAACAGTTATCTACAGCAGAGGTGTTAAGAGGAAAGATTTATTTCCACTATTTTCTGATGTGTTCTCGTTACTCTGGCTCATCTGAGGGCCTAGAGTTCCACGTTTGCTCCAGGATTCTGGGTCTGAGCACACTTGCTAGGGGAACATGACGCGGAGGAGTGTAGGCTGTGGTATGAATGGGTTAGTGCGCTGGGGTATGTGCGCCCACCATGGGCCAATCGGTTCACAAAGGCTTAGCCAGGTCCAACCTGCCGTGGGCAGATCTCAGAGAGCATAAGAGCAAAATCTAATCCCAAACTCCATGCTGGGGGTATCAGTAAATGCCCAACAGATCCCTGCCTGATGTTTACTTTTTGAATTATTTTCATGTTAATGTTATATTATTATACTCTGTGATGCAATGATGTAGGTCCGCAGGAAGTATTTCTTGTTGGTCTGAGGCCCTCTGGCATTATTAGGGAGGATTTGCTCTTCTCATGGGAAGCAGATGGGATTAACAGATTGTGACTTCTGACTGTAATCCTAAACAAGGCATTCCAAGATCTGGGTCCCCATTCCCAGAAGGTACACTACAGGGAGAGGGGAGAAAACACCACACCCACAAGCTCTCTTGTCAAAGCTACTGTATTTAGAGATTACACGAGGCTTGCTTCTCTCCACATTAGGTTCAAGCACTGCCTGTCTTCCACTAATGCCAGCGGCTGGGGCATCTCCCTCCTTTGAAAGAATTGCTGGGTTCTCAGGAGAAATCCTCTGTGACCCACGTCACAGGGGGTTCTCAGGACTCTGAACCATCAAGGACGGCACCAGAGGTATGAAGCAGGGCCAGAAACTGCTGAATGTTGTTTAGCATGTTACTTACGAGAGAGTAAAAGCTCAGTGAAATCTTTCAATTGGCCTCTATCTCCTGTACGTTCCATGTCATCGTGGTTTGAATCAAAAATCGAAGTATAAACTTGCCCAGAAAAAGGAAACAGTCCCTGTTTGGAAGACCTTAAAACAAATGACTAGGAAAATTCTACATGTCTATCTGTACATATATGTATAACGATATCCATGTGTATTTCTTTAATGGACAGAGATAAAAAGTCAAAGAAAGGTTGAGTGTTGACTTAACCCAAGGTCACCCCGCTCTTTGGTGGCTGAGCCAGAACTAGAACCATTTCTTTAGATCCTCACCCACTACTTTCCTCTAGTAAACCTTGCTTGGTTGTCACCCACATTGCTGTCTGTGGACCTTCTGCTGACACCACACAGAGGCAAACCACCAACCAGTGGCTCTCGTATCGCCACTGAGAATCCCTCACGGCTCTGGGAGCCCACCTGCCCGCCTAACCTCAATGGCCACCTGTTCCCAAGCTTCGTTCATCCTTTCTCCAGCCTGGTCTTCTCTGCAAAGGTCCAGGCCTTCTGTCCAACCCCTTCTGGGCATCTCCACCTGCTGTCTCCTGGGCTCCTGGGACTCAGCCTGTCTGAGACTGAACTCACTGCCCTGTTTCTCTGCTGGTGCTGGCCATCTGTCCAAGCGCTAGATCAGAGCCCAGGTGTCCCTCTTGAGTGCTCCCCGAACCCAAGCAACCATTTAGCACTGCCCATCCACTGCCCTAAGTGTATTGGGAATCCACTTCCTTTTCCCCATCTGCGCTGTCATTTCTGTGGTCGGGCCACCCGCCTCTCTCACCTCTGTTACACTCATCTTCCAACCTTTCTACCTGCCTCTGCCTTTTTCCCTCTTAATCCAATCTCCTTCCCTGCACCAGAACAAGCTACTGAAAACCCAAATCTCATCATGTCCTTTCTCTGCTGAAGTCCCCAGTGGTTTCTTACTGTGACTTTCAAGATCCTCTGCGGTCTGGCCCCTGCTTCCCACACCAGCCATGTGTGGCATCCCTGGCCTGCATCATGGTGTTCTCTTGAGAGTTCACACTTTCTCCGGTTCTTATCTCCTCACATACGTTGACTTTCATATGTCAGTGTCTTTCAGGTCTAGCCAGAGACCACTTTCCTGATACCCCAACTGGGTGGGTTCCCTCCCCGGGCCTTCTATCACCCTGAGCTTCCCCTCTGATGGCACTGGCCTCATTCTACTGTCTCCCTTCCACTATACTTGAGGCTCTGCCCTGTTCGTCGTTGTCATCCCAACACCGACCACACTGCCTGATGTCACTAGGCACCCAGTGAGTGCTTGTGTAATGAACAAATAAATGATAGCCTCAGATGTGTGCCATGGTGCTACCTGAGGTTGCTCTATTTATTACACTTAATTGAATAAAACCAAGATTATTGGCCATTCATAACTAGCTATTCATGGTTGAATTGCTATTTAATACTGATGATATTAAATATTAATATCACCTCTTTGGCTCTCAATTTCTTCATTAAAGTTCAGAGGTTACATACCATGATCTGCACGGTCCCTTCCACTTCAAGGAATCTAGGGAGTAAAGATATTCACTCCCAAACTCTATCAAAGTGCTGAACTCTCTCACACGCATTTCTGTCTTGGGGGGCAACCCCTAATGACTGTAACACAAAGATTAGCGCCTCCGTCCTGAGGCTGGACAGCTGCTCAAACATATTAGGAATTGAGAAGAAAGAGCGCCTTTGCACAAGACCTCATACATCACACCTAGTGCTCCTTCCAACTGACTAATAACAGCAAGAGTTAACTCACCTCAGATCTCGTATGAAAGTAATCATCACCAAATGTTTGGTAGTGCTCTTAGCTTAGTCATGAGGCTGTACCACACACATCATTGTCAGCTATCTAAAAGCCTTTTTTATAGGATGCGAACAGATTAATAAAATGTAAAAGTTATTTTTAAATGTATCCTCAAAGTGGTGTTCGTTTTTCTCATTCAGATTAAGCTTTACTTCCATTCAAAGTAATTTAATTCATTCATGTATTCATTCATCCGAGAAACAGTTAGGCCCCTAGTCCATGCTCAATAAACGTAAGGGGGTGGGTGATACAGATGTGCCTTCCATCCTAGGAGGTACTTCCTGAAGGAGTGGCCCCAGCTTTCAGTGTCCAGGGCCACCTGTCAGGCCAGGGGGCTACCTGCGCTCTCCTCTGTGTCTTCAAGGGCCCCAGGCCACAGTCCCTGTTCTTACTGGCAGTGTTGTCAACACCAAGCCTACTCCTCATGGATTCTCTCCTCCCAGGAATGACAATGGGGGGGTGGCACACAATTCCCCCCCTGCCCCCCCACCGCCTCTTTCAAATGGCCAGTCCCGCTATCCAGTATTCACAGCCTGTTTTACTCTGTTGGCTAACACTGTTAATACTGAAAAGTTAATTCTTTGTGTTTGTTTTTTGCTAGAATTAAAAAAAGGTAGACCCCACCACTTCCCTGGTGGCGCTGTGGTTAAGAATCCACCTGCCAGTGCAGGGGACTTGGGTTCAAGCCAGGGAAGATCCTGCATGCCACAGCGTAACTAAGCCCATGCGCCACAACTACTGAGCCCGCGAGCCACAACTACTGAGCCCACGCACTGCAGCTACTGAAGCCCGTGCACCTAGAGCCCATGCTCCGCAGCAAGAGAAGCCACCGCAATGAGAAGCCTGCGCACTGCAAGAAAGAGTAGCCCCCGCTCGCCGCAACTAGAGAAAGCCCACACGCAGCAACGAAGACCCAACGCAGCCAAAAATAAATAAATAAAATCTATGTTAAGAAAAAGAAAGACTAATCAGTAGCAGTCATAACTCTTAAGAGAGGTGATCTGCTTCTTTAAAAGAAAAAAAATCATCTTACCTTTCCCTGATTGAAATTGGAATTCCTCCCAGATAATATGTGCTGAAATCAAATATATCACCTTCAATTTTAATGCTTTGAGAATCCACGTTTATCCGCATAAGTTTCTGGGTTTTTCCAATTTTGATCAGAATCTGAAATAAAGGAGAGATGAATCAGCAAGCAATGAGAGATAAAAGAATCCTATTCACAGTGGTTCAGAGCTATTATGTGTTTGCCTTCCTTCAGGTTCATTTATATACATGGTACATATACATGGGCTCTGAGCAGTAGCTCATTTGCATAAAATTATACTATTAAAACACTTAAATAGAAATGTGTGCTTTTTTTTTTTTTTTTAATTTTGTTATTTTGTTATTTTTGGCTGTGCCGTGCGGCTTGCGGGATCTTAGTTCTTCGACCAGGGATCAAAACTGTGCCCTCGGCAGTGAAAGCGCAGAGTCCTAACCATTGGACCACCAGGGAATTCCCAAAATGTTTGCATTTGAAATTAATCATGTTTTATCTGTGCCACACAGATGTTACATATTTCATGCCCAAAATGTTCAGATTTTAAAAGGATGTGTCTCTCAGTTAATAACTATAAGTTCATCTGGTAATAGAAAAGGGTTCTGAGCACTGACTTAAAGGACTAAGAACATTTAACAATTCAAATAAACAGACTCGAAGGATATACCAAATGATCTCTCCCGTCGTTTATGATGCCTCTAATTCCTTTTTCTTTTGGTTGCTCTGAATTCAGTTTGTATCGCACCACGAGACTGCCATCTTCTATATTTAGAGATATGAAGCGATCCTAGAGCATGGAAACAATGTAGATTACCACAAGACTCGGGAAGAGCTAGAACGCTGGAACCGGGGATGCTCTCAAATTCCAGACTGCTCTCAGCTTCAGCTGCCTCCTTAGTCCGAAGGAACAACAGTGCTGTAATATCCAACTCCGAGGACGGGTATGACGGTTAAATCTTGCAAATCATGTTAAGCATCATATACAGTGGTTGGCACACAGGAAGGAAACAATAAATGCTAGCTATTGTCATGATTTTGTTTTATAACAATCTATAACCAGCATGCAAAAATGGAAACTGAAAAGCTACAGATCATTAATATCATCTGAAAATATGACTGCTACCTGTTGGAGAGAGGCAGGGTCTTCCTCAAACCCCAAACATTTTCCACCATGTGTTTTCTGACATATTCCTATGTCTCCTCTAGCTTTCACTTAAGTGTTGCTTGGGGACCCCAAATAGGGCCTCTTTCCTCCCACTACTCTCTTTGCCTTGACAATCACAGCTACTTCTGTGGTTCCAATTCAGGTGTGCCCATGAGCCCAGATATTTTTCTCCAGCCTAGACCTGTCTTTTCAGGGCCAGGTCTGTACATCTGATTGCCTAACTGCTATTGCTTGCATGCCTCACAGATGTCTAAAATTCGGAATATCTCTAACAGAACTTATGATCTACATGACTCCCAAGCCTGTCTCTCTGCCCTTCACCCTGCTCTCTTCTTCTTTCTCTCTCTCTCTCATCACTGATCACCTTGCTGAGACAGCCACAAGCCTACTAGGGGTCATAATTGCATCCCCATCATGGTGTAAGGCACATACTTGAGCCAACCATTTCCTTAGCGGAAGGGTAAGCTGAGGAATGTCTGGTATAGGACTTGAAAGTTGGCTCTTATACAGTTTCCTAATGAGACTCTCTTTGAAGTCTACTGCCAGAGTCCTTACCTAAAAGGAAAATCAGTCCTTATCTGGATCCTAAACCTTGCTCTTAGAAGCCAGTGAGGGTTCATCACACTCATAGATAATAGAATAGCATCAACTCATCCTACTTAACAGCAGCACTGGAGACAATTTTCTCTTATCTGGTTACTAATGGCATTTCATAAGTTTTCTTCTACTATAAGTAGTATTTCTGGTTCTTAGTCTCCCAGAACTTCAAAATGTAATACAAAGACCTTGTTCTGGAAAACAACTGCCTTGCTCTGAAGATGCTGTGTGACTGCTCAGCTCTCTGCATTCTTCAGGCAGGTCAGGACCTCCCCAAACCATCAGAACTGGTTCAGCCTTGGAATCTCCTGAGGGGTCCAGACCAACCCCAGAGAGGAGAGTTGGACCAGGTCTGTGTCCCTGCCCTGCAGACAGAAGGGTCTGGTAAAATCCCAAACTCCATATCAATCCTACATTCTCAGACTGGAGATCCCACGGGCTGATCCACATTTCTCCACAAATACTACCTACGCAGCAGCTACAGAAGCACTCTACTCTCAGGAGAGGTTAAGTCCAGCACCATCTACCAGCAGATGGCGCTGACGATCACTCATAGAGTGTCACTTTTGGCCTTATCTAAACTAGGAGACTTAAGAATGGTCTCTAGGAACCTCAGCTGCTTGAAAACAGAGAAGCTTCCTAGACCTGGCAAGTCAAGGGTCAGACAGAGACAAAACCCCATACAGCCTGGAAACAGTCCGCCCAAGAATCAAACAGCAGGAGGTCAAACAGTCTAGCTTTCAGAGACCCCAGGAGGTCTTAACGTTTTTTAGGCAGAAAATAAGTAGATTACTAGGCAAATAGTAGTTCTCAAAGAATAAAACTGACAACACAAAAGAATGGGAAAGGGGCAATTTCTCCCACATTTTGGTGGCATCTTCTCAAATTCCGGATTACTTGCCTTACTAAAACACACACTCGCACAGGCAAAGAAAGTAGAATTGGGCCAAGGGAAAGAATGCAGCTAACATTTGCACATTGTTTTTCAGATCCATTGGTTGTTTGTAATAACCCAGTTACCCCCAAATTGCTCAAATGAATGGACATATTTGGTAGTATTTGGATGCTTGTTATAGATTACCTGGTTTTCCGCAAAGAACAGCAAACCTCTATCCACGGTGGTCTGGATTGTCTGTCCAAAGGTTGGGAAGGGAGCATTTGGTTGAGTTGGAACTCGAGCATAGCCTGTACCTTCAAAATAATTTTTGTCTGATTCTTCCTTTCTCCTGTCAACACCAATCATCGTAAGTTAGAACACAGCAGCAAAGGACTGCCAGGAAAGTGTTCTTATTAATACGAGAGGAAAAGGGGAGCAAAGCCCATGCAATCGAGTTGTCATGATTTTGTTAAAGAAGAGGAAATATCTTTTTAAAAAAATTTTTGTTGGAGTATAGTTGCTTTACAATGTTGTGTTAGTTTCTACTGTACAGCAAAGTGAATCAGCTATACATATACATATATTCCCTCTTTTTTGGATTTCCTTCCCATTTAGGTCACCACAGCCCACTATTTCTCCTGGATGTGCTCTTACACTCTATGATGATCAAACCCTAGCTCAACAGAGATACTATTCAGGAGTCCCTTTTGAAAATGTCTACTTAGGAAGATGTGGCCCAGCAGCTGAAGATCTTGCACTATAAGAAATTATTAACTTGAAATATAATTTTATTCTGAGTAGTAAATACTCAGTCTGTCTCGTATTAGAATCTTCCAAATCTTTTAAACTATAGGGTAGGTCAGGAGCTCAAGGCAGCAACTTTCAAATAGGTTCATATGCCAAAGTCATGGTGTACTTTATGGACCACGATTTTTTTTTTGTTTTTTGAAATTTACAGTAAATAAATAGTCTGTGCCTAAATCAGGTACCAACTAATGCTGAATATTTTGTGGTAGGAGGCACCAAAAATTGAAGCAAGATTTATTTTTTCAAAATCGAGAAAATTCTGTAATCTAATATTTTATACAAATAAGGAAAAGACTTTTTCTTATTTAATTTATATTCCTTAAATATCAATTACACATATTTTATGTACTATAACTGCAAGCTACCAAAATCACAAAGAGACACCAGCTTATAGGTTTTATTTACCTTCTACAAGGCTCCACTTTTGTTGTGTTGAGATTGAAAGTCTTTTTGAAGTTGTACAAGCTCAGAACATTTTCATTGAGGTCATCTAATTCAATACAACCTTTGTATGGAGGGAATCTCAGTCTACTAGGAAGCTAAAAAAAAGAAAACCAAAAGATCTTCCACTAATTGAACAAAGGACAATGAACAGGTTGACCAGGAAACAGTATAACTCCATCACTTTTAACCACCAACATAGCATAGGGGGTAAGTATGTGGACCCTAGAGCCAGATACTCTGGCTTTGCTATTTTCTAGCTGCCTGATCTTGGGCAAGTTATTCAACCTCTCTGTTTCAGTTTCCTCATCTGTGAAATAGGAATGATAGGGATGCTTGTTTAAGTTAATATACTTAAGCCTAGATCACTGCACATAAAAGAACTCATTAAGTGTTAGCCATTGTCACTGGATATCCTGTAAGAATACATAGTTAAATCCATTTTGTATATAATTGATTAAAACATCATTATGCCAAACTAAATTTTAAATATTTTCATTCCGTGAAAAAACATTCACACTTACTCTAAAATCAGATGGGTAACCTCCAACATAAAATACAACATTTTCAGGATCCAAATCGAGGAGCGTGTTGCTATCCCCACTATCCATGTCAAGGAACTGAGGTGCTTCCGGCTTACTGGATGTGGCTTTTCGGGTGTAATTAAGCCTTGCAAACTGATAAATTCTGTTTAAAGATAAATTAGATAATAAAGTTATATAAAAATGTATGAGAAGATGAAAGAAATCAAAGCCAAAATACTAAAAATGGGGTTCAGCAATGCATACAATGAAAGTTTGGCGAGTGTAGGTCAGATAAACAAAGAGCCGTAATCAATCAGACTCGCACCTCTGGAATTTCACCCGGTCCATAACTGCCTCCTGAGTTTCGCTCTTGGTCAAGGTCTGGTCCACTTGGAGTTCAGCCTCGCGTTCTCCCAGGTTGTAGACGCTCGTGAGCTGGCCATCTATGACTGCCATGCCTATGTAGTCCCTGGAGGCCTGGAGACAAAAAGGCCACCTCAGAGCACTTCACATACTGAATTCTCTCAACTTCCCATCCCAAGAGAGCGCATTTCTAATAACTCACAGCTTTCATTCAGTTCACCCTGGACAGACAGAATGAATGAGGCGCATGCTGGTATAAGATAATACAGACAGCACAGTTAATGAACAATGTCTGGGCTGTTGTTGCTCACGTTATCATGAGGGCACTCATTTATCCACTCCTCCATTCTCTCAGTATGCAAATATTTGCCAGGCACCTGACATAAAGATGAACCGTATGCGGGTTCAGGCCTCCATTCGATTATGTTCTGGTAAGGAAGGTAAGCCATTTATGTTATTCCTGCCCCATACAAGGTCCCCTCAACACTCTAGCACGCCTGTTCACCCTATGTTATCACGGTCAGCTATGTATGTACCTTACTTCCCTGTTAGAATGTGAGCACCTTAAGGTAAAAACAAATTTTTGAAAACTGTGGTAAAATATATAACATGAAATTTACCATTTTAACCTGTTTTAAGTGTACATTAAGTACATTCAGGAAACAAATTTTTGTTTGTCATAAATATAGGGTGTGGTACCTAGTAGGTATATGGTATACATTTGTTGAAGGAGCAGAGTCATGTGCATTTTGCCATAATACAAAGCAAAAAGTCATGTCATAAGAAAGTTACAAATAAAGTCCCAATACCTTGAAGCATGAACGGGTGACCAGTAATAGTGCTGATTTTAGGAATCCTTAAATACGAAGTCCACAGTGACAGCCAACCATTTCCTAGTTGCCCAGAAGTTTTGAGAACCATGTTTCAGGAATTTCTTTTCCAATCATGTATAATAATCTAGTCAGTGATTACCTTTTACTCTGACACTTAGGTGGAATAGATGTATTTTAAGAGGAGGCATTAAAAGCTAAAATAAACTATTTGAAATGCCTGTAACAGTGGTGGTTTAAAGAATTTAGAATTATAGAGATGGGGCAACTGTATTTCTTACTAATGAGGCAGGAGAGGCTGCATTTCACTCCAGGCCTCATTCACAGATGGTCCCCACCCCAGACACTTGGAAGGGTCTGCGGCTGGGCGCCCTGAGAAGAGGACAGAGTCCAGTGCTATGAGGAAGAACTACTCTGATCTCCACGAAGCCTTGGTACTGCTGCCCTGGTTGTGAGGGGAGGGGTGCTGATCTTCAACCCCAGGTGTGGACGTGCTCACGTGTACACACGTGTGCCCACATGCTGGGCCCATCGGGCCAGCCCTCTAGATCCCCCAGCCAAGGACAATCGGTAATTGACGGGAGATTCCCCCGTGGAGCCATCAGAGGTGGCGGGATTTCCTCCTGCTGTGCCAATGGCAGTGACACAGTCGTGTCATGCATCTCAAAAACCGTATTCTGTTTTAAAAACAAGAGGAATGTCAAAGCAATACTTACATCTTTATTTCCGAGGTACATCACAAACATATTCTCGGTCCCCCCACTTTCTGTTGATTCAGGTCTTTGGAGAAACAAAGAAAGAGATGTGTATCCTTTCAAATCCTCCAGGTCATTTGGCAGCCGGACTTCCACTCCAGATTTACCGTTGAACCTCATGGGGATGGCGACCTGCGAGGGACAAGATCCAGGGTGTTAGCTGTTCCAGATGAGGAAGGTGAGGGTGCTCAAGGTGGTGGCTTGTGACTGTGTAGCCGCTCCCAAGTTGCTATGATAGGGAGCAAAGGAGTGTGGATGCCTCCTAGGCCTGGAGTCCACACTCAGCTGCACGCGGAATAAAGCATTTGTGCTCTTCCTGCCTCAGCCGAGGGGCTTTGGGAAGCGCGTTTAGTCCTCTGTGCCAGCAACAATAATCATCATAATAAATTATTACTATTATTATCACTATGATGGTTATAATATTAATATTGTATTAACCCTATTGTTATAATATTTCTATCATAATAATAATATAAAATATTAATACAGAGAATAATATGGGCTTTAGATAATATATTATTATAATATAAGGTATTATATTTATAGGGTTATAATACATATTAATAGGGTTAATATAATATTAATATTATAATCCTATTATTAATATATTATTATATATTATGGTATAATATAAAACTATATTATATGCAAAGTATTATTAATAATAGGGTTATGATATTAATATTATATTAGCCTTACTAATATGTATTATATCCCTATTAATATATAAGATTAATATTATATAAATATAATAATAATTATTATTATTCCAAGCCTAGAAGGTTTTTGTGCAAATGAGACAACATATATGGAAGCACTTAGCATGATGCCTGGCATAGAATAGATGTACAATACATCAAAAATATTTTTTAAAAAAAAGAACTCTTTAAGGAACCAGTTGCCATTAACATATTACATGTTATGTCTGCATTTATTACAGGCATTCAGTCATTGAAAATATGTGCATCAGGGTTCTCCAGAATACGTTTCTTAAACTCAGGGTGAAGGACTATTTTTTTCCCTCTACTCTGCCCTGGATCAATACTTTTATAAAATATATGAGAAATTAAATTACTAGAAAAATGAAATAAAGGAGGTATGCAAAATACACATCCACTGATCCCATGCTTGGATGCTGAAGCAATTCAAATTATTGAAAGTTTCTAAACATTTACTCTCAATTTTGTACTTATATATAACGGAGCAGTAATAAAAGTTCTCTGACTAGCTCTGGTCTTTGGACCCCCTTGAGTAGCTCTGCATTAAAACACAGAAAATAAATATTCTCTAACAATCCAAAGAATAACTCTAGGAATGATACTTACACCAACTCTACATTTTATCTCCCAAGCATTTAAGTATTTATGGAGGACCTTGTATATGCAAGGCATCAGGCAGGGGGGGCTTAGTGATGCATGCGCTGTAGTCTCTCCAAGGTGCCCATGACTGATGGAGCTCCCCTCCCCTACACTCACATGCTCATTTTATGCCCTTCTCTTCTACTAGCCCTCTACCCTCCATATACCCCACACATCCTGAGTCTATGCCATGCCCTTCTGCTTTTTGTCACCTGGAAAACTTCTACTCATTAAAAATTTTTTTTAATTAAGAAAACATTTCATGGACAAGCCTCTTAGATAGCCTCATCCACCAGAGGGCAGATAGCAGAAGCAAGAAGAACTACAATCCTGCAGCCTGTGGAGCAAAAACCACATTCACAGAAAGATAGACAAGATGAAAAGGCAGAGGGCTATGTACCAGATGAAGGAACAAGATAAAACCCCAGAAAAACAACTAAATGAAGTGGAGATAGGCAACCTTCCAGAAAAAGAATTCAGAATTATGATAGTGAAGATGATCAGGATGTCAGAAAAAGAATGGAGGCAAAGGTCTAGAAGATGCAAGAAATGTTTAACAAAGACCTGGAAGAATTAAAGAACAAATACCGAGAAGAATTAAAGAACAAACAAACAGAATTGAACAATACAATCACTGAGATGAAAAATACACTAGAAGGAATCAATAGCAGAATAACTGAGGCAGAAGAACGGATAAGTGACCTGGAAGACAGAATGGTGAAATTCACTGCAGCGGAACAGAAAAAAGAAAAAAGAATGAAAAGAAATGAAGACAGCCTAAGAGACTTCTGGGACAACATTAAATGCAACAACATTTGCATTATAGGGGTCCCAGAAGGAGAAGAGAGAGAGAAAGGACCTGAGAAAATATTTGAAGAGATTATAGTTGAAAACTTCCCTAACATGGGAAAGGAAATAGCCACCCAAGTCCAGGAAGCACAGAGAGTCCCAGGCAGGATAAACCCAAGGAGAAACACGCCGAGACACATAGTAATCAAAGTGGCAAAAATTAAAGACAAAGAAACATTATTGAAAGCAACAAGGGAAAAATGACAAATAACATAAAAGGGAATTCTCATAAGGTTAACAGCTGATTTCTCAGCAGAAACTCTACAAGCCAGAAGGGAGAGGCATAATATATTTAAAGTGATGAAAGGGAAGAAACTACAACCAAGATTACTCTACCCGGCAAGGATCTCATTCAGATTCGACAGAGAAATCAAAAGCTTTACAGAAAATAAAAGCTAAGAGAATTCAGCACCACCAAACCAGCTTTACAACAAATGCTAAAGGAACTTCTCTAAGTGGGAAACACAAGAGAAGAAAAGGACCTACAAAAACAGACCCAGAACAATTAAGAAAATGGTCATAGGAACATACATATCAATAATTACCTTAAACCTGAATGGATTAAATGCTCCAACTAAAAGACACAGGCTCGCTGAATGGATACAAAGACAAGACCCATATATATGCTGTCTACAAGAGACCCACTTCAGACCTAGGGACACATACAGACTGAAAGTGAGGGGATGGAAAAAGATATTCCATGCAAATGGGAATCAAAAGAAAGCTGGAGTAACAATACTCATATCAGATAAAATAGACTTTAAAATAAAGAATGTTATAAGAGACAAGGAAGGACACTACATAATGATCAAGGGATCAATCCAAGAAGAAGATATAACAATTATGAATATATATGCACCCAACAGAGGAGCACCTCAATACATAAGGCAACTGCTAACAGCTATAAAAGAGGAAATTGACAGCAACACAATAATAGTGGGGGACTTTAACACCTCACTTACACCAATGGACAAGATCATCCAAACAGAAAATTAATAAGGAAACACAAGCTTTAAATGACACAACAGACCAGATAGATTTAATTGATATTTATAGGACATTCCATCCAAAAACAGCAGATTACACTTTCTTCTCAAGTGCGCATGGAACATTCTCCAGGATAGATCACATCTTGGGTCACAAATCAAGCCTCAGTAAATTTAAGAATATTGAAATCATATCAAGCATCTTTTCTGACCACAACGCTATGAGATTAGAAATCAATTACAGGGAAAAAAACGTAAAAAACACAAACACATGGAGGCTAAACAATATGTTACTAAATAACCAAGAGATCACTGAGGAAATCAAAGAGGGAATCAAAAAATACCTAGAGACAAATTACAACGAAAACACAATGATCCAAAGCCTATGGGATGCAGCAAAAGCAGTTCTAAGAGGGAAGTTTATAGTAATACAAGCCTACCTCAAGAAACAGAAAAATCTCAAATAAACAATCTAACCTTACACCTAAAGGAACTAGAGAAAGAAGAACAAACAAAACCCAAAGTTAGCAGAAGGAAAGAAATCATAAAGATCAGAGCAGAAATAAATGAAATAGAAACAAAGAAAACAAAAGCAAAGATCAATACAACTAAAAGCTGATTCTTTGAGAAGATAAACAAAACTGACAAACCAGATTAGCCAGACTCATCAAGAAAAAGGGGGAGGACTCAAATCAATAAAATTAGAAATGAAAAAGGAGAAGTTACAACAGACACCGCAGAAATACAAAGCATCCTAAGAGACTACTACAAGCAACTCTATGCCAGTAAAATGGACAACCTGGAAGAAATGGACAAATTTTTAGAAAAGCACAACCTTCCGAGACTGAACCAGGAAGAAACAGAAAATATGAACAGACCAATCACAAGCACTGAAATTGAAACTGTGATTTAAAATCTTCCAACAAACCAAAGCCCAGGACTAGATGGCTTCACTGGTGAATTCTATAAAACATTTAGAGAAGAGCTAACACCCATCCTTCTTAAACTCTTCCAAAAAATTGCAGAGGAAGGAACATTCCCAAACTCATTCTACGAGGCCACCATCACCCTGATACCAAAACCAAAGATGCTACAAAAAAAGAAAATTACAGACCAATATCACTGATGAATATAGATGCAAATATCTTCAACAAAAGACAGGTTCGAGCCCTGGTCTGGGAAGAGCCCACATGCCACAGAGCAGCTAAGCCCACGCACCCCAACTACTGAGCCCACATGCCACCACTACTGAAGCCCATGCACCTACAGCCCGTGCTCCACAACAAGAGAAGCCACCACAATAAGAAGCTCACACACTGCAACAAAAAGTGGCCCCCGCTCACCTCAACTAGAGAAAGCTTGCACACAGCAACAAAGACGCAACGCAGCCAAAAAACAAATTAAAAAAAAAAAAAAAGAAAGACAACCAGTTCTTGAGTACATAGATACCTTTCCTTTCTTAATGAATGGAGTAACTTATCAAAGAATGAGCCTTGGCGCCTGGCAATGTGGGGACACACCCACCTTATTCGCAGCATCTCTGGCCTGCTGAATTAGCTCCCGTATGCGGTCCATGTTGTCAGAGATGTTGCCCAGTGGCAACAGCTGTTGGTTGATACTTTCAATCTTGCTCAAAAGATCAGGCAGTTTGTTGGTTAATTTCTTTACTGTTGGTGAGATTACAAAACAGAAATTTATCATTGTGAGCTGAGAAAAGGTTAAATACATATGTTCTCATTGATAGTACTTGTCAAGTGGTATGTCTGGGTCCCAAACGTTGGACAGGATGACTGAGAATCAGGTAATACATTTTCTACATTATAGAAATACATATTATACATATTTCTATATAAATACATCATGGATCTTATTCTGCAATCTAGATATCAAATCATCTTTCTTGACCACTATAAAAAAATAAATCTTTGCTTTTTGATCTTTAATATTAATCATAATTCAATTCCTCATGATTCAGGGACCTATATCTCCACTCTATAAAAGGGAAAATCAATAGCAATGTTCATGGATTTTTTTCAAAAATCCTACTTGGTCCTTTTAACTAACAGAATAGCCATACTCTTTGAATAGATTATGTGAAGTTGTTTTTAATATTTTAATTTCTAAGATCAGACTTTACCAGGGAAAAATTAAAACTGACCAAAGCACATACTGATGGAGAAAATGGATAATATGTCCTGGGCAGAGAATGCCTGCTACCTGAATTATCTGCATCAGTGAGAGCCTTGTTGAAGTCTTCACTCCCGGTGCTCCCATAGGTATCCTTAATTCTTTCCACGTCTGTCTGAATGGGGTTGAGCCCATCTAGGACATCATTTGTGATGTCGTTGGCATTTCTGACCATGCTCTTTGCACTACTGATTACACCATCGATGTCATCTAATGCACACACAAACAGGGAGGGGTAAGTATCTAAAATGTTTGACAAAAGAAGCCAAGTCCAGTGGGTTAGGGAACTGCTGACCTCTCTGTATCCCACGAAGATCATCGCGGATGGTCGTGAGATTGGTGTCTACCAGCCCTCTCTGAATGGTCATAATTTTCAGAGTTTGCTGCAGGTTGTTGAGAGCCGGACTGATTTCTAAAATAAAATAAAGCAGCAAGAGGCAATTACCCTAAAGATCTTGATCCTCCGTGGGTATTGGTGACCCCTGAAGGAGCCAAGGTCTTCACAGCATTGAGCAGACCTGCATCTTAGGAGTCATCCTCGAGATGCCCACTGCATGCACCTAGACCCACAGGTCCTCCAGTTACAGAGGCCAGGAGCATACAGAGCCTGTGGTACCGGGCTCCTTGGAAACGCACATGAGGAAAGGGAGAGGCGTAATAACTCAGAGGGAGGCTTAACTTCCACTCTGCTCAGGGCGAAAGTCTCTGCTTAGCAAAGAAAAGGGATGTGTCTGTCTTGTTCGCTGCTGTGTCCCAGCACATAGTGCCATGTCTGGCACTCACTGGGGCTTAATGTTAGTATGTATTTATGGAACAAATGAATGAATGAACAAATGAATGAATAATGCATAAGGGATGCCCCTTCAGTCAAAAGTACAGTAAAGGAGTGTTGTTAAGAGAGCCTCACTGAAGCGAACTCACACACACAGTAGGCATTGTTTCTGCTCATTTCCAATCTAACAAATTTAAGGACATTCAGTGAAAGGAACAGAGTTCATAGACATTCCTAGCTGATAATATTGCCACTTTGGGGTCATGGAAAATGACCAGTGAATGCTTTAAGATCAAGTTGATGATATATGGCTTAAACTGTGATTCCAGGACTGGTTTAAATAACAATGTAGTTAGTATCCTAATCCTTTTTTTTTAAAGTTCATATGCATGCATGCATGCATTCATTTATTTATTTATTTATTTATTTATTGGCTGCATTGGGTCTTCGTTGCTGCCCGTGGGCTTTCTCTAGTTGCAGCGAGGGGGGCTACTCTTCGTTGCCGTGCGTGGTCTTCTCACCGCAGTGGCTTCTCTTGTTGTGGAGCACGGGCTCTAGGCACGTGGGCTTCAGTAGTTGTGGCACGTGGGCTCAGTAGTTGTGGCTCGTGGGCTCTAGAGCACAGGCTCAGTAGTTGTGGCACACGGGCTTAGTTGCTCCGCAGCATGTGGGATCTTCCTGGATCAGGACTCGAACCCGTGTCCCCTGCATTGGCAGGCAGATTCTCAACCATTGGGCTGCCAGGGAAGTCCAGTATCCTAATACTTTTAAAAACACATATCTTCACCTCTTAGCTCAAACTTTATAAAGAGAGCAGATGTCATACCAGGAAATTTTAATTTTTGAAATTTGCTAGACAAATGACTACATATTGTTTTGTATTTTCTTTTTCCTGTTTTCATAATTATTTTTCATTTTAATTTTTAAAAATGAAAAAAGATAAATAAATAAATGTATTTATTTACTGGTAGAAGGCATCTAACTGCTTTGAAAGGATGAAGAAGGTAAATGAGGGTTATGAGCTTGGATGGCTGCTCAGCTATGAATGACCACAGGAGACCAGAGAAAATCAAGACACAGCATTTTCTGAACACAGGAATTTGGTGAGATCGAGAGAGTTTAATTATTTTTTAAAAAAATCAAATTAAATAAGTAGAAAAATTTCAAAGACAAAAATGTAAAAACCTTCATGCTCCATAATGGTAGTGATTTTTGGTACTTTCAGTTGCTAAGATTTTAGGGCTTAAGAAATTTTGAAGCAGTTGCTCTAATGACCTGAAACTAATTACCTGGGCCTTAAGTAAGAAAGCAGCACTGGGGCTTCCCTGGTGGCGCAGTGGTTGAGAATCTGCCTGCCAATTCAGGGGACACGGGTTCGAGCCCTGGTCTGGGAAGATCCCACATGCCCGCGGAGCAACTGGGCCCGTGAGCCACAACTACTGAGCCTGCGCGCTGGAGCCTGTGCTCCGCAACAAGAGAGGCCGCGATAGTGAGAGGCCCGCACACCGCGATGAAGAGTGGCCCCCGCTTGCCGCAACTAGAGAAAGCCCTTGCACAGAAACGAAGACCCAACAGAGCCATAAATAAATAAATAAATAAAATAAACCCAAAGTTTAAAAAAAAAAAAAAAAAGAAAGCAGCACTGTACTACACATACCTCAATGTTATGTGTGTCCACATGGGATTAAACTAAGAATCCCCTCCCCCAAACCCAAGGCCAGGCCCAAACAGGTCTATCAGCCTCAAGATTTACTTAGATTTATGAGGTTCTAGTTAATTTGGTATATGTTAGAATATTGGGTAGAAACATCCCAGCTGTGAGTTTGCAAAGTATCATTTGCATGGACACTGAGATTCAAGAAGTGCGTTTGCTTCTAGGGCTGCCTCTCCTGGTCTCATAGGTTGTTTCCAAGCCTTTGACTATCCCAGCCTCCACCCTAACCCTCAATACCTTGCTGTAGCTTCTTCTGGGTTATCTTGGCTTCATTTAACAGTTTATCGCTGTTGGAACTCAGGGTTTTAGCTTTTCTTGGAACATCTTCCTTTATCACTGTCTGAAAGCAAAGTGTTTATCAGCTTGAAATGTGATACACCTTAGGAAATATAGTGTAAGAGTTTTCATCCTACCCCAAAGCCCTTATCTTTAATCTTTAAAGAATGAGGTTAGAAGGTAAGGAGGAGGCTTAAAAAGACTGTTCCTTAAATGATACAGTCAGGGCTCTAAGAAGACATCTGTGGCTTGGGGAGGCGGACCCATCTCTGCTGATATAATGACAAATTGTATGACACCTTCTCATTTTCTCACTGTCACTTGTACAATACCCTCTGCAGTAATGGAGGACAGAGCTGAAATGCTTTTAGGCTTTTAATCTTCAGGAGATAAAAATCTTCAACCTTCCGAGGTCTGTCCCCTAATTCTCTCATAGTTAATAATTTGTTCTTTATTTTTAGATATAGGAATATTATATGATGCATTTAAGATCCCATAGGACTCCACAGACATGCCCAGGTGTAAGACAAATGACAGGAAATAAATGGTTATAAAATTGTGTACAAAAATTTCTCTTCTTTGGTAAATGTTAATACTCAATACTCAGTCACAGCATAACAACATACCTGGTAAGAAGCAGGGTATAATACTTTCACGGTTCAAAATCAATAATCAGTGTGATTTCTATCTGGTTTTACAAATGATTTTTAAAAGTGGGCTACATTTATCAAACAGCCAAGTATATACAGAAATGACTTATATCTAGAGCAAATTCGAGTCTATTCTATATAACAAATTCTGGTCTAAAATAATGCTTTTTTCTATTCCTTGGTGCACACAGAAAGAAGATAGGAAAATGAGTCGTCTCCAGAGGGCCTGGAGAGAAGGTGCCAGCGCAGGTGCTCACCTGGAGGGCAGCCTCAGACGCGCTGGTGGCCTTGTCCGCTGCATCCTCGGCTGCTTTGATGGCACTGAGGATGTTCTCATAGGCGGTGGCAGCGTCCACGGCACAGCGTACCAGCTCATCCCCACTAGTGTTCCTCTTGATCCTAGAAAATGGCACAGGAGAGGGCTCCAGCGGCCCCCCTGCCTGCAGCTGAGCCCCCTAACCTCCCCATTCATTTGACAGATGGAGACTTGGGGCTGCAGGCTCTGCAGCTCTGCCCCAAAGATGCAGCTGGGAATCAGGCCCCTGCAGCTGGTCGGGCTTGGACCTGGGCCCTGGGTGCCGCCCTCCACCCTGGTCTGGAGACCCCACTCCCCCTGAGAGGCCTTCCCACCAGGCTCCAGCGGCCCCTGCAGTTAGACCCGCCAGGCCGGCCACTCACTCCTCCAGCTGCCTCGCCAGCTCCTGTAAAGACTGCGCATGCTTCTCTGCCTCCCCCACCAGGGATGCTTTACTGGACGATTTGGAAAGTTCTCTCACTTTGTCACTTAGTTCGTGTCTTGCTTCATTTAAAGTGACAGCTAGTTTTTCATATTCCTATATTTTCCAAGTAAACAAGAGGTAGTGTCAACTTAAGCAAAGCATGTATATGCCATCTTCTTGACCTCTGTCGTAAATGACGTTTCCAGGAAGCAACAATGAGAAACTGTTTTCTGAGCCCACTCACCACACCAATTACTCCTTGGTTACTTGAGATATTGACACTGATAATATTCTCCCAAGTTTTACCACCATTTTGAACATTTTCCATATGGTGGGTACCCACTTTGATAAATTTTATAAAAGCTCATTATTATCATTAGTGTATAGTTGTACTAAACCAAAATACCTTTTTTCTGATTTAGAAATAGCAATAATAAAAGATATTTTCAAAATGACCAATGGGCTGCTAAGAAATGTTGTCAATCTTTTACCAGTCCTAAATGTCTTCTGTTAATAATGTATGCCTGATATTTTATTTTATTTTTTAATTGTTTTTCAGCTTTACTGAGGTATAACTGACATACGACTGTAAGATATTTAAAGTGCACAAAGTGATGATTTGATATACGCATACATTGTGAAAGGATTCCCCCACTGAGTTAACACATCAATCAGCTCATATTTTATCCTCTTAACTTTTTTGGGAGTGGGGGTGAGAACATTTAAATTCTCTTTTAGCGAATTTCAAGTATACAATATTGTGTTATTAACTAGAGTCATATTGCTTTACATTAGATCCTCAGACCTTATTCATCATCTTAGAGATGAAAATGATATTTTAAAAATAGCATCACATTTTTTTTTGTTATCACAAAAGTAACATTCACTCACTGCAGGCAAATTAGATAATAGAGACAGATATAAAGAAGATACATCATTCACCCCTCCCCCAAGGGACAACCACTCTTAACATTCTGGTATATTTTCTTCCATCTAAAAGGCATATACTGGAGAAAAAATTCGTTAGCAGATCTCATAGTTTCCTCGAAACATAAATTAAATGCTTTTCAATTTTCTAGAGAACAAGTTTTGCCTCTACCTCATGGCTTTTACTCATCAGCTGCAAGGCAACATTAATTTGCAGTAAGGAAGAGTCTGCAGTAGCTAGATGCTTGGTGAAGTCACTCTGGAGGGAATTCATTTCTTTAACTTGTCTCTGGAGAGAATAAAAAGAATGTCTGTGAGCTTCATGGTATATTGTCAGAAGGCACAGGCATATTTATTGGACAACAGCATAGAAGTAATTTCAGAGTCAGAATGTCTTCTTGCACTTAAAGGTCATCTAGGAAACTCCAAAGCCATGAGACATCAGTTCAATTTGTTGTGTAGGTGTGTTGTCATAGTTTCCACAGACAACATGCCAAGGAAACAATCGCTGTCACATTGGAGAAGGTTTCTACACTGGGGTCAACCAGGCCCATGAGGTGGATGTATAATTAAGCTCTGGCTAGTGGATCAGAACGAGGGGTTTTAACTAAGGAAATCAGCACCAACCATCAGCACACTCTACATGCCGGTCCCAACGAAGATGTTGGGACACTTCAATAAGGAAACACACAGGACTTTAGGATGCCAGGGTGGAGGCTGCCAGAGTTCAGGGACCCGTAAAATTGGATCCTGCTCCGTCCCCCTTGGCAAAATCAGTGACTTCCAACAGAGGTGTTACTACCTGAAGAGGCTTTGGGAGTTAACCATATTACCATCTGCGAAGATATTAGTCATTGTCTTTTACGAAATTCCTGGGTTTTTTTGGGGAGGGGGTGTTCAGTCCTATGTTATTCCACTTTGATCTTACTGTCATTTCATAGCCCCTCACACTTTTGTTGTTGTTTTAGCCTACAGTGTTCACCACTGAAATACACACTATAGAATTCGAGCTTTAAATTCTCATTGCAACTCCTGCATGTGGCCTGTATTTTGACTTATTTCCTATAAAGCAAGTAATGGCTTAAAATGCCTTTGCTGGTGATTCTGATAATGATGTTTACATATATGACACAAAAAGTCAGTTATTTAAAGCATACATTGTACACTTCGAATTAATTATAACAATATTAATTTCTCACCTATTTGGCAGCATTATTGGTCCAGCACTCTATCAGCCAGGGGTGGGGGTGAAGTGATTTGCTCTACTTTCTCTGTGGTTTAAGTTCAGAAACTTTCTGGCCGCTGAGGAGTAGCAACTACTTTGATTTTGCATTTAATGCCTCGCTCCTATTTGATTAGGGCTTCCCGTAAAGACAGCTGCCTGGCTCTGCCACTTTATTAACGATAAAGATTCCTGTTCCCTCATCCTTGTCATTAACCAAACCGTGCAGATTCTGACCGTGACCTCACCTTGATGGATTCCAAAGCTCTCTCGTTTTCTCGGTTGAGGCCGGTGGCCTGCTTTGCTTGGGCACTGGCCTCCTGTAGAGCGGCACGGAGGTCACTGAGTTTGGCTTCGTATTCATTTAAAGAATCTCGTATATTCTTAACAAGCCCATTGTTCTCCACCTGGTGGTTTTCCAGCCAGCTCCTTATCCGAATCAGCACTGTAATACATCACCTTTTTGTTTTCCACTTGAGACATGAGTACATTGGAAGCTAACTTATAAAGACTACAGAAGGAGAATTGAGTTTCTACTCACTTCATGGTTTTCCTTGAACTTGCAAGGGAACAGGAAAGGAAACTAGCATTTATGTTATGTTATGCACACACTGTCTCATTTAACTTTCGTGACAACCACATGAAAACAGTAATTATCATCGTCGTGTTTCAGATAGGAAAATGGATGGCCTGAGAAATTGGGTGACAAGGTTTCAGCCTTGGGACTTGAACTTGACCTGCAGAGCACAAAGCACATGCTCCTTCTACTAACTGTCTCCTTGCAGCTCAAAGCCAAGGCTAATATTAAATTTAAACAATACAAATGCTAAAAGAGAACTGCTACTATCTGTAACCACTGATACATCATTTTACTAGAGAATAAAGGTCAGTATTTGGAAAAATATACACCAAATTATTATTTCTTACAGTTTTGAGCTAATGAGGCTTTTTCCCTAACCCAAACCTTTAGATATATTCAGTCATTTCTAGTATATTCATTTTGGGAGGTAACAGTAGTGCTAATATCAATGTATGATTCAAAACCTCAATGGTGATAAGGTGACCATTAAAAATGATATGAGAGAGCTGAGTGGAGATGAATGAAAGAAGAATGAAAATGCAGTTAAAAAGGAACAAGAGGTATCAGTGTCTAATATCCAAGAAGAAACTTTTTTTTTTTTTGCATCATGGTATGATATTCTATTCTATGGATAAAGAAGATGTGGTACATATATACAATGGAATATTACTCAGCCTTTAGAAAGAATGAAATAATGCCATTTGCAGCAATATCGGTGGACCTAGAAATTATCATAATAAGCAAAGTAAGCCAAACAAAGACAAATACCATATGATATCACTTATATGTGGAATCTAAAATATGACATAAATGAACATATCTATGAAAAAGAAGCAGACTCACAGACATAGAGGAGACTTGTGATTGCCAAGGAGTGGGGAGGGAGGGAAGGATAGAGAGTCTGGGATTGGTAGATGTAAACTATTATACATAGGATGGATAAACAACAAGGTCCTACTGTAGAGTACAGGGAACTATATTCAATATCTTGTGATAAACTATAATGGAAAATAACGTGAAAAAGAATGTATATATATGTATAACTGAAATCACTTTGCTGTACAGCAGAAATTAACACAACATTGTAAATCAACTATACTTCAATAAATTAAAAAAAAAAAATGTTGTTCTGTCCTATGGCTTCTCAGTAATCTGAAGGGGCCACCTATTTTCACCAAATGATCCTCTACCAGTAATATACGCTGAAAAGACGAGCCCCTCCACCTGGCACCGGTAACTAGATATTGCACTCCGCACACTGTATTTCAAACCAATTAGAACGGATTGCATGCAAGAATTTGGGAGGGTCCTTACGAAGCTGAGCCTCTTTTTTTTCAGCTTCTGCTTCCCTCAGGTTCTTCCCAAAGTTGCGGTTCCTCAGTTCCCTCAACATGCGCTCTGCTTCCGCCAGCTTTCTGGAAAAATCATCCAAAGGCAAGTTGTTTCCTTCTCCTTCTGTCCTAGAGATCTGCTTCACAAGAACTGGAAAACATCAAGCAGTTTATTAAACTGGGAATTCTGGACTCCAGCAGACTACTAAAAAATAAAAAAAGGCCGAGATTTTTATGGAGGGTTCATATTGGTTTTTTAGTATCACTACAGGCTCTTTTTCATAATGTTGAACTCTTTCTTTGTACCACAAAGGCTACAAAGTAATATGAAAGATGTTTAATTGGGCTGAGTAACTCTTCTTACTGTGCACATTCCGGATGACATTTTTAATCTTCGTGTCCAGCTCTTTGGCGCTTTGGGTTGTCCGATCAACATTGTTATATAATGTTTGAGCTTTTCTGGAATTTATTTGAACCTATATGAAAAACAAATTGATGAGCAACAAATTAAGTTGATGGGAGGAAAAAACTAACAATATTCTGAAAGCCAAAAAAAAAAAAAGTTAATGTTATTGACCTAACACATTACCTTTTCTTGCAAAGTTTCAAATTCGCGATTCAAGTTACTCAGTTCTTTTTCCAGGCCATCCAGTTTTGATTTATGATTTGAAATAGTGGAACGGTAGCTGAGCAACTGGCTCTGAAAGTAAAATACAAAGTTAATCTCACTTTAGAGTAGAAATTTGGAGGGAAGTCTTACCAACTTGGTAAACCTGGTGATGATGTGAAAAGATTCATTTAGCAAGACCAATGCTGATCCTTAGGAAAAAAAATATGGTTCTTTGAAATAGGCCACATGAAGAATAAATTTCTGATGTAAGTTGCGATATGGCTCTAAAATAAAGTAGTAAAATTTAAAAACATGAAGCGACAAGAGATACTTTACTTGAATTAACGATCTAACCTTATAGAAATGAGGGTGATGCCACTTACTTGATGTATTAAGGTTTAGATTCTATTATAAAGAATTGTTCAGTTATTTTTAACCTATATGTTACCTGATAATACTAAAAAGAAGTGCCTATGGCTACTCTATTCAAGGACTCATTAGATTCAAAGAATTATAGAGCAGGAGAGAAATTTGTAGCTCATTTAATTGAATACCCTTATTCAATATGAAAAAAAATGAGAAAACTGAAGCCCAAAGAAGTTGGGTGACCCATCCATGCCACAGCAGTACAGGTGATTACTGATTGCTTCAGGACCCAAATCCTGGTCCCCTGTCCTTTTTGGGCAACTAAACAGCCTCATTACTTTTAGAGGGTGACATTGCCTCATATAATATCTAGAGTAGTAAATATTTTCAATTTTTTGGAAAAAAATATGTTAATACCTTGAGAATTTTTACAAGAAAAAAGCAAAATTATTATCTCTATTTGCACATGAGAACCAGCGTTGGGTAAAAGAGCACAGGCTTTCCAGCTCAGGTCCACACCCTAGGTTCACCACTTAATAGATAAGCTCACTGGGCCTTATCTCCTTCATCTGTATATTGGTGGTTATAATATTAAGCTGCTGGGTTGTTTTCAGTGGTAAGTGGGCTAATGCATTATAAAATGTCACATACATACTACCGTTCAAAAAATTAGTTGCCTTCTCATATATATTCCTACTGAATTTTCATAGTGTTTGTGTGATGTTGCAACAAGATAGTTCTATTTTAATTTTGTTGTAGGCAAATGAGGCACATCATTCTAAAGAGTGTTAGTAGAAGTATAAGAAGTAAGAAGTATAGTGGGTAAAGCATGGTCTTTAGAATTTCATCTTGTGTATGAATAATGGTTGACAATCAATCGCCCTACTTTCAAAACCCTCACCAATCCCAGACATCAGAGGTTACAGAGAACAAAATTATCTGTTGGATTTTTTTTTACACTTTCCTCAAGTTCATACAAATCTATAAAAACAGACTGACATTTTCCTGAGTAGATATTCTTCTATTTTGTCAAAAAAAGGTTACAATTTTCTGTGACTTTCTACATTCACAGAGCAGGTTAACACATGTAGATTTTATTAATTCTGTTTTGTTATAATCTGCACTAGGGGACAAACTGGAATTTATGCAACAATGTCCTGACTGTTTCAGATGTTTTATTTTTAATTTTTGCAGACAGGAAGACAAAAGTCATTCTTACCTTTGCTCCCCTTTCTGTAATGCATCTTTTTATTCTCAGCCTGTTTTTAAGTATGTCAACTTATTTTTGTTTTTAAAGCAATTAATTAATGGTGGGCTTTAGTGAGACTTTTATTCTGTATCCTGCTTGGAATTCACAGGACTTCTTAGAGTTGTGAGTTAATAGTTTAGCCTCAAAATTGGAACATTTTCTACCGTTAAATGCACAAATATTTTTCTGCCCCTTACTCACTTCTTTTTTCTTCAGTGACAACAATTACATATAGGTTTGGTGACTTGATGTTGTCCCACAGGTCAATGAGGCTCTTTCTGTTTTTGTTCGTTTGATTTTTTAAAAGTTTTACTGAGGTATAACTGACATACAACAAAAGGCACGTGTTTAAAGTACACAATTTGATATGTTTTGACACATGACCCATGAAATTATCTCCACAACTAAGATAAGAAACATTTCCTCATGCCCCTTGTAACCCCTCCCCCCGATTCTCCCTGACACTTCCTTCCCCATCACCAGGAACAAACACTATTAGATTACTTTTCATTTTCTAGAACTGTGCACAACTTATGATTGTCACACATAAACACACACACTCATTAGGATATGAACTTTTCTTGGTCTGGCTTCTTTCAGTCAGAGTAATTATTCTGAGATTCACCCATGCATCAGTAGTTCATTAAAATTTATTGCAAACTAGTATTCCACTTTGTAGATGTACAGCCATTTATTTATGCCTTCACCTGCTGACAGACTTTTGGGATGTTTCTAATTTTTGCTTATTGCAAATAAAGTTGCCCCAAAAAAAAAAAAAGGAATTTCACCTTGGCTTGAATTCTTCTGGAACCACCACATACTAGCTGTGTGATTGAAGGCAAGTTACTTAGCTTTTACAGGCCTGTTAAATAAAAATAACACTATTTTCCTCATAGGATGTTGTGAGACGTAAGGAAAGCACTTAGCACAGAGCCTGGCACATAGGATGGATACCAAAATGTTGGTTTCCTTCCCTTCACTGAAAAAATGCAGGGTTGGGGCTTCCCTGGTGGCGCAGTGGTTGAGAATCTGCCTGCCAATGCAGGGGACACGGGTTCGAGCCCTGGTCTGGGAGGATCCCACATGCCGCGGAGCAACTGGGCCCGTGAGCCACAACTACTGAGCCTGCGCGTCTGGAGCCTGTGTTCCGCAACAAGAGAGGCCACGATAGTGAGAGGCCCGCGCACCGCGATGAAGAGTGGCCCCCCGCTTGCCACAACTAGGGAAAGCCCTTGCACAGAAACGAAGACCCAACACAGCCATAAATAAATAAATAAACAAATATTTAAAAAAAAAATGCAGGGTTGTACTGATGACATCAAAGTAACCCAAGTGGCTTTTCTTTTTCTCTGAAAACATACTTTCCCCCCTCCTCTCCATATTAAGCCTGCAAACCATGCACTAAAATTACCCTAATGGGATGGAAAAGAACCAGTTTTCTAGCATTAGTTTTTGCTGTATGTACTCAACCATAGCCACTAATGGTTTACAATCAGCCCTCGTTCCAAAAGCACTTATTAAACGTTCCCCAAACCCTCTTTCACTATGTCTAGCTTAGGGTTTATCTCACCTACTGATTTATTTTACTTTGAGTATATTTTTTCATTTCCATGAGTTTTACTTAGATCTTTTCATATTTACCTCTTCTTGTTTGGTTTCTGGTGTTTTAAATTTTTTTTCTAATTTCTTGTTCCTTCTACTGGATGTTATTCTTTAAAGTAATTTTCAGATTGTCCTATGATTTTCATTCTCTCTGAAGGGAACTCATCCCTTGACTGTTGCTTCTGCTGCATGTCTTTCTTATTACCTGTCTGTTACAGTGTTTGCAGGCTCCTTCCGAGAGGGAGATTTCTTCTTCTCCCTGCACTCTCTGTGCCCTGTCCAGTGATCTTGTGGGTATCATCACTCCCACCCCAGACCCCCCAGTCCAGGACCAGGTGTTACATTGACAGCTTAGGACTTGCACATTATGGTGATAGTGAGAATGTCACATTCCAGCACAGATCCTGGTTTGTGAGTCTTGTCCACATCCTGGCTGCAAGGTTGTCCTTTCTTAGGTTCTCATACAGCCATTGCCCAGCAATGGGAATTGGAAAGTTTCAAGGTTGCTTTTTCAGCCTCCATTTATAGGCAGAAGAGCCCCCGTTTTCCCCCCAGGGAGCCTGACTCTGGCCCGTGGGGCACTTTCGGCCCTAGTACTTCTTAGGATACCCTCTTGACCACCTTCTTTCCAACTGTACATAGTACATGCATGTTCTGAGCTGTGAAACAGACATCAACACACTTAAGAGAACTGGAATCATAAAGTATGTTCTCTGACCCCAAAAGAGTTAAACTAGAAATCAATAACAGAGAGTTATCTGGAAAATCCCCTATTCAGAAATTAAACAATACAGTTCTAGTCACAAGAGGAATGAGAAAATTTTTCTTTTTTCTTTGGCCACGCTGCGTGGCTTGTGGGATCTCAGTTCCCAACCAGCGATTGAACCCAGGCCACAGCAGTGAAAGCTCAGAATCCTAACCACTAGGCCACTAGGGAACTCCCTAGAAAACACAACATTTTAAAATGTGTGGAATACAGCTAAAGCAGTGCTTAGGGGAAAACTTATAGCACTAAATGCTTATATTAAGAAAGGTTTTGGATCAGTAAATAAGCTTTTATCTTAAGAAACTAGAAAATGAATGGCAAACTAAACCCAAAGCAAGCAGAAGGAAGAAAAGACATGGATAAGAACAGAAGTCAATGAAATTGAAAACTGAAAAACAGCAGAGAGAAATCAATGAAATAAAAAGATCAATAAAATTGATAAACCTCTAGCCAGAATAATCAAAAAAAGAGATAAGACACAAATGACCAACAACCAGAATGAATGAGAAAGCATCACTACAGACTTTGCAGATATTAAAAGGATAAGGAGAAATTATAAACAACTGTATTGCAATACATTTGGTAATTTAGATGAAATAGAAATATTGTTTGAAAGGCACAAACTACTAAATATCACTCAAGAAGAAATAGATAAATCCTAATTGTCCCATATCTATTTTTTAATTGATTTTATAGTTTAATTTTAAAAAAACTTTCAACAAAGAAAATCCCAGGCCCACATGGCTTCACTGGAAAATTCCATCAAACATTTAAAGAAGAATTAATAACAACTGTACTCAAATTCGTACGAGTCTTCCAAATGCAAAACGGTGAGCTAAAGATTATGAGAAAAATGAGCCCAGAAATATTCAGTACGTAAGGAATGTTCACTTAGAAGTGTTAGTTTTGTGTGTTCACTGGTACTTTTCACCAGTAAAAATCTAATCTTCATTTAGATCAGAGGAAGGAGGACAGCCCCCCTGAGCCTTAAGTGGAGTCAAGTTCTCCCCTTTCTCACGTGAGGAGTGTTCGTTCACGCAGCATTTCTCTCCACCAAGTATCTGCTCTGGGCCAGGCATCATGCTGGACCCACAGGGTACTTACCCTCAGGTCCTTGGTCTGGGTCTCCAAGTGCCTCATCTGCTCCAGGGTCCCCATGCTGGCACTCAGGCCCTGCAGCTGAGACTTGACCAGGTGGAGCTCGTCCTCCATGGTGGCCAGGTCGTTCAAGAGCGTCATCACACAGCTGTCACAATCTGTGGGGGCCACAATCAAAGGCACAAGTGCTGTGGGCTGGAGCCACAGGAATGCAAACAGAGCCCCAGGGCTGTGCCGCCCAGTTAATACGCACATAGCCCATCACAGGCAAAAATCACAATCCTGGACTTCTCCGGGAAAGATACAGATTCTGAAAAAGGGAGATCTCTAGACAGGGGGCATTTGACAAAGAAATGGTGGAATGGGGAAAAAGGGTGAGGGCGGTCAAAAGGTACAAACTTCCAGTTATACGATAAGTAAGTTCTTGGGATGTAACGTACAGCACAGAGACTATAGTTAACGACACTGTATTACATATTTGAAAGTTGCTAGAAGAGTAGATCTTAAAAACTCTTAATGCAAGACAGAAAATTTGTAACTGTGTGAGGTGATGGAAGTTAACTAAGTTCATTGTGGTGATCATTTCACAACATATACATATATCAAATCATTATGTTATATACTTTAATACAACGTTGCATGTCAATTATATCTCAATAAAACTGGGCAAAAAAAGAAATGGTGAATCTATTCAACTTGCTGCTTATTTTGTATGTGGGAAAAGAGTAATAAATAGTTTTTATTTATTGAGTGCTTGCTATTTACCAAGAATCATGATAAGGGATTTATAAGCATTTTTCCAACAGCTATATGAGGTTGGTATAGTTATTACCAACCTCAGTTTTACCATTTGACAAATGATGAAACCGAGGCTTGAAGAAGTAAGGTCATTTGCACGAGGTCATACAGATTTTAGCTGACAGAGGCTGGATGTGACCCTAAGTAGCCCTCCTTCCGCCACCTCCCGCCACTGCTTTCCCAGACTCGAAACTGCATGTCCCAGTGTAGGGCTCACGGATCTTAAGCTGAACCCCACAACTTGGAAAAGAGGGGGCCCTTTCTCTTCTCACCGTCACATTCTTCTCCAGGGCCACCGTCTTTGGGTTCTTGGTTTATGCAGTCTGAAATGAGGCGTAACCAGAGAAGACAGCGTTATTAAACTTACTCTTCATGTGCTTTTTAACTTGGCTTTCGGGAGAGCTAGTTTTGTGTTCAGTCACCCGACCACACAGCATTGCCGGCTCGTCCCTTTTCCCTCCCTCCTCGGTGCCATTGCTTGGGGAGCTGTCTCACCTCCCAGCAATCTTGCTACAGGAACTTCTCTTGTGGCCTCTCTGATTATATATTCGGTTTCTTCTCTACAAAGGGTCATGCCATTCTCACGAAATGAAAACTCTTAATCATTAGTGTCCTCATTTGGTAGCCTCCTATACAACTGCTGATGTCTCTTCTAATATCATTCAAGAACAGTCAATAAACACTGAGCACCTTTGAGCGTTCCCAGTGTGCCATGGCCCTGTGCTAGGGGCGGGAATACAAAGATAGCAAGGCAAAAGTCTCCGCTGTCCTGTAGTTTAATGGTCCTATGGGGGAGACAGGCACCATTTCACAACAGTGTGACAGATGCTGTAAGTGAGATATGCACACAAAGTTAGTGGACCGACTCCACCACCTACCGCTCACATATGCTGAATGATGAGGTTCTCAGCTATAGACAGGAAAGCCTAATGGTCATCCCTGGACATTCTTTACTCCTCCCACTTCTACTCCTTTCCCCATACCATGCATTCTTACGCTGAAGTGCCCTCTCGTTTTCCTGTGAAAAATCATCGGACTTTATTAAAGGAAAACTCTAAGCTTGAAACTTTCCTAGACATGCTACAGGGAGGCTTTCAGGTGTGTTCTCAGCAGTCACACCTTGTGTGTATACACATACGTTTTGAACCACATTTATTTTTAATTGTAAAAAAAATATATAAGTTCACTATGGAAAATTTGGGAAAATCAGCAAAATGAGATAAAACATTATCCTTGATCCTACCACTCAAAGACAATAAGTGTCTCTTCACAGTATATTTGTAGACATTTTATTATATGTAATCATAGGTTTCTCTTACTCGTCCTTTTCAAAAAATCTTTTACTCACTCTTATATGGACATATAGCTGTGTCACTTTTATTTCCTCAATTAGACCGTAAATGCCTTACAGGCAGGAAACATGGTTTTATTTCCTTCACAAACTCCTGCAAACACAATATACGGGGGACTTGGCTTATGAGGAGGATTGATTTATCAGTGCAATTTTCTCAACAAGTTTGAGTTTTGACCACCAAGGAATCTGTACGTTATTAACTGAAAGAAAGAATGAAAAAGAGGGAAAAAAGCTCACAGGAACAAACGTGTCTCACATGTGAGCATTTCCTTCCATTTCTAGAACAAATAGTTCCCATCCTCATTTTAGGTTGGTTACTTTTGTTATTAGAAAAGGCATTCATCTCACGAGTACGATGTGTCTGATGTCGAAACTTCTCCTGAACACCTCCAGTGACAGTAGAACTCACCTCCTTTTAAACCAGTCCTTCTCATCTTTAAACATTTGACACTTCTTCTTCAGAATGATTTAAAATAGATCTCCCTCTAGCTTCCACTCCTGGATGTGAGTTCTCCATACCTTAAGCCACACAGAACAAGACCCACCCTTCTCCCACACATGTGCCTTTCAGATCCGTCCTTTCCAAGTCTCCTTTCCACCATCCTGGTCTGTCAGTCCTTCCTCATGTCACAGGGCTCCAAGTCCCTTCACAGCCTCACCTTCTTTCTGAACAAACTTGTAGCTTGTCTATTGCCTTGTAAAGACACCGGCCCCTCGTGGGGACTTGCATGGGCAGCGGACCAGGGAACAATGGCAGGCCACCTGGTTTTGGACACTAGAACTCAGTGGAGATAGTACAAGGCGTCTAAGGGGCCACGTTACCCTCTTGATTCATATTGAACTCACCGCTGACTGAAACCTTAGCCACGTCTCATTTATCACAAACTTATTTTTTTTTCCATTCAACTATAGGACCGACTGCATGCTTACCCCAACATAATTTTGTCTGGTTAGAACTGGCTCCTCATTCCAGGCTGTTGAGGCCCTATTTTATTCTAAATGTGTCATAGGAGGCATTTGCTAGCTCCTCCAACTTTGTGTCACCTGATAACTGGGTGGGCAGGCCTTCTATATTTCCATTCAAGTCAACGATGTTGAACAAGACGGAGCCCAGATGAAGCCCCAAACGTGACAACAGACACCTCGTTCTAGACCGATAAGGCTCCATTTACCCTGCATTCCTTTGGGAACAGTCACTTGAATGGATCTAATCCACACATCCAGGGTTTAGTTCTTCATCTTGTCTATAAGATGAGAGATTTTATCTAAGGATTTGGCATTGCGCTATATCAATGGCATTTTCCTGATAAACCACATTAATATTCTCCGTCAAAGAAGGACGTGGAGAGTCTTTCTGTTTTTCCAACTTCCTTTTTTTCCTAATGAACCTATACTAACTCCCAGTTAATGTTTTTTCCTTGGTATGTAAAAATCCATCTCAATTCTACACCCACATCCTAGAACAGTTATTGCTTTAAGAGAAAGAGCACTCTGACTTCTTCAGATACATACACGAAGGAAGCTGATGAAATGATTACCTTATAATGTCAAAGGGAGATCTCAGCAAAAATCACCAAAATAGGGTCTGAAATTATTTTGGCTATAATTAGTGAAGTTTTAAAAACAATTTACCTTAAAAAAAAACCTACTTGAAGTAAGTTATTCACCAAACCTGTGAATACTACCTAAGCATTCCCAACTTTGTCAAAACAAGGGGACAACTTGTTAGCTGGAATTGTGTGTGTGTTTGCTGAAAATGCTTGCTTGGCTTCTTTGCCAGCTATTTTATACCAGTTTGATAAAGGTAGGTTAACAGAGGTGTGAGTCGATCTTACCTCCCGTCAGGGGGTCACAACTGCCCAAATGGCCGTTGCTGTTACAGCTGCATGGTTGGCAGCTGCCTCCAAATTTCTGGGGATTTCCAAAATATCCTGGTGCACACCTACACAAAATACAGAAAAAGAGGGGAAACACCCAAAGGGCTCATCATTTATTCCACCCAATTTCTCAACTTCTAGCTCCCTGTTTGGGATATTGTAACCCTATGAGAGGAAGGGCTGACATAGATTTGCAAGAGTGAATGTGTCTCAGTACAGAGCCATTTATGACTTGAATGAGAATGGTGAGGTGGGGGAGGCAGGCAGAGGTTGCTCCCTTCCTCCTTGACACCCCAGATGACAAGGGCTTCAATCATCCCGACAGCCAAATAGCAGATGAACAAAATGCATATAGGAGCCAGTGGTTTGACCAATACGGAAATCAGGGGTGGGTGAATTTTACGCAAGAGTTGTGTTCCTGAAGATATCACACAAATACACACTGTTTAATTTATGGCTAATTTCCTCAAAGAAAAAAATTAAAGTAAAATTCATATAATTTCAATATTTTGCATAAAGGGGGATTTTATTAATATTTCCTATTGTGTATTTCAAGTCTGCATAATTCACATTTATTTGCTCTAATTGCTACAGTGATGTACATAAGGGACTTAAACAACTGAGCATTTACAACTGCCATCTTGGCCTGAGCCTTTATTATTCTAGATGATTTAGTAATGAGAATTCAGTTCCTTATTTATAAGGTAAAAGATCATATTTCCTTGATTGTGAGTTTCTGTTTTCTTCAAAAAATAACACAGGGCTTCCCTGGTGGTGCAGTGGTTAAGAATCTGCCTGCCAATGCAGGGGACACGGGTTCGAGCCCTGGTCCGGGAAGATCCCACATGCCACAGAACAGCTAAGTCCGTGTGCCACAACTACCAAAGCCTGCATGCCTAGAGCCCGTGCTCCGCAACAAGACAAGCCACCGCAATGAGAAGCCCGCTCACCGCAACTAGAGAAAGCCCACACTCAGCAACGAAGACCCAATGCAGCCATAAATAAATAAATAAATAAATAATAAAATTTAAAAAAAAATTACACAAACACATGTTAATGTTTCTGGAACTGGGATGTAAACTAAAATATTTCTGTTCATTAGCAAAATTCCACTCCCACTCTATCCTCCCTAAATTGTCATTAAATTGATGTGTGTGTGGTGTTTTATCATCAATGGAATCGATAGAATCAAGGAAATATGGCATTTGACTTTCTCAAATTTAAACTTTTCATCAAAGAACTTTGAGGCAATTTAAATATGCTTTACCAATGGATAAACTGGTGATATAGTGCAAAGGACACAGATTTTTTGGTTTTTTTTTGTTGTTGTTGCTTTTTTAACATCTTTATTGGAGTATAATTGCTTTACAATGGTGTGTTAGTTTCTGCTGTATAACAAAGTGAATGGGAGATCCTTTTTTTTTTTTTTAATATTTATTTATTTATTTTGGCTGCACCGGGTCTTAGTTGCAGCACGCAGGGTTGCAGATTTCTTAGTTGTGGCTGGCATGTGGGATCTAGTTCCCCGACCAGGGATCGAACCCGGGCCCCCTGCACTGGGAGCGCAGAGTCTTACCAACTGGACCACCGGGGAAGTCAGGACACGGGTTTTGAATCAGGAAGATCTGGTTAGATCTCCGTCTCCACCACAGTCCATGTAATCTTGGGCTGTTATCTTAACCCCTCAAGCTTCCATTTCTTCATCTATTCCTCTTATGAAAATGTTAAGCTCCATGAGGATGTGGATTTTTGAGGGGGGGCTGTTTTGCTCACTGATGCATCCCTAGCACCTGGGATAATGCTTGGACCCATATTAGGTGTCAGATATAAGTACATGCTGAATGAATGAATGAAAAATTGTACTAACAATACCTATTTTGGTGGATGGATATAAGATAAAAGATAATATAGTAAAGAATCTAGTACAATGCCTGCACATAGTAGACTTTCAGTAAAAGGTAGCTACTGCTACTTTAAGACATGATGAAATATTCACATATATGTACGTATGTATAATTGGTGTCATTTGGAATTCTACATTTCGGAAAATGGATAGGAAGCAGAAAACACATGTATTCCCTAATTATCAAGAAGGTAACTAAGCTGAGGTGGCTTATCCAAGTCTACTAAGCAGGTTGTCCTAATAATAGGGCTTTATTTGAAGTGACTGGCCCCATATTCTGCCTAACAAACCATGCTACGCAAAAGATCTCGGTTTAAAATACTTTTTCTTTAGATGTCTCACCTATATCTAAACTTTCTATGTAAAAGATACATAGTTACAAAATACCTAATTTAAAGTTACATAAATATTCAGGAAGTTTGATTCTGCTTCTTCCTTAATCTTGCAAAGCATTAGTTACCGATTATGAGCAATAACTGGTTCTTTTATTCTCATTTTATGGTAGTGCTAAACACAATGGACTAAACTAAAATTTCCTGATTTCATAGATGACATTGGTACAGCAAATAAAGAGCAGACAGCACGTCTGTCATCTGTGGCACTGAGTGGCCAAGGGAGAAATGTGTCCCAGAGCACGGGGTGAGGAGGGAAGCCTTTCCTATTCCCTCCCCACCTTTGCCCAGTTAGCTCCTGCATATATGCTTACTTTTCACCTTACTCTGTGCTTGTATTTATCATTGCATAGTTAACCACTCGTGCCAGATGACGCCTGGCAGCCTGGCACAGAGTGGATGCTCAATAAGTGTTAAGAAATGACAAAATTTGACATTAAAATGGCATTAAGCTGTGGAAAAGTTTTAGAAAAAAAAACAATAGCTTGCTTTCCTGAGACATCAAACTTAACAAACCTAAGCTGAGAAAACTGTTAATTAAGAATTTCCCTTTTCAAATCAGCTGCCTGTCAAATGGATGTCTCCACCAGCCTGGTGCTGTTTTCCACTTCACTCTTTGTGCAGAACCATAAAGAGGATTAAATTAGGAAGCCTCTCCCAGGTGGGAGTCGCATAGCTTTTAGATCACGGAGCCTGGAAGACCCTCCCAAGCCCACTCCCCACCCCAGCTGTCCTTCCTGTCTCAGTGTAGCTGCCCCTTCCGTCCCTCACCCGTCAGGGCTGGTTGATGCCCCTCCTGCTGCAGCTTGATTTAGCCCGGTTATGTTCTCTCTCTATTCTAACAGCTTATTTGTACCTCTGTCCACCACTAGACTGGAAACCCCTTGAGGGCAGAGTCTGTGCTCTGGTTGCTGATGTGTTTCTAATGCTTAGCCCAGGGCCAGGCATATACTAGGATCTCCATCCATTTTTCATTGAAGGAAAGAATGAATAATAGATGTGAGGCAAGTGTGGGCAATGTTCCTCCAAGTGTGGGCAGAAATGAAAAACAGAAGAACTTTGAATTGCTCCTTTTTACCATAGGATAGTGTCCAGACCCTCAGCTGATGCCCATAACAAGGCACTGCCTCCTTCCACCCGTGGCAGGTACACGCTAGGCCCTTGGACTTTCTTGCATTACTTCCCTGACATGAGCTGCCTTCCCCCTCCACCTCCCAGCTCCACTGGGTTCTATTCATCCCTTTGACCTACCTAAGTCCCACCTTGTCCATAAAATGTTTCAGATAACCCCAGTCTAGAGTAGCCCTCCCTTACTATGAAATCCAGTTGAATTAATTTTCTGTTTCTGGTTTTTTTTTTTAAGTAAAATTCTTCTAACGTTATCCAGAAAAATAATATGCCAGAATGGTCCAGGAAAAAATTTAAACAAGGGTTACGAGGGGAGCCTTGCTTAACCAAATAGTCAAAGTCATTTTATAGTTTCAGAAATGATACAGAAGTGATAATGGCACAAGAACCAAATAAAATGTACAAAACAAATCCAAGTTCGTATAGAAATTTCGTACACATTTACAGGACTTCCCTGGTGGCGCAGTGGTTAAGAATCCGCCTGCCAATGCAGGGGACAGGGGTTCGAGCCCTGATCCGGGAAGATCCCATATGCCGTGCAGCAAATAAGCCCGTGTGCCACAACTACTGAGCCTGCGCTCTAGAGCCCATGAGCCACAACTGCTGAGCCACCTAGAGCCCATGCTCTGCAACAAGAGAAGCCACCGCAATGCGAAGCCCGCGCACCGCAGCGAAGAGTAGCCCGCGCTCACCATAACTAGAAACAGCCTGCGCGCGGCAACAAAGATCCAACACAGCCAAAAAAATAAATAAAAACTAAAATATAAGATAAAATCTGAAATCAAACCCCTAATTAAAAAAAAGAAATTCTGTACACATTTAGCTTTAGTGAATTCAACTAAAGGTACTTAGCCAAAGAGGGATGAGAGGATGAGAGCATGAGTGTAAGGGAAGAACAGCTGGAGTGACTGCCCCCATCGCTCGGTGAGCACACGTCCTGCAGTGAGCGTGACATGAGAGATGTGAACCTGCTATTCCCCCAGCTGGTCTAGTTTCCCTGTGCCTCTCCTAGAGTGACTGTTTCACCCTACAGAGTGTGGTTCTGGGTGTAACCAAATGACATGTGCATTTCATGCAACATGGCCCCTGTATTACTGAGACATGGGACACTGGGATACTCAAGGTTATTCCAGCTCCTGTCAATTTTTGCCTGACATGTAGACCCTAAATCTATCTGCCCTGTGAGATGCAATACCACAAAAAAGTTGAGGTTCCAAATTTTCACCAACATCAAGATTTGAATGTAAGAAATAAAACCAGAAAAGTACTAAAACAAAATATGCATAAACATTTAAATAACCTCTCTATGCATGACACTAATGGCTGAAACCCTAAAGAATAAAAGAGTAGGTACAAATATAATAAAACTTAACTATTGCAGATCTAGAATTGACAAAACAAAACCAAAAAATACACAAATGAAAAACAAAACTGAGAAGTATATTTGCAATATATAGTATGAAGCATTAGTTTCCTCTAAAAGATTTGTACAAATCAACAAAAAATTAAAGAACATTCCACTAGAAAAAAATGGGTAAAAGACCTGGAAATCAATTCAAAAAAAAAGATTTATAAATGGTCAATAAGCACATGAAAAAATCCAATCTAATTATTACCAAAAAATGTAAAATAAAATGACATACAATGCTTCCCTATCAAGCTGGCAATATTTTAAAAAAGTGAACAGTCTTAGTATCCACTGGAAGCAGGCAGTTGCTCTTTTGCTGCTAGTAGTATGGTAAACAGATAACAATCTTTCTGGAGGGCAATTTTGCAAAATGTATCAAAAGCCTGAAAAATGTCCCTAGGCTTTGGCCCAAGGGATAGCTTCTATAATTACATCTTGAGGATTTATGTACACAAATATTTAGCTAAAAGGATTCACTTTTAGTGCTGCTTTGAATGGAAAACAGTAAAACTATTTCAAAGGCCAGTAGTGGGGGATTATGGAACTTCAGTGGAACTTCCTGGTCCTGACATGATGTTATCAGTGAACACTTATTGATATGGAAATATACTACTAACATACTATTAGATGAGAAAACAAAACAGAAAGCAAAATAGGAATCTACCTTTTTCTTTTAAGAAACAGTCCATGCATGTAGAACTGATCTGTAAGAACATACAACAAGTACTGTAGGTGGGCAGGCATGAGCATAGGGCAGTTGCAGGGGTATGGTACATATTCGTTCTTTGCTCACCTGTATTACATCATTTCTATAATTATGTATTGATCTTATATTAAAGTTATTTTAAATTTTAAAATGTTATCCATATGATTCATTTGTTATACTGTTACTTTTCCAGATATATGTGTGCTCTCTTCCCCTCTAGATGACAAGTACCTTCTACAGCCTTCACTATACTTGGCAGTGCCCTGGGCATAGTAGCTAATCATGAAATACTGTTCAGGAAAAACTAAAGCTTGGCTCTGTGGCCCTTTATGATCAAGTATGTACTTTCCATTTTGTAACATGTATTCTTTTGTTTCACAAACACCTATTATATGAATAGTACCACACTAGGCACTAGGGGTTCAGAAATGAGTGAGACACAGGCTGTCCTGCAAGTGTTCATAATGTCGTGTGGGCATTAAGAGGGGTGTGTGTGCAGGAATATCTAGGGCTGCTGATATGTGTGCGTGTGTAGGAGTATGCAGAGTTGTACGTTTGTGTACAGGCAAGTAGGTATGTGTATACATGGGGATAGGAGTATGTAGGGATGAGTTTATATGGTGGTACGAGTATATAGATACACGTTGGGGGGGGTATGTAGGGGTGTGCCTGGGAGTAGGGGTATGTAGGGGTATATATAGGTATATAGACGGGTGTTTGCTGGAGCGTATAGGACTATGACATATTGGACCTTGTTCTCAAATGGCTGAAACAGGTACAAAACAAGAAAGAGAAGGAAGTTAATGATTTACTAAGTGAGCACGCTTGTATTTTTCCCAGGAGACTTTTTTCCAGCCTCAATGAAACCAGCAGCCCCAGCTCTAGCTCTGAGCCTCAACCCAGCAGAGCCCCACTTACAGCCAGGGTGCCTGCAGCAGCCTGCCGGAAGAGCCCACCCCTACCTGCAAGACGGGGGAGGAGAGAAGGGGGTGGGGGAGGAGCGGCACCCACCTTTCGCATTGTGTTCCTGTGTATCCAGGTTTGCAGGAGCACTTCACCTTTCCCCCAGTCACAACACAGCCGGTGGCAAAACTTGAAGAAAGACAGAGAAAAGCCCCAGTAAAAACATAAGCTGATAGACTTTACGCTCATTATTTTTTGCCACAAAGAACCTGACTTGCCTTAAGTGAAACTGGAAACCAAGTGTCTGGCTACCTTTTGTGTGAAGAAAATTTTGCCCATCAAGACTTGCAGAGATAATGATGAATATGCCTTCAGCTGACATCAGGCAAATTTGGCTGAATAAGGACTGAAGGCATTTACTTTGTTTCAGTTTTTGGCTTGGAGAAATACATTCCTTCCCTTAAGACAGAGTAAAGTAACACACTTTGGAAGAGATGATTAGGACAGCATTTTTCCAGAATTAACAAGGAAGGAATAAAACAAGTCTAGGCAGAAAAAAAAGAACAGAGAGTTCTGATTCTTTAAAGAAAAAATTTTTTCTCCTTGTTTATTCTAGTTCTTTTATATTGGGCACAATCCCTTCTGGGAAGAAACAGTGGTAGGTGGGCCAGGCCCTCAGAGCCTCAGAGGCGACTAAAGCACAGAGCATGCTCAATGCCCAGGTATTTCTGTGGGCACAGCTGTTGGGGATTTCCACACTTTTCCAATCAGGCTGTTGGAATTTCAATTCCCTTTCAGTTCTTCACTGGTGTATTTTGAGAAGCTTCATTAAAAAAAAAAATTAAACGAAGAGACCATGAAAAAGTCTTGTTCCTTATGGAATGTCTGTGACTACTGAACATTACACTGACATAAATCTGAGGGGAAATAACTCCATTTATCTTTGGCTGGTAAAAGAATTCTTATTTGGGGAGCTTCTCTTGGCCAATTAGATACAGTTACACCTCTAAAGGGACAGTTAGAAATTTGTCAGCAGTATTAATATCGCCAGAAGGAGAATTAGAAAAAATAGGGTTTTACTGATAAATCTTAGGAACTGAATGTTACTTAAACTGCACAGAAGCTAGAAGCTGACCTTGATGATAATATGCTTTGCAACTAAAGATGAACAGCTTTCCCCCCAAAATTTCACCCCGTGAAAATCTTGCTGCTTTTTATTCTCTCTAGCTTCTGTTCAAACAAGCCTGGGCAACTGTCAAGTGATAGATCCCTTTACAAATAAAGCCACAGGACTGGGCAGGTTTAACGAGTAGCAAATACACAGAGAGCAAACCAGGATGCACATTTCAAATATGCATCTCCAGAAAAGCCACATTGGGCAGGTGACCTCTGATAATTTTGACTTGCCCAATTTCTCTGCTAACTCGGCTAATATCAATCAGCCTTGTGGTCCATAACTGTTCCAGAGCCTGTGCACTATTGATACTTTATCAGCATCATTCTGATTTCCAAACCAAATCTTGCTTCACTTAGTTACCTGTTATATTTTGTTTGGACCCACAGTGAACACGTCATGATGAGCAAGACTGTGACGAAGTGCCAAGGCCAAGCAGAGCCTGGATTATCGTGAAAGGAAAATGGTGGCTTTCTACCCACAGAGTCTACGGGCCTTACTGGAGCCTGAATGACGATGCAGATCACATGTCTCTGCGGCTCAGGACTGTCCTGTGGCTTCCATCACACTGAGGATAAAATCCATAAAATCCAAGGGCCTTACTCTAGCCTGCAAGGTACAGGATCTGAATCCTGGTTGCCCCGCCAACCTCATCTCCTGGCCGTCTCTCTCTCACTGCCATCCAGCCACTCTTGCTTTCTTACTGTCCACAAACCCATCATCACAGGGGCTTTCTCGTCTGTTTTTTCCTTGCCTTGGACCCTCATCATAATGCCACGGCTTACTCCATCTCATTGTTCATTGGTCCCCGTCCAACAGCTCCAGAAAGCCCTCCTACCACCCTCTGTAAAGAATCTACTCACTACCCATAACATGACCCTTTTATCAATGGCGTAATCTATTTCTATCTGAAATTATACTTCAGATTGATTTGTGCGCGTATTTACTGAGTGTGATGATTACCCCCACCCCTCTCCTCATATTCTCCAGGTAAAGCCTCATGAGATCGGAGCCTTTGCCAGCCTTCTTTATGGCAGTTTCCCCAGCATCCAGAGAAGGGCAGCCTCATGATGGGGCTGAATGAACAGCAAAAGAAAAGAGGAAAAGGCAAAACCCAGAAGCATACAACTTGGAAAGTCTGTTTTTGTTTTGGTTCTGGTTTGCATTTCTTGTTTATTCTTTTTTTAATAAAACTGTTTTATTAAGATAGCATTCACATACCATAAAATTCACTCATCTCAAATGTTCAATTCAACGGCTTTTAGTATGTTCACACAATTGTACAAGCATGACTGCAATTTTTGAGTGTTTTCATCACTCCTAAAAGAAACCTCATACCCTTCAACAGTCACTTCCCATTTCCCTCCCACCACCCCCTCCACAGTCCTAGGCACCCACCAAACTACCTCCTCTCTCTATAGATTATTTTCAAACTTCCACAGTACCTGTTTGAATGAGGACACGGGCAGACCCTACAGGATCCGTGGACAGCGTTCCCATAGTAACCCTCTTTGCAGCGCTCACAGTGTTCCCCGGCAGTGTTATGCTGGCAGCTCTTGGGACAGATAAAGAGTAAAATTAATAACAGCCTATTACCTTTACTGCTATTGAGATCATTGTCTTCTTAATTACTCACACAATTATAACTCAAATCTGCTGACACTACACAGTGATGTTGCTTTTGCTAACCACATGCTTCTCCTATCTAGCCAATGATTGTTGGTGCTAAAAAAAGGACGTGCCCTTCTGTTAGCTATTTGGTGTTACCATCGGGAGGCAGGATGAAATGAAGTGAGACCAGCTGGGTTCAAATCCCACTCTAACATTTAGTAGCTGTGGGATCTTGGGCAAGTCCCTTCACCTCGCTGGGCCTCAGTGTTTTTTTATAAATCAATTATTACTGGTGTGTGATTTACATACAATTCTAATTTTCTTAAAATGTACAGTTAAAATAATACCCACTTTCCAAGGTTGTTGGGGGGATTTGTGGGATCCACAGAGGAGTCTCTCAGGGGCGTCAGATGAGGGTGCTGGCAGCTTCCTTTACTTTGCTCGGCTGCCCTGACACTCTCAGAAACATCTGTTCTTTTGAACTAAGTGTTTACCTTTCCACATTAGTTTCCTTTCTTTTATAACTCCAAATGACAATTTTAAAGAAGAACTGCCTGGAGAGAGCTATTTTAGTCCTGCCTCTACTTAGTTCTGAGCTGAAAACACTGGGGAAACAAGAACGTGGAGAAACAAGAATTGCAGCGAGGCCACCTGTATCCTACGAAAAATCCCTCTGAACTCTGGTCCTTTATGGGGGCACAGGGAGAGGAGTGTAGAAGGGGGTTAGAACATGAGTTGCTTGATAAAGTCCCATAAGAATGTCTGAAATGCCCCTCAACCTCAGTTGAAAGTATCTGGCCCGGAATCTGTCTTCATCAGTCCTGCAAATTTGAGGCGTCTGCCTATCAGGTTTCCTTGTTTTACTGTGAATAAGTAAATGAGTGAATGAATGAATGAATGAATCCATATCCATTCCCACAGCATGTGCTCTTCGAACTCCATGGGACACCAAACATCTACTGGGCACGAACTAGATGCCCAACTATGCTAGGTACCAGGGATGCAAAGATGGATCAGTACCCTGACTCAGGGGTAGACAGAAGCCTGTGAACAGACATCTTCAATATAATGTGGGAAAGACGATGACAAAGGTGTGGCAGCATGTCACAAGAGCAGGAGGCGCCTCAGGGGAGGGGATGATGCCTGCGTGGGGACAGAAGGAGAGGAATGAGCTGGGTGGAGAAGCGTGGAAGGGCACCCTGGGCACATGGATCAGTGTGCACAGAACCTCAGTCCTGCAGGAGCACAGCGGCGCGTGTGGGCAATGCGAAGCAGCTGGTATTCCCCAGGGTGAAGTGCAAGGGGGCGGGATGCGGCGGGAGAGGCAGCAGCGCAGATCAAGGGGGCCCTGAGGCCGCCCGAGGAGTGTGGACATCGGGCTGTGGGCCTCAGGGGAGCCCCGGGTCAGCTGTGAGTTGCAGATAAATCATCCTGGGGGCAGGGGGAGACAGGCTCCAGCAACAGGGAATAAAAAGGAGGAAAACTGAAGAGATAGGATGAGAAGAGAAAGGGGAAGGGACTGGGAACGGAGGGGAAGATGAGGGGTGACGGGGCACAGAAGGCAGGGGAAGTGGGGAGAAAGCAGGCCAGGAGAAGAGGGAGAGGCAGGGTCTTGGTGGAGAGAAGGGAGCCCGTCATCAGAGCTCCCTCCAGCCCACAGCACCCACGGGATGCATCACCACCTCCAGCTCCCTCCCCACTGGACACACACTGCTTTACTGGCCAGGGACTGGGCTGGTTTCTTTTCACACGTCAAAGCTTATTCTTGAAACCACAGGGAGATTTGCACATGTGTGAAGGTCCCAGATTTTAAAATTGACTCTGGACCTTGAGAGGCGGAGGCCAATCTGCAGATCGTCCCATCTGCTAGTGGAAGGTGCTTGGTTTCCTCGTTTCTGTTCTTTGAGGATGAGGGCTGCATCCTCAGCTCCCACACGAGGGCCACGACGGAGAGCAGTTCCAGCACTCACTGCCTGCCATTGAGCGGCACCTGTGTGCCTGTACACGTGTGTGTACGTGTGTGCAGGTGCATGTGTGCGCACAGGTACATCCCCCCACGAGATAGCAAGCCTCCTGAGACCAGGGATTATGTCCGATGGTTTTAACCCCCAGCACTTTGCTCAGTCCCTTCCAAAAGAGCAAATACTCAGGAAGCGTTCCCTGAATGAATTGTTTCTAGAGGCTACATGGCCATTAGGGACAAGTGTAGACGGAGCTACAAAGAAAAGTGGGAAAGAAAATCTTGTTGTTTGATTAAAACATGAATTATGACTCTCACGAGTGATCTTTTCACCGGTGGCTGAACCACAGAGAAAACTCCCTTTTTTCTTTGGCAGTTTTGATAAAGTGGACTCGACATCTAGCAACGGTTTAATGACAAGATAAGTATTTTTCATGAAATTGTCTACCTGGGTTACACACATCATACAGTATGAAACACAAACTATTATATGAGATACCTAAGAGCTGGAAGACAACATCACCCAACATCTTTTATTCCTTTTGAACTTATAAGGTTAAGATCCTACAGAATATTCCATCAGGCTCTTTACAACAATTTCCTGTCCTGGCCTGTCCCGTCTTGCAGAGGAAGCAGTTCCCCGGGACATGCCGAACGCGCATAAAATAGTCTAGGAACTCAAAGAGCTGAAACACACTCTAGTTGCCTTACACAATGCAGAGGAAACCTGCGTCAGGAGAATGTATTTCCAAACAGCACAACAGAAGCGGCGGCTCTGGTTTCCTGGGGGCACTGGTGAGCTCTCCTTTCCTCGGAACTGTCCGTCCTCCCTCTAATCGGGGAGGCCCTGACCACCAGGGAGAGGACCTCTGAGGACAGGGAGGGAGCCAGCAGAACAAAAACTGTTCTGCGTCAGGATGCATGAGAAGAATCTCCCGAGAATCTAATCTTCTGTGCGAGAATTTTCTAACAGATTCCAAAAGAAGATAGTTTTCCGGTGGCTAAGTCGTAAACCACTGGGACTGCCCTCGCCTGTCTTCCCCCATAAACCCACTGCCTCGGCAGCCGTGGCGGTGAGCGAGCGTGTGCCCTCAGCCCTTCTTACCATCTCCTCCTCCTCTCATTGCTTTCTGGAGCTACCTGACAGCCATGAGGTCTCCTCTCGTGACCTCCTGTCACCCCAACAAAACTGGGGTCCAAAGTAGTAGCTCTGGTTTATTATACCCTGGCAAGAGTTAAGGCCCAGGATCTACCCACTACTATCATCTAATGAGAGAGATTTAGAATCTAAGGTATAATTGAATTGCTCAGACAGGTGTTCTCTGACGGCACATGTTAAAATGGAGGGAAAAGTGAGTGGGAAATAATTCAGCTTGGTTACCTGGAGACCCCTGCGTTCACACGGCAACCTGTGTTTAGGGTTTGGTAGGAGATGCGACATTTGATATCTCAGGGCCTAGTAGAGGGGGATGGGGAGACATAGATTGTCTGCTGGTAGCGTCAGAGCATCAATTTACTCACAATGCATATTCCCGAGCCATCCTGGCAGCGATTTGAATGTCCGTTGCAATTGCAGGGAACACACCGTCCGGTATATAAGCCTTTGTTATCCCGATAGTATCCAGGGCTACAACCCTATTTTTCAAACAGAGCGTTTAGTCAATACAGAGAAAGAAATTATCATCCAAAGCAGGTGACCATTCTGACTGTCAAGGATTCACCTTTCTATCTTCGCTCCTTTAGCTGGTATGTGGATTTCTACTTTCAAATGTGAGCCAGGTCCACTTGCTTTTTTGGTCAGTTTCTCTGTTGTTTTCACACCATGGTAGGTGTGTGTGTTGGTGCCCGCGTTGGAGACGTGTGGGGAAATCAGAGCAGGGGGAGGGGTGGGGGGGGAGTATGGAAGTAGGATGCATCTCCTCCTCCCACCAATGGTTTTGAGGGCCAGTCGGGGGGTGGAGTGCTGAAAAAGCAGAGGATCAGGACCTCAGTCCTTCGGGGGGAGGACCTCTGAGCAAATCCCTTCAAGTTCAAGTTCTCTTTGGGTAGCCAGTCCCTCTCCAAGTGTGGGTTTGGGCTGGTGGGGAGCAGTATGGGAGGAGGAGGAAAGATGCGGTTTTCACTGGGATCTATACAGCAATGGCAGAACCGGTGGGACCCTTTGACTGCCACTCACTGGTCTGTGGGCTACAGGGAACCCCAGGGAAAGCAACCAGCTTGCATCCTAGTACAGAACTCGGCAGGGATGTTTGGTTCCGACTGAACACCAAGACCCAGCCTGAGGAAGTCTCCTGAGTGCGGTCTCCTCTTGTTCAGTACTGCTTCGATTAATTCTATCTCCACTAATTGTCTCTTTCCAGTGTAACGCACGTGATTATTTTTCATGTGGATGAAAAGAATTACGGTTTTCTTTTGACGAACTGATATTTTTTTAAAAAGATTCTAGTGAAGAATGTCCCCAATAGAAAAAAAGCAAGTATTATTATACCAGCCATTAAAAATTATTTAGATTTCTGTCTTTAAAGAGAATGATAGGCATTTTCTTTATTTTGGCAGAGCCAAATGTGCACTGATTAAAGTCAGATGTTATCCCTAGTTTCTTTCATTGATCTCCTATACAGCTTTTTTTTTAAAGCATCAGGAAAAATTAATACTTCAACATAAAAGATCATCTTTTATCTAATCTCTTTAAACAGCACGTATGTCTATGAGACTCTGAGGTTACAGTCAAGGGAAATCTGCTCTCATTCATCCATGGCCTTAAAGGTCTCTAGCTGGCCAGGTTGGGGAGAGGAAGAAGCCAATGCAGTGAAGGAGAAAGAAGCTCACATCTTCCCTAGAGTGGAATATTCCAGTTGTGGCTAGAAGCTCCTTCCAAAAATGACACAATGATTCCAAATCGTACACAATAACAATACTATCATTTACAATATAATTTTCCCTTCAGCTATTAAGAACCATGTTTAGGCAAAAGAATGCATTGCAAAAACTTAGATTACTTTATGTGTTCTATGAATAGGCTTGTCTAAAGGAGAATCCAAATATGAAAGGAATGTTCTTGAGCTGAAAGCACGACTGAGAGATACATTTGAATGAAATTCAGCCAGTGGTGGTGTGATCGTATCTACAATCTCTACTAACAAGTGACAAGTGCCTTATAATTATCACCATATATCACATTACACGCTTATAAAATAATCCAATTTGGTAAAGAACAAATTATCCAAATAAATAAATATATCTGGTTTGATTATGACAACATGTCCAGTAAAAGCCTTAATTAAATATGCTTTGGGGGGTAGGATGGTCTATCCTGGCTAAAGTAAATCACCCATCTTAATTTGCTCTTTAATTAGAAACAGAAAAGTACTCTGCAAGAGTTATGCATCCTGTGACCCTCAGAACATTTGTCAGTTACTGAAATATAACCATTTTCTCACCTCTATAAGGCAAACAAACTCCAGATTTAACATAAAATGCCGTTCAACTAATTAGATTGTACTGAAGACTTATTCTAAGTGAAAATGAATGTATCCTAATATATTATTTCAGTAAAGAGGCTTTGCAACTAATCGTTTTCTTAGGTGATAATTTTTCAGGATAACTTTTCCAATAAACTTTTGTAGTACAAATGATGAAATTATGTCTCTATCAAGTTTCCAGGGCTACTTCAGCAGCCATAGGATCTATTTCTCTGTAAATATACATGTACCAGCCAGGAAGTTTAAAGACAGTGAAAGCAGAATTTATGAGTGTCTGATGTCTGGCAAATTGAAGCACGTCTGTTAGGTATTATAGAAAATTGATCTCATCACTTTCTTAAAAAGGGATTTCACTGATTCTCATGGTTAACTTTGTGGGTAGTTTCTCTCCCAAGCAGAATTCGGAAGCCTATAGGCAACAGACTCTTTTGTCCTGAGGCTTGTGTTACTCTCAAAAGGGCACAAAGTTTCATAGATATTAACATCCCACAGGCATTCAAACTCTAGCTAGCTGTCTCAGCACTTCCAGGTGGGCTGATGTTTATAGGATTTGTGGTTAACAGCTCAGGAGAGCAATCTGTCAGGCACCGTAATAAACACTGCCTGTCAACGGGATGGGGGGCCATCAGTCCTTCCTCCAGCACACCACTCCTCACTCATCACCCTAACTTAAAATATCACGGAGCTGGGAACCCTTCCCCATCCCAAACCAAAATGTAAAAGGGACGTTACCTGGCTGGGTTTAAACTCCACATAACTTGCTTGCCGTTGGCTTTGACCGGGAAGCTGAGGAAGCACTACCCTTTGCTGCTGTGAATTGTATCCCAGACACTGCCCCAGGGCTGCCCCAAAGATCCACAGCCATCCCGCGCTCCGGATGGACCCCCTCACTGCCGGAGGCATCCTGGTCTCTGGGTGTCCTGCTGGCTGCACGCGAACCTCTGCCTCTTCCTCTTATACCTGCCCTTCCTGCTCAGTGCCCAGGCCCGGCTGACTCAGGTAAGGCAGGCTGTCTGCGGCAGGAGGCCCCACCTGTAAACTTCACCCGTGAGTCAGCCTGTGAGAGAGCGCACATAACAGTCCCGTGGGGAAGCGCGCCGCTCCGTAATTCCTGCCAGGTGGGGCAGGTATCACCTTCTACCCACCTCACCCCCCAGACAGCACAGGCCGCTGTAAATCACAGGCTGAGTCATGCGCCAAGGACACGCCCTGGCAGGAGGGTGGTAATCCAGAGGTCCCTCTCTTTCCCTTGGGCTCTGAATTTCTTTTAATCGGGCTAGAAAAGAGGGAGAAGGCAGGGGGAAGAAGAATAGAAGCACCTGTGGTCTAAAAGTTACATGGCAGGAGTCCAGAGAAAACCACGGTGGGTATATTATATTTTAACCTGCAAATATATTGTATTTGCAGGTTAAAAAAGAAACTGACGTGCAGATCACCTTGGGGTTTTCTGCAATCCAGGGGTCAGGATGGAAAGTGAAGGATGTCGCTAAATCAACATCCGAGGCTTGTCTGGAATTCTCAGAATGACAATGCTTGCTATTTCCTGTTAATTGTCCTGACCACTGTGGTTTTTTTCCCTCTCTTCAGGAAGAGAACATATTTGCAGTTTGAGACATGAAATGGTTTCATTTTGCGGCACCTTTTAATCACTTGAGGACAGTCAGGTTGACTGGGCCTCAAATGAAGATCTGCTGTGAGCTGGAAACTTGGACTGCAATTTCCTTTGAATAATCAGGATACTCAGTGGGCTATAACTGTTGGGGGCGGGTGGTGGAGGGAGGCTCTGGATTAGAGAAAGGCATGAGAACCCTGGGTCAGCTACTGGGAAAGCAGTGGCCCACATACTGGGATGCCCATGGGCGGGGTCCTTCCTGCTTCCCAGAAAGTCCAGATTTCTGCAACCCCCAGGATCCACCGAGCTTCTGTGGCTTTCCGATGGATTTTGAGACATCTGTGATTTCTTTTTCATATTTAGTACCTGCAAGTGGTCCAGGTAAGATAGAAGCTAGAGCCCAGCAGAAATTTGTTCGATGGTCAGAGGGCCCCAAATCGTCCAGCAGTGCTGGGCAGCAGCCACAGGAACACCAGCCACAGGAGACCCTGGGGGGATTTTATGGTTTAGGAGCATTTCCTACCTGACATGAGTCACCTGTGTAGTCAGGGGGGCAGGCACACATCTCTACGTTCTGTGCTCGACGTCCACTTCCTGTTTCCGAGGCCTCCTCCAGCCCCACCCCGCTCAGGCTGAGTCGCTGTGTCTCGGTGAAGTAGAGGCCCCGGAGGTGCACACCTTGCAGTCTAGACAGCACCATCATCAGCTCTTCCCGAGACACGGGGGCTCCACTGCTGGTGCGTCTGAAGTTTCCCTACATGTGAAAGCAGAGAGGCAAGGTCTCCCTGTGGTAAGCTCACTCCCAGGGCCTATCAGAGACAGCCAGCCAGAAGGAATCCAATAAAGCCATTTAAAATGCATCAGGGGAAAAATAAATAAAATAAAATGCATCAGGAAAAATGCTAAAATAAGATAGGTAAGTAGACACAGTGGATTTATATTCAGAAGTCACATGTCCTGGGTTATTTCCAAGAAGGGAGAAGGCCACGAGGAAGGGGGAAGAAATGAAGGCAGGAAATAAGGAGCAATAAAATGAAATCAGATTTCCCAGTGTTAGGCTTATCGTAAAATGCACTTTTATTTGTGCAAGCAGTAACAGTGAGAAAGATACAGGAGAGAGACATGGAAACTGAATAAGTCACAGCTCAGATCATTCATTAAATGTTCATAATTATGATAGTACAATCTTTTCTTGCATACACACATTCATATTATTTTATTTTTATGATGGTAAATAACATGTAACATAAAATTTACCATCTTAACCATTTTTAACAGTAGGCTACAAGAGTGTTAATTATATTTACATCATTGTGCAACAGATCTTTAGAAGTTTATCATCTTGCAAAACTGAAACTCTGCACCTATTAAGCAATAACTCCCGTTTCCTCCACCCGCAGCCCCTGGCAACCACCATTCTCCTTTGTGTTTCTATGAATCTGAGTACTTTTTTTTTTAACATAAATTTATTTATTTTTATTTTTGGCTGTGTTGGGTCTTCGTTGCTGCGCGCGGGCTTTCTCTAGTTGCGGTGAGCGGGGACTACTCTTCATTCCGTTGCACAGGCTTCTCATTGGGTGGCTTCTCTTGTTGCAGAGCACGGGCTCTAGGCGCGCGGGCTTCAGTTGTTGTGGCTCACACGCTCTAGAGCGAAGGCTCAGTAGTTGTGGCGCACAGGCTTAGTTGCTCCACGGCATGTGGGATCTTCCCAGACCAGGGCTTTAACCCGTGTCCCCTGCCTTGGCAGGCAGATTCTTAACCACTGCGCCACCAGGGAAGCCCTGAATCTGAGTACTTTAAATACCTCATACAAGTGGAATCACACAGTATTTGTCTTTTTGTGACTTGCTTATTTCACTTAGTGTACTGTCCTCCAGTTTCATTCATGTTCTAGCATGTGACAGGATTTTCTTCATTTTGAAGGCTGGATTATATTCCAGTGTATGTACATGCCACATTTTCTTCATCCATTTACCTGTCAATAGACATTTCAGTTGCTTCTACCTTTTGGCTATCGCGAATAGTGCTGCAATGAACATGGGTGTGCAAATATCTTCAAAATCCTCTTTTCAGTTCTTTTGAACATAGAGTTGACCCTTGAAGAATGCGGGCGCCAACCTTATGAGCAGTCAAAATTCTGCGTACAACTTCACAGTTGGCTCTCCATACCTGTGGTTACAAATTCTCAAATTCAACCAACTGCAGATCATGTAGTAGTGTGCGTTTACTGGAAAAAGATTCAGCCACTTTTCTTGAATAAATGCTTTTCAGATTCCACAAGCCTTTGGTTAATTGTCAGAGTTCTAAAATAGTTGATTTTGACCATTTCTGCCGCATTGCTTTTATGGAGGAAAAACAGGTTCTTCACCATTTTTGCTGGCATCACCTCTCTCACATAAACAGAATCCCATAATAGATGGGCTTTTGTGTCTTGCTTCTTTCCCTCAGTATAATGTTTTTGAGGTTCATCCACATTGTGGAAAGTATCGATACTTTGTTCCATTTATTGCCAAATAGTATTCCGTTGTACTGGGTGGACCAGTACAGAAATGTTACAATGTGTCTGGGAGTTCAAGGTACTTGAAAAAGTATCACCTTGAAGATATATTTACTAATCCTCATGGATGTATTTAATAATATAATTGGAGCACTCTAAAGGAATAATTGTAACCATGTAGGTTTAATACAATGCTTTATAATTTGATGAGCTTTCCTTTATTTAGCTATACTATTCTTACTTCTTTTGGTGTTAGATGTTTTTGTGACTTTTCTTTTTATTCACCCCAAGCATTTGTTGGACAGTCACCAGGTCCCAGGCACTGAGGGAGGCCTGAGGAAGACAGGGAGCTACATCATAGCATTTACAGACTCACAAGAGTTTACAAAACAAGGATACTTAGGTGTAAAACAGGAGAGACAGCGGTAAGTGCCATAAAGATGGTGCAACAAAGCCCTGTGAGGATGGAGCCCTGTATATTTTATATAATTTATATTTTTAACTTAGATATCTAAATTATATTTATATAAATATAGTTAATATTTTAAATTCATAAAATAAGTCAAAAAAACAACTCTTTGAAAGGACTAAATCGTGGGACAAAAAGGCTCATCAAGAAGAATTTCATGTTTGCTTTTCCATTACCTCTACCACCTGCACTCGCCCATGATGCAGCCGGTCTGGCCGGGGGTGATTTGGCTCCTCATAGATGACGGACATGTGCTGACCCTGTTTAAAGAAACACATGAATGTGTTAGTGGCTTGGCTGGGATATTTTGAGGTTTATGATTGATCTAGGAACAAATGTCTACGGATCTGCATTACGTGAGACGCCTGATTCTAAAAAAGTAGCTGCAAAATGAACCGACTGGCAAAAGGAGTAGTAACGTGGAAATGGAATAATAAGCCCTAACATGGTTCATTTTCACAAATAGGAAACCAGGAAAATTCTCTTGACTGAAAGTGGCTTAAAAAGATGGAAACCGTTTTTTTTTTTAAATGATGCTTTGTAGTCAATGCACGAGGTGCTGGTTTCCTTACTGCCTACAGGACCGCACGGGTAGCAAGAAAGTGCTTTGGGGGGTGGGTTAGTGGGGAGGGCGGGGAGGGTAGAAGGTTGGCGGGGCTGGTGGGGCTGGCTGCATAGATAGGGAGCGGCAGGCAGAGCTGGCACATGGGGGAGGAATTAGCCCTGCAGCCCATACCCTGCAGGATCCAGCCCTGCTCACTTAGCCTCCGCATGCCCGTCCCCATTACGGTGGCTCTCGAGGGTCCAACGGGAGGGTCAACACCCACCAGCAGCACACAGAAGTACAGCTTTTCTGTTGTAGCACCAAACCCCAAAGGGTTTCATTCATTAGAGCCAGTTTTCAGAAAGAAGAGCATTATCTGCCATCACTAATTGAAAACCTTAATCTAAGAAACATGCCCATAGGCTTTTAACTTCAGTGGTTTGGAACAAAGCAGAGGAGTAAATGTTTCATGAGCCTAAATTACTTTCCATGTTTGAAGATAAATTAAGAAGAAATTTTGGTCATCACTTCTCCGTGAATTCCAACAGTCTGCATAACAATATAGGCAGTAAAATATAGGCATACTAATGGCCTGAATTTGAGATGCTCTGCAAAAATAATGAAGCTGAAATACAACATGTCATAACAGTATTTTTATCGTGGAACTATTTTTCCTTAGACTATAACTCTAAAATCTTGAGTGCTTCCTTTTCAAGTTGTTTTGCAAAGGTTCCTTTGAGAACCTTTTAAAACAACAGCTCAATACACTTGGGTGCCAGTAGAAACAAAACACAACACGGCCATGCCTGAACACAAAAAGCTACCAGAATGCAAGGCCCTCATCTGGCATGAGGCATGTGGGATTTTCCAGTCCCCTCTTATACCGTGAATGACACAAGAAAACCCTTCAGGAAGCTGGAATTGCATCGCATTAATTACGGCACAAGTTCAGGCTATGGCACCTCACCCCATGTGTGAGGTTCTGTACATTGTAGGGGATTCAATGCAGAATGTGATATCACCCCTTACCTCAAGGAAATTTTCCAGATTGCAGTTCTGGACTGTGTGCCTGGCACATAGCATGCGGGTGTCACTTCTCTTCTCAGAAAACCAAAGGGGCTCCCCACTGTCTACCTCAGGCCAAATTCCTCATCATGGCATTAAACACCCCCCTTCCTACCCTTCCGGGCTTGTTTTCAATGGCCCGGCACATGCTGATAACACAGCCAACTTGGACTGCTCACCCCTGGAGGGCTGCTCCTCTGCCTAGGTTCAACTTACTCTCTGCCTGGGAAGGGGAAGGGTGTTTCTCCTCTCACGCTCATTCTTAAAGGCGTGGCTCAAAACTAACCTTTTCCATGAAGTCTTCTGAGGGCACCAACTACATAAGCCCCCACTTGGACTCCCGCTCCCACAGAGTCTTGTCTGGACATTGTCTCAAAGGCTTACTGTTCAGTGGACTGTAGGTCTTCGGTCATTTCTCTCATCTCCCCTCCTGGTTACACTTTTTTTTGAGGACAGGGATCACCTGTCCTTTATGAGCCCAGCAATGTGACTTTGCAAACAGGGAGGTCTCAAAAACGTTTGTGAGACAAAATTGAAAGATAGAGACATAAAACAAGTTTATGATGAGGCAGTGATTGTGAGACTCCAAGTGAGAGATGGTTAAGTTCTTTGGAAGGGAAGAAAAGAGAAACCATCTGGGGCTGGGATGGTCAGGGACCAAGGATCCTGAGGAGGTGCTGCATGCTCTAAACTTCCCTTTGAGTTTCTACAAAATATTGGAAATGACTTAATCCAAACTTTCTGTAGGCCACTTATCAAGGTGTCCTAAAATTGGATTGGCACCAATTGCAAGCGCCACTCTCTGCTACTTGGGTCGCGTTCTGACACGTACGGTGAGCTGCACATCTGGCTTCTTTTCCAGAAGAACCATGTCACCAGGCAGTCCAAAGGACTTGATTTGGTAGGTTAGGTAGCCACCATATGAGGAAACCTGAAATTGAAACAGTAGGATTAATAGCACAAGCATTAAAAGAGACCACGGCAACACTAACTCATCTACAAAGTACACTGGCACATAGATCTGGAAAGATACACAATCAGCCTGTTAACAATGGTCATTTCTACTGAGTGGAATTGAAGATGGTATTTTAACTTTCTACTTTATACCATGTTATATCAAGTAAGATGTTTAATACGAACGTGATTGAGTTTTACAAGCAAGAAGATACTTCTGTTAAAAAGAAAAACAGTCACGCAGAAACAAATAAGATCCTTTTATTCTAGATGATGACTAAACCAAAATGTCTATTTAATCCACAGCTATTCTAAGAAATCTAGGCCATTGCTTTCCTATTTAATGGAGAGACTTGGTTAATATCTATCAGTTACAAAATGAACCTCTAAAAATAAATTGTCAAAAAAAAAACTTCCCCTGAGGGCAGACGGTGAATATCTCCTAAGTGATTCTGCATTCTCCTGGATGCATAAGCCACGTTCGCCTGCACCACCAGGTATACGGGCCTCCTCTCAGTGCTGCCTCCGCAGCATGATGGTGGTGGAAACGTGGAGGTGAATGATCATGGGTTTTTTTAGACAGCGACTTCACCTCTGGTCCTGATATCTCCCACCCTTAAAGTGAAAACTGATCAAGAAGGAAGGAGTGACCGAAGGATGGAAATCAGAGGCAACATCGTCTCAGGGAAGGCAGACAAAATACCGTTACTGGAGATGCAGATAAGCTGGAGCAGGGAGGAGAGGCAGCCCTTCGGGGCTCCCAATCCACTGAAGTTCTTCCCTAGAATCTACAGCCTACACAGCTTCACAGAGTTATGACCTTAGAATCTGGAAGTATTCCAAGGTAACATCTTGAATCATCTTACTGAGATTAAGTATTGCCTTTTTGATGGGCTGAGAAGGTTAAAAATATGTCTACATATTCTTTGATATTCTTGCTTTCAAGAGGTGAGCTTAATTCTCCTCTCAGAGTGTGGGTTGGGCTTTGTGACTGGGTTCTAATGAACAGAATAGGTTAGAAGTGAGGGTGTGTCATTTCTGAAATGAAGTTACAAAAATGTTGTTCTCCCTCCCTGTCTCTCTCTCTCTTTCTCTCTCCTCTACCCTCCCACCCACCTCTTTCCCTCTCTCTCATTTGCTTTGGAGGAAGCCAGCTGCCATGTCATGAGGACCCTCAGGCAGCCTATGGTGGGGCCTCACGTGAATAGGAACTGAGGCCTCTGACCACCACCCAGCCAGGAACACTGGCCTGCTGACAACCACGCCAGTGAGCTTGGAAGTGGATCCTCCAGTCCCAGATGCCTGTAGCCCTGGCTGACAGCTTGACCACAACCCCATGAGAGACCCCGAGCCATCCACTCCTGGATTCCTGATCCATGGAAACTGGGCAAGAAAATAATGGTCTGTTGCTTTAAGCTTCCAAGTTTGTGGGTCATTTGTTAGCCAGGACTAGATGACCAGTAAGTACAGGGCTCGCCATGTGGACGTGAAGAGGCATATCACGTGAGGGAGAAGTGGGGTCATATGAAAGGAGCAACATTCCCCACGCTCAGAGGTCAAAATCCATAGTCCTTCAACCTGAAGACAGAATCAGAGAGCTCAGGCTGACAAGGGCCGAATATTCAGTCATTGTAGATGTGAGACTATGGCATCGCCTGGGCTGGGCTCTGTGAAATCCACCCCTTCTCCAAAGCTCTATCCTGGGCCACCAGGTGCATATGTCACCTGAGGATGTTTCTATGGGATGCTCACACATCTGCCCGTATAAATGAGTGTAGGTGGTCAGATCCTGGAATAATAATTTACGCAGCAAAGGAAAAGGAACTCCTTTATAAGCTCCCCAAGGAGCGTCGAACCACACGTGACTCCCAGTCTCCCAGTTTATCCCTCTTCTCCCCCTTCCCCCCTTGGTAACCATAAGTTTGTTTTTACATCTGTGACATACACACACTACTACATATAAAATAGATAACTAATAAAGACTTACTGTACAGCACAGGGAACTCTATTCAATACTCTGTAATGACCTATATGGGAAAAGAATCTAAAAAAAGAGTGGGTATATATATATGCATAACTGATCCACTCTGCTGTACACCTGAAACTAACACAACATTGTAAATCAACTATACCTCAATAAAAATTTTTAAAAAAGAAATAAAATGTATTCATAACCACACGTGACTCTACTAATGAAAGCCATGCTGTCACTGGATCCTGTGCTTCTTTTAATGAGCTCATGAGTCACTTCTCAGCTTTTGTTTTCCTGACAAGGGGCCCTTCTTCTGCTTTAAAACAAAGAATTCTCAGCATTGGCATTTAAAAGCATACATGTGCCATTCGCGGCAGATATTATTTAAATGGTTATTTCCCCAGAGGAAAATTCTTTGGCATTAAGTGAAAATCAGGGAGAACCTGGTGCAGGATTTCCTTTGCTGGTGAGCAACCATGTGGGCCCCTGAGGCCCGTACACCCTCAGCCTCTCCATCTTCTGCATTTGTGATTAACCGAAGTTCTTCAGTTTTAGTAACCTGAACTTCCGGAACCTTCCTTCCAGACATCCAGTAAATGATGCCCGTGCAGTGATGGAGGAGGTCCAGCAAGAGCGCGGGAGGACAGCAGGACACGGTTACCTTGTCCCCCAGGTAGGAAGCAGGGGCGACCCACGACGCGCTGTGAACCGTTGAGGGCAGCTCCTGGAGGTCGGCCACCACGCTGCTGCTGCCCGGGTTGAAGGAGACGGGGATGTCCACTCCGTCCGCTGTCTCCAGGCGCCAGCCCATCATATCCACAAACTGAAACACAGAGGCAACGGATGGAAACGTGTGCCCATGGCGTCTCTGGCGATGGTTGAATTATGCAGAGTAGAAAGAGCTGTGGGGCAGCCAACTTACTTCAAAGGCTTCCCTCCGGTATCTCCTCTCGTGTCTGACTCCAGTGAGGGGGCCCACTCCCACTCAGCCCCCACCTGACCCACCGCAACTAGGAATTCTCAAAGGGTAGTGACCAGATGCACGTGGGACTTATCCTTGTAGCCCAGCACGCATCCTGGTTCCTGACATTTAGTAGGTGTTCAATAAATATTCAAATAATACACAAATAAGGGTGTGAATAATAACTAGGACTGTGGGCACATTTTAATGGTGAGCTCCTTAGAAAATGTGATGTAGAATACAGTGGACTGCGGTCATTATTCTTCTCTAAATGGAGCATCAAAATTATTATTATTTTTAAATATTTATTTACTTATTGGGCTGTGTTGGGTCTTAAGTTGCGGCAGGCAGGATCTTTAGTTGCAGCATGAGAACTCTTAGTTGTGGCATGTGGGATCTAGTTCCCTGACCAGGGATCGAACCCAGGCCCCCTGCATTGGGAGCATGGAGTCTTAGCCACTGGACCACCAGGGAAGTCCCAAGGAGCATCAAAATTAAATATTCCCCAGATCACAAAGGAAGCCAGGAGTTAAACTATGAGGGGAAGAAAAAGAAGGAACTGACAAGGCATAGATTCAGAATAATGCTTCCGGGTTCCCCTGAGGGTAAGCAGAGGAGACTTCAGGGTAGATTTACAAACTAATTTTTTTTTTTTTCCAATTACAAGCCTGCATTCCTTTCAGGAGGCAGGCAATAAAATAGAGAAAATAATCTCTTTGAGTACTTGTTGGACATTAAGACATGTCACACAAGAAAGCAAGCATGAGACTAGTGGTTCATGGAATCATGAAGGCAACAAAAGTTTTAGTTTCCTGGAGTTAATTTTAAAAGTGGCTAAAGACAAGATGTGGTTAAAACAGGTGAGAAGGAAAGTAAAACAGGAAGATAAGCAGATAAGAAGAAACGAGGGGCAAGAACAACTAACTCCATTTATTTAATGAGTTTTTATTGAGCATCTACTATGTTCCAGATCCTGCTCAAGGCACTGGGATTGTATCAAGCAGCCTACATGTGACTGGTGGAGAAAATAGATACGTAATAAACAACCTTTAGAACTGTGACACATGCTATGAAGTACACAGAGAAGGGTGAAGCTACAGAGTGAAGGATGGCATCTCTAAGCACTTGAGACACTTGAGCAGAGAGCTGATGAACTGAGGGACATGAGGACATCTGGGGACAGAACACTGCAGGCTGAGGACCAGCGAGCACAACGCTTAACATTCTAACCAAGCAAGATGCTACAAACCCCACAACCCTTCACGTTTCATGCCAATGCATTACTTCCTCATTTGGAAGTACTAAATGAAAACAAAAGGAGTCTAATGCCCTGCCTACCTTAGCTCTTCTCTTATGCGAGCTGTGACAACGATGACTGACTCCGAAACAAAAGCACCTGGTACAACCTTTGGGGTTCGCTGGGTCCAGGTAGAATGACCCTTCCTGACACACGTTACATTCTGTACCTTCCACATTTTCCTATTGAAGAAAAACATGAAACGAGAGATCATTCCTTCTAAAGGTTCTCTGATTGAAGAGAGCTACGTGCACAAATTAAGTATCAACATAAAATGATAGAACATGGATGCTAAAAAAGCATCCAAAGTTACACGGCTGTTAAGCTTTTTACCACATTAATGATTTAAACTTTTATACCATGTACAAATGGAAGAGAGGATTTCCTAAATTTCATAAGATGCCCCTTGGCAACCTGAAGGTAGAGAAAGAGCACCAGAAGGATTCACAATATGGGGGGGACAGGTTCATCCCACTTACTACCACTTTAGAACATCCACTGGGACTCGGGAGCTCTCCTACACCCTGCAGAACGCCTTGGAGAGAGATGATTAACCTGGGGTGCATGGGACAGGAATAGGCTTCAGGGGAACCCACATACCTCTTGAAATTATGACAAACGTTTGTGTCAATTTTTCTGAAGACAGTATATATCTGTCATCAGATTCTTAAGGAGGTCTGTGGCCTCTTCAAAGGACAAGAGCAGTGTGGGGGCGGGGGGGAGGTCTTCGCTTCTATTTCTATCCAATGAGAATGACTAGAAAATGCCATAGTCTTTATGGAAATCTATCTTGGGTCAACCCCATTTCCCACTGATTTTTATACAATGACTCAGCATGAAGACCCTCCACAATGGTCAGTGGCCGACCTCTCCAGTGTTGCACATTCTGTCTTACCTTGCAGAGACAAGACCCTGTCCGCATGTCACAGGCTGCTGGCTCAGTCCCATCTCTGTTGCATTGGCAGGGGAGGCACTCAGGGAAGCGGTAGAAGCCGGAAGCACACCGGTCACACTGCCGCCCTGTGATTCTGGGCTTGCATCTGTACTTAAGCAAAGGAAGCAAACGTCCTCGTCATCTTTCTACACACACTTCTAGAGCCGACCTGCACTGCCGCAGAGCAGTTGCTGTATGAAGCCAGTTAAATAGACACAGGGCCTGTCCACGGGGTGCTAGCGTCCAAGGCAGAATGGAGAGAAGCGGATACAAGGCACTCACACAAAATAGCTCAAGGTGACCGTCATCCTGATGATGAAAGGGGTCAAAAGATACACACTTGCAGTTATAAAATTAACAGGTCCTGGGATGTCATGTACAGCATGGTGACTATAGTTAATAACACCGCATTGCATATTTGAAAGTTGGTAAGAGAGTAAATCTTAAAAATACTTATCATGAGAAAAAAAATTTTGTTAACTATGTACGGTGACAGGTGCTATCTAGACTTACCATGGTGATCATTTCACAATGTACGCAAATATCGAATCATTATGTATACACCTGAAACTAATATAATGTTACATGTCAGTTATACCTTAATTAAAAAGAAAACAATGACCATCATTGACGTGATTCCAAGGGCCAGGCTTGGTACTAGGCTCTGGGGTGCACAGAAGGACACAGTCCCTGGGCCTGAGAGCTCTTAAGATAAGTGTTGAGGTGGAAATGTGAACGATATACACACAGGATCTAAACAGGGGTTAGAGGGCCAGCTCGGACCCAGCACCCCTGGGGGAGGTGATGCCTGAGCTGAGTGTAAAAGGCCAAGTGTCCCGGGGTAGGAGGTGGGGCAGGCGTCCCAGACAGCAGGAACGGGGGGACACGGCTTGGCATGTGCAGGGAACGCAGCGGGTTCTCCTGGAGCAGGGGTATGAGCAGGGATGCTGCACCACGAGCCTGGAGAGGCGGGAGGGGGCCGGCTCATGTGGACGGAGGTGCTGGCCATTGTGACACTGTCCCGGGGCCCTGGAGCGCGGGGCTGAGCCCTGCACACTGAAGGCGGACTGGCCAGAGTTCCACCCCAGCTCTCACATGTATTAGAGACAGCGTCTCAGCAAGTTATCCAACTTCTCAAGGCCTTGCTTTCTCGTCTGCGGGAGCCGGGAAGCAGTAGCCGCTGCCTCCCAGGACCACCGTCATCTTGAAAAGCTTTCAGAGAGGAAGGAGGGCGGTTGGCTGTGTGTGAAGGACTGAGCTGAGATCGGTTCCACAGCAGGTAGATGAGGCGGCCGAACGAGGGCAGAGGTACTCAGTATGGATGGGGGGATGGGTTCCAAACTATCCTAGGGTGCCGATGCTGGGGCTCGCCGTGGTCTGGGTGAGGGGACAGAAGGCAAGGAGGCCCCCCAGTGGTCTGGCTGGACAGTGGAGCAGGGAGGGAGGAGGGAAATGGCCTGAGTGGGGCTGGGCTCCAAGGAGGCTCCAGGGAGCTCTGAGCACAAGAGTGGCTGAGAAAACACTAGAGGCTTCTCAGGGCTGAGAAGCCCAACACCCGAGAGGTGAGGAGAGGAAGAGGCAGCTTGGTCACTGAGCTCCACAGCTGAAGCCTGATGGAACTACATACTGATTTTTTTCTTGTCAGTCCCAAGAAAGTATTAGGAAATCTGCTTTCTATTAGACTGTTAGGAGTATAATCTGATTTGAAATATTTTATCGTTAACTTGCTACCAAATGTAAGCTATCACCTATCTCACATGAGGATAATGAAGATATGGTATCTATATACAATGGAATACTACTCAGCCATAAAAAGGAATGAAATCTTGTCATCTGCAGCAACATGGATGGACTTGGAGAGCGTTCTGCTAAGTGAAATAAGTCAGACAGAGAAATGCAAATACTGTATCATCTCACTTATATATGGAATCTAAAAAATACAACAAACTAGTGAATATAACAAAAAAGAAGCAGACTCCCAGGTGTAGAGAACAAACTGGTGGCTATCAGTGGGGAGAGGGAAGCGGGGGAGTAAGTGGTACAAACTATTATGTATAAAATAAGCTGTAAGGATATATTGTACAACACAGGAAATATAGCCAATATTTTATAGTAACTGTAAGTGGAGTATAACCTTTAAAAATTGTGAATCACTATATTGTACACCTGTGTTTATATCATATCATGCATCAACTATACTTCAATTTAAAAAATAATCTCACCCCAGGGACCATCCCCAAAAAAGACAAATATAACTTTATATCCCAGTAAGTTTGCCTTTGGCAAATATCTGCTTATAATTAAGTAAAGAATTCTGTACGTGATTAAGAATACAAACTTGGGACCAGGTGGCCTAGGTTTGAATCCCAACTCTGCTACTTACAGGAAGCTCGAGCAATTAATCTCTTTACAACTGACTTTCCTCATCTGTAAAAGTAGCTCATAATACCCACTTCATAGGATTACCGTGAGAATTAAATAAAATAAAAATCTAAAAACCTTAGAAGAGTGCCGTGCACACATAAGTATTTGCTATCATTACTCCTGTTATGGTATCAGCTAAGGGGAGCAGATGTGTTTCCCTTTATCCCACTCACCACACCTAAAAAGACAAAATCACTTTTACCTGCAAGGCCTGCTGATAAGGTCAAATGTCATTCAGCACAGCCCCACCCCCTCATCTCCCTCCCTACCTGATACCTGCAGAGACTGTTTCCGTGAGGAAGAAAAGTATTCTCCAAATCACACCTCTAGTGCTTTAGGCGAAAGGTGGAAGCAGTCTGCTTGGAGCGATTGCTGCAAACTCTGGACTGCAAACTCTGGAAGAGGTCAGGGACCCTCTGGGAAGCTGGAGAAACTATGGGCCATCTTCTCAGAAAAGTACTTCCACCCACTCACAGGTTACATCACCTCTCTCTCTCTCTCGCTCTTTCTAGCACACACAATTTTGTTCCTAGGCCCAGGTTAAGAACACCTACTCTCTTCTTGTGAATCCCAAACTAAATGCAATCACGGGCCAGCAGAAAATTGACTGTTCCCAGATGACTCCCTATTTCTGGAGCACAAGAACTCTGGTGGGTGAGAGATGGGAAGGGAGAGTACAGATAACCCCTCCAAATAAAATTGCCTGGAAGAAGAAACCTAGATCAGAGGAGGAACTTTGGCAATGACCCGACTTAGCCTGGGCGTTCCCTGCTCCTCCCACCTGGCAGTGAGGAAAAGGATGCCGTGCACGGCGCTCTTGTCACAAAGTGCCATCCAGGCAGCCTGTCTTCCTGAAGTCCAGGATGCTTCTTTCAGCAAACACACAGGGCTGCTGGCCAACAGGTGCCTTCACGGAAGGCTGGTGCCCACGAGCCTCTCACACCCTGAGTGCCTCCGGGGGACAAGTGACCCTGAGCGTTGACCTGGACCCGGGCCTTGAAGGTGAGGACAGGCAGACGGGAGCCTCTTTCTTATATTTTCACTTCATTGGAAAAGAAAGGAAGGGGAATATTATGCAGGGTGGACAGCTGCACAAGCCGCTTGTCGAGACCAGGAGAAACGTCTGCCTGTTTATTTCAGGGCATCCGTGGGATGACGTGGTGGGAGGGAGAGCTGGGCAGAGAGGGTGTAACCGCGCCGGTAACGTGGGATGAAGCGCTGAGCCTCACCCAGCACGTAGGTAGCAACTGAGCACAGAAGAGCGGATAGAAAAAAGCAGAAAGCTGAACACAGTGATAGCAGCAGTGGCCTGGGAGCTGAACCCAAGGACCCCGGGTGGGACTGACGGGCAAGGGTTCACCACAACATGGAAAATACGATGTCTGGATTCTGTGTAATGCAACGCCGAGAGCATTGAACACGTGAATCCTGTGCAAAAACAGGCAACCAAAGGAGTTTCGGGTGGTGCCATGACAACAGGGAATAAAAAGGAAACTTCCTCCTCAAAGTCTGGCTGAATGCCTTTTAAAAATGACCTGAAGTCAGCCTGACCTTGCACACTCCTCCAGGGAGACGCTGTGCTACCGGAGGCGCTGCCCTTCCTGCAACGGCAAGAAGGTTCCAGTTGCTGCTGCCAGGAGGTGCAGAGTAGCAGCACCGGGGATGCGGGTCAAGTGAAGTCATCTCCGTGGCAATGAGCTCAGGGCCAAACATTGTGCAATGACACCCGCACGTGTGTGGGTACTCGTGTGTCTCGCAGGTCACCAGAAAGTCAGGCATTAGGGTGAACTCTACCCTTTGCTCATTAAATACCACGGGTCCCTTAATATTGTATTCCATTCAAGTCCAGTTTTAATCTAGAATCCAAAGTCTACCTTATATTCGTTCATTTATTCATCCTATAATTACTGAGTGCCTTCTACTGATAGATACACATCCTCGTTTTAGGGGACACGGGAGGGAGGGGAAAAAGTAGAATAAGCCAGTCTTGACCTTCGTGCATTTTCACTGAGGACATGGGACACAGAGATGCAGAAAGTTAGGTAATCACGTGAGAGATGGGACGGCTAAGCTTAGAACTAGCTTTCGGCAATGTGATGACAAGGGTACCTCTGTGGGCTTGCAGCGGCTTCATGCCTTCTTTGCATTTGTACCTTTCATACAGAATCCTTGAAGGATGTGGATAATTTGGGGGTAACAGAAGAGGGGAAAGGAGAACTGATAACTGAAGAACTGAACTTGGGCAAATAGCGTTTAGAGAAAGTGAGAAAAACCAGAGAAGCTGAAAAAAGGCTTAAGTTAGGGTAAGTGGGGGCCAGATCACCACGGAAAGCTGGTCTTTATTTTCTCAGACAGTGGAGACTTGAGGAAGGTTCTTATGCAAAGAGTAATGTGATGGACGTGGTGCCAGTCAGAGCCACTTCCACTCCCCAGCAGCCTGCACACAGTATGGTGGCACTCATGATGCTGCACTGTCGTTATTGATTAGTAGAGGTTCCCCTACCAGACCATGACCTCTCGTTAGCAGGCATGTGTGCCTTCGGCACGAAGCACAGCACCCAAACTGGAGCAGGCGCTGGATATGGTTTCAGTCATAAAACATACTAACTGATAAAGTAGAATTTAAAGCCAAAAAAAAAAAAAAAAATCACAGGGACTGAAGAAAATGTTTCGTCCTAGTTTTTAAAAAACCCCACACACCAAGAAGATGAAATCATAAACATATGTGCATTTATCAACATTCTCTATGCACTAATAACAAAATTATGGAGAAAATCGATTTTTAAATCCCAGTATAATTGTGTACTAGCATATTCCCCTTCAATTAAGGAGAAAGGAAGGAAGGAAGGAAGGAAGGGAGGAAGGAAGGAAGGAAGGAAGGAAGGAAGGAAAGAAAGGTGAAGGGAGGAAGGAAGGAAGGAAGGAAGCCAGGAAAAGGAAGGTCAGTTCGGAGACTAAGATCATTCACACAGGAAGTGGTAAAAAAGGACTTCACCAGGTGGAAGTACCTGCAGGGGGCCATCGAAGGAAGGGGGATAATACACACTTTGTTAGAAGTTGACACCTGAGTGACTGTAGGAAAAAGGAATTGACTCTAAGGTGATGCTGAGATTTCAGGCTTTGGGGACCGGGGGGAGGCTGTCACCAATATGTAGAATTTTTTAAAAAAATTCAAAGAGAGGAATGGCCTGAAAGGCAAGACAATGGCAAGGGTTTCAGATATGGACTCAGTGTAGAATTTAGGAGTTGAGAGGGCCCTTAAAGATCATCTAATCTAACACTTCATTATACATGTGAGGGCACAGGAGCTCAAAGAGGTCAGGGGACTTGTCCGCCAAGGCCCCCCCCTAAGGAAAGCCAATAGGGGAACCCAGGTAGAACTGATTTTCAACGAATGTGGGATAAGACAGCTGTCAGGGATCAGGACTGGAGCTCTGGATCTGGGAATCATCAAGGGTCGGGTGGTTGAAGCCAGGAGAATGGGTGGGGCTTCAGGAGGACAAAGCATAAAGGGCAGAAGGCAGACAGCCAAGTGCTTGGCAAATAATAACAACAGCTAATACTGGGTGCAAGTGTGTGTCAGGTACTGTTCTAAGGGTTTTCACACAGGATATTTAATCCTCTAAAGAACTTTAAAAGGTAGGTGCCTCTGGGACAGAGGAAACGTAAGTGAGAACTCTGAACTCTGTCCATCCCCGTCCGCCCTGCTCACCACCGTGTCCCAGCACCTGCCTGCACGCCGTCTGGAATTTACCATTCCTATTATTTGATGAGGTGCATCAAAGGGATTGCTTCTCCAGGTTGTTCGGGCTCGTGGATTTCTGCCGAGCTGGAAGTACTTCTGTTCCCAGAATGCCAAGTCTACGACCTTTTCTGGTATTTTGTTTCTCCATCTAACACATTTAGTAAATCTGTGAGACTGGCTGAGATAGAGGTCCCCCCAAAATGGCTTTCCTTTTGCTGCTGCTCTTCTGAAAAGGCACGCTTGCACATGTGGTTTCACTGGACGTCCAGGTGAACTGCCATCTCCTGTAATTAATCTTAAAATGTCTTGAAAGTCATCGACGTGACGATAGTCTTTTAAAGCAGTGATTCCCAGCATCTGTGTATCTGTCACTGATTGATAAAATCTTCTGAGGCTATTCTAGCTCTTTCGTTTGTTCAAAGAATCTGATGGTACAATCATCCACTATTAAAAGCAGATGCAAATGTACTTTTTCATTGCTATTATATCTGATTCAATTACTGTGATGCTATAAAAAAAATAAAATTTTGATCAATATAAGCATCTTTAAGACCACAATCCCGATAGAGTTGTCCCAAACAATGGACTTTTTATCATTTATACAATATACTTTTGTAATATTTTCCGTGATACAATCAGAGATGGAAGAAGAAACAGAATCAGAGTTTTAAATTTAGGTGGGAAGTTGGAGATGATTTTACCGAGCTTCATTTTATAGATTAGGAAGCTGAGACCAAGGAAGGCAAAGCAACTTGCCCAGAGTCTCCTGGCTAGTTCATGACAAAGATAAGCAAGAACTCAATTTTATGGCTCCAATTGAATTTATTTCCAGTTGTGTCTAAAATTACAACACTAGTTTCAATTAAGAACGAATTGAGTATTGTGGATTGCTGCAATTATTTCTGTAATTCATTTTAAAGGAGATCAATATTTATAACAGTTCGATTTCCCTTTAGTATGATAAACTTTAATACCTCTAAATAGTCAAATAAAATTTGAAAATTCAAATTTTTCAGCTTTGTGATTTGTGATAACTTGTACAACTGTAAGAGAGTCTGTTGTATCACTGAGAAAGGATATGTTTTTCTTTTTATTGCAAGTGCCAGGTATCTTTGATTACTTCTTTTACTTGAATGTTAGGTTCCTCTAAACGCATTCTTCATTTTCATTAGGATATTTTCAGGGGCAGCGGGGAGCATTCTTTCCTCTAATATTTTCTAAAGAAATATTCCTTTAGGCAATCAAAAGCTTTTTTGGCATCAACACTGGAATTATCATGGGTAATTTGTGCAATTTACAGTCATGTAATAAATTGACGTTTTTCTTACATTATCTGCCAAGGCCCTTTCATGACAAATCCACTTTGATCATGGAAAGATGTGTCATCCCATTAGGTGATTACAGTCTTTTTGGTAATGTCAAGATAAATAATTTCACATCTTGGTTTGCGTGCCATGCAGGTCAATGAGATTCCATTCCTGTTGATGTTCCCTCGGGTGTGGGCAAAACTACTATACAGCATGTCTCAGTCCTGAGTTAGGAATTTTCTAGTCTACTAAACTGTCATCGGCTAATGAAGGTTTGTTAAATTCTCCTTAGAATTTGTACCTAACATCCTATGGTAAATCTCTCTCTCATAGATGGTGCCTTAACTGATTTTTACAGTTTTTAATGCGTTCTCAGTTTCCTTTTTCTGTGGTGGCAGCATTGAGAAACTGTGTGTGAGGTCCTGTTTGCAGCAATTTCTTCTGCTGACCATCCACTTCCTCTTTTTTTTGGGGGGGGGGGGTTTATTTATTTATGGCTGTGTTGGGTCTTCGCTTCCGCGCGAGGGCTTCCCCCAGCTGCGGCAAGTGGGGGCCACTCCTCATCGCGGTGCGCGGGCCTCTCACCGTCGCAGCCTCTCTCGTTGCGGAGCACAGGCTCCAGACGCGCAGGCCCCAGTCGCTCCGCGGCATGTGGGATCCTCCCAGACCAGGGCTCGAACCCGTGTCCCCTGCGTTGGCAGGCAGACTCTCAACCACCGCACCACCAGGGAAGCCCCCCATCCACTTCCTTTTAAAACTCTCCCACTGGTTCTCAGACAGTGAATTCTCCTGCTTCTCTTCCTGCCTGAAAACTGCTTCTCCACCTCCTTGGCTCCTTTGCCTCCTATGATTAAACACAGGGACCCGCTCCAGGACCCACACCTGTTTTCCCTCCTGTGTGTCCACACCTTCTCCTTGGGGTCCTCTCTCACTCTAACCCATGTACATGGTTCCCCAACCTCTACCCCCAGCCCCAAACTCTTCACGTGGGTTCTGTTTTCAAAAGAAAAACTGAAGTAGTCACTATGGAAAAACAGAACTTTGTTGGACTTGTAGGCACTTATTCTGTGGCTTAGTAAGTTTTTATTTTTAATTAAATATGGAGGCACTGTAATGTTTTCAGTATTTAGGGCTCTGAGTGTCTTCATGCAGGTGTGATTGGAGCCACTACAGAGTCTTGGGCTTCATCCTCTGCCAGGATTCCATCTCCCAGTAACTGTTCCACGTCCCCTTGTTTATCTCCTCTCCTGTTCTTCCATCTAGTTTTCTTCTTTATTTTTCCCAAGGTTATGCATTGCTCATTCTGCTGTTCAAATGGAACCTTGTTCTTTCAGCCTTTCTTATATCCAGATTCCTAGTCCCTTGAGTCAGCAGAGGATTTTTTTTTTAATTTTTATTTATTTATTTATTTTTGGCTGTGTTGGGTCTTCGTTTCTGTGCGAGGGCTTTCTCTAGTTGCGGCGAGCAGGGACCACTCATCATCGCGGTGCGCGGGCCTCTCACTGTCTCGGCCTCTCTTGTTGCGGAGCACAGGCTCCAGACGCGCAGGCTCAGTAGTTGTGGCTCACGGGCCCAGTTGCTCCGCGGCATGTGGGATCCTCCCAGACCAGGGCTCGAACCCGTGTCCCCTGCATTGGCAGGCAGATTCTCAACCACTGCGCCACCAGGGAAGCCCTCAGCAAAGGATTTTAATGCTAAGACCTCCCTCTCTGCTTATCCCGCTTATTTGTCAGACTGTTCTTTCCTCTGAAGGATTCATGCAAACCCATTTCACATAAAGACGTTGGATTCTTTCCTTAGACTTGTTTTTCAAATATACGAAAAGGAATATTATTCCTAGTTCAATCTGTTTCCCTTTTTATAACACCATGGATTTCCTTTTCTGAAGCCAGTTCTAATTCTACAGTTTCTTTAGGTCTGGTCTCTCACTTCTTCTGCAAAGTTGATTGGGTCATGACTGGCACATCTAGGTCCTTTCAGCTTCCCACTTATCCATCTTCTCCAGCCACAAGACAGCAAGCAACTCCTGGGCACAGTGCATCTTTTTGTTCTGTAGCATCCCTGCAGGTCCTGGTAGAAGCCTGTGCTTCCACACGAAGTGCCTCATGAATCAGGAATTTATTGGAAATAGGTCAGACATGTTCACAGGCCTATTGGTGCATTCGGAACCCACTGCAAAGTCTTTAGTAATAAACTAAGTGCCTGACTTCCTTCCAGAGAATAGCGTAAGCACTGAAGGGACGAGAACCTAATGTATGTGATGAAAACTCTCTGCTAACGTCTCAAAATTCTTTGTACCCGTCACATTCCATTTAGGCTCATAGTTGGAGAAGGATAGGCAACCGAGTTGACTCACAGAGGACTCAAAACCTGTGGTTTTAAAGACTTGGAATCTTCCATGACTCAAATTCTCACTCAGCTTCCTTCGCAGAGGACAAAGGAACTGTTAGTTAGATGTTGGGCAACAATCAGAAGTGTGGTTAAAGGTCCTTCCTCAGGAAAAGTAAACGTTGCTGCTATAGAGAGTTGAATTTTGTCCCCAAAAGGTACGTTCAAGTTCTAATCCCCAGTACCTAGATTGTGACCTTATTTGGAAATAGGGTTTTTGCAGACATAATCAAGTTAAGATGAGGTCATACTGGAGTAAGGCGGGCCCTAGTCCGATAGGACTGGTGTCCTTATAAAAAAAGAAAGACACTGGTATATATACAATGGAATACTACTCAGCCATAAAAAAGAATGAAATTTTGCATTTGCAACAGCATGGATGGACTTGGAGGGTATTATGCTGAGTGAAATAAGTCAGACAGAGAAAGACAAATACTGTATATCACTTACTTACCCGTGGAGTCTAAAAACTAGAACAAATTAGTGAATATGACAAAACAGAAACAGACTCACAGATATAGAGAACAAACTAGAGGCTACCAGTGGGGAGAGGGAAACAGGGGCAAGATAGGAGTAGGGGATTAAGAGGTACAAACTACTATATACAAAATAAATAAGGGAACCCTCCTACACTGTTGGTGGGAAAGTAAATTGGTGCAGCCACTATGGGAAACAGTATGGAGGTTTCTTGAAAAACTAAAAATAGAGTTACCATATGATCCAGCAATCCCACACCTAGACATATATCTGGAAAAGATGAAAACTCTAATTCGAAAAGATACATGCACCCCAATGTTCATAGCAGCTCTATTTACAATAGCCAGGTCATGGAAGCAACCTAAGTGTCCATCAACAGATGAATGGATAGAGAAGATGTGGTGTATATAATATATGCAATGGAATATTACTCAGCCATAAAAAAGAATGAAATAATGCCTTCTGCCACAACATGGATGGACCTAGAGCGTATCATACTAAGTAAAGTTAAGTCAGACAGAGAAAGACAAATATTACATGACATCACTTATATGTGGAATCTAAAAAAAATAGTACTTATTTACAAAACAGAAACAGATTCACAGACATAAAAAACAAACTTATGGTTACTACTGGGGAAGGAGAGAGGGATAAGCTGAGAGTATGGGATTAACAGATGCACACTACCATATATAAAATAGATAAATAACAAGGTCCTACTGTATAGCACAGGGAACTATATTCAATATCTTGTGATAAACTATAATGGAAAAAATAGAAAAAATATAGATATATACATATATGTGTATAACCGAATCACTTCCCTGTACACCTGAAACTAACACAACATTGTAAATCAACTATACTTCAAAAAAGAAAAATAGGAATAAAAGATAAAATAAATAAGCTACAAGGATATATTGTACAGTGCAGTGAATATAGCCAATATTTTATAATAATTATAAACGGAGTATAACTTTTAAAAATTGTGACTCACCATGTGGTACACCTGAAACTTAGACACTATGTATTGCACATCGACTATACGTCAATTTTTTTTAAAGTTTTAAAAAATTCAAAGGCTAAAAAAAAAAAGAAAGAAAAAGAAAAGAAAGACACAGACACACACAAAGAGGAGAAAGCCATGTGAAGACAGAGACACACAAGGAGAATCCATGAGACGACAGAGGCAGAACCAAGGAATTCCAAGGACTGCCAGCAACACGGCAAGGTAAGAGGCAGGCAGGGAACAGTCTCTCCTAGAGCTTTTAGAAAGAGCAGCACCTTGATTTCAGACGTTTAGCCTTTCAAACCATCAAAGAATAAATTTCTGTTGTTTGAAGACAACCAGTTTGTGGCCATTTGTCAGCAGCCACGGGAAACTAACACAGCTGCCCTGGAGCTGGAGGAGCAGACGCCTGCCACTGGCAGCCACGGCCCCTCCTGGCTCTCACACCGGGGTCACAGGCACCGACGCCTACGTCCACGTGCCTGGGGGTTGGGGGGAGGGGGCAGTGCAGGGCGGGGGCAAGCCTCACGCTTTCTCCTGCACAGGTCACACCGGCCTGGATGGCAGAAGCTCTGCTTCAGTTTTCCTGCCACATAACCCTATCAGATTCTTTCCAGCCTTTTCTTCTAGGAGACTGGATCCTGTTCTTCACCCCCTGTGGCCACTCTCTCCTCCTGCCGAGATCAGGCTGATCACCTGGAGTCACGTGACAACACCCTCTGGTTTCCAATGAGGAGCTGACCTGCTGAGCGAACCTCTTGGCCCCCTGGCATCTGTCTGAGCCGCCGTTTGCCTCTTGTCTCTCAGCAACTGTGTGCTGGACCTCGGTGGTCCGGGAGGCAGCCCCGCCTCTCAGGTCAGGCTCTCCAGCGGGTACTGCCCACCCTGCCGCCCTACCCACATGGAGCCCCCCTGTGGAGGCCCCTGCACCGCCTCTGGCTCCCCCATCTGAGTCAGGGCAGCAGGCTCGGGATTTTAGACTTCATCAAGCACCGTCCTTAACAAAACTACCAGCTTAGGAGAATGAAGGTTTGGAGCCCAGACCTCAGTACAAACGAACAGATGCTCACCAGCCGGTGACCAAGGAGATGGAACTGATCACGTAATCATGCACGTATCGCACGCACACGCGGAACAAGGCTGGAGTGGACGGCGAGGCTGCTTGGGCCTCGGGAGACAGCCATCTGCCCACCCAGGCTCTGCCAGGCCACCCGAGCCCGAGGGGACCAGACGCTCCAAACACCACACCCATCCTGGGTGGAAGCATCACCCTGAGGTCAACTCAAGCAGTCTCGGGGCCCATGCGAAGCGGGAAGTAACGGGGACCGGTGTGGCAACGGACAGCGTCTTCCCTTCCCACCACAGGATGCAACAGGTTAGTCCGCCAGGCCTCACCTGCACTGTCCATGGTCCCTGTCGCACTCCGGGGTGGCAGCCCTGTCGGTGCCCGTCCTGGAACAGTTGCAGCCTTCGCAGCCGGCCAGCGGGTGGAAGCTGAAGGAATGTGTCTCACACGCATCACACTGGGGCCTGACCGTGCGGGGTGGGCAAAGGCACATGCCCATGGTCTCCTCACAAAGGCGCCGGCCGCAGGTGCATGCTGGCCGGGGATGAAGAGACACGGTGAAAGGGTTAGACTCCCCTGACCTCCAGCAGGACTGCACCAGGGTTTCCAGAACCTTCCAAGGGGTCTGGGAGAAAGGTCTTGCTTTTCTTCCCTTATGGCATTACTGAATGTGGTTTATCTGAAAGGCCCCTTTCTTGGGGCCAAGACCGACCACACCCAATGCTCATGGCGGACACAACGTGCAGAAGCTGAGTGAGGCACAGCTGGAGCTACTGACACCAAGGTAGACACCCTAAGGCGCCCCCCGACCCCGAGCTGCAGTTACATGTCATTCTAACGTGAGGCCTGTCCTCCGTCAGGGGGTCAGCTCTTCTCAGGCTCCCTGAAGGGCCTCCACGTCACCCCAGTGCACTGAGCCCAAGGTCAGGACAGGATGCAGCAGCGGGGCCCTTGTTAGGCAAAGGCTGGCCTCCATGCGGGGACTCTGCCCCCTTCACACGGCCTGGGCTGACCCTCGTCTAGGGCTGCAGCACATTTCCTGGATAAAGGTCCATGGCCTCCTCATTCAGTGAGGAGTACGCCCTGTGACCCTGGCTCTCCTCCCACCTCAGCTGAGCTTTGGTTAGGCTGCAAAAACTGAAGCCTAACCTATTCCACTAAGAAGAGAACTGAGCTGTCCAATATTTTGATGCTTAAGGCTATTTTACCTTCACCTGCTTTGCCAAGTGCATGGGTCACATAGCATGGGAAACATAAATATTTACCTTCTAGAACCTTGCTACTCATAGTGTGGTCCCTAGACCAGCAGCATGGGTATATGCTGAGTGGTTACTGGAAATGCAGACTCTCAGGCCTGAGAGTCAGAATCTGCATTTTCAGAAGATTCCCAGGTGAGTCTCCAGCACAGTGAAATTCAAGAAACCTGGCCCCAGGTGAGCTTCATCCACCTGGGACCAGAGATGACCTTGGCTGACCTGAACATGCACTTACGCTTGCAGTGCGGGAATCCGTAGTAGCCCATTTGACAGCGGGTACACTGCCGCCCAATGACATGGGGCCGGCATGGGCACTGCCCGCCCTCTGGGCTGCAGCGATGGCCAATGGCGCCGGCGGGGTGGCACTCACAAGGCAGTGCGCCGTCATGGTAAAGGGCCACCAGGGACCTGGCAGAATCCTTACAGAATCCAGAGGCTTTCTGGGGGCTGTGGAAACAAAAGCTCATGGTGAGACCCTGGAAGGCATGCCCAGAAATGGTCCCAACCTTCCTCTTCCCACATGCCTCACCAAGCAGTGTTTTGGGGGAGAGGCTCTGGAGTTTGGGAGGAAGTTAGAGAAAACCCCACCCCTGGACTCACAGTGGGTGCCAGCCACCCCTCCTCCCATCCCCATCCACTCCAGGACACATCACAGGACGCTGGGTGGGAACTTTCGGTGGCTGGAATAAATGGGTGAAAATTCACCTATAGGATGAACTGTATGGTGTGTGGATTATATCTCAATAAAGTAGTCACCAAAAAAATTTACACCTACATGTGTAATGATACACCAGTTAGAATAATAATGAGGAGGAGGTGAATTGCCAACATTTATTGAACATGTGTGTTAGAATTTTTGCCTACACCTCACTTAACCTCACAACCACCCAACCGATTAGGCCCTAAGCCCCATTTCACAGATAAGGCAACTGAGAGTCCTAGAAATTAGGCAACATTCCCGAGGCCACAGAGCTACGAAGTGGTCGAGCAGGTACTCAAACCCATAGCTGTTTGACCTCAGAGCCTTTGCTCTTAATATTTTCTACGCAGGAGGCATCTGGCCCCCAGGAGCCTCAGTTCCTCGGGAAACCTACAGGGGGGAGGGTGGGTCTGCAGAAAAGAATGGCAGGAGCTGATACTCAGGGCGGTTCTAGGCTCTTAGCATTCAGGGACCCACAGAGGGAAGACGGGGAGGTCCACCCCTCTGTGATGCTCCCCACTCAATCAGAGGGCAAAGGAGAGTGGGAATCAGGGTTCACATGCCTCCCCCTGGAGGAAGCCCTGTGTGGTATCTTTTAGGAATCTGAGTCGGCCAAGAGGAAGCAGGGAAGAGGAAGAGAAACTCCCAAGCAGCCTGTGAATCCCAGCTTGGAGGGTGATCTGTTGAGATCAAAGTTGAGGAGGGAAATCTCGCCCAGATGTGCACAATGGCTGTAGCATGCGCTGAGGACCCGGGACTCAGTGCCACTCCCTCAGGCTCCCAGAGGAAGAAGACAGACCCAAGGGCCACCCCTCCCTGGGCCTCTTGCTCTGGTCGGGAATGTGAGAGAGCTGCATGCCTCCCAGGGCCTTTCCACAAAGGATACTTACTCAATATAAAAACTGTCCCCTCCACAATTGGTGACAAACTCAAATGACTTGTCCACTGATTTTCTGTGAAGGATTTGGTAGTCGTAATTCTCCGCAGGCACCACTAGGACACGGACCTAAAGGGAAGCTGTCGGCATGTCTTTGGATTTCCAACAGCACGGCATACCTACGGCTCTCCATCACACTTTCTCTTCGCTAAGATCAACGTTCTTTATTGTTAAGTCCAAAACCAAATGAAACAGGATTTATGAAAAAAGAATCACAAAACAACCCTAAGCCAGTGTTGAAGGCTCAGGCCATGTTTCCATGCAGGAAATGATAAGTCTGGGGCAGATCTCCTGGAGCACCTGCTCAGAGAAGCAGCAGCCTCGGGTGCTGGGCAGGGACAGGAGACGTCAGGGGTGAGCAGGGGCCTGTTAGAACAGCCAGGGCCCTGTGTGATCCATGCCTGGGATGACAGTGGATCTCCAGAGGTTGCACTTTGTGTTGTTAAATGTGAGCAAACCGAAATGGCAGGACCAATGGGGAAACTCACATGGTGGCTTGCCCCTGAAATTCATATCCTATCAGATACTCTATGATGAATAACTGCAGCCCCAGTCTTTAAAAATAATGCTCAGTTCTCTGTACCTGTATAAACCAGACTGTGCCAGTAACAAATGCTGCAGGAAATTTCAAACATCTTCGTCAACTACTTACCAACTTACGGCTTACAGAGTCTACTGCTCTCATGTTATTCAGTTCAATAAACGTTGCCAAGTACCCGTGCCAGATGGTGTTCCAGGCACAGGGGATACAAAATGAATAAAGTCAGGCCCCTGTCCCTAGGAAGATGACGTCCTCAGAGAGAGAGGAGGCAGGAGCAAGAACCGGAGGGCCACAGAGCAGGCCTGGGCAGTGCTTCCTGGCTCTCCAAGGCTTTACAGGCATTGGGTGACCACGATTCCATCGACCAAGGTAATGAACAGGGTAGGGGATGCCCGGGGCTGGGCTGGTAACAGGCGAAGTTGGAGGGACTTGTGAGCTCTCTGGCTATGGGGATGTGCAGTAGATGGTCCTAGAGCTCAGGAAAGATGAGAAATGAGTTCACAGATGTGGGTGTCATTCGCACAGAGGAGAGAACAGAATTGACAGGTGCAGACGATGTTATTCAAAGAGAAATCTTAGAACAAGGGGGCTCACCGTCGAGGCAGAGGGAACGGCGACATATGGGCATGAAGGGAAAGAGAAATCATTGAAGGAGCAGTGGAGAAAGTGGGAAAAGAACAAGAGAAAGTAGCTATGGAAGCCAAAAAGAAAGAAATTTTCAAGAACAAATGAGTGTTCAATGCTTCAGAGAGAGACCTGTCAGATGACATTGAGGAGGGGCTGAAGGAGAGGGCTCCAGGCTCGTGCAGGGAGGTTTTTCTTCCTAGTCACTTCTCTATTATTCTGCTTTCCCTTGATTTTAATTGTCAAAGAAAGACTTTTTTTTTGGTAAAGTTAGCTGTAAAATTTAAACACTTTTCTATAAATCTGGTTTCAATTCCTTGCAGGAATTATTGTCATGAGCCAAAACTGACACACAGAGCAGCCAACCAAGGCAACCACGTGAAGCGCAAGCTGAGAAATAAGCAGAACGCACCCAAACTAAGGACTTTCCTTCTGGAACCTTCACAGTCACGGCCACCTCTGGCTCCGAGATGTCAAACTCAACCTGATCTCCAGCGATCACTTGGTCCCGGCAGCCAAGCACATGGGGGCAAAAAGAGGCACGGAAGATTCCTGGGGGCAGAGAGAGGCGTTCCTATCACACCCCTGCCAAGGTAGGTGAGCCCTGCAGCCGGCCCTGCTCCCCGCAGCTCACCTGGCTGCAGCCGCCCTCTGTCCACAGACACCTGCGCCAGGAACGTCGGATGCACTGGTTGATAAAAATGGACCACAATGACATATCGACCCGGACGCGGTACGAGTCCTCGCAAGGTCACTTGGTTCTGGGTGGGAAAAAAAATATTCCTCAAGCTGCAGGGTTATGAATAATTAGAATCATAGGATATTTTGAGGTTAAAAACCAAAACAACCTCGGTATTTAGCCAAGAGAAGTGAAAATCCACATTCACACAAAACCTTCCCTTGAACGTTTGGAGCAGCTTTATTTGTGATCACAAACACTGGAAACAAACCAAATAACCCTCAGCTGCAGAATGGACAAACCAACTGTGGGACAACCATAAATGATGCTGGAGGGAGTGACATTTGGTAAAATCACTTTGGAAAACTATGCGGTGGTTTTTACCAAAGTTGAACATATAACTGAGCAATTGCATTCCTAGGTATTTAATAACAGAAAGGCACACTGTGTGTGCAAAAGGCCATACAAGAATGTTCCCAGCATTCAAGCACTACTTGTAATAACCGTGTAACAAAGGGTCAGACTCCATTTTTCATGTTTGACAGTTTTCAAGCTCCATCACTCACCTATTGCCTTTTGTCCTACACCTGGACAAGCTGATAAGAAAGCCCAGGTGTTCATCCCTTGGCACATGTGGGAAGTTCTAACCACACAAATTCCAGCCCATGGGAGAGGGAGCCCTCACCCAGACTCCCCCCACACCCCCTCCTAACCACAACGAAAACCAGATTCAGACCCCAGTGCTTGCTCAGGTTTGAGTGTGAGCCCTGCTCTCCCCAGAAAGCCTCACTATGTGAGTAATAAGTCTTTTCAAACTGCAAAAAAACCCTACAAGAATAACAACAATAAAAGATTATCGGGGCTTCCCTGGTGGCGCAGTGGTTGAGAATCTGCCTGCCAATGCAGGGCACACGGGTTCGAGCCCTGGTCTGGGAAGATCCCACATGCCGCGGAGCAACTGGGCCCATGTGAGCCACAACTACTGAGCCTGCGCGTCTGGAACCTGTGCTCCGCAACAAGAGAGGCCGCAATAGTGAGAGGCCCGCGCACCGCGATGAAGAGTGGCCCCCGCTTGCCGCAACTGGACAAAGCCCTCGCACAGCAACGAAGACCCAACACAACCAAAAATAAATAAATAAATAAATAAATAATTATTTAAAAAAAAAAAAAAAAAGATTATCTTTCAGATGATAGCTGTGCCTTGGAGGGTGACTGACTAAAGGTCATACACTAATTTTATAGCAAAACCAGGAGTAGAGCTCTACTGTCATGATTTCAATTCATTTCCCCTTACTATTCTAGGTTGCCTTGCCCATGTGGGATCTTATGAAATTTTCTCTCCCAAATCTTGTTAATTTCCTATCTTTATGCAATGTGAACTGACACAAGCCATCTCTAGGATTAGAAGGACATAATGGCATCAGAACAAACATTAAGTCCTGCAATTGTGTAGTTTACAGCGAAAAAAAAGGTATATTCCCTTCATATACTTCACCTTTGTGCTCTAGATGATTAATCAATATGTGTTTATTGGGAATGTCCTGCCTACAAGTTGGGGCCGCAAAAAATTTGTTAGAGTTCTAAAAGCACTTATGTTCTGATTTGGGAAGATAATTAATGACTCAACAACGTTAAGTAGCAGTAGCCCATGAAAATATGACCTATCCTAAGATGGGTCATGAAAAATTGCCAAATGACTATGTAGACAGCGATGCAGGAGGGAAAAGGAGCGTCAGGATGGGGCGGCCACAGACAGGATTAACCGGATGCCTCATGCCTGGGATTCTCCACAGATGAGAGCAGAAGTGCTCAAACTTTAGGGGCATCCAAATCCCCTGGAGGATTTGTTAAAGCACAGATTGCTGGACCCCTCTCCAGAGTTTCTAATTCAATAGTTCTGGGGTGACGCCTGCAGATTTGCATTTCTAACAAGTTCCCAGGGGATGGGGCTGGTTGGGGCCACACTTTGAGAACCACTGGTTTACGAGCAACACACGGAGGGGGAGCCCTACCTGTGGGGCCTTCAAGGTGACTCCAGTAACAGCGTCAGCAGAAGGTAAAGGGTCCCGGGGCAGGAGAGGGGAAGACCCACCGCTCGGAACATCCAAAATCAATGCTGTTGGAAGAGTTTCAGGGACCAAGGTGATACAGGTGGCACTGAAAAAGAGAATACTGAAAAATAACCAAAACCCGAAGAACTGTCCCCCGGTGAAGATACAGAGTCTAAGCATCAAAAGGATACAGAGAACCACCAGCCTGTGGAGATCTTTATACAAACATACTCAGTGCTCTGGAATGGCCAAGTGTATTCTGGCTGCCCGCTTAATACAATAAGCTAAGACAGAAAAAAAAAAAAAATCTTAATTTTGAAGGAAAGTAAGCTAGATGGAAACTTTTTAAAACTTCCCTCTCTAGGACTAAAATTCATTGTTAAATGAGATCAATGCAATGAAACATTATTATTCACCTCTAAACATCAATGTTGACATAAAACTATACAAAAACAAAGAGAACACATGCCTATCATTTCTTTTAGGCACAGCCAGATTTCACTGTCTTGGTGGTTTCAACCATATGCATAAGATGTCATGACTGTGTCCATAAATTATTTTTGAAATCTACATCCAAACAACCTTCCCAAAATCCCAATAATCATTGGTTAGCTAATTCTCATAACATAGTTGTGAGATGGGTCACTATTTTCATGTTTTTTTAAATGAGGAGTCTCAGACATAGAGATGAAAGGATTGGAACAAAGTTGAGTCTTGACGAAGGCTCAGAACAGAACTTCAGAGTAACTGTCCTCAAGGGTGAGGCCTAACCATTTCCCCCAGTTGCTACTGTGTCAGCTTCCTGATATAATGGAATTCTGGAAAGATTGCTGGGATGAATGACTTAGCTCTTTTTTTTTTTTTTTTAATGCATCACCAGCCTTTAGCACCTTGGCCTGTGATCACTTCTGAAGTTAAATATAAATCTACAGCCTTAAAAGCGTTAAGTATCACTCAGCACAAACAAGGGATAAAGGAAGGAAACACATTACCTTTCATTAACAAATCTCCCATAACTGGCAATGCATTTGACGTGAGGTCTCAAATATTCCATTGAGAATTCTTCAGTGGGTATGATACAAATTTGATGCTGTCGAGCAAATACAAGAAGGTACGTCCCAGTTATCAGCAAAGTCAAGGTTATAGCCAAACACATTCTTTTAAAAAAGCTGTTACGGGCTTCCCTGGTGGCGCAGTGGTTAAGAATCCACCTGCCAATGCAGGGGACACGGGTTCAAGCCCTGGTCCGGGAAGATCCCCCATGCCGTGGAGCAACTAAGCCCGTGCGCCACAATTACTTAAGCCTGTGCGCCTAGAGACCGTGCTCCGCAACAAGAGAAGCCACTGCAATGAGAAGCCCGCGCACCGCAATGAAGAGTAGCCCCCGCTCCCCGCAGCTAGAGAAAAGCCCGCGCGCACAGCAACGAAGACCCAACAACAACAACAACAAAAAGCCGTTAAGAATTCACCCAGAGGAATTATAACTATTATTGTAAAGCGGTAAAAATCATAGGATAGCACTCCCTCTGGCATCATTACGTCCAACAAATCCTTTTTACTATTATGCAGGATCACTGACTAAATTGCTCTTGGAATAATTATATGAATAAACAAAATCATGTGAAAGTTCAAAGACAACTCTCTGTCAGTGACGTTTGACAGTTTTTTCTCTCCTGCCTGGGGCCAATGCTGGCTCTTCAGACCCCTTGGCAGGGAGAGGCAGGGACGTGGTGGGCAACCAGGGAGCCCACTGTTCAGAAAGAGGGTTGCTCCCGCTACAAACAATCCTTCTCAATAGAGGATGACTTGTATCTCAGGCACATTTGGGCTCTGTCTCCAGAGCTAGTTTCTGAGTCACACAAGAAATTCAGTCATTAACTTAATACTTTTTATTTAAAATCAAAACTATTACCTGCTTGATCACAAAGCTATTCGGTAACAACAAAATTTTAATTGAACACCTGCTATATGCCAGGCACTGAGACGGTGGGATTCTGCAAGACCAAGATGGACACACTCCTGCCTTCATGGAGCTTATTTTCCAGTCAGCCTCGACTCTGAATGACATCTGACTATTTCAAAAAGGGCAAACTTATGCTTAAAAGAAGGACGTTCAGCCCCATTATAATTTCCAAAAATGAAGAGGTTAAGATTCACTTGACTTATTATGTTTAAAAAGAGTCATCATTTTAAAAAGTCTTAAATTATTATATAGTTTATATAATAATGTTTAAAAACTAAACTCCAGATAGTTCTTAAGAGAAAGCTCAACATTTTTAATACTGTCAAGCACAAATATTTAAAACATATTAGAACAGGCTGGCCTGGCATTTCCCAGAGTGATACATGCTTAATATTAGCAGTATCAGGAAGTTGCTTCATGCTTAGATAATCTTATGCTCCCTGAGATATTTATTGTAAACCTGACCACCCCTTCCTAGCCCAGATCCCACTGCCTGTGTTTATCACAATTCTCAATATTTAAGTTATGCTATTAAAAGGGTATTTAATCTGCCAAAGCTGGCATTTTAACTCTTAATAGTATATATCTAATTAATTGAAAATACTCTTCTTGAAATTGAGTAACAATGGTCTGGAAAAAAATACCAGGTGATTACAACCTTGAAAATTCGGAAGGAATCTGCCAAGAAGCTAATAGACATAATAAAATAGTAAAGTGGAAAGAAAATAAACAGTAACTAATGGCATTTCTATACACCAGCAATAATAATAAACTAGGAAATATCACGACAAAAGATAGTTCATTCATAATAGTAACAACAAATACAAATTAATGAAATGGCGTTTTGTGAAGTGTGTTCAAATTTGATGACTAAACTTTATTGGATGCTATAGAAAAGGCTCCAACAAATGAAGAGGCAAAACAGATTTCTAGATGGGAAAATAAACATCATAACACTGGCAATTCTCTGCAGGTTAACTTTATAGCTGTAACACAAACCCAGCCAAAACTTTAATAAGCTTTTAAAAATATATATGGTTACCAATAAAAATACTTCTAAAATTCAGTGGTCAAAACAGAAGCGTACCAGAAGGAATCGGGCCATCCGTGCTTTGAGCCAAACGTCTGCATCTTCTAACAGCTCGTACACAGCAAGGCGGCTCCTGCTGTCGGTCACAGCGCTCCGGCAGAGGACGCTACAAGAGGAAACAGATTTCTTAACCTGACTCCCCTGGTCTCCCTCACTTTATGCCCTGTGGGGTTGCTGATTGCGCTTCAGTTTCTCCTGTTGTTAACCAGGTCACTGACAATGAATTTCCCTGGAGGTGGAGTTTAGGAGGGATGCAGCCCATGATCAGTAGGGGAAAAAGAACCTTCCCACTGTGCTCTGAGTTGCACCTCTCAGGGCTGACAGCCTTGCGCACCTTCTCTACCCAGCTTTATAATACTTGGTTTGGTCATCTGGAGAAAGAGCCCCAGGGCCAGTAATGTCTGATGTCTAAGACACAGCCTTCTTGGAAATTTACCAATATCGTTGGTACTGTTGGAGATTAAAGTTGCCTACTGACCTCACAATGACCATCTCATGCCGCGTCAGTAATGAGGCTGAGAAGCCCCGAGTTTGCCTTTAGAAGCTCAGTCTGTTCCTCCTAATCCTCCTTCCCTCCATGGCATCAGAGGACATACAGAGCTCAGGAACATTTAAAGTAAGATTCTGAACTAAAGAATACAGCCTCGTAGTAAAACCCATAAAGGAAATATTATTTGAGGAATGCTTCTGACTTCATCCTCTAAAGTAGGAACTTTTCAGTCTATAAATATAATTTGGAACTAGAGACATACTAAGAGAAAATGACCATCTCTGCAAAACGTTTGAAATAATGCAATACTTCTGAGGTGAGAATTAAAATGAGATAGTGTATAAAGAGCCATGGTTTGTGGCATACATTAGAAACTCAATAAATACCTGTTTTCTTTTCCCTTTTGTGCATGTGTGTGGGTGTGAATACATGTGTCAATTAAAATGGGTGTGAATACATGTGTCAATTAAAATGTATGTCTATTGGATTCAACCATAACTCTGGGAGTTAAATATATTAACTATATTAAGCGACTCCCTTAGATTGAGTTTTATCCTCTATTCAATTCTTACTAAGAGTAGACTAACAGTAATAACTGGATAATTGAATCATTAGTGATCACCTCTCTTATGGAGGGCAGATCAGATTTATCAGAGTTATCACAGCACTATTTTGGAAAGCGGTGTTCCTACGAGCACCACTACTTTTCTGTTGGGATATTGTTTTTTAACAACATAGTTATACCTCACTTGAGAAATGCTGGGAAAGGTTCAAACCTCAGCAGGAGAAGCTGCCATGTTGAAAGGGTCTGTCATTTGAAACAGATTTTTATGGGTCAAATATTTTCCAATTGCATCATATTTTTGGACTCTATTACTTGCAGCCTGGTCATTTTCACTTATCCACATGACATGCAAAGTAGAGAAAAAGGAAATATTTTAGACAAGTCAAAAGATACCATGGGACTTCCCTAGGAGTGGTTAAATACAATAATAGTGATTCCTAGTCTAATGCAGTATTGTCTTGGAAATCTAATGATTGAGAACTTTGGTGTTGTCACCACGTCCAAAGTCTAAATGATCTGCAGAATATCATGTACTTCTCTCCTTAAAACACCATTCAGACAAAGGTCCTGAAACAATGCTTATGGCTTGTGGAACCCTGGAAGGGTGTTCTTTCTTTCTTTAGTTTTGAAATCACTCCTCTGCTTGGCATAGAGAGTCTCAGCCTCTTCTGAGATAGTCAAGAGTCACGAAGGTCATTAAGAATGTTTCCTCCTGTTTGCTGGGCCATCTGCACTTTCTACCCTGTGGAGCAGGGATCAAGCTCTGATCTGCAAGGTGGAAGGGGTCAGAGAGCTGAACTGGAGGGTGGACTTGGATGGATGGGGTATGGAGAAGCCATGTCCCAGGCCCTGTGGCCAACAGTCTCCAGGACTCAGGGGGCAAGTGTACATCCCAGTGGTGGCTGATGTCACCTACAGATGAAACTAATATTTTCAGAAAATGACAGAACATTCTAGGGAACTTCTCTGGGCCATCTGGTGTTCCTATTAAAAATGCATATATAATTACATTCTTTGTTTCTTTTTTTAATCATCATCCCAGAGAAAAGGGAATATTAGATTTTTTAAGGTTTTGAAAAGAAACTTTCACAGTTTATTTTGTAGGGTTGCCAAGAGTGTGATATTAATTTAATAACCATTTCATCAAGTCTCATAAAATTTTCCATTCTAAGCTACCAAAAGTAACACTTTTCATAAGTTCTTTTATTTGCAAAACAGGGAAAATGTCCAACTACCTCAAGTCATCTTGGGTTAGACAAAAAGCACATAAACATAGAGGTCATAAAATGTTCAAGGTCTTGGCCAAGAATTGGGAGGGTTCACTCTAGTTATCACCCCCCTGCCCTCTCAGGAGCCTCTGCCTTCCAGTGCCATTTATTCTACAATGAATTTCATGGGGAAACATCCCTTGCACTGATTCTTTAATTAAAGTATACTCTGAACATTTGCATACATCTTTAAACATTATGCAAAGAAAACAATTTTTAATAAACCTTTGTCAGCGCTCTTGGAAGAGGTGAACTTTGTCAGGGTGAATCTGAGATTCCTTTGTCAAATTATTTTTCACCTGACGATCATCAAACATTAACGATCCCCAGTTCTGAAGGGCGTGTTGTGAAGGCAGGAGTAGTGGAGAATGTGCCAGGCACCCATGTACTCTACACGGTGTTTGAGGGGAGAGCCCTGGGTTCCCTGCCCCCCCATAGGGTGACACAGAGTAAAGCAAAAAGGTTGTGCTGCTTCATGTGAATCTGAGCCAAATGGTAAGTAGAACATACAGCTTTTCAAGAAAATGCAAGATTTTCAAGGTGCTGCCTACGGAGAAGCCTTCTGATACCACGTTGGGGAAGATGCTGGGTCGCTCAACTACTCCCCTGCTGGTTTTCAAGCTCAGCCTCCAAAAGGAAACAGCTTTCCAAGTTAGATAAAAACTGAAGTTCCCACAGCTGACCTCCTGCCTGTCCAGTTACAGAGGACTCGCCCAGGCAGGATGGTTACCTGTACTTGCAGCTGTAGATGTTCACCCGGCCTGCCAGGTCAGCCCCAGGGCCCTGCACGTGCACGTCGGCCTCAGACAGCTGGTCTGCTTCCGTGGCATACTCGACCACGACCACGTAGTGGCCGACCCTCGGGACCCGCAGCTGCAGGCGCAGCTCCACCTGTCGGAGAGCCCAAGTGGACAGATGTGAGATGTACTGGATGCGTTTCCACAGGCAACGGTGAAACTGGGGCTGAGCAGACCCCAGGAAGAGTTTTATATGTCACCATACTAAGAACTGTGGTCCTGTAGGTAGGGATGCCCAATAAAATACAGGACGCTCCGTTAAGTTTGAAATGCAGATAAGTAACACATAATTATAGTTGAACTGCAATTCAAATTTAATGGGGCATTTGGTACTTTTATTGTCTAAATCTGGCGACCCTACTTATAGGGGCCTCTACTCCTTCTACCCATATATTTGCCTTGTTTCCCAAGGCCAAAGATACTCCAAAACTTGAAGTAAAAAGGAATTTCCAATGGGAGATAAAAGGAATGAAAGTATGCCTTGAAGCCCTTTAACTGTTCTTTGATTAAAAAAGAGACTTTTATGAATGCAAATAATGACTTGTATGAATGCAAATAATGTAAAGTGATACACACGCCCTTCTCCTGAGATGATGACTAATAATAGCTTGGTTTTCATACTTCCAAACCATTTTCTGCATCTGAAAATGCACAATGCACACACATGTACTTTTTTTTTTTAAAGAAAATCTGTAGGCAAACATGGATGCTTTCGTACCATCACAGCAGAGCTGAGTAGTTGCGACAGGGTCCATATGGGCCGCAAAACTGAAAATACTTACTACCTGGCCCTCTACAGATAAAGCACACCCACCCCTGACATTGCCTAGTGGTTAGGAGGATGCAGTCTGGAATCACTGTGCCTCCAGCTGTGTGACCTTGAGCAAGTTACTTAACATCTGTATGCCTCAGTATCCCCCTGGGTAAAAATGAGGATAACGTAGTACCCACCTCTGAAGATTATGAGGATTAAGTGAGTTAATATGTGAAGAGCTCTTAAAACTGTATCTGCATGTTGTAAGCACTATATAAACGATGATTACAACTCTGGTTCTTGCTTTTTGCCACGACTTTTTTTTACTCAGTAGTACTTAGTGGGTCTATACCTGTACATACAGATATACTTCATTCTTCTAATGGCTGCCTACCATTCCATAGTATGAATGTAAAATCATTTATTTAACTAATCCCCTATTGTTAGACACTTAGGTTGTCTCTAATTTTTCTTAAAACATATAAGGTTATATGATCATCTATCTATATCTATATATCTATGTATATATCTGAATCTATATCTATATTTATATCCTTATGCTAGTATTTCTGTAAGATTCCTAGAAGTGGAATTAGAATTGCTGGATCAAAGTGCAGGTGCATATTTAATGCCTGAGCCAATATTAGAACTACACTCCTTAGCAGTTTAACCCAATTCAGCCCGTAAGCGCAGGCCCAGCCAAGGTTCACTACACTTAATTAAAATCCTCTTGTCCCTTGCCTTCAGGAAATTCACATTTACTGTTCCTTCTGTACAGCTCTGAAGCCCACAACTGCTATTTTCCACAGTGATTTTTCTATCACTTAAATAATAGAAAGACTTCCCTCAGGGAGAAAATGCGGATTATCCACACCACATTTCCACTCTGTGTTTTACAGTGAAATATGACGCTGCCATTGGTCCATGTGGGGAGGTTATTGCCAGCATCTCTCCCCTGGGCATCTCCAAACCAGGGCTTGTCTGTCTTCACCCCACCATGAAACACACACAGGCCAATGATGAGCTTTCTCCCAGGAGTTATTATTGGCTGCCAGTTCTATCATAGCACTCTATTATAAATTTCTATTACTCTTCCTACTCTGAGTCCTATGGGTTGATTTTTGGAAGACTTGTTGGAAGGGTTTTGAATGTATTTGATGGTAATAATGGGTTTTTACAAGTCAGACAAAAGATGTAAATGATGGAAAACAGAAACCCTACTGTCGCTATTTGTTATCAGTTATTATCTTTGAAAAAGGGAACTTTAACGAAACCAGTGCCACTCTGGAGGGATCTTTCCCATTTTGTGGCACAAAACTGTCTTCACCTAGTTATCAGTGTTTCAGGGTAAAGACATTAAAGGTGGGTGTATCAAATCTGTTGCTTACACAAAGCTAAGAGGGATAACTAACATGCCTGATGTCAAAGTAAGGATTCAAAATGATTTGGTCAACATATACTTACTAAACACCTACTCTATGTCTGCCCACCAGCAAAGTGAAGGACATGCAATGGTAAACAAGACAGATCTGGTCTCTACCCTCAGACAGACTTTAATCAAATAATTAGATAACTGGACAAATGCAATGTGAAATTACATGTATGACAAATGCTCTGAAGAAGGGCTAAGAGGGGTGCCTGAGCTAGTCAGGAAGATGATGGGGGAGGAGAAGACTTCCCTGAAGAAGCAACAACCAAGCTGAGTGCTGGAGGACAAGGAACAGACAGCCAGACCAAGAGGGGAGGGAAAAGCATTCAGGCAGAGGGAACAGCCTACGACATAAAGGGTAGCCTATAATGTACGTCCAAGTGACTGAAGGTAGGTCACAGTGACAAGGAACAGAGAGCAAGAGGAGGTATGATAAAATTGGGAGGTAAAAGGGGCAACCTTAGAGGACATTACAAATTTTTGTCTCTATCCTAAGAGCAATAAGATATTATTGTAACGTTCCAACTGTGTATGTGTGAGGGTGGGGTGAGAAACTCAGTGATGATTAGATACTTCTATCAAAATGAGCATGCTGACTACAGTATGGAGAATGAGTTGGGAGATGCAATAAGCAGAAGCTGATGTGGGTGAGCTAATGGGGAGGTTACGACAGAGATCCTTATGAAAGATGGCGGGGTATTGGGCAAGAAAGATAGATGGAGAGAAGTGGAGATTATTTTTAAAAGTTTGGGGAGTACACTCAGGAATGGGTTGGCTTTGGTGGGGGAGAGAATGGAAGAAGTCATGCATGACCCTGAGAAATCTGGTTTGTGCACTTAGATGGATGGTGGTGCCATTTACTTAGGTAGGGAACACTAAAATGGAATTTGAGATCCCTCTGAGATATCTAAGAGGTAATGTCAAGAAGGAAGTTGGCTGTGCCACTCTGCATATAAAAGGGGAGGTGTGACTGGACATACCAATTTGGGAGTTATCTGTGTAGAGTTGGTACCTAACATGATAGACATGGAGGAGACTGCTTAGGGAGAGACTACAGCATAAAAAGACAAGGGCTAAGGGGACTTCCCTGGTGGTCCAGTGGTTGAGAATCCATCTTGCAATGCAGGGTATGCCGGTTCAATTCCTGGTTGTGGAACTAAGATCCCACATGCCGCAGGGCAACTAAGCCCGTGTGCCACAACTAGAGAGCCCGTGTGCCGCAACTACAGAGCCCCCGTGCATCAATTACAGAGCTCATGTGCCGCAACTAAGACCTGACGCAGCCAAATAAATAAACAAATATTAAAAAGAAAAAAAGACAAGGGCTAAGACTGAGCCTCAACAAATTCTAACATTTAATGGCTAGACAGAGGAGGATAAGCCTGCAAATGATATTTTGAGGAGGCGGCCGGAGAGGCAGGAAGAGACCCAGACTACTCTTAAATTCTGGAAAACAAGGCAAGAGAGTGGTTTTGTTTGTTTGTTTTTGGCTGCATCGGGTCTTAGTTGTGGCACACAGGCTCTCTAGTTGCAGCACGCGGGCTCTCTAGTTGCTTGCCCCCCAGCACGTGGGATCTTAGTTCCCCAATCAGGGATTGAACCAGCGTCCCCTGCATTTCAAGATGGATTCTCAACCGCTGGACCACCAGGGAAGTCCCGAGAGTGTTTTTAAATGGAAGGAGTATTCAGCAAGTATTGAAAGCTGCTGAGAAGTTAAATAGATGAATAGATGAAGACTGAAAAAAATCCATGGGATTTAGCAACAAGGGTATCATTGGAAACCTTGGCCAAAAAAAAAAAAAAAAAAAAATTAATGGAGTGGGAGGTGAAAGCCAGAGTGGTGTGATTTGAGGTGTGAGTGGAAGGTAAACAATTAGAAATTGTGAGTCTAGACAATTCTTGGTTTTGAAGGGGTGAAGAGTTATGGAGCAGTGGCTGAAGGATTGTGGGAGGGGGAAGGAGGGTTTTAATCAGAATAGGATAGAATTTAGCGTTTTTTAAACGTAGGGTGACTTCCAGTTCAGATGGCACAGGAATTCACATTTGCTGTACCCCATCTGCTCCAAGACACAGCAACTATGGATAAAATGTTTTAATAGAAAAACAAAAATTATGTTTGGTTTTAAAAGTAGACAGACGATGGAACATAAGTAAAAGAAAAACTTCAAATAGCAAGGTCCTCTTGTCCTTCAGGTCTGGAAGCAGGCTGTTTGGGTCAGCAGGTCAGCATATGCAGAGTAAGGAGAATTAAAAATGCTTCATATGAGACAGTGGCCAGATCCAGGCTCATTTTCTGAAGCCAAAGGATGAGGGTTCCTTCAAATCATGAAAAGCTGGAAAAAATTGCTGAAAATCTGCCACCTGGGTTTCAGCTTTATAAAAAGCTGTGGAATTTGGGAACCAAAGATCAAAGATGAGGCCTCATGACCAAGAACTGAGTTAAGCACCCACTGGCTCAGTGTCTGAATCTGTACTACCCCCAATATCACAATAATAGAGGTTGGCACATCATAATGCCTGGCTCTGGGCTAAGGGTACAGAGGACCAGACAGACACTGCAAAACTACTAGGCTGAGATGGATGTGGAGAAAGACATAGAAGATAAAAAAAAATCTCTCATTCAAAGTAAGCCAATAAGCAAACAAAATAAGCCTCCACAACATAAAGAAATCTAATGTTAAGAAAGACAGGCAACGATATCATCAACTGAAGATGAGTTCACTTCAGATGAAATGAACTTTATGAAACAGTCTGACAAAGGCTTTAGAATAAGTATAATGGTCCCTTATCTGGAACCCCCAAAATATGAAAAGGAAATCCTGTTTTTGTAACTCATTTGATGGCAAGACCTAACCCAACCCTAACCAGGCAGCACTTGGTGGCAAAATCTGACCTGAACTGATACAAGTCCATGTATATAGTCTTCATGTATCTCCCTTGGTGTGCCTACTAAATGCTTTTCATTGGAGAAATATTAACCTGTTTGATTACAAGGTGCTGTCCCAGACCCCACTATAGATGTTATGCATATGTGTATCATTTTATCTTTTTAATATCTTAAAAATTCTGAATTCTGAAACATACCTTGCTCCAAGGGTGTTCAGATATTCAAAAAGATCAATAGAGTAACTCCTCTTTGAAAAGCAAATGAAGCTATGAAATAAAAATTGGCAGCGGAGAAACAAGAAAAAGTAAATATGAGAAAGAGTCAATGAGAAATTTTTTGAGACTAAAAGTACAAATTACATGGAATTGGTAGGCTGAATAAAATCTAGACTGGAGATAGTGAAACAGAGCATTCATGTATTCTAACAGAGTCTTGAGGATGTCATCCAGAAAGCATCACAAAAAGCCAAAGAGATATAAAAATATGAAAGAGCAGTCTGGAGACAGATTGAGAGGCTCCAACATTCTTCCAGTCTGACTTTCAGAAGAGAAGATGTAAGGACAAGCAGCAAAGTAATGTCTGTAGAGATACTAACTGATGATTTCCCAGGATGAAAGACATGACTCTTCATCTTGAAAGTGCACTTTGAGTATTAAACTAATAAACAAAAATAAATCTGCACCTAAACACATCATAATAAAACTTCAGAATATCACAAATAGAAGTCCATCTTAGAACTTATGGTTAAACATACTGGATTTAGCACACATATTTATTGATCCTCCCTCTCAGAAATTCACAAAAATAAGAGTAAATATTTTTTGAATCATAAACCCACAAAGAAAAGGGAATTGAGAAGAGGAAAAGAACAGACCAGAGATATACAGAAGTTTGGAAGCTAGAAAGCAAATGGATGTTAACTAATTGAACAGACCAAAGAAAGTTGAAACCTAAGTGTGTGAGTGTGTGTGTGTGTGTGTGTGTGTGTGTGTGTGTGTATGTGTGTGTGTGTGTGTAGGGTTGATTTGGGGTTGGGGTTGGAAAAAAAAATCTAGAAAATCTCCCAAAACATAAAACTAGATAAAGAGATTGGAAAGGTGGACAAAAGATAAAGAAATAAATTATCAAAGAAATAACTCAAGAAAGTTTCCCAGAGAAGCTTCTAGGCTAAAAGGGTCTGCCGAGAACCCAGCACACTGGCTGAAACTACCTATATCAAGGCACATCCTTATGAAATTTCAGAATACAAAAAAATAAAAAGATGATGCCAAAAGGTTTAGGAAAGGAAAAGCAGGTTGCATCCAAAGAATTGGGGATCAGAAGGTACCACAGGTGCTGGATTAGGCTACCTCTAGAAGAAGTGAGTCCCCCATCAATTTAAGTATTCAACAGAGGATAAATGAATAAATATCTGACAAGGATAATGTAGAAAGAATTCTTTCACAGGAAGGGAAACCAGATGATTCCTAAGACCTCTTCTAACTCCATTTGTCTCTGAGTTTTAACACAGTGATCTATTAATGCTGTGCAATAGAGCTTTCTGTGATGGCAAAATATTCTGTAATCTGTGCTGTCCAATAGGGTGACGACTAGACATATATGATTACTGAGCACTTGAAATGTGGCTAGTGCAACCACGGAACTGAAGTTTTAGCTTTACTTAAGATTAATTAACTTAAATGTATATAGCCACATGGGGCTGGTGGCTACTGTATCAGACAGCACAAGTCTGTAAGCACTCAGATAAAACAGTAAAAACGACCGTTAGATAAAACTGGACAGCCCAGGGCTTAGTTTTGTGCATCATGCAAATAGAATAGCTCAGCGCTGTGGCTCTGGGCTAAATCAGAGGTAGGGACAGCTCCTGACGAATCATCAGCATCACTTCTTGGAGATCAGCCCTTCCCAACTGTACCTCCCTGCTGTGTGGGGAACACACACACGTATGCGTTCATGCACGCACACACACGCGTATTTGCATATATGCATAGGCATGTATATACATCTGTATACACACACACCATGGGTAGGGAGAGAGACAGTGGACTGAATATTAGAATGGAGAGGAAGTAAGATCACTTCGTTTTCCTTTATGCATATTGTTTTACTTTTTATAACAAGTATATATTTTTGTAAAATAAAAACTCAAATAAAATGAAATGAAGACTAAATTTAAGAAATATCCTTAAAATCCTATAACTTCTACCTTGAAAATGTTAGGAATGTAGTTTACAAAAAAGGTGCACATCTAAATGGTCAGTGAGAGTACCATATATATTTTCATTCCATAGATTTAATCCCCCAAATAAACATTTTCCTCAAGGGTACGAAACAGAGAACATTGTAGAAAGTAAGGAATGGAAATATTGTGGAGGAAGTTTTTTTTTCAGTGTCTTCGTTTTGAGGTAATGAGTTCTAATTGTTGATACACAATACTTCTAACTCAATCTTAAAACAGTGTAGTCTTAAATTGTTTTGAGGCTCAGAGAACTCCCGGAAGAAAAGTAATGCCAAGATCTGTACTAACCGGTCCTCCGAGCCATGAAGGAGGTCCCTTTGGGAGTAGCAGTTCCAGATTACGAGCTCAAGGAATTCAGCTGCTACAAATCACCTAGCCTGAGGGGATGAGCAGTCAGGGAGCATTGTATCCTTTTAGGGTAAACTGTGTAATTTCCGGAAGCCTTGTAGAGAGATCTTGCCCTGAATCAGATAGAACAGGATGTCCCCTTATGAGCCCAGAGGATCAAAAGGAAAGGATTCTGTGGTCGTCCATGTTCCCCACCACATCTACTGCAGAATGTGCTCAGAGACTAGCCTTCTCATGGTTCAGTGCGCTGGACCACCCAGCCCCAGCCCGAATCAGAGAACTCAGCACACCTGTAATTAACACCTCTGAGGAAGTCTTCCAGGTTCCCCTGAATGTGAGAAGCAATTGCAGCCAAGGGTTTTCAGCAGACGGACTGGGAAGTATTAATAGTTTTGACAGTAAAGAAAAGGTTGCCCCACCTCTCTCCCACTGAGGTCCGCCGTGACTGGGTGTTCAGGGGTGGGCTGCCTCACTGCCAAGGGTCTTGACTCCCCATCAAGCAGGAAGTGTCTGGCCTCAGAAGCCAGGGCACAGGGGAATCGGGTCACCGGCAAATGCTGGTAAAGCAAGCAACTTCAACAACAACAACAAAATACGACAGTTACGACCAAGAACAGAACACAGAACATCACGGTGCATCCCCGGGGCTCCTATCCTTTCCGTCGTTCATTCATTCACTCATCATTCTTCAACCAACTCTTCCTAAGTGCTTACTACAGGAATCGGATGGTCCATTGTCATCTGCATGAGGAATGGGAGAAGCAAAGGTCCACAAACCTAGATACCATTTTAAGCTCTTCCCCTCACCGGATGCATGACCCTGAGGGTATTACTTGGGCATGCGTCGCCACTTCCTCATGCGAGAGGGTGAGTCACTCTTACGCACCAGATACCGTGTGCAAAGTACTTTGTGAGTCTTAACACGAAAGACAGTCACTGCCACAGAGAAAAACCACAATTAAGGAATTAAGCAGAGCATTCTGTTCAGTTGTGACCCTGAAGCCTATTGAGAATCCTTGCACCCAAGGTTCCTGAGTTAGAGGCCCCCGACAATGCACCTGCTGCCCATACTAACGTCTCTCGGGGAGGGCCTACGTCGGCGCACGGCTCTGTGACCGGCAGCTGTAGTGAGAGAGCCTCATAGTAGTCTCTGGGGAGCAGCGCCAGGTAGTCCTAGGAAATAAAGACCGAAAGGACGATTACTCATTAGGAGGACGGCTGTACGTTAGTAATAAAATAGCTACACATACTAGCTAAACTAATAATAACCAGGTGAAGCACTCTAGTTAAACTGTCCGCATCAACTGCCTTGTTCTGCCCCCTGACTCACTGGAACACACAAAGCAACCTCTCACAGGAGCTTCAAGCGTTGGAGATGAAGCGCCTTAGGCAAACATTTTTATTTTCAGATCTCAGGGGAAGTTTTACCGGTTCTTCTGGGTTGCTAATAAATTCAGAAATAAAGACAATAATAACCTGTCAATTGATTAGACGTTCCTTGGACATGCTGGTTGCCTTCATCCCTATAGAACCCTGAGTTGTAGGTCATGTATTCTGGCTTTTTATTCCCACACCAGAGCAACGCTCTCCTGGCTTCGTGTAAAAAAGTGATGTTCTGCGATCCTGGTAAATCATAGCCTGAAACTGGCCCACTGCCTGTCCTGGGTCAGGAGAGGAAGAACATGTTCCACTGAGGGCGCCACGGGGAGCCCACAGCGGGAGTTCAGAAGCAGCTCTTCAGGAGAGGGCAGAGTTTGGGCTTCTGCCAATCCTGGCATCACTGACTATCTGCTGAGGGAAGAAGGGAGGGAATGTTGGCCACAATGGTGAGAGACTCGTACATGGGCCATGAGGCTTTTGTCTCTTCACAGTCCTCAATTTGTCTACAGCAGAGAGGAGGAGAATGTACAGGAGAGGAAAAGTAGGGGCTCAGCAAGCTTCTATCTGAGTGGGGTTTAATTTAATTAAAAAAATTTTTTAATTGAAGTATAGTTGATTTACAGTGTGGTGTTAGTTGCTGGTGTACAGCAAAGTGATTCAGATGTGTATCGATATATTCTTTTTCATATTCTTTTCCATTACGGTTTACTACAAGATACTGAATATGGTTCCCTGTGCTATACAGTAGGACCATGTTGTTTATCTATTTTATATACTGTAGCTTGTATCTGCTAATCCCAAACTCCTAATTTATCCCTCCCCCATCCCCTTTCTCCTTTGGTGACCATAAATTTTTCTATGTCTGTGAGTCTGCTTCTCTTTTGTAAATAAGTTCCTTTGTATCATATTTTAGATTCCACATATAAGTGATACCATATGGTATTTGTCTTTCTCTTTCCAACTTACTTCACTTAGTATGATAATCTCTAGGTCCATCCGTGTTGCTGCAAATGGCATTATTTCATTCTTTTTTATGGCTGAGTAGTATTCCATTGAAAAAATATATATATATATATGTGTGTGTGTGTGTGTGTGTGTGTGTGTGTGTGTGTATATACCACATCTTCTTTATCCATACATCTGTCAATGGACATTTAGGTTCCTTCCATGTCCTGGCTATTGTAAATAATGCTGTTAGGAACATTGGGGTGCATGTATCTTTTCAAATTAGAGTTTTCTCTGGATATATGCCCAGGAGTGGAATTGCAGGATCATATGGCAGCTCTATTTTTGGTTTTTTAAAGATTCTCCATACTGTTTTCCATAGTGGCTGCATCAATTTACATTCCCACCAACAGAGTACAAGGGTTCCCTTTTCTCCACATCCTTTTCAGCATTTGTTATTTGTAGACTTTTTAATGATGGCCATTCTGACTGGTGTGAGGTGATACCTCATTATAGTTTTGATTTACATTTCCCTAATATTAATTTTTAAATGGCTATTGCTCTATTAGTAAGCTTCCTTTGGTTGGTACCATATCTCCTCATTACTTTATGGTCCCAAAGATCCTAAAACAGTAAAGGTTGATAATAAGTGCTCAATAAAATATTTTTAGAGAAAATGAGATCATAATATGGAAGCACACATATGAATTATGACACAACTGCTGTGGCTAAAGGTCATGAAGACTCTTCCATGCCTATGCAGTAACTTTTACCATGAACTTCTTCTTTCCATTAGTCCAACTTTGTGCCCTGTTACTGGACTCAATGGAATTTTCCTCTTCCTCATGTCTAATATCTGTGAAACATTCAGAAACTTTAGTAAAGCAACAAACCTTTCTACCAAGAAGTGCAAGAAAAATAGGGACTGAATGAACAGCTTAAGCCTTCACATTATCTTCATAAGATCTCAGATTTGGAAAGGACCTACATGGATAAGCATGGTCTCTACTGTATGGGGCAGGCTTGGAGTTAAGGGACTTGCCTGAGATCTGCTCATTTAGCCAATCAAAAGAGTTGTGCCAGAAGGAAAAGCTTTCTGTTTTCCACTCTGAGTGCATGAAACCAAGTATTGCCAAAGACTATTTTTGAAAAGACCTTGCTATAAGCGAAAGCAGACATCAAAGAGGGGTATCTGAAATAGCAGGTTTCATCCCTACAACTCCCCTGGCCTCTCTGGCTATTCTATTAATGTGCGAGGACACAGCCCTTCCCCTGATGAAGAGTTCTTTGTCCAAGGCAATCTGTTTGATGATGTTACTGCCACAGTCAAGGCAGAAGGAGGCAGGAAGCATGTCACAGAGAGGCACTGGCGCTTCGTCTCTCCCTTCGCTTTTCACCACCAAGAACTTCACTCATGTTAGGATCTTCTCTTCCTCTAGCTCGTTCTGATTTGTTGTGCACAGTTCCCAGAGAGGTTAATTTTTTTCTTATCGCCCTTCTGATTCACGATGAAAAATCCCAAAGAAACTTTTGAAAGGCTGGGACATATGCTCATAAAGGTTGTGCATTTATTTTAATATCTTTGAGTCATTCTGAGTAAAAAATTTCTTTTTTTTTTTAGCCAGTGAGAAGCTGGCTGGAAGAATATAAAAGCTATTTTAAGTCGGCTCCTATGTCATTATGTCATGTGAGGGCAAATGTCACCATAGGTTCCTGTGTCTCAAAGGGAACCAGCTATGATTTTTCTATCTTCTGGTCACTGTGGGTCACTGTGGATGGACCATCTCTAAGAGGGGAAGAATCTCCCCTCAGAACCATCTCTTACCAGGAGGACTCCTTCCGCCTTAATACAAGCGATCCATGTTCCTGGTACAATTGAAAATGGATCTGCAAAACCATTTCCGGGTACGGTGACAAAGGCCGGCTCCTTACTTGGCTGGAAGATGGTCTCTTTGCTTTGAGCAGCATCTATCAGAAATAAAAAGAATTGCTTAGGGCATTTTTCTAGGAGCCAGTGTTCTGATTTTAGATACTCAGCTTTGAACATTCAGTTGACATCTGAAAAGGTTTCAGATAGTTTACTGATCATATGAACTGATCAGATTTACTGATCTTATTTTCAACAATTGCATGAATGCATACGCCTATGTATAAAATAGACTAGAAAGATATCACTGATAAGATGTTAGCAGTGGCTATCTATGCTGGGATTGTAACTTTTAAATTTATTAAGTATATTAAGACATGTAAACTGCTTAGAAAAGTTCTTTGCACATAGTAAGTATTCAGTATATTACATTAGATATTAAACTATTTTTTTCCTTTTTTGTTTATATGTAATTAAAAATTTTTTAATTTCTGTTGAAGAACAGGCATTCATTTTGAAATAAGAAAAAGTTTCGGTTTTCTTTTGTTTTCAGGATGCAATGTTTTCTTCTGCATTAAACAAACAGAGGACCTTCTGTAGAAGGTTCAGAAACAAAACTGTTGCATCGGAGTCCAATGGAGGCTTTTTCTTTAGAAGAAATGTTTACTCCAAATACCTGCTTTCACTCTCCTGTTCTACAAACATCTACGGGGCCCACTATGTGTCAGGGCTGGAACTAGGTTCTGGGGACCAGGCAGTGAACACAGCCAGCATGGCCTTTGCTCCCTGACAGTGGGAACAGGGGAGGTGGGGGGTTGCAGACCAGAAGAAAATACGGTACCACGTGGACAGTGGCATCTGGGAGGAGGCATAGGTTACTACGGAATAAATACACAACTGGGCTCCTGACTCAGACATGGGGGCTCAGGAAAGGTGTCCCAGAGAACAAGAAAACAAACCACCATGTATTCCAACTGTTTGAGTTAACGGAGGGCAAATTGCTGATGGCACTGTCCCCTGGGAGGCAGTGGGTCCATTAGAAAGGGTTTGGGCTCTGAAGATTGGGTCTTGTCTACAAAGACCAGCTGTGTGCTTAGAAAATTTACTACGCCTCTCAGCTGTTTCCTCCTCAACCTTCTTCGGTTTCACAAAGTTCTTATCGTGTGAGGAAATGGATGCCAAAGTACTCTGTAAATGATAAAGCAAGCCTGCCAGTTCTTCCTAGTAGCTACTGTCTAATCAGCCTCCAGCCTTACAAGCTTGGCTGACACAACTGGGTACATCATTTCTTCCCCAAGTCCGACTCTGCCATGGATACTAAACGAAGGCGCTTAAATTTCCCACCTGAATTAGATTTCCATTGGCGCCATTTTGTGGCCTTGTGGAATTCCCAGTAGTCTGTTCCTGGACGAGCGGAAGCCCTCACTCCTTGCAGAACAGACTTCCAGCCCTCATCTCTGACTGTGGTGAGATCTGCCCTCCGACTGGGCTCCTCGTCTGCCCCCAGGAATCCCTCACCCCTGAATGAGGTTGGCATATTCCTCCCTGGAGCTCTCTTGGGCTTCATGCTTTACCACATTCATCTTAAAAATTCCTGTCCTCACCTGTTTCTCCTTGAATTACTTGGTTTGCCTGAAACAATGGGAGAATTTAGGGCAGTAGGCCAGGGGCTCTCAAGTAACACCACAAAGGTGACACCCACTTTACCTGAATGAGCTATAAATTAGCTTTGCCCTGTGGTGATATCATAACCCACAGGGTTCAGCCAAGGTACATATGTTGTTACATTGATTTCTTTTATGACAGTTAATAACAAATTTAACAGCAAAATTTAAATACTCAGAGCATTTAGAGATTGAAAAGGTACAAAGGACAGGGCATCTGTGTCCCAATCAGACTACATCCCAGGCTTCATGTTTTCTAAAGAGATCAACTTTGTGAAAATTAGAGAAAATGTTTCACTAATTAATCGCTCCTTTATCCAAAAGAGGCTTGAAAATTTACCCACCTGCCTTAGCCCAGGATGGATAAATAGTTACACGGCCAGATACTGCTTCAGCTCCAGGGTTAATATATCTCAGAACAACCCGAAACAAGGAGAGACTTGACTTCCCCACATTCAACACGATCCTTACTTCATTCTGAAAAATACCAAAAACCCATAAAGTACAGAAGAGACAACTGGTTAAAAGAAATGCTAGCCAACCAGTGATGGCATTCCAGTTTCACTACTGAGCTTGTAGTGAAACCACACACACACACACACACTCATATACACACACATTCACAGCCACTCAACAAACACCAAGTGACTAACTCTGCGGAAGATGAACACAGGCAAGTCAGCCAATAAATTAAAATCACTTACAATTAAAGGTTCAGTGAAAACGCACTCCCTCAGCAACTGAGATCCTCTTTTGACCTTTTAGTAATCAGTCAGACAGAGCGGAATGTTAGATGGATTAGTTCAGGGAAGGAAACAGTGACGGGGCAACCACCACTGGCTGGGAGAAACAAAAAGGCAGAACAGAAGGAAAAGAAAGTATGTTATTTAACACCACCAGCCCCAGAGAGAGAGCACTGCAGAGTCCACTTCACATGCGTAACATCTGAAACAGCCACAGAAACCAGTGGTGGCTAAGGAGAGGTTATAAGATCCCAAACACATTAGCGATGAAATCTAGATGTAACTAAAATCTGCCTGCTAAATCATATGGAATTTATCTCAGTCCCTGTCTGAGAAGAATGTGGGCTCTCTGCTGGGGACAGGGGGTCTTGCTGGTCCCCAGGTCCCGTTGCCAACACAATGCTCTGTAAGTGTTGCTGGGCCCATGATCTTGAAGGAGACACTAGACTATTTCAATTCTGAACCACAGACCACATGTCCAGATCCAGCTGTGGCCCAAGGAAAGTTAATGAAAGATGGAAATTTCTAAACCAGTAGTTCTTTAGGTCTTTCCTCCAGTTCCTTTGGTTGAAATGAAGGGGACTTTTGTTGAACAAGACACCCATGACAATAAAGACTGGCGTTGGATAGAATCCTTTGCTCTGGGAGCAGGAGCTGCAGCTGACCCACACTGAGGAACTCCAACTGGCCCTCTCAGTTTGACAGAATTCCTCTTTAAGGGTTAGTTCCACATTGGAAAATAAAAATGCAAGAATGTATTAAGGGCAGAGTAAAGTAAGTGGTGATTCCAGGGAATACCACCCAAGTCCTCTGACTAAAAATACTTACGGAAAAATCCACCATTAGAAATTCATTCCTTTGTGTTAACCAGCTATTCTTTCAAACCGCAAACACCTGTGAGGAGGTATATACCTTGACTGGGCTCTTAGTCATTCACATCCTATTATGACTCAGTGGAATGCACTGCTTTTTTCTGAATAATGAAGTAAAAGCAGAGAACTAAAGAAACTGAATTGCTGTATTTGGGGAGAAGGAGGAAACAGTGGAGTGTCTTAAGATCCCAGATACTGTTAGTGAAAGGCATCTTAGATGGGGCACTTTGCCAGGCAAGAAGCAACGTTAGAATCAATCGGGGCTCCTAGGGAACTGTGACCCCACCCCTGTTTCTCTAAGGGCTGCCTGATTTAGAAATAGCAAGCACTAGTCCTGGACCTGCTAAGGACACATACTGAGCTACCATCATCATCAACTTGCCTCTTTTATTCTGAATTTCTCCACTGAGAAACAGCTTGAAGAGAGCAACCTCAAAGAGAAATTATGAGGATAAAACTACTCAATGACTATAAAGAAACGTTCAGTTATAAATGTTGTATAAGTTCTAAAGGTAAACAGACAATGTGTAAATTCCTTAATTATTCCACTGCAAAACCAAGAGAGATGGGTACGGTAGAGAAGACTGAAGGACAGGAGAAATATGGGAAAGAAAAATTAAATAGCATGACTAAAACTCCTCCTTTATCTTAGTTTCTGTTCATATAGTAATTCAGAGTTATAAAAAGTAAAAAAAAGCATTGTTCAAAATTCAGCAACACAGGCTTTATTGGAATTAAGTTAACTCATTTTTATTCTCCACAAATGGCTTTAAAGAAAAATGTCTCTCATGTTAAAATATAGCCTAATTTCGTCTGGAAAACTTCTTATAAAAAGTCTCCAGAGATAAGCGCCATCTTTCTTTAATCCCTTCATTTTCTGATTTGGTGACCAAATTAAAGCAACAATAAGCTGTGAAATCGATATATATGCTTATCAGTTAAAAATCCAACCTTACCCAGCACCCCATCTACCCTCTCAAGAACAAGAGTCCTGGAATTAGTTTTGGGAGAGTTCACCTTTTGGGGGTCTCGCTGAGAGGGCTGTGGGCAAGTGTATGGGCTGCTTTACCCGGAGGCTGCTTCCTCCGGGCTGCTCACCTGTACCGAGGTCATCTGAGCATACCCTCTCCAGCTGAACTCAGGAAACTCCAGGGGATCAAATCCAAACCGAAGCGCTCTTCCATTGGGTGTAGTGCCATCTTCAATCTCATACCTCATATGATGCAAATCCGGGAAATAGTAGTTGTTTTCAGGTCTTTTATAAATAAAATGTAAATGTGGATACAGAAAGTGAGGTTCGTTGATAATCTGGATAGCCTTTAATCCCAATAGCTATCACTGAAAGAACTCCCGCCAAATTGACAGAGCACATTAAATAAGGACAAATTGGGGGGGGGCTGCTTTTTCTCTAAATGATTGCTTTCGCTCATGTAAACATTCACAGAAAACACCCAACACTACTCGTTCCAAGCAGTCAAGTGAGAAAAGCATTGAGAACAGCCCATAGTGGTAGCACCCTTTAAAATGTTTTAAATGGTTGCCAACGATTTAGCAAAGTCAAATTGGGCTATTTACCATAAATTCATTCATTTATACTCATATTCACTGATTACACAAATATTAATATCTTTGCCAGGCACTGTTGCTAAGCACTGCAGATATCATAGTGAACACGACATAAAATACTTCGTATGCCAAGTTTACAAGTTAGATACATTTTTCTCTACATATACATATATATTTTGATCATTAGAACGACTTTTCTATGTCTTGTTTTCTCTTAAACTATATGCCTATAAATGGATTCCTTTCAAGAGTCTGATGATGGTGGTCACAGAGAGGGATCAAAAATATTCTATTGCTTGTGTGACATTTTATATTCAAACTACTTGAAGTTCTTCAAAATGTAGTGTTTTGACAATCCAGTCCCAAGCTAATAGCTGTTAGTGGGTTTAAAGCCATAAAGACCAATTAGTCAAGGGAAATAAAAGGGCATGCTCCTATATTGCAAGTAGAATTAGGAATGCTTACAACTTATGAAGGTAATTTATGAATGTAATTTATGGAGGTAATTTATGAAGATCCCTAAAAATGTTCATTCCCATTGACATAGAAATTCTACTTCAGGGAATATATTCTAAAGAATGATTTTATAGGGTCAAAAATTAACATAGGGCTTCCCTGGTGGCGCAGTGGTTAAGAATCCACCTGCCAATGCAGGGACATGGGTTTGAGCCCTGGTCCGGGAAGATTCCACATGCCGTGGAGCAACTAAGCCCATCACCACAACTACTGAAGCCCACGTGCCTAGAGCCCGTGCTCCACTACAAGAGAAGCCACCTCAATGAGAAGCCCGCACACCGCAATGAAGACAACAGCAACTAGAGAAAAGTCCACGCGCAGCAAAGAAGACCCAACGCAGCCAAAAATAAATTAAAAAAAAAAAAAATTAACATAAAAGAATGTCTACAACAGTGAAAACTTGGAAACAAAATATATGTACAATTATGAAATAAAGAAATTATTAAATATTATGTAACCATTAAATATTTTGAACACTACTTAATTATAATGGAAAATGTTCATGATATCATGTGAAAAAATTGATAGAAATTATATGATAAAATACAATACTAATTTTTATTCATAGAAAAAGCCTAGAAAATATACAAAAAATATTAAAAGGGGTTATCTCTGGGCGGCAGAATGAAGATTTTCCTTTGCCTTTTTACTTTTAAGTACTTATTAAAATTTTACAATGTAACACATATTACGTTATCACAAAAACTACTTAGAAAACAAAGTGAATGTGAATGCTTTCTAAACTTGTAAGAAAAACTAAAAATACACAAATAATACCGTAAACAAACATTTGGAGGAATTTAGGACAAAAAGACGCAAAATTTATCAACCTGGAAAAAGGTGCTGTGGCATCTATGTTGTTGGTGTGCTATCCTTTCATTTCATTTATCATTTACTACTAAATCAAAGGATAATCTAAATTCCATATATATATGTATTGGCTGTAATGTCAATATTTTGGCCTCAGGGTGGGTAATTTATTCTGATGCATTATTTCAACCCTCAAATTAGCCAATCACCTACATAGCTCGAAGGAGAAAATCTCAGGCTGATTCAGTAGGGGGAAAGCTCACTTTATCAACAGGAAGGCGGGAAGAGGTAAAACATGGGTTGAAAATGTTTCTGAGCCAATTTATGAAGTTCCTCTGGTCTATGGTGAACCTCGCTCATCTGCAGGAAAACAAAACTACAGACGTGCCTTTCTTCACATACATTTTACTATGAGGCCCCTTTTACTGTCATTTAGAAACAATGGAAGAAAGCACAGCTGAGCTGCTCTGATCCTGAGAATTCAAATGTTGGAAACATCGAGGAAAAGGAGAGAAGCATCATTCTAAGTACTGGGTTGGCCAAAAAGTTCGTTCATGTTTTTCTGTAACATCTTACAGAAAAATCCAAACGAACTTTCTGGCCAACCCAGTACATATGGTTCGCCTTGATTACGTTAAAGATCTCTTTATTAACCTGTTGACAATGCAGAAGTAGTGAAGGTACTTGAGATTTAGAAGTTGCATTTCACAAGAGTTTCAGTGTATGATTAAAAGTCAGAGGGTTTCCCTGGTGGCTCAGTGGTTAAGAATCCGCCTGCCAATGCAGGGGATATGGGTTCGAGCCCTGGTCTGGGAAGATCTCACATGCCGCGGAGCAACTAAGCCTGTGTGCCACAACTACCGAAGCCCGCGTGCCTAGAGCCCGTGCTCTGCAACAAGAGAAGCCACCTCAGTGAGAAGCCCATGCACCGCAACGAAGACCCAACGCAGCCAAAAATAAATAAATATTATTTTTTTTAAAAAGTCAGAATATTAAAAATTTTCTTCCTTCCACTAATGAACAATTATGGATGGATCATGGTTTCAGATAAATATAGAAACTGCTGAACAGGCAGGACAGAGGCAGCGTGCTCCATACCTGTTATAGCCCCTCTGGGACCTCAGTCTCCACTTGGCTCCCTTGCTCCCGTTCATTTTGATTTGCTTCTGCATGAGATGAGGGACTTCCTCCCACTTCTAAAGTTGTCTTAACCCCCACCCCCACAGTCACGGATCCCGAGGGAGAAGCAGGAGCTGCATCTGCTGGGCTCCTCCAGGCTGTGACTTCCACGTGGAGGTTCAGCTGTGGGAACCCACCTCGTGCATCCAGCCCAAGTCTCGCCCACTTGGCTTTTTGCACCTCTGAGAACTTTCCAGTGAGGCCACTCTGTGATCTACAAAGTGGAACCGTCTTTAGGGCAACTTTACCTCCTGTTTTAATTGGCCTCAGTGACAAGTGTCCAGATGGCAAATGACAGTACAGCTTCACTGGCCCTCTCACCTGGGGACCGCCTCTCTCTGCCCCAGAACTGCCGGCACAGACAGGACTCTGAGAGAGCCTTCATGACGTCAGTATGGAGGGGACCTCCGTGAAGACTCACCGCTGGCAGGTCTTCCCCACGATGTGCTCTCGGCACCGGCAGACTCCGGAGGGCCCGCTGCACACAGGGGTGACGGCTCCACCGATGTCACACTGACACCCTGAGAGTCGGGAAACAGCAGTGGTCACCCATCAAAGCATCTCCATGCCGGAGGCTTCCCCTCCCTCTATGAGAAGTGGAAATCAGGAAGCCCGGGGTTGCAGGGCTGCGCCTTCTTTCCCTTGCCACACCTCACATCTGGCAGGTGTTTGAAATATGTAGGAACCTCCCAAAGTAAGACAGCAAGTCCCCCCAAGAGTCCACTTGAAAGTTGGAGGTGCACTTGTAGGCCAGTTCCAACACTGTTGTCCCATGTAAGGCGACAGCAGCCCAAGAGCTAAACACGATTTCACAGCATAGTGCTACTGTAAACAGTGGGTGTTAAGGAGAGGCTGCTTGAAAGATACCAGAGTAGCCTTGTGGGGCTCCTGCAACTTCATTACTTAACATGGTATTATCACACAATATTATTGTGTGAGATTTTTTAATCTTTCAAAATTTATCTTTAAAATCTCTAAGTCTTGATGTTATTTACATCTCCCCTATGGGTCCCCCGCATCCCAATTATGATTTTTTATAATTAAACCAACAGTGTGCTGGTAGAAGAAAAGTGGAAGCAGCCCTGTTTGCAATTTATTTCTAGTTTTAAGGGAATGTTTGGCCAATTTCCCTGGACAGATCTTTTCAGTCCCATCCATCAGAAAGTCTGCAAGAAGACAGTGAACTCAGAAGCAAGGTTACTCTGCCAGTCTTTGCCCATCTTTTGTCCTTTTGCCTTACTCAGAACCCCCTGGAAGGATTTACCTTGACACCCAAAGTAACTGCTCTTTTCCAAAGCAAAATATCCATCTTCGCATGTGTCACAGGAATCACCACCGACATGGGACTTACAGTGACAGTCACCATCTAACTGCAGAACAATGAGCGAGTGACAACATTTGGTGAGATTACAGAATTTGCTAATCTTCAAGATTTCAAACTGGCTCATTGTGTCATATGAAGCAGGATAGCCAGGATCTGAAAACTTTCATGAAGATGGCACTAACACCCTCCGGCAGAAACCCCACAATTAACTGCTAGTATATTCTACCAGCATCCCAGGAAAAATAGGCCCACATTACCTGCCCGCACTCTCCAATTCCGCTCACGGTACCCGCCACATGGCATTGGCATTCTGGGAAGATAAGAGAGCATCCTTGGACCAAGGTTACAAAAAAGGACAGTTCCGGCTCTGGAAACAGGACACACCAGCAATACTACAATCACTTTCTAGCATGCTTCAGCAGAACTCCACTTTGCAGCAGTCAGGCATAAAACTGAATTGCTTTCTGGGGTCAGCAGAAGCCAGCAGCCAGATCAATACCATCTATCTACAAGGAGTACTGGTTTGTTTATGACCAGTCATAAAAGACAAAAGCTACAACATCATGGGATTTTTAAATGATTCTAATGTCAAGGTCATTATTGATATGCTTACATGAAAATATACCCTATTAAAAGATATTCACTCCACTTAGCCATCTGAAGCTTGGTGTTTCCAAGTTCCTATACTGGCTTCAATCTAAGCATAAAATGAAAATAAAATTAAACCGGGAAGTGTAGATTATAAAAACAAGGCGGAAAAACCATTTATCAAGCAGCTGCTTTCTCAAACAACATGATGCATATGGAAACAGGATATAAATCCTTTGCTGAGATTTTGAAAATGACAGAAGTTCTGCCAAAAGTGGGGGAAAAAAAATCAAGACATTTATACAGAATTTCAAACAAACTGAACAGATTAAATCAATAGCTCTTTTGTGAGTTGAGTCACTGAGGTAAAGAAAATCAAGAGGAAATTACAATATAGTAAAATATTGTTCGTAGGAAACCTCACCTGAACATCCACTGGGGTTTTCTTTGGCCAGATTCCAATATAATGGTTTGCAGATGCTACAAGTAGGACTTTCAACATGAAGCTTGCATCGGCAATGCCCCTTTAAAAGAAAATCAAACTAATGCTTGACATCTCAGAATTAAGAGGTTTCCAAACAAGTGTTCTGAACAAAGCTTGTCACAGAAATATATTTTGGTCACGAAATGTAAATTAAGTGTATCCAGGCGGAATAAAAGTACTGGGTTGATTTCAACAGTCTGCTAATTGATTTTGTTTTATTATTTATTTATTTGTTATACACATAAGCCATATACGTGGTTAAAGCAAAATTGGAAAATTCAGAAAAAGAAAAAAAATGTTAATGACTCATTTATAACATTGTCATTATTTGTTGATTCTGTTACAGCACGGACTATAAATCTTAATGGAAAATATCTGAATATTTAACATGCTGAGAGGTAGTAGAAAATTATGTTTATCTGCAAGTGTGTCTATAATATGCCAGAGTCACTGCCTTGCTTAAACATCTTGAAGCCCCATAGTGAAAAGGCAAAATGTCTCTCCCCTTTCCCTCCAGGGCCTGGTGTTCCAGCTTCTCCAAGCTCTGAGGCCAAGAAGACAGATAATTTCTAAAGTGCTTAGAAAATGAATCAGAATGCCATGGTATTGTGCTTGGAGTAATAGCAAATAAATTGCAATTACTTTGTACACAGCTTAATTAAATGTGTACTGGCCTCTGATTTTCTTAATTTTAATTATGTATGGCAGGCTTATGTGCAGGTTTCCAGAGTGGCGACGCCCTCAGAGTAATGCTAGGACTCTACAATTCAAAGTTTAAATAAACCGTATTCTTTTGTTTTGGGCAGAAGATCACAGTATCACATATGCACTTTGAAAAAGAGCAATGGTCTCTTCAAGCTATTTGGCCTCAGGTCTTATTTTAATTTACTTTTAATTTCAGGAAGCTCCCAAATGTGTCGGTCTCAAATAAGTATCAGAACAATAGTTAGAATCGCAACCCTTAAACAATCCTCTACTTACCAAACTGGAGTCCAGGGTTCCGGCTGGGTCACAGACACTGCTGGAGCCTGTATATGATTTAGAAGTGGTTTAAATGTCTGGGGTTTTAACGTTTGTTTGTCCCTTTGTTTTGATGTTTTGAGGGGTTTTTGGTTTTATTTTTGTTTTTTAAGTTTTACTTGTTTTTAAAACTGCTGCATCTACATTTGTATTTTTTGATAGATGGGTGGCAAGGACTTTGCATGTAATTCAGAAGAAGACACCTTGAACAATCTTCATGGTCCTTAATCCCCAAATCACCCCTTTGGCCACTGAACAACTCTCTTCCCTGCCTACTACTAAAAGTTCACTTCCAACTGATAACAAAGGAGACTGGGGAAAGGAGTCTAGAATTTTGAACATTGTTATGGTTGTCCAGAAGAGGGCAGTATTGTACCGAGAGATTTTTTAATTGTCCAATTAGATGTTACAGAATTTGTAAGTATATTTTTTAGTGACTCAAGACAATTCTTTAACTATCACAGCCCCCTTGTTCTCCACCTGTATTAAAATTATTTCTAAAATTAATTAATTTGCTTTCTTGCCTTTGTCAATATAGTATCACAAACCCAATGTAATAATCTCTTTTCAACAAATTAGGGTCTTGCAGTGTCTCAGCATTACTATCACACGGCATTAAAAATGAAGAGGGAACTCCCTGGCGATCCAGTGGTTAGGACTTGGCACTCTCACTGCCGAAGGCCTGGGTTCAATCCCTGGTCGGGGAACTAACATCCCACAAGCTGTGAGGCCAAAATAATAAATAAATAAATAATAAAAATGAAGAAAGTTTGGGTAAGCCTGCTCTGAGCCTTCTTTTTCAAATAATTTAAATAAACCCATAAATGATCTTGTTTTCTTACATGTTGCTCCCTAGACTTTTTGCCTTTATTGTCTCCTCTCTTTGTTTCAACTTCCCCCTTGATGATATTCTCTCTGTCTCTTCCATTTTTTTCTTTTTACAAATTTATTTATTTATTTTTGGCTGAGTTAGGTCTTCGTTGCTGCACGCGGGCTTTCTCTAGTTGCGGCGAGTGGGGGCTACTCTTCGTTGCGGTGCACGGGCTTCTCATTGTGGTGGCTTCTCTTGTTGCAGAGCATGGGCTTTAGGCATGCGGGCTTCAGTAGTTGTGGCTCGCGGGCTGTTGTGGCTCACAGGCTCTAGAGCGCAGGCTCAGTAGTTGTGGCGCACGGGCTTAGTTGCTCCACGGCATGTGGGATCTTCCCGGACCAGGGCTCGAACCCCTGTCCCCTGCATTGGCAGGCAGATTCTTAACCACTGAGCCACCAGGGAAGCCCTCTGTCTCTTCCTTTTTTAATGTTCCTGAATTCTTCGGTAACAAGCCAACACAACCTTCCAGCTCCTTGTTGCTTTCCAGCCTGGCCCCGCCCAGCCCTTGGCTCCTCCCCAAGCTGCCCAGCGGCCCCATCCAGCTCCAGGGAACTTGTCCTGGCTGCCCAGCCCCTCTGCCCACTGCTCAGCACTTCCTACCACTCCTGACCCCGGGGAGGTGAGGACACCCAGCCTGGGACAGCCTCCCTCTCCAGGGACCTCCAGGCCTTCTCCCAAGTGAGCAGTCCCCTCTGACTGCTGGCTACTGTTGCCACCGGCAAGAAAGCCTGGTCTCTTGAGGATTCTGGTCAGCGAGGTTCTGGGGAATCAAGTTGGAGCAGCAGCCCTGTCTTCAGATGGTTCCGCGTGCCAGGCTCCAAGCGCCATCAGGAGCAGGAAGGGGTCTGAGAAAACCACAGTCTCCTGACACAAAGTCTGGGTCAGCCTTTCACAAACACCCGCTTCTCAAGAGAGAAAGGGTCTCTGAAAGCAGCAGTCAGGAGCTACTTGCCACTGGGGCCTGCACACTCCGGGGGCACAAGGAGATTCCTGGGCATCTTTGGTCTGTGCCCTGAGTCACCGAGCCCGGCACACTCTCATCTCTCGTATCATTGCAGGCATGAGGACCGACTCAGGACAGTGTTTCAATCCTTGGCTCACTCTTTCCAAACTGAATAGACTCTGGTCCACCCCACTCCCTGGCCCCTCACACCTGGGCTGATGTGTGATGACACCATCCCCCAGGAGGCCAGTGGCAGGCAAGAGAAGAGGGGAGCAGAACCCCAGCAAAGCCCTGCTCTGCCTGCCTGCAGGGGGACCTGTTAGAACACCTGCAGGAAATTACGGGGCAGCCACATCGGTGCCGCCGCCCAGGACCAGAGAGAAGCCACTTTGCCTTGGGAAGGGGGACAAGAATGCTCAGCTTAGCGAAAAGGGGTCACCTCTGCCACACGGCTACACAGAGAATTTACATGCAAGTCAAGAAACACAAATTTATGGGGACTTCCCTGGTGGCGCAGTGGTTAAGCCTCCACGCTCCCAGTGAAGGGGGCCCGGGTTAGACCTCTGGTCAGGGAACTAGATCCCACATGCATGCCACAACTAAGAGTTTGCATGCCACAACTAAGGAGCCCGCGAGCCACAACTAAGACCCAATGCAACCAAATAAATATTTAAAAAAAAAAGAAGAAACACAAATTTATAGCACACGAAATAATCTTTAAAATTTTAGGAATAAATCATTTTTAGATTTCTTTTAAGATGTATAACTGGTATACCCGTTTTCAATGGACTCAAATTGGGGAGGAACCAGGCAGATTAGGGTCAAAAGTGTAGCAGTGACCAGTGGTGGGCCTGCAGGGGTCTGCAGGCTTCTTTGGGAAGCTGCCCGCACACACTTCAGAGAGGAACCCGCCCTCCGGCATTCTGATGTCTTCCCTACCTTGGCAGTGGGGGAAATCAGAGGCATCTGAGAGACACCTGTCACACCGTTGTCCTGTGACCCCCGGCTGACACTCGCACTGTCCAGTCAGCGGGCTGCACAGCGTCTGGTAGGAACCAAGGGCTGAACACTGGCAGGCTGGATGGAAAGACCTCAGTAAGACCCAGGGCAGCAGGGCACAGGACCCGGATAAGAGTATGGAGGCAGGGCCAGAAAGACCCAAATGCAAGTTCCAGCTCCACCTCTTATCGGACATGGAATTTGAAACAAGTCACTCGATTGCTCTAAGCCTCAGTTTCCCCTTTCTTAAATGGGAATAATATTAGCATCTACTTGATAAGATCGTTGCCAGGATTAGATAAAGATAATACTTGAAGGAGCTGGGTCCAATGCCTGTCTCATACTGAGCAATCAGTAAATGCTGGGTTTTTTCTGTTGTATATTTCATACTGACCAAGATTGGCTGGTCGTGGATGAGGATTTGGGGGATGTTTCTTGCATTCAGTAATGGTGCTCATCAGAGGAAGAAGCAGGGAACCACTGATTGGGGATGTGAGTCAACGGAGAGGCCACATTAATTCTACATCCCACTGGGGATCAAGTGCAAACCATTCCAGTCCAGATTGGCCTACAGTGATCCCCTCCTTTTTCCCCTCTCCTCATACTTAGTTTCTCAAGGTCAGGTGTAACTGAATAATCATGAAAAAAGTGATGCAGGCAGGGTTGTGAATAGACAGGAAAAGCATCCCAGGTTCCCTTCCTCCCCCTCAAGCAGGTGACTAAACACGCGTGGATGGAGAGAAGAGATTCTGGACATTCCCCTCTCTACTCCTTCCTACTGGGTCAGGTTCCTACAGGTCCCTGCAGCTAACCTCCCACAGGGTGGCAGTTACTCAGCCTCACTCAGCACTCACTCTGCGAGGACCTGCTTCTGGGGAGAGGAGAGCGGTGGAAATGGCCCACTATTTCCTGAGCTGGAGGGTTTAACACCCTAAGAACTGGAAGGGACTGGAGAGATTATCTCGTTGAATTCCAGGGTTACATAGTGAAGTTCAGAAGTTAAGTGACATGTCTGTCCAAGGTCACCGAATTAGCCTGTAGCAAAGGGCTTCAGTCTCTGGGGCAGACACATCCAGATTCAAGTAACAGCTCTGCCACTTAATAGCTGTGTGATCACGGGCACGTTGCTTAGCCTCTCCAAGCCTCAGTTTCCTCTTCTAGAAACGAGCTGATGACAGTACCCGTCCCATGAGATCACTAGAGAATCAGCAGCCACAGACAAGAAGGGCAGTGTGTGCAGTGCTTGCTCAGTGAGCATTCACTCTTGCTAACATTACTATTGTGATCATCCAAGTCCCCCTGTGCTTGGGATGTGCTCTGTACACCATCCCACGCTGCATTAATGGGAATCAGTGGATTAGTATTCCTGACTTCCAAATTTATATTCAGTGTATGCGGTTAAAAAATATATATATATACACACACACACACACACACACACACACACACACACACACACACACACGACCTTGTTTGCAAGGTTTCAAAAATTCCACACTCGTTGAGGCCTTGGGAAAGAAAAGATGAGATAAAGTGCCAATTCCAGTGATTTCTTTGCAGGCATCCTTAGGATCTGTAAAGGCCCACATCGTTAAGCCTTGGAGCACAGAGCTCCCACAGGGACGAGACCATGCCATTTGCATTCTCTTTGACAGCACTTGGCCCAGGCCCGGAAGCGGTGAGTTACTCTGATGGTGCTTTTCTGTGATAATAACAGTGGTAGCGTTTACCGGAGTTGTCACTAGAATCACAAAATAAACTCACTGCTGGAAGGGAATTTGGCTCGTTTTCTCATTTACAAGTTACCTGGGGCTTCAACGGGCTATGTGACTTGTTCTGAGAGGCCCAGCTAGGAAGTGGCAGGCCTAGGAGCATTTACCATCCTTCCACCCTCCTATTTTACATGCATCCATCCAGCAGACCTCGATTGAAGGCCTATTGTGTTCTACGGCCCCGTGACCAGGTGTCAGGGTGGAGGCAAATATGAGAAACACACATTCCCTGACCACATGGAGCTAGAACTCCAGGAGAGGGGCTAGAGCGTTACCGACATGGTGCCGAGAAACTAAACATAAGACAGAGGAAGAAACGGGCCGAGCGCCACTCAACCAGCGCTTGGCAGACAGCAGGACAAGAACTCAGCTCTTCTGCTGTCTAGGTCAGCATTCCTTCGTGGCCCCATGTTCCCCGCAGGCCGGTCTGCAGAGATCAAGTCCCTCCCTGGGGTCAGATTACTGAGGAAACGTTCTTGGGCTTTGTGATGGTTAATGTTTTCATGTCAGCTAGGCTATAGGGCTCAGATGTTTGCGCAACACCAGTCTAGATGCTGCTGTAAAGGCGTTCTGTTAGACGTGACAAACATTTACATCAGCTGACCTTGAGTAAAGCAGGTTACCCTCCACGAAGTGGGTGGGCCTCATCCCATCAGTTGCAGACCTTACGAGAAAAGCGGGAGGTCCCAGAGGAAGAAGAAATTCCGCCTCCAGAAGGCCTGTGGGCTCCAGCTGCGGCATCACCTCCTCCCTAGTCTCCAGCCTGCTGCCCTGCAGACTTTAGCCTTGTCAGCCCCTGCAATCCGGGAGCCGAGCCCTTAAAATAAATCTATCTATCTATACCCACATCTATCTATATATACAGACACATATCCTGTGGGTTCTGTTCCTCTGGAGAACCCTAACACAGGTTCTTTCTGCTATTCTTCCTTTAAGGAAAGTGAAGGCAGAGAGGAAACACTGGTGCAGGCAGTCGGCGTAGCAGCAGCAGGAGCCTGGAGCACAGAGGTGGCAGCTCCAGCCAGCAACACGTGGGTGACGCCGACCCTGACTCCCAGGGCCATAGGGGTTGTCCAGGGTGCCTCAGGAGACGCGGTTAACACTCCAGAAGCGAAAACAAAGATGCAGCCTTAAACGCAGGTACATTATTTTAAATCCTGAATTCCTCAGTCTGGCATCACACTTCGCATTTCAATCCAACTATCAATGAAAGTTGTCAGATCCCAAACCCGAACCCCAACACTGGCAGCCTTTTCTCACCCTTGGAAATACTATGAGTCTTTACGAATATTTGAATTCTGCTCTTTGTTTTGAGCCAGGTCCTTCGGAGTTTCTGGAGTATTTTCTTCTCGTCTGCTCCTCACTGTGCTTTTGCTCTAAGACACTTTTATTCCCAAAGAGTATTAAAAAAAAAAAAAAAAAAGATAATAAAGGTCCAGGGAATCAGGGAGCTTGTCTGCTGTGCTTCCCCCAAATCTTCCAGCATCAGGCACAGTCCTGGTCCCTAGTACAGGCCAAACTGATGTTTGTTAAATGAAGGGGTAAGCAGCTATTGAAATGCTCTTCCAGGTCCAGCCCTGTAGTTCTACTGATGTGCATTCTCTCCTTGACTCTTGCAGCGCTGCCTGTGAGAGGGATTGCTCTGAGGGATGCCAGCTTCTTCCCCTGCAGCGGATAAGCTCACAGAGTGAGGCGACAGCACTAGACAACACAGAAATTGCAAGGGAAACAGAGCTCCTTATTGTTTCAGGGGTGTTCTCGTCGCGCGTGATTTTAGAGCTTTTCCTTCTGCTGGAAAAGCAGGCTGGCGCCTTCTTTGGCGCTCTTCGCTCAGAGCCGCAAAGCCAACATTTCAGTTCCACAAGACTTAGCACCCTCCACTTCTCTGGCTGACTGGGCTGAGAGCAGATCAGATCTACAGACAATCCCGAGGCTTCTTCCAATCACCTCAGTGTTCTCCTAGATACACGCTGAATTACAAAGCAAAGGGCCAGTTCAAAGCAAAATTGCACAGAACTTGGTCCAGCCCTATGGATTTTGTTTTCTCCCTTGGAAAGGCCGGGAGGGCTCTCCCGGGAGCATCCCAGGTCAGAAACTTTCCCCTGCTGTGCCTTCTGCCATCTGCCGGTGCCTTTGGCTTCTTCCCGGGGCCAGTTTGTCGGAGAATATGCTGACATGCAGAAGGAGGTTAATCTTGCACTGGTAACATATGTTGCCAGGACTTTTCTAAGGAAAAGTCTGCAACTACAACCCAAAGACTAGAGCAAACAACAATGGGGACAGTTTGGGCCCTGGGCCACTGCGGTTTGGGGGCAGCTGCACTTTGAGTGCCTTCAGTGCCAAGTCATGGGAGGACCGCCGTCTCCACACTCCCACCCTCCTGGCCTATGTTCTAAGTGCTGACTAGTTGCTACTTAGCAAACTGCACCAGAAAAAAAAAGGGGGAGGAGGAAGGAAAGAAGAGGAAGAGAAAAATGAAGCAGGTCAGGAAGGCAGGAATGACGACGGACGGAGAGGAGGAAAAGGGAACAGTAAACCCCCAAAGGACCAAGTTCCCAGAGAGTCGTGGTGTGTTTTGTGGTTGTAGATAAAGAGCTGAGTCAGACGTCAACACAAACGTAAAACTGAAATACACAGAGACAATTCTCTATGTGGTCTCACATCTACGATTTGACTTTCAGCTACAAGAAAAAATTGCAGGGCACTTGAGTGAGTCAAAAACAAACTGAGAAGGAGATAGCCTTGTGCTTAAAGTCTGGAGTAAATTAAGTTAATGCAAAACATAAACGCTGGACTGCAGTTGGAAAGCGCAATTGAGAAGGGTTTTAGACTTCTTTTTAAGAAGACTTTTTAAATTTTTAAAGCAATATAGAGCAAAGCCACACAAACATTTTTTGGCTAGAATATACCGGACCATCTGATGTAGCATTTGGGGCCACACTGGTTTGATTCTAAAATTCCATGGGCCAAGCAATCAACTTCATCTAAGAAAGATCACAAAATACTGGGTCAGACCTTGATGCTAGACCAGATTCAGATTTCAGCATGTCTGGGCTTCAGCCACTGGCTTCAGCGCTGCCCCCGAGGAAAAAATTTAAAAGATCACAAAAGCTGTTAGAAAAAGCAAGCACTAGAGAAGGGAGACCATTGCTGACAGAATGTAGGAGTATCCCAAACGCTTCCAGAGCCTAATGGTTCAAATCTGGAAGAACAAACTTTAGGGCACACCTCTACACCCCGCCAGGAATGAGGCTGCCCTGAATCTTCTCCTCCTGCTTTTGTCCGACAGACCTCATTTTCACTACTCTTAACCTTGCCCGCTCCCCACATAAGTCCCTCTAGACTTGGCCCCTAGTGGACCCTGAAATGGAAGGCCTCCATCCCGTCTCCCTCCTGCTAGTTCTTCTTCATTTGGTCAATGAGAGATTCAGTGCCTCCAGCTTAAAATAGAAATGTAAGCACCCCCAACTCATGCTCCAAAACTTCATTATTTGGGATGTCTTTCAACAGAAACAATATATGTACAAGGACAAGGTGACCACACCAGACCATAGTGCCAGCTCAGCACTGAATCTGCCTCTAGTATGATTCATACAACTCCAACATAAGCATCACCTGTACTGAGGTTTCCACAGGAAATGCACTGGGCATTCCAAATTCTAATACTGAACTTCTCTGGTTGAAGTCAAGGCAGAGAAACAAAAGATACCCCTTCCTTTCCTTACCCTTCCACCCGCCAGGTGACCTAAATCTCTGGGCAGGGACTGCCGAGAGCTTCTGTGGCCCGAGAGGCAAAGGCTGAGAAGTGGGGCAGAGGATAGAGGTCCAGGACACGTCAGGGGAGCAGGAGGAAAAAGAAGGGCTTGGGATATGGCACACAGACATCTATGCAAACAGGGAGATCAACCAGGATTAAGGCTACAGGCTCTTAAAATGATGTAGAGGAAAGTATGAGGCAGAGAAAGGAGGGTTAAAGGAATAGCAGCTACCGTACAGGTGAGTGCTTCCCGGGCTCTAAGAATTTTACACATCAGTACACACGTAACCCACACAACATGTCACAGGGCGGGCACTATTACCAGGAAACTGAGGAACAGAGGGGGTAAGAACTTGCCCAAGTTGATAGCTAGTGCGAACCCTGTTCTTTGCCACTTTGTCTCCTGCTTCGGGGAGGGACCTTCCTGCTCCTGCCCCACTCTCCCAGCTCCTTAGTGTGGCCGCCCTCATGGGTGACATGCCTCCATACCGATGCTACCCTCCTGCTGTGCTCAGAGGCTGGAAGCTAGAAACAGCACTTCCCAGATTCTCCTGGAGCTGGGCTCTGGATGCCAATCGGGTTTTGCAAATAACTACTTGAATAAGATTAGAAAGGCTGAGCATTTCTGCTGCTGTGCCCTGGCTGGCTTCCTGGGGGCCTTGGATGGCCATGGAGGCAGAAGGACCGCAGTCCCCCTGTCGCTGAGCTGCATGGCAGGAGTCTGGGCTTGACACCAGGAGCCTCCTTGGAAGCCCAGCCTGGAGCTTAAGTGAGTCGGTCAGCACCTAATAACCCACAGCAAGTCCCTGCTGGGTTTAGTTCCAGCCCTGAGCCCTGACTGATCACCTTCCCTTCTCCTCTCCCCTCATTTTCCCTACGACATTAGCCACCGAGGAGAACAATGGCAGGTAATGGGAAGGAGGCGGAGGAGAAGAACGGGGGCAAATTCATTCATTCATTTGCTGGTCACCCAACATTTACTGCACACCCATCATGCTCTAGGGACTGGGCCAGACTCCTCCCCTTCCCCTCCGGCGCCTTCAGTGACTCTTACTAGGATGGGGGACTAAGAGGCAAACCAAGTCTGTGGCTTTGTGCGTGCCGTTCCCTCTCCCAGAACACCCTGCCCCCCACCCTTGTCTACTTGGCAGTTTCCTCAACACTATGCAGGTACCACTTTCTGTCCAGAGCCTGAATTTGTACCCAGGTGCTGACTCCAGAGCCCATGGGCTTGACCACCTGGGAGGAGGAAGAGTAAGGCTGAAAAGACAAAGGAGGGGAGGTGACATGGCCTGGCCCTGAGGACAGTCACATGTAACATACATATGTAGACCAGGGGCTCGTTTATTAAACAACAGGCCACACAGCTCTGCCAAAAAGAGCCTCTGCATTTCCTCAGGGGGAAACTTACCTCGGGGGACTGATGATCACTACGTAAGTGGGGCCCACTTACCTTGGCAAATAGGGAAGGAGTAGAAACCCCAGCGGCAGGCATCGCACCGAGGGCCCCCCACCCCGGGGCGGCACAGACACCGCCCGTGGGCATCACATATTTCGGGGAGAACTCCGGCCAGGTTACAGTCACAGCCTGCGAAGGGGAAGAGATTTTTCAGAGGGGTCTCCATCCTCCATCCCTTCACCCACAGATTCTGAGTAATCTATGGTTTATATACCTTCCTAACCCAGAAGACTGCATCTTAAGGGGAGTAAAACATCTCTCCTGGAAAGACCAGAGATACCATTCAGAAACACCCAGGACAGGCACTGGTTTGCAAAGTACCTACAATCTTCCAGCACCTACCCCTGGGGGAACAATTTTTTTTCCCCAAACTGAGCCTTGTTTAGTAAAACTTCAACTTCAAAGATTCCCATCGAATGACAATCTTGAATTAAACATATTCCTACCTCCATTTTTCAGAAGAAAAGAGACGAACACACATGTAGCCCTAATAAGTGCCAGATGTGGCTTTGGGGGACCTCACTCGGCTTGTCTCAATCCTCCAGGCAGAGCCCTTCCCAGCAGGCAGGCTGCTCCCAGTCCTAACCCAGCACCTCTGCTCTGGCCGGCAGGTAACACCCCTCCCCTGGTTCCCTCTCAACCTTCAGGTCTCGGTCAGGAAGGCCTTCCCCACCCAGTCTGTACCAGCAGCTCTCCCTTCCCTCTCCCACTCTCTATTTAGCTGTGTTAGTCTTTCACACTTTAATTACTGAAGTCACTTATTGGCCTCATGACTGACTTTGACCAGTGGAATGAGAGGAAAGTGCTGCTGCGGGATTTCAGAGCCCAGGTCACAACAGGCTTTGTGGTTTCCATTCTCACCCTCTGGGAACCCTGAGACCACCAGGGAGGTACCCTGTCTGACCTCATCGAGGATAAAAGGCCACATGGAGAGAGACACCGAGCCCCAGCAGACCCTTCAGCAAGTCTGGCAGAAAGACTGCCCAGCCAAGCCACAGGATTGTGAGAAATAACCCTTATTGTTATAAGCCACTAAATTTTGGGGTGATTTATTACATAGCAATAGAAGAAGGAAACACCTATCAAACTGAAAACTTACGGAGAGCTCACCTCAGGACTCCCACTGCCATGTACAGTATGTCTCAATCAATAAATATCTCTCAAGAAGACAGGGCTCTTGCTTGACTTTATTATGGATGGATTAAATAATGAAGTCAAGCAAAAGCCCTGCAAGATAGGTAAGCATTTTATGGTTGAGGAAAAAGATGCTCAGAAAGGTTTTTTTTTTAATAGATCTTTATTGAAGTATAATTGCTTCACAATACTGTGTTAGTTTCTGTTGTACAACAAAGTGAATCAGCCATGTGCATATATATATGTCCCCATATCCCCTCCCTCTTGAGCATCCCTCCCACCCTCCCTATCCCACCCCTCTAGGTCGTCGCAAAGCACCAAGATGATCTCCCTGTGCTATGCAGCTGCTTCCCACTAGCTATTTTACATTTGGTAGTGTATATATGTCCATGCTACTCTCACTTCGCCCCAGCTTCCTGCTCTCCCCACCCTGTGTCCTCAAGTCCATTCTCTATGGCTACATCTTTATTCCTGCCCTGCCACTAGGTTCATCAGTACAATTTTTTTTTTTTTTTAGATTCCATATATGTGTGTTAGCATACGGTATTTGTTTTCCTCTTTCTGACTTACTTCACTCTGTATGACAGACTCTAGGTCCATCCACCTCACTACAAATAACTCAATTTCGTTTATTTTTATGGCTGAGTAATATTCCATTGTATATATGTGCCACATCTTCTTTCTCCATTCATGTGTCGATGGACATTTAGGTTGCTAGATAGGTTAATTATCTTGCCCAAGGTCACACAGCCAGAGGAGCTAAGTAGGGCTTTGAACCCAGGTCTGTCTGATTCTAAAGCCCATGCCCTTTCTATAATGCCAAGAATACAAGCTGATAACTGATTTTAAAAGCTGTGTTCAAGGTATGTTCCAGATTAGTGTATGTATTCAAACCATTCTCATATTTAAAACATCTACATTTCTATCAAGAACATTAGCATCGGTGGGAAGCAGCTGCATAGCACAGGGAGATCAGCTCGGTGCTTTGTGACCACCTAGAGGGGATACGGAGGGTGGGAGGAAGACTCAAGAGGGACGGGATATGGGGATATATGTATACATATAGCTGACTCACTTTGTTGTACAGCAGAAACTAACACAACATTGTAAAGCAATTATACTTAATAAAGATTAAAAAAAACCAAGAACACTAGCATCTAAACCTGCAACATGGTCCCTTGAGGAAGATCCTGAAAGACTCAAAGATTTGACTGGGTTCCCCCTACTTCTCAAGGAAGGGAAGTCTCATGCATTTCAGAAAGGTTTTCTACAAGGGTTAAAATAATAGATAATCTGAAAAGTTAGCTAAATCCCACTCCTTCCCTTTGCCCTTTTTCAGGTAAAAGGTTAGTAACAAAGTTGTGGAATTATTTTTTTACAATAATCAAGAAAGAAAAGATCAGGGTAAATCAGAGCAACTTTACAGTCTTTGCATAATCTCTAACTTGTTTATACTTCAACAGTCACCTAACTTGACAAAATGGGCATTGGATGTGTCCAAGGGCATATTCATCACAAGAGAAGCCTTGGAACCCAGGCTGGCACGAGCACCGCCCTGACTGTCCGTCACAGCAGCTGTCAATCACAGCAGCCATTCATCACAGCTGCCATCCATCACAGCTGCCATACAAGGCCCCAATGCCAGGGGCCCACAGGCTGAGAACACCGCAGGGAAATGCAAAGGTTTACTGTCAGTTACAGTCTTGGCATTAAACCAGGCATTGGAATTCAGTAAACAACTTGAACTTTACAATGGCATTGAAGTCCAAGGAATCCTGATTTACACCCACTTGTAAACAGAAAGAAAGCATCTAGTGCCTATGCATTTCTAAATTTGTTTCTGAAATTCACTTTTTAACTTAGGCATGGTTTCCATAGTGCAGTGGTTACCATGTTCACCTGACACGTAACTTATGTGGCAAATACTCCTACACGGTGCAAGAGCCAGAAACCTCTGAGGTCCCTCACTTCTCCCCCACCCTCACCTCCCACACCTCCTCACCAGGCCGTAGTGCTTATATCTCAGGAAAGCGCCCGCAATCCTCCTCTCCTTCCAGACTTCCAGAGCCTTCCTCCAGGACCTCATCCTCGTTTGCCTGGATTATTTCAAGAGCCTCCTGACAAGGCTGTCTGCTTCCTGTCTTCTTCCAACCCACTCTCCACACTGGTGTCAGGAGTGATCTTTCTAGAACGCCAATCTTTGCATATCAATTTCCAGATTAACCCCTCAACGGTGACCCAATGCCTTCAGGACACAATCCAAAGTCCTCGACATGTGTGACACAGCAGACCCTTCAAAGTCTTCAGGCTGCCAGAGCCCATGTGGCACCTCTATGCAAACTAGAAAAAGGTGTCTCTTCCTCAAGATGCTTTCCTGTCACTTGCTGTAAAATCGTCACCATATATATACAGATCTGCCACATCCTCAATGCCTCCTCCTCCTGGTCCCAGGAAGCCCTTCTAGAACCTCTGCCTTTTCCCTTCCTCCTTTCCTTCCCTCCTCCTTCCACTGTTCCTTCCATCCTTCCTTCTCTCCTTCCCACCTGCCTTCCTGCCTTCCCTCCCTCCCTTCTGTAAGGAGCTGTAAAGATGCCCCTTGTGTTTGCTCCCATGGCTCCGTGTTCTTGCCCTGTCATAGCATCAACTCCTGCTGTTATAACTGCTTGTCTGTGTGTCTCCCACAGGCCTGGGGGCTTCCAGGGAGCAGGGACCGTGAGCAGGCAGCTGCCTTGGCCATGCCTAGTATAGAGGAGGCACTTAATAGGAGTTTAATGAATGAAGAATATGCTAAATATTCAAGACGACAATTCTCTTGGGTAAATACCATTCCTTGAATTTTCTTTTATTGGCACAGAGCTGCCAAACCGAGATGTCAGAATTCACCTGTTCATCTCTAAGCTGTATCTGGCTTGTCTCCACGCCAACAATGAATGCCCCACCCTGCCAGGCAGGTGAAATGCCCAGCCTGGGGAGAGACAGCAGGAAGGCATGCCCTAGTGGCGGTCGCCCCATCTCTCAGAGTTCTCATCATTAGCATGTGCCCCGGCCCCGATCACACTGATGCAATACTTCGGCAATGGCAAGTAGCTCCTTACAAAGTGATGGGGGAATCAAAACCTTTTCATGGTATTTGTCAAGAAACCTCTGGGCAGCCATGTCTTCAGGCCAAATGGGCTGCTTTACAAAATCATCCCAAGACTGTATCAATCTCCTAAGGTAAGCACCTGGAGTCTTCCTGCAGCTGTTGATTTTGCTTGTCACCGCTCTTTGTTTGAACTTGGAGGAATAAAACTGTGCCCATGCCCGGAGGCCAGTGTCCCTCTAGAGTGAATGTTTTGTGTATCCTGTCATTTTCAAAAAGAGCCCTTGAAGATGTGTCTACTAAACATTGACTTCCTAACAATAAATGTTAAGTGGTTATAAGTGATCACTTGGACCCAGAAATTCCAAATAATATCCAGTCATGAAATATAACGAAAAATCTAAAAACATTCTGATCTGCAAAATTGTTCTGTCCTTTTGCTTCATGTCCCCTTTGGTTCAAGTGTCTGGAATTGAGCCTATGGATTTTCTAAACCAGTAGTTCTCAGTTGGGGCTGCACACTGGAATCTCCTGGTAAAATATCATTGCCTGGCTGTGGAATCCCAAACTCAGAGATGCTGATATAATCCCAGGATCTATAAACTATGGCCTGAGGGCCAGATCCATCCCTGTTTTAGTAAACAAAGTTTTATTGGAACACAGCCAAGCTCATTCATTTATTATACATACTGTCGATGATTCTTTTCATGTTACAACAGCAGATTTGAGTACTTGCAACTTTGCCTACAAAGATGAAAATATTTACTATCTTTATCTTTACAGGAAAGTCTGCCAACAACTAAATAGGAATTTCTACTAACTAGAGCAGTTGTTCTTAACAAGAGACATATGACAGAATCATCTGGAAAACCTGTGCAAAATACCAGCCTGAACTTTACCCCTGGAAATCTAGATTTAAGATCAGGGGGTGATATATGATATCTACAAGAGACCCAGTTCAGACCTAGGGACACATACAGACTGAAAGTGAGAGTACGGAAAAAGATATTCCATGCAAATGGAAATCAAAAGAAAGCTGGAGTAGCAATTCTCATATCAGACAAAATAAACTTTAAAATAAAGACTATTACAAGAGACAAAGAAGGACACTACATAATGATCAAGGGATCAATCCAAGAAGAAGATATAACAATTGTAAATATTTAGGTACCCAACATAGGAGCACCTCAATACATAAGGCAAATGCTAACAGCCATAATAGGGGAAATCGACTTTAATACCTCACTTTCACAAATGGACAGATCATCCAAAATGAAAATAAATAAGGAAACACAAGCTTTAAATGACACATTAGACAAGATGGATTTAATTGATATTTCTAGGACATTCCAGCCAAAACCAACAGAATAGGGCTTCCCTGGTGGTGCAGTGGTTAAGAATCTGCCTGCAAATGCAGGGGACATGGGTTTGAGCCCTGGTCTGGGAAGATCCCACATGCCGCGGAGCAACTAAGCCCACGTGCCACAACTATGGAGTCTGCACTCTAGAGCCCGCGAGCCACAACTACTGAGCCTGTGTGCCACAACTACTGAAACCTGTGTGCTCTAAGGCCCGTGTGCCGCAACTACTGAGCCCGCATGCTGCAACTACTGAAGCCCATGCACCTAGAGCCCATGCCCCGCAACAAGAGAAGCCACCGCAATGAGAAGCCCACACACCACAACAAAGAGTAGCCCCCACTCGCTGCAACTAGAGAAAGCCCGCATGCAGCAACGAAGACCCAATGCAGACAAAAATAAATAAATTAAATAAATAAATTTATAAACAAAACAAAACAAAACAACAGAATACACTATCTTCTCAAGTGTTCATGGAACATTCTCCAGGATAGATCATATCTTGGGTCACAAATCAAGCTTTGGTAAATTTAAGAAAATGGTAATCACATCAAGTATCTTTCCCGACCACAACGCTATGAGACTAGATATCAATTACAGGAAAAAACTGTAAAAAATACAAACATATGGAGGTTAAACAATACGTTACTAAATAACCAAGAGATCACTGAAGAAATCAAAGAGGAAATCAAAAAATACATAGAAACAAGTGACAATGAAAATACGGTGACCCAAAACCTATGGGATGCAGCAAAAGCAGTTCTAAGAGGGAAGGTTATAGCAATACAATCCCACCTCAAGAACAAGAAAAGTCTCAAATAAACAACGTAACCTTACACCTAAAGCAATTAGAGAAAGAAGAACAAAAAAAACCTATAGTTAGCAGAAGGAAAGAAATCATAAAGATTAGATCAGAAATAAATCAAAAAGAAATGAAGGAGACAATAGCAAAGATCAATAAAACTAAAAGCTGGTTCTTTGAGAAGATAAACAAAATTGATAAACCATTAGCCAGACTCATCAAGAAAAAAAGGGAGAAGACTCAAATCAACAGAATTAGAAATGAAAAAGGAGAAGTAACAACTGACACTGCAGAAATACAAAGGATCATGAGAGAGTACTACAAGCAACTGTATGCCAATGAAATGGACAACCTGGAAGGAATGGACAAATTCTTAGAAAAGTACAACCTTCCAAGACTGAACCAGGAAAAAATAGGAAATATAAACAGACCAATCACAAGCACTGAAATTGAAACTGTGATTAAAAACCTTCCAACAAACAAAAGTCCAGGACAAGATGGCTTCACAGGCAAATTCTATCACACATTTAGAGAAGAGCTAACACCTATCCTTCTCAAACTCTTCCAAAATACAGCAGAGGGAGGAACACTCCCAAACTCATTCTACGAGGCTACCATCACCCTGACACCAAAACCAGACAAAGATGTCACAAAAAAGGAAAACTACAGGCCAATATCACTGATGAATATAGATGCAAAAATCCTCAACAAAATACTAGCAAACAGAATCCATCAGCACATTAAAAGGAGCAAAGACCATGATCAAGTGGGATTTATCCCAGGAACGCAAGGATTCTTCAATACACGCAAATCAATCAATGTGATACACATTAACAAACTGAAGAATAAAAACCATATGATTATCTCAATAGATGCAGAAGAAGCTTTTGACAAAATTCAACACCCATTTATCATAAAAACTCTCCAGAAAGTAGGCATAGAGAGAACCTACCTCAACATAATAAAGGCCATATATGACAAACACACAGCCAACATCATTCTCAATGGTGAAAAGCTGGTACCATTTCCTCTAAGATCAGGAACAAGACAAGGCTGCCCACTCTCACCAATACTATTCAACATAGTTTGAGAAGTTTTAGCCATGGCAGTCAGAGAAGAAAAAGAAATAAATGGAATCCAAATTGGAAAAGAAGTAAAACTGTCATTGTTTGCAGATAACATAATAGTATACATAGAGAATCCTAAAGATGCTACCAGAAAACAACTAGAGCCAATCAATGAATTTGGTAAAGTAACAGGATACAAAATTAATGCACAGAAATCTCTTGCATTCCTGTACACTAACGACGAAAAATCTGAGAGAGAAATTAAGGAAACACTCCCATTTACCATTGCAAGAAAAAGAATAAAATACCTAGGAATAAACCTACCTAAGGAGACAAAAAACCTGTATGCAGAAAACTATAAGACACTGATGAAAGAAATTAAAGATAATACAAAGAGATGGAGAGATATACCATGTTCTTGGATTGGAAGAATCAACATTGTGGAAATGATTATACTACCCAAAACAATCTACAGATTCAATGCAATCCCTATCAAACTACCAATGGCATTTTTCACGAACTAGAACAAAAAATTTCACAATTTGTATGGAAACACAAAAGACCCCGAATAGCCAAAGCAATCTTGAAAACGAAAAATGGAGCTGGAGGAATCAGGCTCCCTGACTTCAGACTATACTACAAAGCTACAGTAATCAATACATTATGGTACTGGCACAGAAACAGAAATATAGATCAATGGAAAAGGATAGGAAGCCAAGAGGTAAACCCACGCACATATGGTCACCTTATCTTTGATAAAGGAGGCAAGAATATACAATGGAGAAAAGACAGCCTCTTCAATAAGTGGTACTGAGAAAACTGGACAGCTACATGTAAAAGAATGAAATTAGAACACTTCCTAACACCATACACAAAAATAAACTCAAAATGGATTAAAGACCTAAATGTAAGGCCAGACACTATAAAACTCTTAGAGGAAAACATAGGCAGAACACTCTATGACATAAATCACAGCAAGATCCTTTTTGACCCAGCTCCTAGAGAAAGGGAAATAACAAAAATAAAGAAACGGGACCTAATGAAACTTAAAAGCTTGTGCACAGCAAAGGAAACCATAAACAAGACGAAAAGGCAACCCTCAGAATGGGAGAAAATATTTGCTAACAAAGCAACTGACAAAGGATTCATCTCCAAAATACACAAGCAGCTCATGCAGCTTAATATCAAAAAAACAAACAACCCAATCCAAAAATGGGCAGAAGACCTAAAAAGACATTTCTCCAAAGAAGATATACAGATTGCCAACAAACACATGAAAGGATGCTCAACATCACTAATCATTAGAGAAATGCAAATCAAAACCACAATGAGGTATCACCTCACACCGGTCAGAATGGCCATCATCAAAAAATCTACAAAACATAAATGCTGGAGAGGGTGTGGAGAAAAGGGAACCCTCTTGCACTGTTGGTGGGAATGTAAATTGATACAGCCACTATGAAGAACAGTATGGAGGGTCCTTAAAAAACTAACAATAGAACTACCATATGACCCAGCAATCCCACCACTGGTCATATACCCTGAGAAAACCATAATTCAAAAAGAGACATGTACCACAATATTCACTGCAGCTCTATTTACAATAGTCAGGACATGGAAGCAACCTAAGTGTCCATCAACAGATGAATGGATACAGAAGATGTGGCACATATATACAATGGAATATTACTCAGCCATAAAAAGAAATGAAATTGAGTTATTTGTACTGAGGTGGATGAACCTAGAGTCTGTCATATAGAGTGAAGTAAGTCAAAAAGAGAAAAACAAATACCATATGCTAACACATATATATGGAATCTAAAAATAAAAATAAAAAGGTTCTGTTGAACCTAGGGGCAGGACAGGAATAAAGACACAGACATAGAGAATGGACTTGAGGACACGGGGAGGGGGAAGGGTAAGCTGGGACTAAGTGAGAGAGTAGCATTGACATATATACACTACCAAATGTAAAATAGATAGCTAGTGGGAAGCAGCTGCATGGCACAGGGAGGTCAGTTCGGTGCTTTGTGACCACCTAGAGGGGTGGGATAGGGAGGGTGGGAGGGAGATGCAAGAGGGAGGGGAGATGGGGATATATGTATACATATAGCTGACTCACTTTGTTATACAGCAGAAACTAACACAACAATGGAAAGCAATTATACTCCAATAAAGATGTTTAAAAAAAAAAAGAAAAAAAAAAAAAGAATGGGGCTTCCCTGGTGGCGCAGTGGTTGAGAATCTGCCTGCCAGTGCAGGGGACACGGGTTCGAGCCCTGGTCTGGGAAGATCCCACATGCCGCGGAGCAACTAGGCCCGTGAGCCACGATTGCTGAGCCTGCGCGTCTGGAGCCTGTGCTCCACAACAAGAGAGGCCACGATAGTGAGAGGCCCGCGCACCGCCATGAAGAGTGGCCCCCGCTTGCCGCAACTAGAGAAAGCCCTTGCACAGAAACGAAGATCCAACACAGCCATAAATAAATAAATAAATTTAAAAAAAAAAAAAGAATGAACTATGCTACATGTGCTTTGAGTATGCAAAGATTCATTCCAAAAATAGCCTCTCAGAGTTTGTGTAGCTGACCTCAGGCCCAACTAACCTATAAGGATGCAAGCACATTTATTTTAGCTAAATAATTAGATATTTGCCTAGTAAAATCTTTTAGGATAATTAGAAAATTATACTTTTTTTTTAGAAAAAAGCATCACTGTTATTAACATAACATGGAATTGGTATGTGCAGAAACCAAAAAAAAAAAAGAGTAAAAGAAAAAAAGAACACTGGAACTTCAGAGGAACAAATACATAAGAAATTTATAAACAAACTTTAGGAAATTATATGTATATATGGAAAACTTTAAATAAAATATTTGATTGGGGAATAAAAAAGATCTGGGGGTCAAACACAGGAATTTATACTTTGTAAAAGCATGGGGTTCTAAAACATAGCCCTGTTTAAGAACCACTATATCAGAAGACACGAAAGCATTAATAAGCCTTAATGAAATAAAATTCTCTGGGGTGGGAGGGACTTGGTATCATCCAGTGCTGTGTGTCTCCTGGCAGTTGAGATGTCTGTGCTTCTAATGTTCACTGCCAGAAGTTAGGCCCCAAATTGGGTGTTTGTAAAATGCATTAGTGGAAACCAAATTGAAGTGGGTATTTGTGCCTTCAAATGCCCAAATAAATCTAATTGCACTAATTGAAACTTCTTTTCTCGAGGCTGTGTTCTGAGGCTTCCCTAATATTTTGTAATAGATGTCTGAACTTCCATTCAAGTTCAGTTAAATTTCCTTCCCTGAAGTCACCACCAATCTAGTTGGGGAGAAAAAAGAATGGGATAACAAAGGGATTACTGGAAACAGACCAGAAATGGAAGATCTAAAACATGTTTGTGGAAGGAAACCAGAGATGTGTGTCATCATCCAGGCTCAAAAGCTGAGTCCCACTCTAGTCAAATGACAAACATTTAAGCAAGCACTTGCTGATACCCACTGTGGGCAGGATACCACGGCAGGTGCTGTGGGGATTAGAAAGCGAATCAGGCACAGCCACTGTCCCCAAGTGACCAAGTGTCTGATGAAAGCTAAAGACAGTACCCCGCATAATACCCCAGCGCCGTGGTCTGCTCAGAGGAGCTGGGTGTGGGCAGGGCGCAAGCAGGAAATGGCACAGGAAGGTAAAGAGCTGACCTCAGGTGAGCCCTTGTGCTGCCCCAAATCCCGTGACACTCCCCAAGCCCATTCACTCCCCCGCGTTGCAGGATGCCTCTTTCATACCTTCTCTCTCCTCAACTCCAAGGCCTTCTCCCCAGCCTCACTTTCTGCCCCCATCTTGATTCTTATTTTGCAAAGAAAAAGAGAAAGACCAGAAGACAGCACCCACATGCTTCCGCCACGGGTCTGCAGGCCCTTGCCCAGCCCGTCCCCGCGCTCCGCCTTCTCCTTTCTGACAGCCTTTCCCGCTCAACAAATGGCACCCCCTCCCCTTCGCTCCTTGTGTGCTCCATCCAGAAGCCGGGGAGCCACCCCCGGTCCTCTTGCTCTCACAGTGCACCTCTGCCCAGCAACACCCCTGCAAGTCCTGCGGGTTGCATCCTCAGATTATATCCACGGTCTGTGCACTGCTTGTCACCTCCACTGACACCTCCGGGGTCCCAGCCACCACCATCCCTTCCTCACGGATTATCATCGTGATGGCTTCCCTGCTTCTTCTCTCCTCCTCCTACAGTTGGTCTTCAACACAGTTGCCACACCCCAACGCAACGTCGTTTCCCTGTGCCGAACTCTCCTGGCTCATCAGAGTAGAGGCTACGTCCGCACAGTGGCTGACGAGGGCCTGCAATCTGGTCCCCGGGTTGCCCCCCTCACCCCATCCCCTTCGCTCACTCTGCTTTCACATCCCCGGTCTCTCTCTGTTCAGGGAACACCCCCGGCATGTCCTGCCCCAGGGACTTTGCACTTGCTCTTTCCTGCATCTAGATGCTTCTCTCCAGACACCTGCAGAGCTCAGCCCTCAGCCCCCTGACAACCCTGCTTAATCATCTCTTCAGCAAGGCCTTCCCTGACAACCTACTTACATGTGCAAACCTCATATTCCTACCCTCTCTCTCTCGGCCTTATTTATTCCACAGAACTGATGGCCAACACACCCGGAGCTAATATACTGTTGTAGAACCTGAATTCCTTGACCAAGGATGGCCCTCAAGAGACCATGTTCTTGTCTGGACACCAGTGCCCCTTCCCTGCCCACTCACACTCCGGACGCACCGGGAAGAGGGGTCCATGTGCTCCCAGTGAGATGAGCACGTGACCATCAGGCCTTTCCCCATCCTGGGGGACGAGACCAGGTTGGTGACCCAAGCCTGACCCAGATGGTCGTGGGCTGTGTGCATGCAATGTGCCGCGCCCTTCTGAGTGTGTGTGTCCCTTTGAGCACCACAGTGGGTTCACATAGTGAACTGCTCACAGCTCCAGAATCGAACCCAAAGGCCTGGAATACTCTCATATGGGTTAATTTACACCTACAATGTGAATGACTCCCATTTAAAAGTAACACCTTGTGCAGGACACAACCCTGCATATCATCATCTATCCCATTAGTGATTTTACTTGTTTGTATATTAAATATGTTATTGTAGGAGTCACCCCCACCCCCCGACTGAAATATAAGCTCCAGGAGAGTTGGGAAATTCATTTCACTAAGTCCCCAGCAGCCAGAACAGTGCTATGCCCATAGCAGGTGGTCATAAAATACGTGCAGAATCAGGGATTAGGTAGGTGTAGCACCTCTCCACCCCAAAGGCTGCTTCCTGCATACCCCTGCCACTCTCTTCCCTGGGTGTTTTTCTGGCTGCAGGAGCTCCTCTGCCCCCCTGCAGGCCGGGCCCAGAAAGTTAATGCCCCAGAGGTAGCCCTCCATGCACATCAGGTGACTGAAGTTATCCGTTCCATTGGCATAACGCTGAGCAAGTTCTCTGCTGCCTCCCAGAGTTGCTCAGAGGGCTGCAGCTCCAGGAGCTACAGCAGGACCATGCCCGCTAACGAATCTTCATAAGGGCTCCCTTCAATCTAGGACTCACTCCCTTACTGATGTTTCCTGGTGTCACCTCCCAAATTAACTACTTGCACTCAATTCCTTTCTCAGAGTCTCGTTATGGAGAACCAAATAACACAGGAGGCAACCGACTGCTACTGAAGGTTTTTGAGCAATCTAGCAACATACAATCTAAAAACTCTTCTTAGTCTCCTTCATCAGGTGGTGCCATTGCAAAGGACAGACTGGAGTAGAGAAGGATGGGAGGTGAGAAGCCCAAATACGACACACCTGCAAGGCGCCACCATGGTCCCATGAGGATGACTTGAACTTGGACATAGCCAGGTGCACCGGAAGTAGAAAAGGAATATGGAGCATAACATCTTCACTGAAGTTAAACCAAAAGAGAAGTTACTTGCCTCTTATATCTCCAGCTACTGGATCTTCTGGACTTGGAGTAGAAATAGGGAAAACGGGAATTCCTAGAAAAATAGTTTATCAAAAAATACAGAGAAGGATGATTAAGGAGACAGTAAAGTAAAACATTAAATTGCACTAACTAGGAAGACGCCCTCTCTGACTTAGTGAAAGCAGCATGTGGAAACTAACTGAAAGAAAGGAAATGTTGCTACACTTAAAATGCATCTAGTAACAGAACCAGGATGGTCAGACATTCTGATCTGTATATTAATGAACAGAAATGGATATTTCGTGCTCACAATAGCTAAGTCCCAGTCTAGCAGGGCTGAGCTGGACTTCTTCACTATCTTTATTGTTTTTTAATGTAACATCGAGACTAGCTTTTTAAAAATGTTTCCTTTCAAGTCTTTTTCCCTAAAACTTTGCTTATGAAAATGCAATTTCTCCTTAGCCTCTATCCAATAATTATAGATTCTAAATGGATTGAGCCCTGATTCAGTGTCACTACGTTTGGGCTTAAAAACTGGTTCCTTTAACTTTAAGATGATCATGTAATTCATCCTCCAAACTGGGACACTTGACAGTGGAAGTGGGTGCTTGTTTAACAATGACCCTGGGACAGCAGGTGGGAGCCAGGACACGCGCACAGCCTGTCCACAGAGCCCCACAACTCAACATGCTTTGCCGGGGATGGCAGAGTTGTGAGGTGGGAATGGGCAAGAACTAGCGCAGCAATGGGGTAGCGTCTTCCTGAGACCGTGTTTCTCTGTCCTGACCCCAAAGTCCAGTTTTTACACTAATTGCAGAACAAATAGGATCATGGCTCTTGGAACAGTCTGCACAGCTGACTTCACACGCTCTCCTGCTCCATGTTCTATGCTGTTTCTAACAGACACATATATTTCTCTCCAAGATGCTGAGATGTTCTCTTAGGTCACGGCAGTGGGATAAGGTGAGGGCTCTACTGTACAGTGGGAAAGAAGACACATCCCCCGGCCACTGGAACTACGACACACACTACGTGTGCGCACGCGAACATCTGGAAGCCCATGACATTTACTCTAGGTTTATGAAGAAAAACCTCACACATGGATTATTATTACGTTGAAACTGCCACTATCTGACCCTTTGACCTGCTGAGATGGTAATGTCTATGGTACAGCCTAACACTTCGGAGATAAATAACACTATAAAACATACTTATAAAAATGTAATGTTCCCAACTTTGGGGAACATTTTCACACAAATAGAACCTTCCTGGCCCTATTTCTGTCCCTCTACCACCCCCCTGCCCCATGCCTGCCATGCACTCAGGGGTCGATGCACAAAGCCCAGGTCAGCGCCGAGAAGCCAGGCCTCTCCTTCCGCAGCTGGGACTTACTGGAGCAAACTGGGAAATGGTGGTAGCCGGCCGCACACTCCTCACAGTGGTCTCCGCGGAAGTTGGGCCTGCAGGTGCAGCGGCCCAAGCCCTGCTGACAGTCCTCCGCGTGGTCGGGGTGACAGCTGCAGGCTAAGAGAAATCCCAGATTCAAGGAGTCCCTCCTTCACTGCACCTCTTAAGGCAAATATGTCCTAATCCTTCTCAGGCAATGTTTACTACTTCATCATTGGTTTCCAGGGATTCTTGAAAGGGTACAGCCTGTTTTCCACTTCACACCTGGTTGATGGTTTGCATTGACTGAACCCCATGGACCCTCAGAGACAAGCTTTAATGAGCAGTCACACTGAGAAGTTCTCCAGGATGTGGTTTATTACACTGAGCACCGCCCAGTTCACCGTGTAGGGGGCAACCCTGCACAAGCCACCACCGGAGGGGCTGGGTGGGCGCGTGCTTTGGCTCCTGGCAGGGCTGTTGGGCACAGCCTCTCCCGGCTATGAGCCAACTATGAATATCCACAGAGTGGTCGTCATTACACAGCTGTGATGTGGACACAAGTGTGGGATGCCTAGACATTGATATATAATCTGTGCACAGCACAGCAAGATCGTGCCCATAACCCAAATGTTAGAATCAAGTGATACAGCTTACTGAAGGCAGTTTTTGCAACCGGCCTGACTATTGGGTTTGCATTCCAGAGGGACACACTTGGGTGTAAAACGCTCGGTAACCCCCTCACTTGGGAGCTTCCCTTGACCTGGCAAAAGTCCTCACCTTGGACAGCAAAAACACTGTCATAGCTCGGCTGAGTCCCTGTCCTGTGAGGAACCGGGAGGCTGGAGAAGTCGTGAGCACCAAGCAACCCCCTAGCCTGGCTTCTCCTGGTGTCCTTTGCTTAATTTGTTTAGGATTTACGTGTCCTGTGGATTCTTGATGCTAAGCCTCTAATATCTCCATGAGACCACTTCAGTGATGAAGAAAGAAACAAGAAAAGTGATGGAAAACTGAGGCTCCTAGTAAGGCATGAGTTTATTCACAATGTCCTGTTTTCCTTTGCCAAAGCTTATTCTTCGTGGGCACAAGATAAATCATGGGCATACTTCATTGGATGATGTGGAAGAGTGAGGGAAAACAAGGACACACTTTTAATAACTAAGATGCCCTACAGAGAAACAAATCAGAGGTTACACATTCTTTGGATTTTGATGCTCTCAAACATTAATGATATGATGAATGAATTTGGGGGGGAAGGTGGGCACAGAAGCCAATTTCAGGACTGGAATTGTTTTCTAACTGCAATAGCCAGAGAACATAAAAGAACCAAATAAATTACACATGCAGAACAAAGTCTATAATCTGATCTACGACTGATAATTCCACAGAAAAAAAAAAAAAACAGTGGCAGTTTTCTGTATAATGGAAGTGGTATGTTACAGCAGCGCTAGACAGATATGAACTATACCCTGGACCTACCAGTTGGTAGTTCTCTCACCTGGGCCAAAATATTTAACTACTCAGACCCTTTGATTTCTCTATATCTAAAAATGAGACTAATAATACATTATCTTAAGTTTGTTATGATAATTAGATAAGACATTTGTGAAATTATTTAGGCAATGCCTTGTATATAGCAAGTGCTCAATAAATCATAACTATTTTGAATATTATGACTATTATTACATCCTTGTGAAATCATTACTATGTTGCCTTGAGTCTAATTCTGATGAAATTTAAAATTACTGGAGATCATAGAAACATGTCAAAACAACAGAAAACATTTGTTGCAGGCCTAGTATGCGACAAGCCCAATGCTCAGTATTTTCCTAGGTGGTTTTGATTGCATTTCATTTAATCTTAGAGACTAGATTATAATTTCCATTTATATATCTGAAATCTGATTCTTGGAGAGACTATGTAACTGCCTCAAGTCACACAGCTAGTAAGGAGTAGAACCAATAATATGAAGACAGAGAGAAAACGAAGGGAATTACTAGCCAATCAGAATTTAGCCCGATGACCTCCCTGAAGTCTAAGACACACCAAGTTGGAACGAAACTTACGGATGCAGCCATCAGGGGCATGGACCGGAACGTCGTAAGGGCGGTAATAGCCCTTAGCACACTTTTCACAGTTTACACCAGCTGTGTTATGCTAGAAAGAAACAAAAGAAACTTAGGGGGAAGAGTAGTGGACAAGCGCTATTCATCCAGAGAAATAATTCTGTCATACACAATTGTAATGTAAAAGTCACCAAAAAAAAAAGAAAAGCACTGATCTTGACCTTGAATCTCCAAGATTTACCACAGGACACCGGCTTGAACTTGGCTCTGGCATTTTTTTTCCCATTGGAAGAGGAAATGAGGGTAAGTTCCATGAACTGGACAACCCAAGTTTTCCTCTCTACCACTTAATGAAGCACCTGACATCTGAGTGAGCAAAAATTCCAGAGGACCACTCTTCAAAGCTTCATTTGGTAGTGATAAATGGATCATAAATCACCCTTAGGTTTAACCCAAGGAATAAAGGGTTATGTGTGTATTTTTATCTTCTCCAATTTTGGAAAAAACTGCATGTACAGATGCCCTTCTCTCGTCATTCCAAAATTTTATCTGTGCTTTAGTCTGAAACCATTTCCCAAACATTTCTGCTATGGGAATGGGAAATGTAGGCATGTGCTTCATACACAGAGCTCATTTTAAAGTACAATACAAGGCAGCCTTTTATATTTCACAGCTAATCCTTGTAATTGCCAGAAAATCAAATTACCCAACATGCATCATCAATTTCCAAGAACTATATACCATGGATCTAGCTCAATTCCACCTCTCTCTCTCTCTCTAATTTGGAAACAATTAGAAGGACAGTGTTCTTTCACTAATGAAAGGGAAGGCAATAGGAAGTTAAAAAGAACAAATATAACACACTGACTCAAAAGGAGTCTGCATAGAAACACAGAGAGGAGAACAAAGACCCTTTCTGTATCCTCTATCCTTTTAGATGATTTTATTAATTACAGACTTTTATTTATTACCACTCCTTGTCCTGTGGACTAAAATCTGAATTCACTTTAACACTGAGGTCTAAAACCATACTGGCCACTTCTCTGACCTAAGGTTTACATGCATAAACATCTCGGACAAACAGGAAACAGCTGTAGTCCACCCTCCCTTCCATCAAATGCCAATGAACCTCTCAACTCTGTTGTTTGCCACTGTGGCTTATAATACACAGAGGACATCAGGTTAACCTTGGCTCCCAATTTTTTTCCCATTGGAGTAGGAAATGAGAAAAAGTTCTCTCAAGTGGGTACCCTGGGTTCTCCCCTTTACCACAAGGTTTGTCTAATGAAGCACCTGCCACAAAGAAGTTATGTTTTTAAAACACAAAGAAGAGCAACAAATCACCCTAAGAATACCTGTAGTTTGCCTTCAAGTTTTGGGTGGTTCTCTAGGACCCACACCACCTGAGGGCAAGATACACCACTTATCCATGGACACCAAGGTCATGGTTGGACCAATACCAGACGGAGACTCAAGGACAGTAGTGGCTCCAGATTTCAACGTTGGAGGTACCTAGGAAGCACTCTTGCCGGGAGGAGTGAGTGTCTGAATTTGCATATGTAGGACGCAACACGAGATGAGAAAGCCTTCGTTGCCCAAGCTAAAGAGTGGGGTGGGTGCCGATGGGATCTGTGCAGGAGGTAAGCCCACCCCCACCTACTCCTTTTCCCTTGGCACCATCTAGAGAGGCTTTCTAAGGAACACCCACGTAGAAACCTCAGGCCCTGCTCTGATAATTCTCAGGTCCTAATTCCTCCAAGCAAAACTTTTCCTACATGCTTTTCAATCTTCAGTTAAACCCCATCTCTCTCTGACTCTCTCTCTTTCCCTCAATTCCTTGACCACACCTACAACACTGTTGCTGACTTCTACTTCCGTGAACCTCAAGTACAACGAGACTATTGGCTAGTCCACTCGTTGGCCACACTCTCCTGGGAAGACTCCATCTGATATTCCATCTGAAGGTCAAAGTGATCTGGCCTCTGTGACCTCTCTGATGCATCTAGCCCTGCTCACTCCCCTCCAGCCACGCGGGCCCCTTGTTCCCTCTCAAGGCCCTTTGCCCTGCCGTCCCCTCCACCTGGAAAGCTGCCCCCCAGACAGATGCCTGGTCCATTCTCTCACTTCTTTCAGGTCTTTACTCAAATGCCATATCCCAGAGAATGGACCACCCTATTTAAAATGTCACATACCCCCAAACCAACACTTAAAATAGTAAACCCAAGAAACAAAAGCAAAATCAATACTACGTGAGAAAACAGCCATCTCTGACAACCACATGCCCTGCAGGATAACGATCTGGCTCTTACATGCTGGCTGCTTGGTCACCTGAAAGTCCCCAGGCCCAGCCTGCCTGTGATATTCCCACTTCCTGTCACCTGCCCAGACTGATGGCAGAGATTTCATCATTCTCCCATTACCAGCACTGCACAGAAAAGGCAGGAAACAGTCAGGTTAGCTGGTGTTATGGAATAAATGTTCGTGTTCCCCCCAAGTTCATTTGTGGAAGCCTAATCCCCAATGTATTTGGAGATGGAGCCTGGGGAGGTAATCAGATCATGAGGATGGAGCCCTCATGATGGGATTAGTGCCCTTATAAGAAGAGACAGCGAGAGCTTCCTTCCTTTCTCTCTCTCTCCTCCATGTGAGAATACAAGACAATGGCGACATTGTCAACATCAGCCAGCCAGGAAGAGGGCTCTCACCAGACACTGGATGTGCTGGCACCTTGATCTTGAACTTCACAGCCTCCAGAACTGCGAGAAATAACTGTTTATTGTGTAAGCTACCCAGTCTATGGTATATTTGTTATAACGGCCTGAAGTGACTAAGGCAGCTGGGTTTCTGATAGGCAGACCTTGCTGTACGGTATGTGTGTTCTACCAGCAAACTCAAATTTCATCTTGAAGCATCACCACGTAGCTCACCAAACCATCTGCCCTGCTGTAGCTGCACCCGCTCTCCTCCCTTCCTGTGCAAGACTCCCCATGTTCCTCTGTCTATGGCATAAGATAGGGTTACATTTTCTCCCCAAATGAAGAGCCCATTATTCAACATCATTTATGTACTATCCATCTTTCTCTTCCATCAGAAATGCCAATTTTACCACAAACCAAATTTTAATATCTGCATGAATTTGTTTCTAAATTCTCTATTAGGCTCTATTGAACTATCTATCCCTGCACTGAGTCCACACTCAATTAACACAGATTCACAGTATATTTTGATATCTCGCAAGACAAATTTCTCCCGTCATTGTTCATCTTTTCTAAGCTACTTATCTATTCTCATATATTCTTTTATTGATAAGAACTTTAGAATCAGTCTGTCAATCTTCATTAAAAATCTGATTGAAATTGCACTGAATTTATAGATTGGTTTTGAAAAAATGGTATATTTATAATACTGAGTCTGGAAACATATTATGCCTTTCCATATAGGTCTTCTTTTATAAACTTCAATAATGTTTTATAGGTTTAAATGTAGCTCCACAGTTAATGTCTTCTATCTGTTGCCTCTTGGAGTACCTCCAAATTGTTCCAATAATCACAGCTGTGTTCTCCTGCATGTATCTGTTTCTGCTTTCTATCTTTCAGGAATCTCTTGAAACTGCTGGTCTGTTGATAACACTCTTTCTCATTTTTCATGCTATTGTGGATTCTGGAAGGAGAGAGTATTTTGTTTGTTTGGTATCTTTCTTGTCATTTTGTAGGATTTGTTGCAGAAGGGAACGTAGCCATATGTGCTCCGTCTGTTTCTTGATCCCATCTCTTAGCTTTGTGTGGTGTGTGTATGTGTGTGTGAAAGAGAGAGAAAAACAAACATTTGGAAGTAGTGAGACGAACACATTAGGGACACAAACAGTTCAAGACTTAGATTAGAAGTCGTGTCTCCATGGAAGAAGCTAAAGACTCTGTTTTAGTTAATGGAGATAAAGTATCTTCAAGCATCATCTCAAATAACATGGGTAATCTTCAACCTTAATTAAGAGCAACAATATTTTATCAAACAGAAAGGAATCAAGGAGTCAATCCAAAAATGTTGTGCTCCTTGCCTTCTTTCATTGCTCTTTCCCCCAATATTTTATGACCAAAAAATTCAAATTTCACAATAAACACCTATACCCCCTCTACTAGAGTGTACCATTAACATTTTACTATACTTGTTTTTTCACATAATTATCCATCTACTCATTCTTCTATCCATCCATTAATCCATCTTATTTATGCATTTCAAAATAAATTGCAGATATCAGTCACCGTCCCCTAAATACTTTAGCTATTTATATTAACTGTTTATTAACTGTTATTATAATAACTCCAGTTAATTATATGCATAGCTAAAGTTATGCATATAATTAACTGGAGTTTAATGTTTGTTCATAGTTTTTTTCTTTTGGTATAAAATTTATACACAAGGGCAAAACTCTTGTACATTCACTGAGTTATAAATGCATATATCTGTGAAACCCAGATGTCTATCTAGATACAGAACAATATTACCACCCCTGCAAGTGTCCCCATGCCTCTTCCCAGTCAATCCCCACCACCAGCTCCGACAGTCAACCACAGTTCTGATTTTTTCCACTATTGATTAGTTTTGCCTGTTCCAAAATTTCATCTAAATGGTCTTCATACTATCGGTATTCTTTTTGGGAAAGCTTTTTTCACTTAACACGATGCTGTTAAGATTCTTGCACGTTGTTGCACCATCAATAGTTTGTTGCTTCCTACTGCCCATTGGTATTCCACTGTATAAATATGCCAGAGTGTGTTCCTCCATTCTACTACTGAAGGACACCAGGGCTATTTCCAGTTTGGGGCTATTGTGCATAAAGCTGCTATAAACTTTTTGTAAACACACATTTCCATTTCTCATGGATAAACGCCTAAGCGTGGAATTTGGGAGTCATGGTGTAGGTGTATGTTTAGTTATATTTTAAAAACTGCCAGATATTTTCCCAAAGTGATTGTACCACTTTTCACTCACACCAACAATGCATGATAGGTACGGTTGCTCACATCCTCACCAAAATTGGGGGTAAGTCATTGTAACTATAATTTACATTTCTCTGATGACTCATGATGTTAAGCCCTTTGTTGTATGCTTATTGGCCATTCATACATCCACTTTTGTGAAGTGGCTATTCAAATCGTTTGCAATTGTATTGGGTTATTTGTCTTTTCATTATTGAGCTGTAGGAGTTCTTTATATTGTGTATCCTGGATACCAACCGTTTGTCAGATTTATGTTTTCTGAATATTTTCTCCCCATTCATGGCTTGCCTATTCATTTTCTTCAGTGTCTTTTGTGAGCAGAAGTTTTTAATTTTGATGAAGTCTAATTTGTCAATTTTTCATGGTTATTGCTTCCTATGAACTAAGAAAACTGTTCATCCTTGATCACAAAGATATCTGCCTCTATTTTTCTCAAAAGCTTTAACTTTACTTTAGGTCTGATCCATATCAATTTAGTTTTTGTGTATGATTTGAGGTCGGGGTCAGAGTTAATTTTTTTCCCATATAAATCCAGTTACTCCAGAACCATTTGTTGAAAGGACTTTTCTCTTCTCTCCCCACTCCCTGTCACTGGATTGCTTTGGTACTTTTATCAAAAATAAAATGTCCAGGGGTTTTCCTGGTGGCGCAGTTGTTAAGAATCCGCCTGCCAATGCAGGGGACACGGGTTCGAGCCCTGGTTCGGGAGGATACCACATGTCACGGAGCAACTAATCCTGTGCACCACAACTACTGAGCCTGCGCTCTAGAGCCCACGAGCCACAACTACTGAAGCCCGCACACCTAGAGCCCGTGCTCTGCAGCAAGAGAAGCCATCGCAAAGAGAAGCCCGTGCACCGCAACGAAGGGTAGCCCCTGCTCGCCACAACTAGAGAAAGCCCATGGGCAGCAACGAAGACCCAACGCAGCCAAAAATAAATTAAATAAAATTAATTTATAAAATAAAATAAAATTTCCATGTGTGAGTCAGTTTCTGTGCTCCCTGTTCTGCTACATTGATCTATTCTTCTAGCCTTATGTCAATAGCACCATGTTTTGATTACTGTAGTTTTATAGTTAATCTTGAAGTAAGATAAGTCCTCCAATTTTATTCTGTTTCTTCAAGATGGCTTTGGATAGTCTAGGTCGTTTACATAATCATATAAATTTTAGAATCCACTTGTCAACTTCTTTTTTAAAAAAAGAACCTGCATTAACTCTGTAGAGCAATTTGGGGAGAACTGGTATCTTAATAATACTGAATCTTCCAATCCACAAATATATTACATCTTTCTATTTATTTCGTCTTTCTAGATTTCTCTCAGAAAAGTTTTTTTAGCTTTAATATAGAGGTCTTGCATGTCTTTTGCTAAATTTATTCCTAAGCATTTTATGTTCTTTGATACTATTTTTAATTGAATTTTAATTTCATTTTCCTATTGTTTGCTACTAGTATATATAGCTGGTTTTTCTATACTATCATTGTATCCTGCAATATTACTAAATTCAATTAGTTCTAGTAATTATTTTGTACATTCCTTAGGCTTTTTTACATAAAGAATCATGTCATCTACAAATAGAAACAGTTCTACTTCTTCCTTTCCAATCTTAACACCTTTTGTTTCTTTTTCTTGTCTTATGCAGAGGTTAGGACCTCCAGGGCACTGTTTCACAAAAGTGGTGAAAGCAAGCATCCTTCCTTGTTCCCAGTCTTTAGAAGGAAAGAGTTCAATATTTCATCACTAATATGATGTTAGTTGTAGGGTTTTCATAAATACCCTTCATCAGATTGCAGACAGTCCAGTGCTTCTGCAACTTTAATGTGCATGCAAATCACCTGAAGGTCTTGCAATGCATAGCTTTAAGAAGATCCTGGGATCTTTCACTTATCCGTGAAACCCTGTGATTTGTAACAAACCTATGACTTACATTTACTTGTATTTTAATTAACTATGGTGACAGATGATATAAAATGTGTGGAGTGGGGGACAGGTGGAGAATGGTGGGTCTCTCTAAGGGTGTGTAGCCCTGGTTCCACATAAATGGGCATCTCACGTAAAGAGTGCCTCCTTACTGGCAACGTTAACAAAACATCACTCTAAAAGCACACAAGACAGAATGACAATATAGACCAAACTCATGAACATTTTACACAATTTTTAATGAATATCTCAAGGCAGATGTACATATACCCTCCTCTGCCATACACTCCTCTTACCCAAATTCCAGTGAACCCAATCGTCCTTATAAGAGGGATGAAAAATCCATTTTTCTTATTTAGTGTCAACAGCAGGCATCATTAATTGATCATGATATACTTCCTCTAGATTCAGAATCCATTTGAAAACAGGATTTAGAGTCAGCACTGAAGTTGATACCTATTTGCCCTCCTATCTTAGAGCCTTTCTAATATAAGATGGATAGCAGTCAGGATGACAGCCAGGAATTCTCCCCTCCATTTAGGCAAAGACCCAAATGAAGAATCTAACCAATGGAGTTTGGACAAACATGCCTCAGTCCATTTTCCCTAAATTACATCCAGCTAACCAAGCTTTCTGTGTACAAAAGTGGAGAAACGGCGTCAGAAAATCCTTAGAATTGCATATCACTTTCTTGACATCTTTTTAGAGCAGGGCTTACTGAGTGTTCATTTCCTACTATGACACATTCGCTTTGACTTAAATAGTGCCTCACCTGACAGTCAATGCAGACCCCTCCACCTGCATAGATGCCTTGGCTATTCAAGCTTGCCTGCTGCCTCTCAACTTCTGGATCATAGTAACAGTCGATGGCGTGGCCATGGCAGTTGCATGCTGAAAAAAGAGCATTCTAAGTTAGTACTCCATCGTGACTATGAGACCCTTAGTAAATTCCCCCAGAGTACTGTTGCTCACTGAGCTACAAAAAAGTCTATTCTGGAACACCAGGGATACCCCCAGTGGAAAATTTGGGGGATTTTTACACAAAGACCCTGCTATAATCATATGCAATTTATACCTTCTTTCATCTGATATAAAGTGGAAGAGGTTTCTCTTTTTTAAAAAATAAGATATATAATTACAAATTAAGATAAACCAAAATGCCAATTAAGCTTTATGCACAAAGAGAATATTACTACTACTGCTACTGTCAAGAATAACTGAGGGACTTCCCTGGTGGTCCAGTGGTAAAGAATCCGCCTTACAATGCAGGGGACGCAGGTTCGATCCCTGGTCAGGGAACTAAGATCCCACATGCCGCAGAGCAACTAAAGCCCGAGTGCCACAACTACTGAGCTCATGCACCTCAACTACAGCCTGCATTGCCACAAACTACAGAGCCCATGCGCTCTGGAACCCACGCGCCACAACTAGAGAAAAGAACAACCACACTCCACAACTAGAGAGTAGCCCGCGCACCACAACAAAGAGCCTACGCACTGCAACGAGAAAAGATCCCGCGTGCCTCAACAAAGATCCCACGTGCCACGACTAAGATCCCGCGTGCCACAACTAAGACTCAAGGCAGCCTATAAATAAATAAATAAATAAATAAATAAATAAGAAGAACTGAGTTCTTGGTACACTGTGAAAAGCATTTTACATGCATTATCTCATTTAATCTGCACAATAACTTTCTAAGGGTGGTGCTATTATGCCTGTAGGCCAGATGGGGAGGCTGAGGCTTAGAGAGGTTAAGGGACGTGCACATAGTCACAGACTTCACGAGTAAGAGAGGCAGAATCCTCACTTGTCTTTCTGTGACTCCAAAACCTATTCCCAGTCAACACTCTAAGCCTTTCATCCCAGCACTATCTATAATAGTGATCAATTGGAAATAATCCTAACATCTAATTATAGGGAAATGGCTAAGCAAACAACAGTATATTTGCTTGCCTGTCAGTTCTATGAAGTCAAGAACTGCTCCTGTTTTGTCTGTAATAGAGCATCGTCCCCAGATACACAGTAAGTACTCAAACACTTTTTAGATACACCTGAATCCAGAGAATGACAATACTATTGAATAGGTGCCATCAAAAAAGATGTCAAAGGGCTTCCCTGGTGGCGCAGTGGTTGAGAGTCTGCCTGCCAATGCAGGGGACGCGGGTTCGAGCCCTGGTCTGGGAGGATCCCACATGCCGCGGAGCAACTGGGCCCGTGAGCCACAATTACTGAGCCTGCGCGTCTGGAGCCTGTGCTCCGCAACAAGAGAGGCCGCGATAGTGAGAGGCCCGTGCACCACGATGAAGAGTGGCCCCCACTTGCCGCAACCAGAGAAAACCTTCGCACAGAAACGGAGACCCAACACAGCCATAAATAAATAAATAAATAAATAAATAAATAAATAAACCCAAAGTTAAAAAAAGAAAAAGATGTCAAAGAGTTTTTAATGATATGGGAAAATATTTAAAAATATCAAGTGAAAAAGCTCAGGAGATAAAATTGTATAAATAATATACCCTTGAGCATTTACAGTATGCATGAAAAAAACACTAAAATACCTAACAAAATATTAATAGTGGTTCTCTTTGGGTAGTAAAAGTATTAATGATTTTACTTTTTAAAAAAATTTTCCAAGTTATCTACAAGTAATGTATGATGCTTCTAAAATTAGAAAATATGATTTAAACCCCATTTAGGATTTTCATCATTGCCAAGATGAAAAAAGATCTAACAAGTAAAACACTCATTCTCTCTTAGGCAGAATATATATTCACTAAATTCCACCTAGATCCAATTTTCCAAGTCTTTCTAGGAATTTATGTGTTTTAATCAAGTTCTCGGATAAATCTATTAGGGTTAGATTTTCAAGTTACCCTGTTTTTAACAGGCTGAGCCCTTTCTTATTTTCATTTCCTCAGTGGTGCCATGATTTTTTTAAAAATTCTAAGCATTTACATTTACTACGTCAGTTATTTCTTAAGAAGTCTATTTATTTTGAATTGCAGTAACTCAAATGGAATTTAGAAAGCACCTAACAAATATCTTAACAGGTCTGATTTCCATAGGCTGTTTCTAATTTTTAACCATTTTGGCAAGTGTAAAAAGGTTAAAAACTTATGAAAGGAAATTATTTAAGATTTGTCATATGTGTGCTGGAGTAAAGCGTTGTCATTCACTGAGCGGTTCCATTAGTCTGGAAAACTAACCACACGATGAATGTTGGAATTCATGTGATGACACTTATTCAATCAAAGTATCCTAAACCAGCACCTGAAAGTACTGGAAGAAACAACCCCTGATTATTACTTTTCCCTCTTTGGGGCCCTATTTTCTAGGGGTGAGGGGTCGGGAATTCACCGCAAAGGAACCTGTTAACTATGACTATAAAGTGAGAATGGCCATCCGGGTAACCACCTGGACCTAGAGATCACCTGAGCGTTCACCTTGGGCAACACCTTCCAACAATGTTAGCATCTCTCAAAGCGTGCTCAGAATTCCCCACTGGAAATGCATTTTAAGTAATTTTGCTGGTCACAGAGATCATCAGTCTTATCTCTTAAAGTTACAAGAACTATTTGGCCAGAAATTATAAAGTATAGATTCTTTCTTACACATCTAGTTCAACAAACCTGGATCCAAATGCCTTTTGGTCATTTCAAAAAAGCAAATCCGTCTTCAAATGCTAAGAATATTCAGAAAAAATAGGCCACAGTCTCCAAAGCCAATAACTAAAATTTACAAAAATGTTTCCAGCAATTGGAATAAATATATGGCCTTCTAAGAAGATGGGTTTAAAAGAAAATCTTCAGTTGGATGTCATGGGCTTGTTTGTTTAAATACCAGTTTTCAGGAGTTCCCAGGTGGCGCAGTGGTTGAGAGTCTGCCTGCCAATGCGGGGGACGCGGGTTCGAGCCCTGGTCTGGGAGGGTCCCACATGCCACGGAGCAACTGGGCCCGTGAGCCACAACTACTGAGCCTGCGCATCTGGAGCCTGTGCTCCGCAACAAGAGAGGCCGCGATAGTGAGAGGCCCGCGCACCGCGATGAAGAGTGGCCCCTGCTTGCTGCATAGAGAAGGCCCTCGCACAGAAACAGAGACCCAACACAGCCAAAAATAAAAATAAATTAATTAATTAAATAACTGTTTTCTTACTTTATATTGTGCCCATAATTAAAAGCAGCCTCTCCTCTTTCTTCCTTCCTTCTCTGGTCCCCTCCATCCTGCATCCCCCTCAGCCCTATTCCCTCAATACTTCCAGCTCTCTGTTTAGACATCAATCTCACCACCTTCTCTGAATCTCGGTCCTCAGAATAATTAGGATTCCAATCCAGTATCACATCCTAAGAAATGATAAGGGTTTACAATTTAATAGTGGCTGCAACACATTTTAGATTGCTAAAAAGAAAGGCCAATTGTCAAAGCCCAATCCTTGCATATAGTGAATGCTTAATATATATTAACAAGCGTTATTGTTGTTATTTTTGTTCTCATATTTGTATCTGAATTTAGAGTGGGGCACTGTTACCTCCAGTCTGTGAGTTATTTGCTGCATCAGACAGTTCTGAGTTCCTAAGACTGGCATGATCTCGCCCTCTTCATGAGCATGGGGAAAACACTGCATCAGTCCTTAGAGATGGAGGGGGGGAATGGGGATCATGGGTGGGGCCTCGCTTCCTAGCGCCCCTCCCCCAGCACTCACCTTCACACTCATTGCTCTGCTCCCGAGTGGCAGGCAGCCAGTGCCTCTGATTGTACCCTGCACAACAGCGATCACATGTCTCCCCACAGGTGTGGTGCTGGCATTCACACCGAAACCTGGGCATGTAGCAAAGCACATCTCAGTTACTGAAAAGTTGTTTGCTTGTTTGTTTGTTTAACTGAAGTATAAGATCAGTTGCTGCTGTGTGAAAAACTGAGTCATCATGGTCACCCATGGGACCATTGAGTGATTATGAGAACAAAGCACTTTGCATATGCTATTTCAAGTCCCACGATCCCGCTTATTATCTCCATTTTACAGGTGGTGACACTAAGATCCGGAGATATTTAAACACTTGCCAAAGGTCAGGAGATGATAAACCGAGGGCCAGATTTCTAACTTAAGTTTGTCTGACTCCAAAGTCCCAGCTCTTTCTTCTCTATTATGTTATATAATGATAAATCAACACAGGAGCAAGCAAGAGCTGAGTGTACTGAGGTGTGTTGAATATCAACATCTTCACAAAAATCTAGAGTAGTCCTGTGAGATGGGTCAGGTTTCTTACTTTCAACCTGGAGTCTGGTGCAGAGATTCACCAAATCCAAGAGACAGTTACAAGATCTCAGAGGACCCTGCTCCAAGAGTCCATGCCAGCTCCAACAAACAGCTCCATCACAGGAACCAAAGCTCAGATTACTCAACAAGGCAGTGGGGTAAAGACAAAAATCGACATTCAAAGAACTATACACCTGCCTTAGAATGTTTCTGAGCTAAAATGAAATCGTTGTAGCCATGGCGTTGGATGAGAACTCCAAGCTCTGAGCGTCCATTCGTCTGTGCTTGAAAGAGGATTCAAAACAGAGTCTAAGAAGACTCTTGGCTGTGCCCATGGGGATCCGCTCAACTCTTCTGAGGGGAGGTGGGATGGTTATGCTTCTACGGGAAGGCGTCTTCCCTCTCCCAACTCAGCTCCCCGTTAAAGCAAATGGACATAGATTTAACTGGCAGCACAGAACAGCTGGAGTCCAAACGGGCTTTTTGTCAGAGATGCAATTTCAGCTCATTGTCAATGACGTATTTGCAAGCTGAACTGAAAGAATATTTAGGGAAAATTGCTTGAAGAACATATAGTTCTAATACTCCTTTTTTTTTTTCTTTTTTTGGAGGAGGGGTTTATTGTGGAGTCCATCTATTCTTATAGGGAGATTCACATTGAGCACTGAAAAAGAAAACAGAGCTGGGAACTTGTCTGAATCATATTGTCACTCCCAAATAATTGCTTTTTCTGACTCTCAGCCCAGGTTGATGGTTGATGTAGAAAATTTGTCCTTGCATCAGTTGTAAGGATGTTACTGAAGATGTTGTTGACTGGAGAATTCTCTTCACGATGGCCACTCCATCCACCTCCAGGTAGATTTCTCATCTGGCCCTAGCATCAACACTCATCTTCTCCTACACAACTGATTACTTTTTAGATTGTGATCATAGTGAAATATGAAACTGAGCAGGTCTCCCTTTTTGAGTTGACTGTCAGGAGGCTCAGAATTAAATCTGTGATCCATCCATGTTTCCATACATCAAAGTCAGCATGGTACCCATGCTTGATTAAATCCTCCTCTGCCTCATCATAGGTTCTGCTTGATTTCTGATTGTCCAGCCATGGCTCCCTCCATTGTCATTGAATCCCCTTCAATATAAGATTTTTTCCTATTCATGGAGGCCTCCATGAGTCATTTGTGCAGGTCACAACAGGCAGGGGGAGGCAAGGCAGTTGTGCTGATATAGACCAGTGGCAAACTGAGCCTTTCACCGAGGGATGGGGAGACAGCCTCTCCACTCACACACGCTGGGAGCAATAAACTGCTCAGTGTAGAACCCCCCAGGTCTGCCAAGGGCACGGGGCTCGGCAGCTCTTCCAAGTGGGAAGCTCAACCCCTCTCCGATGACTTCTCCTCCTCTCCCAGGTGGCACCACTTTATCTCAGGCTCAGGGACCAAGACTGACCTCTTTTCTCCCCTCTCGTTCCAACTCAGGTCTTCCCTGACCCGGCTTCTAGTGCCTTACGGCCTACCCTTCAGGAGTCTACATGGCAGTGATGGTTTAATCATTAATAAGCTCCTTGCTGATTAAGGGCTAGTCAGTTGATGGATTCACACTGCTATCTCAGAGAGCACCACCTGATCCCTGAAGGAGGGCTGACAGCCTTAGGGATTGTTTCTAGACAGGGAGAAGGGCGCCACAAACTTACCACGTAAGTTGGTAGCTGGCACCTCTGCCTGACCATGAAGCTAGGCCTTATGATGTACAAACCAGAATTTGACTAACAGTAAAATGTACCCCTGGTAAATGTTGCTCATGTGGAATTGGAGACTTTAAATAAAACATTGAGAGACAATCATTACTATATCCAGCATGTGATAATTTGAACCCTTTGAAGTATCCTTCCTAAGGTGATAACACAAGTGTACACAATTGCATAACACTTAATATTTGAGATCCATGCATCTTACTGTATGTGAAATATACCTCAATTAAAAGCAAAACAGTGTTACACCCATGTTCATAGCAGAATTATTCACAATAGCTAAAAGATGGCAGTAACCTAAGTGTCCATCAACAGATGAACGGGTAAGCAAAACGTGGTGTATATATAATGAAATATTATTCAGCCTTAAAAAGGAAGGAAATTCTGACACGTGCTATAGTGAGGACAGTATGCTAAGTGAAATAAACCAGTCACAAAAAGACAAATATTGTGTGATTCCACTTCTACAAGGCACTTAGAGTAGTCAAATTCATAGAGTAGAATGGTGTTGCCCGGGGTTGCTGGGAGGAGGGAATGCAGAGCTGCTGTTTAATGTGTACAAAGTTTCAGTTCTGCAGGACGAAAAGAGTTCTTGGCTGCACAACAATGTGAGTGTACTGAACACTAGTGAACTTAAACCACCCCCACTTAAGAATCGTTAAGATGGTAAACTTTATATTATGTGCACTTCACCACAATTTTAAAGATGAAAAAGGATATGAAAACATATACCCCTGATCTCACTAGACCAGGGATGACAAACAAATATTATTTCTCTTGCCAACTCTACTCAATTATTTGTGGCTGCCTGGGGCAGTGTCTGGAGCAGGGGTGGGGGAAGGGGGTTTGGGTGGCTTTGTACCTGATCATGCATAGAGTGCTGTGATTGATTAACTATGTCTGCTATGGGCTGGTTTCAGGTGAGAGGGAAGTGTAGGGGTGGAGGAGGGGAGACATACACATCACCTACTTGTTGACATTGCAACATTCTCGTTGCGGGCAGGAACTTAGGGAGTATTTAATAGGATGCAAACATCTACTGAAACAATTAGATTTATTCATAGAAAGCTGAAAAATCTGTACAATGTACTCACAGTTTTTCAGGATTGTTTGCACTGCACACTTCAGCGTGGCCATTGCAAACACACCGCCCGCCAATGCTGATATCCTTTATGCTATAATAATACTATAGAACAGAAAACAGAACGCGTCAGTTTTACTAAACCCCAACGTGAACTTTCCTTTACTAACCTCTGACATACGTCTGTACTGACCCTGCTTCCTTCCATCCTGTACTCCTGAGCCTCCATCAACACAAAAGGGAGCCACGTTTGGGTGTAACTTTTCTTACAAAGCAAATACATTCCCCGATCAAATTTCATAGCACACTGCTGAATTTGTCCATTTTTAAAAATCAAATGCACAGAGGGAAATTACCTCGGAAAAGAATCATACCCTATAGCCTTTGGGAAAGGGATTAAGTGCTTCCTAGTTTCTCTTTTTTTTTTTAATGTAAATCTGAGTTCCATAAATTGGACAAAAAACATAATTTTTATAACAAAAAATTTTGTAACTACTGTGTTTAGGCTTCAGGAAAGGAGAGAATATTCATAAAGATGGATCAGATACAGCACTGAGACCGGCAGGACCCGCTAGCAGTCGCGGAAGCCTTGCTAGGTCAGGGTTAATAAAGCCCAAGGCAGAGGTTCAAGCTCCAAAAGGCCAGACAATTGCAGACCCAGCTGAGGCTCGGTCCCTAGACCAGGCCAGCGATACACATAGGCCATCTCGTGGACAAGGCATGTCTCCAGCATGGCGGAGGCCTCTCCACTCGTGACCGTAGGTGGCACCATCCGCCAGCTCCCTTACTTCTCAGACTTGGCAGGAGGCACAGGACTCAGTAAGGAATTCAGAGGTTGTAAAATCATCTTTCTCACTGAGGTCATGCCACCAGTGAGAATATCTGTCAGTGAGGAGGTCTGTGAATTCACAGGGACAAGAGGGGTTTTGTATCTTCTTGTTGTTGCTGAGATTAGTCATCCTAAACCTCCCCCCACAGTCACTCAGGGTTGGGGTTCTGTTCTCATCTCCTCCCTGAAAGCTGTTAAGTGTCTTAGCTTCCCGGCAACGTCTTACTTAGTCTAAAGGCATCAACAATCCCTCTTGTTAATATGGATAAAATTCAGCGTTGGAGGGCTTCTGTGACAAGTTCACACTCGGAAGCTTTCATGCTGATCACCACAGAAATTTCTCTCTACACATTGGTTAGGGCAGCAGCAGCAAGAGAGAAGCCCTCCATCAGCCTTCACCCCAGCACACATGATACGTGTGATAGGACACCTGGTATCCTGGCTCGTCCACTTAAAGAAGCAACCTAGACCGCTGGGGAGGGAGTGTCAAGATTATATATGTGATGCGCTCCACAAAAGATTACTTAATAGAGAAGACTACGTTCACCTAAGTGAAAAGAAATCTACACACATACGAGTACCAATCTTGAAACCCTAAAAAGACAAAAAAAAAAGTGGTGAGGTACATTTGTGGCGAGGCTCCAAAACACCTGGAGGAATGGAAACGCAGTCTGGCTGCAGTTGATCAGAAAGCCCGGCTCGCCCTTGTAAATTGCGTTCTTGGATCCAGTGGTAGTTCCTACATACAACGGCTCAGAGGGAGCCAAGGGGGCTTAAAAAGTCAGAAAACAGGCCCCCTACACTCCAGATGACTGGCCTTTTTGGAAAATGCTCAAAACTGTAGCAAAACTTAACTTTTCTCTCTCCCTTCCTTTCCCAGCTCCCTGACTTACCTACCTAAGAAGCCAAACTCTATAAGGTACGCTGGCATCTTCCATTCACCCTCCCAGGTCCACTCTCCTCCCCTCTCCACCCTTCCCTTTGTCCTGGGGCTAAACTTTATGGGATGACAAGGGCCTCTTGCTCTCTGGCCTCCTGTTAGGTTTGACCATTGGGAGGAACTGGGAGGGAATCAGAGGGTGGGAGAAGAGTGAGCTCGGGATATTTATTCTGCTGGTTCCCTCTGTGCCCAGGAGACAGGGTACCGTCCTGACACTGAGAGTAAACGATGTTCATCTAACACTAGTGGAGAGTACTGTTGCTCACCAATGCCCACACCCCTCTGCTTTGGCTCGATTACATTACCCAGCCTCCTGCATCTCCACGGGGCTCTACGACCAGTTCCTGCCTATGGAAGTGAGCTCTGTGGTCAGGAGATGGTTCCTCCCTATGCTCTTTCTCTCTTCCCTCATCTGCTGACTAGGTGCAGGGGGTGCAGAGGAGGACCCTGAGGTCCTACAGGATGGCTGTGCCTCTACAGAGAAACAGCCTGGTTCCCTGAATAACTCTGTGGAGCTAATCCCACCTGCTGACCCACATTAGACTGTGACATGAGCAAAAAGTGAACCTTTATTGTGTTCGCCTCTGAGACTTGGGGATTATTTGTTACAATAGCAGACTAATACCAGGATGGCTGTCCTCTTTTGCCTTTCATCTTCTCTGAATATGATTTGTCTTTAACCACCAAACTTCTAAGCTATACCTAATATTTCAGACAAGAACAACTCTTATGCCTATGACATTACTGGCTATAAAGTTTACTTGAAAGAGTTCGAGGCAATGAATTTGATAAGCAAACAAGGTACCAAAAGCTGCTGTCTTGGCACTTAAAAGCACTACTCACCCGCCGAGTGACGGTTGGATCTCTCTGTGCTTTGGAGATGAGGTGTCCGAGAAGAGTGTTGGTTCGGAGAAAACGCAGGCGGATGTTTGTTGCTTTGGTGAACTCCCTCAGGGTGTGAGAGAAAGTAAAATTTTTTGTGCCTGGACGACCATTTATCAAGGACACCACAACCTAAAAGAACCACACACACATAGAGGGGGAAAAAAGTCCTTTTATCAAAATTTAGCTGCAAGTAACTAAAAATAACTCACATGCCCCCAAACACTTACTTGGTTTCTTTGAGTCATTAGATGTTTCAAAACCTGGGCTCTCAGGTTTTATAAATCATTTCATTTACAAACCCTTTGTTCTATCACTGTCATTGTGGGGCTATAAACACTATGAAATGTTCAAAGGATAACACTAAAATCTACAAATATAAAGAAACAATTTTTGTCAAGCTGCATCAAAGAAACAAAGCTAAAGTAATCTAAAATCCCAAAAGAGGGTGAAAAAAGGAAGCCTTTGGATATAAAGTTGACAGTGAAGAGGACAAAAAAAAATCTATATAAAACCCAGGTTTCAATTTTTTTTTTTTTTTTTTTGGCCACACCACGCAGCATGTGAGATCTTACTTCCCTGACCAGGGATCGAACCGTGCCCCCTGCAGTGGAATCGTGAAGTCTTAACCACTGGACCGTCAGGTAAGTCCCCCAGGTTTTGTTTTAAAGCTTGAGGCGATGAAGTCCAAGTCCCAACCAGTTACTGAGACATGAAACACTGACCGATCACTGGAAGATACCAGATACAGCTGCTCAAGAAAGATCTCTCTACCTAAGGAGAATGAGACTGACACCCTTTAAAGAAGTTCATTTGAAACTCACTCCATGGGATGCTTCTCTGATTTTCCCCACTCTCTTTTCTCATCCTCCCTAACAACAGCCTGGCTGACTTCACAAGGACCACATGCAACCCCAATGAGACAGCAATTGTTTTCTCCCCTACAGATGATGCCCATCCTGCCAAAAAGGATCAGGGATTAGTTCTGCCACCAACCCCTCCTCTCCCCACTCTTACGGGAGGTAATGTGCTTGTGAAGCAGTGGGAGGGGTCTTCACCACAATCACCAGTGACCCACTTTCTAAATAGTCCACCAGAAAAAAGAGTTCAAGACCTGTGGGCCGTGAATCCAGAATCCTGAATTCCCAAGGAAAATTAGACCTCAAATAGAATTTGCAATGTTAATTATAACCTCAATTTAAAAAAAAAAGATTTCCAACCCAACTCAATCTGGGAGTCTTCGATGTGATTCCTTTCCATCTATGTTAGATTTCCTTGAAAGTGCAAGTTTCACAATTATGAAACATGTGGCATCTTCATGTTCATTTCTGAGTCTTATCTCTCAAGGCCTTCCAGATCTACTTACCTCACCATTCTCCAATGGCACGATCCGGGAATAATCAGTAGTACAAAGTACATCATCGTCTCGCGTGATCGCCCTATTTGCTTCCTGTCCAAACTGTTCCAAACAGTCTACTTTAGAATCTAGGAAGGAAACATGTTAATATTGTAAAATAAAATATTATCATCTTGCTGTAAATCTCTTAAGAAATCTTATGTTTACCTAAGAATATACATGAAAAGGGAAAGAACAGAGAAGCATTTAAGATTTTTAGACAGAAGCTTAGAATGAAATTCTTAATTCACGAAGGAAAATACCAAGCCATTTCAGGCCACGTGACTTTCAACAGAAATGTTTGGAGATGTGGTTCTAAATCCTCATTCCTCATTAGGCAAGTTTACCCTCTAAGGAGCATTCCTGGAAAACCCAATGCTTTTGTAAGCCAAATTCCTGTCCACCTCAATTTGTCACGGGGTTCAGAGACCCAGACATTCTTCATTAGTGAAGACAACAAGGTCAAGGTAAGTAATGTGAAAGGCAGGATCCATAAAGATGGAGCATAGTTCCTAATTCTACATGAAAGGAAATGGACTTGGACTTCCCTGGTGGCACAGTGGTTAAGACTCCACGGTCCCAATGCAGGGGGTCCGGGTTTGCTTCCTGGTCAGGGAACTAGATCCCACATGAATTGCCACAACTAAGAGCCCGCATGCTTCAACTAAGGAGCCCGCCTGCTGCAACTAAGACCCGGCACACCAAATAAATAAATAAATAAATAAAATAGTTTTAAAAATAGGGACTTCCCTGGTGGTGCAGTGGTTAAGAATCTGACTGCCAATGTAGGGGACACGGGTTGGATCCCTGGTCCAGGAAGATCCCACGTGCCGCGGAGCAACTAAGCCCGTAAGCCACAACTACTGAGCTCTCGTGCCACAACTACTGAAGCCCGTGCACTTAGAGCCTGTGCTCCACAAGAGAAGCCACCACAATGAGAAGCACACGCACTGCAACAAAGAGTAGCCCCTGCTCGCAGCAACTAGAGAAAGTCCACATGCAGCAACGAAGACCCAACGCAGCTAAAAATAAATAAATATAATAAATAAAATTTTTAATATATATATATTTTAAAAAAGGAAATGGACTGAAGCTACGGCCCAGTTATAGGTACACTGCTTCCCCCTAAATAGTAGCAAGAACCATTATCATAAGAGGTGTTTCAACCCCAGTTATACATGTGTATCCTTGGAATTCATGCAAATGTGCTTGAGAAATAGGGATGTTCCAAGGGTAACCTGGAAAGTTAAAATTGACCAGCCCCTAACTAGCCACACTGAGAGACTAATTTTCTACTTAAACCCACAGTCTTGATCTGCTGCCAATAATTCAAACCCCTCATAACATAGTAGGCTAGATTACTTACGAGCAAAATATTGCCAAGGTGAGTAGGTGCTTCCGAAGTCAACGGATCTTTCCAAGACCCAAAGATCAGGGCGAGGAGAATTTGCAAATTTGATTAAAATATAGGCCACCTGGAAAAGCTGATAAAGCAAAGGACATACAGTTACTCAAGTTGCCGCATCTGTCCACACCCTCCATCATCTCTATATGATGCTGGTTCCCAAGGCAACACATCTAGCCACACCTCTCCCAAGATCCAAATCCCATTTCTAACTGCCTACTGGACATCTCTAATTGGGTGCAGCCTCTCAAGCTTATCATGCTCAAAACCAAAATAATCATTTTTTCTCTTTCCACCGAATCTATACATTAATTTTTGTCACATCTTAATCATTATACCCTTGAATTTCAACCAGCCTACACAGCACCTTCAAGTCTGTACATTCAGAGAAGTCTGACGTCAAACAACAATCATCGTGGGCTAAGCTCTAACAGGAGCAAGAGCCGATAGTACAGCCCTGAGCGTCTCCCGGGAGTGACACAGCCCTGGTTCCAGATCTTGGAGAGCTCACGGCTGCAGAACTGAGACCTGAGCGGCTGCTTGGTAGAGTGTAGCACCTCCTTCTCCTGTGCCAGCTCCACTCACCCCCTCTTTTCCTGATTTCTCTCTCTCTTACTGATTTTCTTGTTCATCCTCATCACTCTTTGCCCATGGCCAGGACAATGCAAAGGTATGGGAGAGATGAAATGCGGCTTTGGTCCAGTTTCTTCATCCTCCCACTCTTGAATCCCAACATGCCTCCATGATGGACCCCAGGAGTCCCTGCAGTCCACTCCCACCGCTTTCTCTCAAAACTTATATCTGGCTTGACTTGTGAACCCTGAGAGTCTATATGCTTATCAAAGAGCCTAGTATGAGTTCATTGGTCATGACAATGAACATGGGTGTTAAACAAATCTGCTAACACGTTAAGAAGTGAGGATTATCCCCACCCCACACTCCCCAACCCCAAGGAAGAGATTCAACAGTGACTTTCAGAAGAAGACTCTGCCACCTTATTAACTAGCCCAGTAGAGCCATTTGAACAATGAGCTCATCTAGTTAGAGAGAGAGGCAGTACTCAGACCCTGTGGGATCCTTTTATTTCTTAGAGAAAAAAAAAATAAGGGATTTTCATCTTTATATTTTTCACGTACAATAGTATGGTAAGAGTCATATATATTTTTTAAAGTCTCAGAGCTACTAGTTGATTGTGAATGTTCCCAACTCGACACTAGAAGCCAAAATCTCTAGGACACTGGTTCTCAAATTTTAGTCTCAAGATACCTTCACATTTTTAATAATTATGGAGGACTTTAAAAGTTTTTCTTCATGTGGGCTATGTCTATTAATTAAGAAATACCATATTAAAAATTAAGGCTGAGAAATTTTAAAAATACATATTACTAATTCATTTAAAATAATAAACCATTACTTGTTAACATAAATACCATATTTTATGAAAAAAATACTATATTTTCCAAAACATAAAAATTATAGTGAGAAGAGTGGCTTTGATTTACATTTTTAAAATCTCTTTAAATGTCTGCCTTCATAGAAAACAGCTGGATTCTCATAGCCGCTTCTTCAGTTTGTTGTAATATGTTGTTTTGGTTGAAGTATTTGAAGAAAATCTGGCCTCCCATAGATCTGTAATAGGAAAAAGGACCTAAGAGCTTGTGGACCTCCTGAAAGGTCTTGGGAACCCATGGGTTCTCAAGCGCACTTTGAGAACCACTGATCTTGGTCACAGAGATTATCCTTTGCTCTAAGAAGCCCCTTTGCTTACTTCTCTGTGGAAGGAAGAATTGTCACACCAATTACTGAAAACCCTAAGTTCAGCCAGTTTTGTCTCAAACACTTGCTCTTTGATCTTGAAAAATCTGCTTCCCTGGGTTCAGATTAACGCTGTCAGAGTGTCTACCCATCCTTGGAAAAAAATGATCCAACCTCATGTAAAGTAGCAGGGTACAAAATTAATGCACAGAAATCTCTTGCATTCCTATACACTAATGACAAAAAATTTGAAAGAGAAATTAAGGAAACACTCCCATTTACCACTGCAACAAAGAGAATAAAATATCTAGGAATAAACTTACCTAAGTAGACAAAAGGCCTGTATGCAGAAAACTATAAGACACTGATGAAAGAAATCAAAGATGATACAAACAGATGGAGAGATATACCATGTTCTTGGATTGGAAGAATCAACATTGTGAAAATGACTGTACTACCCAATACAATCTACAGAGTCAATGCATCCCTATCAAACTACCAATGGCATTTTTCACAGAACTAGAACAAAAAAATTCACAATTTGTATGGAGACACAAAAGACCCCGAATAGTCAAAACAATCTTGAGAAAGAAAAACGGAACTGGAGGAATCAGGCTCCCTGACTTCAGACTATACTACAAAGCTACAGTAATCAAGACAGTATGGTACTGGCACAAAAACAGAAATATAGATCAATGGAACAAGATAGAAAGCCCAGAGATAAACCCACGCACATATGGTCACCTTATCTTTGATAAAGGAGGCAAGAATATACAATGGAGAAAAGACAGCCTCTTCAATAAGTGGTACTGAGAAAACTGCACAGCTACATGTAAAAGAATGAAATTAGAACACTTCCTAACACCATACACAAAAACAAACTCAGAATGGATTAAAGACCTAAATGTAAGGCCAGACACTACCAAACTCTTAGAGGAAAACATAGGCAGAACACTCCATGATATAAATCACAGCAAGATCCTTTTTGACCCAGCTCCTAGAGAAAGGGAGATAAAAACAAAAATAAAGAAATGGGACCTAATGAAACTTAAAAGCTTTTGCACAGCAAAGGAAACCATAAACAAGACAAAAAAGACAACCCTCAGAATGGGAGAAAATATTTGCAAATGAGGCAACTGACAAAGGATTAATCTCCAAAATATACAAGCAGCTCATGCAGCTCAATATCAAAAAAACAAACAACCCAATCCAAAAATGGGCAGAAGACCTAAACAGACATTTCTCCAAAGAAGATATACAGATTGCAAACAAACACATGAAAGGATGCTCAACATCACTAATCATTAGAGAAATGCAAATCAAAACCACAATGAGGTATCACCTCACACTGGTCAGAATGGCCATCATCAAAAAATCTACAAACAGTAAATGCTGGAGAGGGTGTGGAGAAAAGGGAACCCTCTTGCACTGTTGGTGGGAATGTAAATTGGTACAGCCACTATGAAGAACAGTATGGAGGGTCCTTAAAAAACTAAAAATAGAATTACCATATGACCCAGCAATCCCACTACTGGGCATATACCCTGAGAAAACCATAATTCAAAAAGAGACATGTACCACAATGTTCATTGCAGCGCTATTTACAATAGCCAGGACATGGAAGCAACCTAAGTGTCCATCAACAGATGAATGGAGAAAGAAGATGTGGCACATACATACAATGGAATATTACTCAGCCATAAGATGAAGCGAAATTGAGTTATTTGTAGTGAGGTGGATGGACCTAGAGTCTGTCATACAGAGTGAAGTAAGTCAGAAAGAGAAAAACAAATACTGTATGCTAACACATATATATGGAATCTAAAAAAAAAAAAAAAAAAGGTTCTGATGAACCTAGGGGCAGGACAGGAATAAAGACGCAGACATAGAGAATGGACTTGAGGACACGGGGAGGGGGAAGGGTAAGCTGGGACGAAGGGATGAAGTGAGAGAGTAGCATTGACATATATACACTCCTAAATGTAAAATAGATAGCTAGTGGGAAGCAGCTGCATAGCACAGGGAGGTCAGTTCGGTGGTTTGTGACCACATAGACGGGTGGGATAGGGAGGGTGGGAGGGAGATGTGAGAGGGAGGGGAGATGGGGATATATGTATACGTATAGCTGATTCACTTTGTTATACAGCAGAAACTAACACAACATTGTAAAGCAATTATACTCCAATAAAGATGCTACAAAAAAAAAGCTAGTTAGGAATTGTAAGGTACTCTGAAAACCATAAAGCAATACCTAAAGGAAGGAGAAATAATGTCCAGAATACATGTACCATTATTACATAGTGAAGGAATTCATAGGAAATCCAAAAACTCCCAGTTTAGAAAATCGGAACAAATATATTTCCCTTAAGACTGCACATCTCTCTTAGACCACATCAAAATAAGACTGCTTTTAGATATGTAAGAGAGAATACAAATGGAACATTTTTGGATACAGGAATCATTTAAAACATTCTTAATCTCTTCCATCAAAATCCTATAATCATAGCATGTCCCCTAAAAACCCTATATATTTAATAGTGTGTGACCTAATGGTTACTATGTTCTAGGTACTATGTCAAGCACCTCACAAACATTCTCACCATGAAAGTGGGATTTTATTAACCCCACTTTACAGATGAGGAAAGTGTGACTTCGAGAGGTGAAATAATGTGTCCACATCTTGCAGGTGTAAAAGTCCAGCACCTTTGTATATTCTACTCACTGATCATTAGCAATGCCACTGAACCTGATAGATACTTAATATTTAACCTGTTTCATCCTGGGGGAAAATAACTGTCAAAGAAGTTCCAAACATCATTATTTCCAAATATGCTAAAAGTCCATTACAGGGAGCCCAGAGGTAGGGAGCTATGTGATAATACATCTCAATGGTTATTTGAGCGCATTGGTTTCTAAAGCTGCACTTTCTGCTAGTACAAATCCCCATAAATGAAACAGTCTTGGTAGCTCAGAGGGAACCTCTCTTTGTTTTGTTTCATCCTGTTCTGCGATAACATGTGATCCCTTTAAAGCAGCACATCAGTTAAAAATCCCACATCTAGCAGCAAAGGGAGGCATGCCGCAGTGTGTCCCCTCTGCATGTTACATAAACCTGCCAACCGGACCTAATTTAACAAGCTCTGGGATTCCACCAACTCATCTTCCAGCACCTACCAGACAGGACTTTCCACTCCAAAATGCTTCCCTCCCATTTTCATCTTAGGAACTTGATTCTGAGATTCCTCAGCACAGGATTATGTGTCCTGACACTGGGAGGCTGCCTTTCATTCTTGCTGAGTCCATCTGCAGTGACAGACTCTGTTTCTCTCTCCCTACCACTGCGGTGCAACTTGCAGTGGCTTCTTGCCGAGCACTCCAGCTCTGCAGCCAATCTCCCCTCGATGTATAGCTTCAAAATGGTGCTGAGAGGCGGCCTCCGGAGTGGGTTCACAGTGGGTTCACGCGTGTTAAACCAACAGGTATGGATTTATTCTCTTCTACTTGATAATTTTAAATGCTGTGCCTTCTAAATGGCTCCTTCTGTTAAACCCCTGTTATCAGTGACTTATGTTTGCTCTTTGATCACTCAACATACTTCAAAGCACGCCTGAGTGACACTTGAGACTCATGGATGTAAATGAGGGCCCTTTACGAAACAAGAAAGCACCAGGCAATGGAGTCACTAGTAGCAGAAAAGCAAAGGCCAAGTTGTGCATTTTCGGAGAAATAACGTTTGGGAGTTAAGGTAAGGAGGGAAAAGTGACCGAGAAGGACTGAGTTGTCATCCTCTCTCCACATGCTTCTGAAACAAGCTAAAGATGGCTTGAACTTTGCCGATGAGCATTTAGATGGAGGTACAAAGTAGTCTTTCAAATAATGTTTTAATGAAGCAGATAATAATCATAAAAGGTGCAGCAAGAGGTACTTTGACTTCCAAAGCCTTCAGGGGGAGCAGGTGAGACAAGCCAGCCCTTTCTGATCCTCAAGCTCGTCATGCTGAAGCCTCTGAGAGTCCAGCTCCTACAGCCCAGCATCTATTTCATTCCATGGCCTTCCCAGATGCAGGTAGTAGCTGTTCAATAAACGCCATGAATGAATGGATGAATATTAAAGTTGTGCAGTCACCACCAAGTTTGGGAAGTGGGCACCAGTTAGCACCGTTGGGTGCCATGCTCGGTGGTGGACTGCTAATGGCAGAGGAGAATCAACTCCTGGTGGCACATCTTTGCTCTGCCACCCACCAGCCATGTGACTCTAAGTCCATCACTAAAGCATTTTGCGACTTTATTTCCTTGTCCATAAAATAATAACATAAAACAATCAAAAAAGATATTTAAGTACATAGGTGAGGGACAGTAATATCCACTTCATACAAATTTTACATCCTCCATCTAAAAGAGCACTTACTATGCTCTGTGGCATATATGTGTTTTCATATGTCATCTCCACTAGACTTACATCTTTGTGTCTCAATCACTCCTGTTTCCTCAGAGTAGATGCTTAATAAATGTCATTGAATTGAAATGAAACTTAATAAATGGGACATGTGAAACTGCAAAATATTATGCACATGTATTTAAAGTCACATCCAAAATTAGCTTCTTACTCAACTAAACAGCACTCTCTCCTCCAAAAGAGTCTAAGTTATAATGTGAAATAAATCTATTATCATAGCCTTATAATTTGATAAACATACTGTTCCACAATGCAGTGTTTCCTGATTTGCTTCTTCCAACTTTTTATTTTGCATAATTTTCAAACCTATAGGAAAGCTCAAAGAACAGTACAATGAATATCCCTACACTTTTCGCTTAGATTCACCAAATGTTAACATTTTGCCACATTTGTACTTTCTCTCTCTCTCTCTGTCTACACACATACACACCTTTTTTTAACCTTTGAAAGCAAGTTTCAGACATCATTATGCTTCAACCCTAAATATTTCACCATGTACCTCCCAAGAACATGGACATTTCTTCTACATAAACTCAACATTTTGATGCCTAGGAACTCTTACCATTCATACAAAAATCTTATGTAACACACTGTACATATTAGAATTACCCTGATTCTGTTAACACCGCCCATTGCATTTTTCCAATCCGGGATGCAATCAAGGATTATATATAGCATTTACTTGCCAAGTCTCTTGTCTCCTTTAATCTAGAGCAGTCCTCCCACGATTTTTCTTTCCTGACATTGGCATCTTTCCACAACAGAATGTTCCCCCATCTGAATGTGTTTGATTATTTTCTCATCATCTGATTCAGGGTAAACATTTTGGCAGGATTACTACCCATGGGACATCGTCTTCTCATGGCATCACGCCAGGGAGCACGGGATGCCAGGTTGTCCTGTTATCAGTGATGTTATGTTTGATCACTTGCTTGAGAAGATGTCCACCAGATTTCCCCTTTACAAAGTTATCTTTCTACCTTTGTCATTAATAAGTAACCCATGGAGAGACATTTTGAAACACTTATTTTTATTAACTAAATTACAAACGTTCCTGCTATCCATGTAAAAATACAAATAAGAGTTAAGAAAAATAAGTCCCAAGATACGTAATCAAACAGTTATAGTTCCTTTAAGGCTGATGCCCATTTGAAGAACTTATCTAATGAGCTAATTTTATAAAAACTTTCTAAAATATTTATTTGGTTGTACTGGGTCTTAGTTGCAGGCTGGCTCCTTAGTTGTGGCATGCAAACTCTTAGTTGCAGCATGCATGTGGGATCTAGTTCCCTGACTAGGGATTGAACCTGGGCCACCTGCACTAAGAGCATGGAGTCTTAACCACTGCACCATCAGGGAAGTCCCTATAGAAACTTTTTAATTGAGAAGGAAATATGCAGGTCAAGTGGAATTAAACTCCGTTTTAGTAAACTTGTTTGAAAACTTCTTATAAAATGAAGTACAATCCTCATTAAACAATCAAGGCCAGTGATGAAAATATGACTCAGCTGGCCTGAAAAAGGATCCTTTTAATCCTGGTGCAAAGAGCACATCGGCCAATGGCTTGGCGAGGGCACTTCTTTCGGGTTTATCATCACCCTGTCCTATAAAACCCAGAACTTGGCACCATCAAAAAGAGAATGCTTAGGAGGAAAGTCACTGTGTCCTTCAGGTCCTCTTACTGTTTCCCAAAAGCACCTGCTCACCGTTGAGGGAAAGTCGATCATTCCAGAAACTTACAGGAAGGGACTCAAGAGGTCCCAGGTCAATCTCTCAACCTTCACCCTAGCATCTCCTTTTGAGAGGAAAGGAGATCCATTGCATTGCTAAGTTCTGGCCACTAAATGTTTCCTCGCTGTCCTGAAAACTTTTTCTCATAATTCCCCTACCTACCCTTTGGGGTAGCACAGATTTCTACCATTTATCCCACATGACAGCCTGCCCAGAATTTAAATACCAACACCACATTTCCCTAGGTTCTTTTTTTTTTTTTTTAACATCTTTATTGGAGTATAATTGCTTTACAATGGTGTGTTAGTTTCTGCTTTATAACAAACTGAATCAGTTATACATATACATATGTTCCCATATCTCTTCCCTCTTGCATCTCCCTCCCTCCCTCCCTCCCTATCCCACCCCTCTAGGTGGTCACAAAGCACCGAGCTGATCTCCCTGTGCTATGCGACTGCTTCCCACTAGCTATCTGTTTTACATTTCGTAGTGTATATATGTCCATGCCACTCTCTCACCCTGTCACATCTTACCCTTCCCCCTCCCCATATCCCCAAGTCCATTCTCTAGTAGGTCTGTGTCTTTATTCCCGTCTTGCCACTAGGTTCTTCATGACCTTTTTTTTTTTTTTCCTTAGATTCCATATATATGTCTTAGCATACTGTATTTGTTTTTCTCTTTCTGACTTACTTCACTCTGTATGACAGCCTCTAACTCCATCCACCTCACTACAAATACCTCCATCTCGTTTCTTTTTATGGCTGAGTAATATTCCATTGTATATATGTGCCACATCTTCTTTATCCATTCATCCGATGATGGACACTTAGATTGCTTCCATGTCCTGGCTATTGTAAATAGAGCTGCAATGAACATTTTGGTACATGACTCCTTTTGACCTATGGTTTTCTCAGGGTATATGCCCAGTAGTGGGATTGCTGGGTCGTATGGTAGTTCTATTTTTAGTTTTTTAAGGAACCTCTATACTGTTCTCCACAGTGGCTGTATCAATTTACATTCCCACCAACAGTGCAAGAGGGTTCCCTTTTCTCCACACCCTCTCCAGCATTTATTGTTTCTAGATTTTTTGATGATGGCCATTCTGACCGGTGTGAGATGATATCTCATTGTAGTTTTGATTTGCATTTCTCTAATGATTAATGATGTTGAGCATTCTTTCATGTGTCTGTTTGCAATCTGTATATCTTCTTTGGAGAAATGTCTTTTTAGGTCTTCTGCCCATTTTTGGATTGGGTTGTTTGTTTTTTTGTTGTTGAGCTGCATGAGCTGCTTGTAAATCTTGGAGATTAATCCTTTGTCAGTTGCTTCATTTGCAAATATTTTCTCCCATTCTGAGGGTTGTCTTTTGGTCTTGTTTATGGTTTCCTTTGCTGTGCAAAAGCTTTTAAGTTTCATTAGGTCCCATTTGTTTATTTGTGCTTTTATTTCCATTTCTCTAGGAGCTGGGTCAAAAAGGATCTTGCTGTGATTTATGTCATAGAGTGTTCTGCCTATGTTTTCCTCTAAGAGTTTGATAGTGTCTGGCCTTACATTTAGGTCTTTAATCCATTTTGAGTTTATTTTTGTGTATGGTGTTAGGGAGTGTTCTAATTTCATACTTCTACATGTACCTGTCCAGTTTTCCCAGCACCACTTATTGAAGAGGCTGTCTTTTCTCCACTGTATATGCTTGCCTCCTTTATCAAAGATAAGGTGACCATATGTGCATGGGTTTATCTCTGGGCTTTCTATCCTGCTCCATTGATCTATGTTTCTGTTTTTTTGTTTGTTTGTTTGTTTTGTTTTGTTTTTAATTTTATTTATTTATTTATTTTTATTTATTTATGGCTGTGTTGAGTCTTCGTTTCTGTGCGAGGGCTTTCTCTAATTGCGGCAAGCGGGGGCCACTCCTCATCGCGGTGCGCGGGCCTCTCACTATCGCGGCCTCTCTTGTTGCGGAGCACAGGCTCCAGACGCGCAGGCTCAGCAATCGTGGCTCACGGGCCCAGTTGTTCCACGGCATGTGGGATCCTCCCAGACCAGGGCTCGAACCCGTGTCCCCTGCACTGGCAGGCAGATTCTCAACCACTGCACCACCAGGGAAGCCCTATGTTTCTGTTTTTGTGCCAGAACCAAACTGTCTTGATTACTGTAGCTTTGTAATATAGTCTGAAGTCAGGGAGCCTGATTCCTCCAGCTCCATTTTTCGTTCTCAAGATTGCTTTGGTTATTCGGGGTCTTTTGTGTTTCCATACAAATTGTGAAATTTTTTGTTCTAGTTCTGTCAAAAATGCCAGTGGTAGTTTGATAGGGATTGCATTGAATCTTAAGGAATTAAGATTCAAGTCATCAGGAGGCAAGGATTAGGGTAGAAACTGGAAAGGGGAAGAGAATTAAGGTACCTTGCTTCCTCATTAAAAATAACTACAATAACCTGAGAAATAAAAATCCTGAACCAAAATCAAGTCTAAAGATTTGGATTACTCCAATAACTTGGAAAATGACAAGCCTGCTATTTTTTAAGGAAGATTTCAAGAAAAAAATCAAAAGACAAGGAGAAGGTGAAACATTTGCATCTATATTTTATGATGACTGATGACTTCTTAACTCTGGAGGAAAAAAGTGATTGAAGACATATAGCATGGTTTTCAGTCCTTGTGGACGTTATTATTCCCCAAGTAGACTCAAAGGGCAGAGCTTGAAACTAACATATGTTACTCAAGAGCATTTTATCCACAACTAACAATTTACAGATAGATTTGGTGGTGATTTTAAATAAGTTGAAGCCTATTGGAATCCAAGAACTGAGCTCAATTTCACAATGAAGTCTAATATTTTATCCAATGCTTTACAGCTACACTGAACTGTCACGGATTTTTTTTTTTTTTTTGTCCAGGACCTGAGTCTCCCTATAAAACTCACTTTCCCTCATCCACGCTTTTTTTTTTTTTTCTGCTAATTTATAATAAAATTGGGTAGGACGTTTAGTTCACTCACTGAACTGATAAAGAGCCTAAGAATTTGTCTGACAAACTATACAGGACAAGGGAAATGATAACCTTGTTCTTCCAAGGCAAAGAAATTTAACTAACTCAACTTTCGTAACGAGCAAACCAAGTTATCTAATTCCTCCTTTAATCTATCTAAATTTTTCTAACTCAACAACTCCTAAAAAATATATTGATTTCTACAGGTGACTCACACCGTGATAAAGTTCAGCAAAGTATTGCTCAATGAGGATTTACCCTAAATCAGATTCTAAATGATGTTATTTATCATCACTTTTCATAAATGAGTCCACATCCTTCATAATGTTCCAGCCCTCCTCTTGGCCAGTATCTTTCTCCCTAAACGGTATTCTCATTTCTAGCCTGCACTCATAATGGTCCTTTCCTAATTTTAGTCACATCTCTTCCTTTCTCCCTGTGACATCTTTCCTGAGATTCAGCATCCATGGCTAAATCAGAATGTTACCTAAGGCTAAAATTTTCCTTTTGGCTGTGTTTCCAATGCTCTTATTAATGGCGGGGCACTTCGGAGACCTTTTTGACAATAGCTGTGCATATCTGTAAGGCATAATGCTGGTCACTTAAATGGACTCAGCATATTCATTTTTATTAGTCAGCTTTTCTTTTTTTTTTTTTTTTTGGAATGAGCTTTAGGCTGAAGTGTGGTTTCAAATCAGCTGGGCTATAGATTAAATATTCGTCTTAGAACTTGCCCTTTGGCCAAAAGCTGTCCTTACTTTCTGAACACTAAATCCCCTAGCGTGGCAGTTCTCTAAATGGATGGTATCACCATCTGGGGTATTTTATTGGTTGTCGCAATAACAAACCCAAATAAGGAGAGAGACCATGCACCTGAAGAGGCATCAACCTCCACCCTGAGAAAGATCACTGCCAGTTCTGGGTGAGGAGGCTGGAGAAAGGGTCCTGTTGGTGGTTTTGTCTTTTGTCTGCTGGATTTTTGAAGATCCAAATGCCCTTCCCACCTTATGAATCCTGCTGGGAACAGAATGCACCTCCACCTTTAGAAGCTGAAAATGCCAGTTTTTCCAGCTCTCCTGGCAGGTAAGGCGGCACGGGTACCTGACCCAGGCTCAGTGAATTGGACGTCTCCTTCTGAGATTTTGCATCTAGAGCAAATGATACAAAAAGGCAGGGACACGGAAGAATTGTTTCTAGAAGCAACAAATATGGCAGCCCCCTCTGGCTTCTGGGGACAGTGGTTGATCCCAGCAGGGACATACTGAGTCCAGGATCCGGGCTGACTGTGTCATCACCAGCTGCAGCAACCAGCGTTCAGCCACAGCTCTGTCCTCGCAGATGGACCTGTGATTCTGACTGTGCTGCCTCCTTTGCTTCTGCCCATTTCCTGAACCTGATTCTCTACGATCCTTAGACCCTCACCCACTACCCCACGTCCTCTCCTTCCACCCTCAAAGGTGACTTTTTCTCTTTCACCAGTGAAATTAGAACTATCGAAAAGGAATCCCTTGCCTTCCCATCCCAAATCCATGAGCACTTTTGCATCTGCACTTCCTCCTCCCTTCCCTCTGGACCAATGGAACAGGAGCCCCCTCCCTCTGCGCTCTGGATCTCATTCCCTTTCTGCCTTCTCTTGGATCCTTCCCATCAGCTTTTACCTTATGTATTTATTTTTCAATTAAAGTACAGTTGACTTACAATATTCTATTAGTTTCAGGTGTACAACATAATGATTCAATACTTTTATAGATTATATTCCTTATAAAGTTATTATAAAATATTGACTATATTCCCTATGTTGCACCTTACACCTTTGATTGTTATTTATTTTATACCCAGTAGTTTGTACCTCTTAATCCCCTTTTCCTATCTTGCCCTTACCCCACCCCCTTCCCAACGGTAACCACTAGTTTATTCTCTGTATATGTGAATCTGTTTCTATTTTATTATATTCACTCGTTTCATTTTTTAGACTCCAACTATTAGTGAAAACATATAGTATTTGTCTTTCTCTGTCTGACTTATCTCACTAAGCATAATACCCTCCAGCCATCAGCTTTCAAATGACTCTTCCATCCGAAGTCAAGAAAATTCCTCTCCTTCCATCCAAATCCTCCTCTAGGTCCACCTACCTCCTTCTTCCCGATTCAGCCACACTTCAGCAAAGGGTGGAGTATCCCCCTTCCTCACCTCTCCTCTAGGTCACCCAGAGTTCAGTTCTCAGACTTCTCTCACCTCACTCCACACAATGTCCATCTTACACCACTGACTCCCAATTTATACCTGTAGCCCAGACTTCTCACATAAACTTCAGACCCAACAGCCTCGTTAATCTCCACTTGAGATATCTCACCACCACCTCAACTCAATGTGACCCAACTGAAGCCTCATCCTGGCCCTCTGGAGCCTGCTGATTCCTGTGGAAACTGTAGGTCTCAATGCAGCTTTCCCCCTCTTCAGTGAGATATCTGTGTTTGATGCTTCCTGGAACACTGTACTTTTCCTATAAAACACCCATCCCAAGAGTAATTAAATAAATACTCCTGGCTCGAGTGCACATGACCTGTAAATACAGGATGTGAGCTTGATTATCCTGCCCACTCACGAACTGCAGCAGGAATGCTCTGGCTACACGTAGCTGTAGGCCAGGCCAGGGCCCGCACTTGGCCTGGATCAGGGTGATGCTGGTAGTCGGCCAAAACCCTAAGGATTGCACTTACTTGGCAAAAAACAGGATGCTCAAAGTCACTTTCACTGTGATAAAAAGGTGCATCCCCAGCTGAACTCTCGGATCTGGACATGAGATGGCCTCCTGTGTCCCAAATGCTCCCACTTAATGCTCTGGCTCCCGCAAGGACCCCGAGCAGGCATCCTTCATAGCAGGGCGAATGGGGAGGCCTGGGTGTGAAGGGTCAGAGTGGGGTGGGTGAGGGACAGTGGCTGCGCAGCGGAGAGCAGTGTGGCCGGGCTGACGGGCATCAGGAGAACTGGAGAGTCCTGTGCCTGGCTCAGAATCAGTGGGGAACCACATGACCTTGGGTGAGTGAGCTGAACTTTGAGCCTCAGTTTCCTGAAATCCAGCTCCTCCGGGCAAGACACTGTTAGGAACTAGGGCAGGGATTCAAGCCCGCCCCAGAGGGGATGAGAAGCGGAACACGAGCCAGGGAAGTGGGCAGGGCAGCCAGACAGATCCTCCACCGCAGGTGGGTTAAAAGGAAGAACAGGGCTAATCAGCTCCAGGCACGCCTGGTGGGCAGGGGCACAGCACACACCCACTCTGCCCACTGGCGGAGAAGGGGACTGACGTGGGAAAAACACCTTAAGTGCCAGCAGGAACCATCCCACTAAAAGCAATCTGGCCACCTTGCCAGGAATGGGGTCTGGATCTGAAGATGGTAGATGGGGGTGAGCGGCCAGGCTCCGGAAAGGAGAGTCTGGAGCTGGAGGGTGGGTGGAGCCCCAAAGTTCCATCATCCAAATGCCACACAATGGCCTGCCCACCCCCTCACTTCCTGGGGGTCCACTTCTGCCCCTCCCCCACTCTCTTACTCCCTGGTCTTTCTTTCCCAATCCGGGGCCCCTTTTCTCCCCATACCCCAGAAGCTACCCAGAGCGGGGAGGATTATACCATAATGTTTATACCACCCGTCTTGCAAATGTGCAATATGACACTATTATAGCTACACTAGGGACTAAGTGGGTTTTAAGGCATAGCTTAGAGCTCCTTATTTATAAATTTTTCTGGGAAAAAAAATGCAAAATAAGTTCTAAATATCTGATGTTAACTTTTGGTGCACCTCATTTACACCCATATATGACTCCCCCAGGCAATATTCTATTAAATAAAATCAACGTGAAAGACAATCTAACTAATGACCATACAAATACCAACCATGTAGTGGTGAGAGGCAAGGAAACAGATACGCAGACACTATCAATGAACCTTCATAACATGAACATAACATGGCCAGTGTTGGGGCCAGAATGTCTCGCTCCAGGTTCTGAGCTGTGCAATCTGGGCGATTCCCTTCATCTTTTTATGCCTTGGTACCCTCATGTGTAAAAAGGAATAATAAGAGTACTTAAAGTGGGAGTGTTTGAAAGGGCCCAATAAAAAGCATCCCTCTTCCCTATCTGGCTCAGAACCAAATGAGAAGTAAGACAAAGGAAGAAGGGCGATGGGGACAAAATATCGCCTTTATTTCTGGTGAAGCTTATATTGGAGGACACAGGTTGTGTCTGTTGACGGTGACCGCCAGGTGAGATGTCCCGGGCGGGTGGTTCATGTGGCTCAGGCAGGAGAAGCAGAGAAGGGCATGTGCCCGCCTCTGGACACCTGCTCTCAAGGGACAGGACAGAGCCGTGCATGACCAGCTCCTGATTCACACTCACCACCCAGAAGAGGGGCCAGATAGAGGCTGGCAGCGTGGCCCAGGTGGAGGGAGGAATGTCGGTGACCACGCCCCACAGAGGGCTGGTGTGAGGGGTAAAAGAGCCGATGCCCGGACAGCACTCAGCACAGAGCCCGGCACATGTGAGGACCTAACCCGTGGAAGTGAGTGCGTCTTAAGGGCACAAGTGTGTTTCAGATTAAGTAGCAAAGATGTTAGAACAGATGCTTGCCAAGGGCCAGGGCACAGGAGTGGGAATTGAGGATGACAGGGGAAATAGAAGAATAAAGCACGAGAGGGGCACAGCTCATAACATGCTGTGCGCTCACCTCCAAGTGGGGACCATATCTCTAAAATCCTCCAACGACTGCTTCCCAAGGAGATAAGACAATACAAAGCTAAATGGAACATCAGCCTTTAGTCATCACAAAATATATATTGCCTCCTGTCCTGGTCAAGTGACTTGGCAAAAATCTCAAGGAACCATTCGAAATGTCCACGAGCACCATGCGTCCTGGTTCCAGGCTGGCAGCAGGAGTGGCCTCTTGTTCAGGAGGCGGGGAGATGCCCTGACCGGGGTGATCCTTATAAATGCAGACACCAGCGTGCACAGGCACCCCAGAAGGAATTGTTTTCTTGTGGTTTGGGCCGCCAGTAATGGAGAGGGTTTTTTTCTCCTCATTCCCACTGGCTAAGACACGTGGGTCCCGTCACTGCCAGACTTTCAAGGAAAGAGAGCTGCTTCCACTTGAACTGCAATTCAACTAATGGGCCCCAGGGAATAAATCCACCCCAAATTTGGGAAAACACTCTGAGCTTGAAACTATCCATTTGGATGGCTCGATCCTGCTCCTGCCTTACATCTCCATGACCTTGTAACCTCTGGCACCTTCCTTTCTCAGTGTTCCTTTCAGGGTGGCAAGACCTTTCCATGAGCCAAGCCTGCGACTGGTCACTTCTTGAAACTGCTGGTTCAGGTGGGAGGGCACAAAGGCCTGAGGATGGGCACGTGGGGCTATCTCGTCATTAGAATCGAAGTTTCTGTTTAGGGACTTCTAAAAGGAAATCCTTGCTTTTTTCTCCCCCATTCCAGGAATGAGGGAAGTTCTGTGCACCTGCCTTTTGCTTTACAGTTAAGGACTTGAAAATGGTTAGAGAGTCACAGTCATTAGAACGGAGCCTGGTCCATCGTGGTGGGCTGGTTGCATTGCAGTGGCAACACCAAAATCTCAGTGGTTCAAAACTATACATCTGTTCGTATCTCGTCCGTGCGACACGTCTCTTCAGGGTGGACCCCACTCCATGTCCTCCTCACACAGGGACACAGACCAATGGAGTCCGTATGTCTGGAACGCCACTGAGGCAGGAAGCGGATGTGGTATGTCATGCACCAAGGCTGGTCCTGCCCCCAAACTTTCCTTCCAAGACACAGGCAGGTGCGGCCCTGTCTTGAGCCTGGAAGAAGAACTGGGAATCCTGCTGAGCCAGGAACGCAGAGGTGCTGACGCTGAGAGGACCCTGGTCCAGGCCAATTTGGCCCTGCTCTTCCTGCTAAGTCGGAAATTAATGGTGGTGGAGGTTGAGATTTCAAAGGGGTTGGGCTCTTTCTTTTATCACCCAGGCTGCCTACAGTGGCCACAGAGGACGACAGTGGCTGAGAGAAGACAAGATCAATTCTGGACATTCGGCCAAACTAGGGGCAAAATGTCACTGCTGCACCCTCAGACTTAGGTGTGCGTTAGAAGCCCCTGGGGGTGTGTCACAGTGAAGATTCCCAGGCTACAATTCGAGACATTCCAGTTCAGTAGGTCTGCAGTGAGGCCTAGAAACAGGGCCAGCTGTACAATTTGCAGAGCTCAGAGCAAAATGAAAACACAGGGGTCCTTGGTTAAAGGCAGGAAAAAAGTGCTTTTAAAGCTACTAAAATATGCTTTTTCCTTTCTTCCACAGTTTCTCTCTTGACCTACCATGGTAACTTGTATTTGCTATTTAATGTTGCACTCCCTTGGTCAAGGGACCCCACAGGGACCCCACTCTGCCGCTGGCTGTGCACACGCCAGGATCCCCTCCCGATCGCTGCTGGGTTGACGTGACGCACCGTGCCTTGGTCAAGGGTAAAGTCAATCTCCCCTTCCCTCCCCTTCTCACGGGCCCACCGCCCAACCCACACAGACAGACGATCCCCAAGGGATTGGAACCTCCACACTGGGATGAGCTTGGTACCCGGATGCAGGATGGACAAGAGGCTCGTCCCTGTCAAGTCGCCCGTCGCTCTGCTAGCTTGGGATGGCGATAGCACCGCCCTGCCCCTCCTCCTCACGGTGTGCATGCAGCCAACCTTCCTGCTCCCAGACCCCAGCCAAAGGGTGGCAGGGTGGGCAGGGAGGAAGAGGATTGGAGGAATCGAGGCACCGGGACTTGGGGCAGCAGGTGGCCTAGAACCTGTCTGGGAGGCAGGATGGCCCATGAGGCAGCACACAGTCCGTGATGGACTGGACTTCATTCGCGAAACACAAACTCAAACATAAAGTTATTAAGGATTTCAAGACGGCATGAAGCCCCAAGCTTGGGTCCCCCTTCTTAGCACAGGGATTCAAGGACCAACTTTGAGAAGCACTGACTTAAAGACAGACTGACACAGTTGAAGCAGGTAATCAAGACAGGTCCCAGCACCCAGGAGAGGGACAAAAGGGTTGCAACTCTGAGAGCTGGTGCCGCTCCAGGCAGGAAGTCTCCCCGTGTTCTAGAATTAGATATCAGGGTCCCAGCCACAGACTACAGGCTCTCAGATAACTGATGAAAGAGAACAAGACTCTCAAGATCCAGAGAGATCATCGTGACGAACTCGTAGGGTAACCAGCCATTCTGGTTTGCCTGGGACTGTCCTGGTTTTAGTAACAAAAATCCTGCATCCCGGAAAAGCCCTTAGTCGCCAGCAAAGTGGGACGGTTGGTCATGTTATGACCAGGCCTAGTACTGACCCAACGAACTCCTTTTTATCTTTGAAAGACCAGTGGAAAGGCTGCTGCCTTGTGAAATCTTCCCCTCACACCCCCAAGCAGAGGTCGTAGCTCCCTCCGTGGTGGTTACACTTCTCAGGGTGCACGCTGATTCTGCATTCGTGCATTTGACTCCCCAAGAAGCACGTGAAATCCCAGAGTTTTATGTGAATATACCGGAGGTATCCTGTCATAAATGCCGGGGAAGGAGAAGAGAGGTGAAGAGGACCCCTTTGCTAAGGTGTGACGTGGGGACCTGATGGTAGTGGGGCCCCAAGACAGCTCAAGGCCAACCAAGTGCGGTCCCCGAGCTAGAAACCCGGGCTCCTCCGCTTTGCTCGCTGGCCTGTGGCTCAGTCCACAACCTGAAGCTCTATCTGCTGGGATTAGTGCCCCAAGGTTGAGGAAATGCAGGGCCACAAAACAGGAAAACGGAGCAGGTGGCTGCAGTCACAGGAAGAAGAGGGAGAGGTGACACCTGTGAGAAGGATTCGTCAAGTCGAATTATTACAATAATAGTAAGGAGGAGGGAGAGAAAAACTAGCATTTGTTGAAGATTTATGATGTGCCGGGTACTAATGCCCCTGTGTTTCAGTAGCCTTTACAATAACCCTAGTGTTTTGGTACTAATATTCTCTCTACTTCATAGATGCAGAAACTAAAGTTTGCAGAAGACGCGGAACGTGTTTACGGTCACAGAGAGTCGGTGACAAAGCCAGGACTCAAACACAGGTCTGATTCCAAAGCCCAGGCTGTTATGCAGTTAGCTGTGCGGACAGCCACAGGGCCAGACGGGGCCAAAGGAGGAGTGTGGTCCTTTCTTCAAGGAGTCATTCCTCCCTGGTTGTCCTGCCAGAGCCAGAAGTTGCCGCACAGCCTGATTTTCTGACCCTGTGCGTACCTTGCCCAAGAAAGCCAGTAACAGGAGGAACACAAAGAGTTACCTGGCTGTGCGGATGTTTGCCTCAGTCTCCAGGTCTTTGTGTCCCTAGCATAGTGTCTGTTATCACTGGCGACGGGAGGCTTTGTCCCCCGCCCCGCACCTCATCTTCTCCACTGCCCGCCCTGCTTCTGGCTCAGCCTACGCCCTGCTCTTCACTCCCCAGGGAGGCCGGCTGATGAGCAGAGAGTGCTTCCGGCCCCTCCCTGCTCAGACTGTGGCCCCCAGGCCCGCACCAGGCATCACCGGGAGCATCTCAGAAATGCAGAATCCAGAGGCACGCCTGCAACTTCTGAGTCAGACCTGTCATTTGAAGAGATGATTCAGATGTACATCCAAGTCGAGAAGCACTGGCCCAGCCCACAATGTATGTCCTTTTTTCCATCAGGCGCACATTGCCAGCGCTGTTCTTTCTCCTGTGGAAACCCAGCCTCAAGTGAGTTTTAAGTCAATGTATTACCTCTCCCAACAGCATTAGCCTTTTAACAGCTTTATCCTCAGTGAAAGGAATTCCAGGGGTGGGTGGACAGACTGCTCTACGCCCTGAAATCACACCATGCCCACAGCCGCCAAACCATCTCCATAGAAAGCTGGCCCAGTTTTTCCAGCGATGGACTATGTCTTCTCCATGCTATGAGTACAGACCAGTTGGGGGACAAAATAAGTATTTCAGGTAGCCAAATTACAAGCTAATTGTGCAAGTCTATCTTCTCTAGGATAATATGTCGAGCAAGAAATTTCAGCAAAGAACATGCTTTATTAAAGAAGCTCCAATTGTTCTCCAAAGTAAGCAATAACTCTTAGCAAGAGTAGCAATAATGGTAGGAAGAGGTACAACGTGGGTGAGAAGGGGTCTTTGGAAAGAATGCCTTGAGGAGGTGTTATGAGTCATGATATGCATGCTGAGGATAAATCCCTATATATTTAGAAATGAACCCTCTCTCAGCTGTCAGCACACACATTATTATCCTACTGTCACTGGAAACATTTGGGGGCAAAAGAAAAAATATTTGGGAATGAAATAGTACAATAGCTAATGAGGCCTTATAATTAAAGGATATATTTGCTCAAGGGAAAAAGAACATATCATGTCAGTTCTGAAAGGAAATAGCTTAGTAAAAGCAGGTTCTTTGTCAGTTACGTATTGTAAAAGGAAAATTATAACCTGGCATGCTCTTCAGACAGCATTTAATGCTTGGTCATTCTGCTTGACTCTGAGCTTCTCTGTGACAATCCACTTAAAAAGAAGAAGAATTGAAAACTGAACCTTAGCCAGCCTACAAAGTCTGACTGTTTTCTATAGAATCTCACTGTACTTCTCAAAATGACTCAGAAATATCATTAACACTATAAAATAAGAAATGCTTCTATATGAATATACAAATCTTTCAGGCTTAGAATAACCATGAAGTCAGGTAAAAATACGTCTTGACAGTTTATTCTAAGTGTTAACCAAATGTATGACTGGAATGAAAACAGCGATTATATTTTTACTGTTTCATCAATATACTGTTTGTCTTCATCTACATCCCATTTTGTTTAAGAAAAAAGGGTTGGGAGGGATTTAGAACCCTAAATCCTAAAGGATGTACAGAAAACAGCAATATGAAATTACCCAAGAGCAAAAACAAACAAACAAAAGGAGTGAAAGGAAAATGATCAATAGGGATGAAATCTTGAGCCCACAGTGAAGTTTGCACACAAAATACGGGTCATGAAGTTCTATACACTTGCACAGTGTGGCCATAAATTTGCTTTTAGTAGCCAATATAAATAGGGAAACAGGATCCCAGTGTCCATATGTTCTGTTTAGTTTTGTTTTTTAATGCCCCCAAAGAAGCACAATTATTTCAGGGACTAAAGGGATTTCTCAAATGGATCTTCTTAGGGGAACACTCTGGAAGGTGATGGACAACATCCTGAGAGAGGGACATGGTTCTAACCAAACACCCCCCCCCGGGGGGGCCACAGAGGCTCATAGAACCGGAGCAGGGACAGAACGGGAGCATCACATGCAACATCATCCCACAGCACCTAAGGGCGGCTCTGCAGCCAGACTGCACAGGTGCCAACCCTGTGTCTACTGAGTGCTCCCCTGTGACCATTAGTCATAGGGTCAGGAGGCTACATAACATCCCTGAGCTTCTGTTTCCTCTTCTAGAAAATAGGAACCTACCCTACAAGGTTGTAGTGAGGATGAAATGAGCTAATACTTGAAAAGTGCTTAGAACGGTTTCCAGCATAGGAAGGATGTTAGCATTAAAGTCACGTTATAGCGGCCATAGAACTTAAGGTTCTCAATTCTAAATTATTCATCTTGTGAAGCAAGGTGTTATTCCTCTCGCTTCATCTTGTGAAGCAGATGTTGAAGAATTTTCTAAGACTCATAAGCAGATCTACCACAAGGAAAAGGGCAACAGACCTTCTTACCACCTATTTTTTCTAAATGTTTCAATGAATAAATGTAAGTGACCAAAAATCCAACTTTTTCATTATGTCTTCAGTAGGCTCCAAATTGCAAGAGATAAATATTTCACTATCTGTTGCATATGGATGGCTTTTGGTGTATGAGGGACATGTGTACACTGGACAGATATAGTAAGGAACTCTCTGGACACTCATTCATTCATACATTAAACATACATTCACTGAGTTATTTCTGTGTACCAGGCATTCTCTATAGGAAGGAACAGAATACTGTTCCTTATTTCATGGTCATAATTCAACTGAGCCCTCTCCCTCTCTTCCTCTCTCTCTCTCTCTCTCTCTCACACACACACACACACACACACACTTACATTATATGTACTTTCTAAAAATTTACAGTTAGTCACCTCCTCAATAATTCCCCTTCATTCTTTCAGAGATGACAACTGGGGGGATTTGGGTCACTTTCAACCAGTCAAAAAGCACCCTTCGAAAGTCAGAGTGCTGGTGTCACTCAGAGCCCCAGCGGGAGACGGAGGACCCACTAGAACAAAGTACTTAGGAGACTTTCATAAAGCAGCTTTCTACGACGGAGTCAGCAGGGGTGATGGCTAAGAGCACCTGAGCGCCGTTCCCACCCTGGACCTGAAGGGCAAGGTCAGGAAGCGGACACTGGAGCTGAGACAGGGCTGTTGCTGTAGGAGCCAAGCCCCTCAATAGAAGCACGGAGATCCTACAGTCGGTGGCGGGTAGACGCCCCGGCCTCACTCTCCTCCTGCCCTCTGAGCTGAGCACGTGCATGCACATCCCACTGGCCAGACTCTGCCAGAAGCCCAAGGCCAGGGAGAATATAGATTCTGCCCATGAAGGTCAGCTGCTTCGGGCACTGAGCAGGGCGGAGGGTGGCTGGAGGCAGGGGAGGGAGACCATCCCGGTCACAGGGGGACTCGAGGCTACAGTCTTAGACAATTAGCAAACGCACCTTGACTTGCGTAACCAAGTCTGAGCCAGAGAAGAGACTCGTGGTCACAGAAAGGAGAAGCAGACTTTTCAGGGCCAGCATCAATAATGCTGAAGAAAAATGACAGTTAATGGTCTAGAGCAGCGCTACTCAGAGTGTAGTCCGTGGACTGCTCGTGACTCATCCACAGTGAAACAAGGACAGAAACCAAGGGTGAGCATTGAGAAACCTTCATAACAATTGGAAAGAATAAGTTGGCATCTACTGAATCTGATTTTATTAAATGAGGCTTATATTTTGTATGTCTTTAGGTTTTATTTTTCATTTTTCTAAGAATTTGTTTTTATTGTATCTTACAAAGGTACTGGTCTGTGACAGCTTAGAAATGTTTAAAAAAAAAAAACGGGTCCCTTGTAACAGACGGTTTGAGGAGCCCTGGTCTAAGCAGTGCTTCTCGAATCTTCATGTGCCCTTGGATTGGGCGGTGGTTTTTGCAGCCTTGGGGAGAGTAGGGGGCACACACGGATGGAGGAAATGACAAGAGAAGGGAGGAGAGCAGAATCTAGGGCTGAGTGGAGGCTGGCTGGGAGAGTAATAAAAGGAGTTCAAACCATAGCAACCTAGCAACGGGGGCAAGCCGGGCAGCCCGGGCAACACGTCAAACCCACCTGTCCTAAACACCAGACGCTTCCAGGTCCAGCCCTGCCCAGGCCGCGCAGAGCTGGGGAGATACCCTCGCCCTGAAACACAGGAATTTGCAAAATGGCTGCCCTCTACCCAGTCTCCCTGTCCTGGCCTCCCTCTGCAGTAAGGAGGCAGGACTCTGCTTTCCTTGTGGTCCACCTGACCTCAGCCAGGCCCTGGGCTCTGCTCTCTCACCCTGATGCTACCTGCCCCCTGGCTCTGCCCGCCTGCATCCTCTGATAGAGACACCAGCCTGAATTCGTGCTGCTGGGCCCTCCCACATGGTGGTGAAGCAGGACGAGGTCCCGAAGCAGGAGGAGGGCGCTGCATCTCCCCGCCCCCCGTGTGCCCCCTCCATCTCGCTGGAGCTCCTGGGACACCGTGTGCTTAGAACCGGCCATGCGGGGACGGCGAGAGGCTGCTGGGCCAGGGTGATTGTGAGAGGCAGGGGAAAGGCCCCAATGTTCACTCCGGTTATTCCGCAATGTTGAGAAACTGTAAAGGTGAACATGCAATCTCATCGCTCAGGGTGCTTAAAGTATATGGCACAGAGCTCGTCATGCATGATGTACTGAATCGGGAAATTCCTACACTGCAGAACATTTCCGTTAGTGGTTTGAGAGTTAAAGAGAGGAGTGCAAATAGCACGGGAGCTTGCTGTTGAGTTAGAGAGACAAGGACCGAGCATGAAGCATCTCTTCTGCAGGCTGCATGCCAAGGAGACCTCGCGAGGAAGAGTGGCAGGAACTTCGGGATGGGGTGGGGGCACATAAAGCCGGGCCCCTCTGGTCTGGAGGGAGCTGCAGAGGTCCCAGAGGTAGGATGTCCATGCTGCCCACGTCGTGAGGCCACAGGAGGCCGGGCCAGTGGGTACGGCTGGAGCCAGGCAGGGAGCCTGGTCCTGGTGGAGCCCTAGCCCTCCCACCTGGCTCCTTGGGCCACCACTCTGGGGCTGGGCGGGGCGGCCGGGGACACGCACAGCACCCCTCCTGAAGGCGGGCAGGAAAACCAGGAAAAGGTGGTGGTTTGATTTGGTTCTAGGTTTTCTCTAAAGGAAGGAAATGCAATGGAAGAACGGAAAGTGAAAAGCACAGAAACAGGACTAGGGAAAGGAGAGGCTTCAGGAAGAAAAGAGTAAAGGAAAATGTTTGGTGGCACAGGAAGGCTCCAGGGCCACCAGTGGAAGAGGGCCAGAGGCTCTGGTGCGGACCCTGGAGAACGGCGGGCAGAGGAGGGAAGGCGCCGGGGCCAGGGATGCCCCGAAAGTTTACATTTAATACAAGCTCTCGTTGGAACCCTTGTGAAGAATTCATGAAATTCAGTTTTTCCTTACATATGCTTGCCATTAATAGTAATAGGAAAACTGCCATGATTTAAAGCTAAAATATGCCTGAAATCACCAAAGTTTCACAAGGGAAGAAACAGTTTTCAAGATTAGCTAAAGAATAAAAGAGGCTCTTTTTAAAAAATTTCCGTTTACTGGGCATTTCTCTGATTCTGTTGGCATTTAAAGATCTCTAGCAGGCCAACCTCACTGAGGGATGAAATGGTCAGAAGTTTATATCTGGGGGATGGAGGGCATCAGGAAATCTCCAAGGAAGCTTTTCCATCAATACCTCCAATCCCACTGGGAATAATTGTGCCTTTTGCCCTCTCTGTATTGAACTCTTCTTCTTTCCCCAAAAGGAGAGATTTTCCCAATTGTCTTTACTGTCTTTCTAACTCTAAAAGTAATACATGTTCAGTGAAAAAAATACAGATATAATAGCTAACATGGACTGAGTTCTCCTAGTGCATGAGGCATAATTTTAAGAGCTTTTCTGTGTGACCTTATTAATTCCTCACAACAACCCTATGAGGGTGGTTCTAGATTCATCCCCAAATCTCAGATGAAGAAACTGACCCCGAGACATTAACTAAAGGGCCCAGTGTCACACAGCTGGAAAGTTCTGGAGCCAGATTTGTAGCTATGTAATAACCCAGAGCCATGCAGCTGAATCACACTGTAAAGGAGATTCACAGAAGAAAGTAAAAATAATTGCTCCATCCAGAAAAAGCACTCAGCATTTTAGATTCCCTCTTTCCTGACTTTTTGCTTTGCTTATACACACAAAGAAAATGAAATCATACCACGCTATATATACAGCTTACATATAGTCTGCTTTTTTTTCTTCACACTATAGCATGAACTTATGTCAGATCAACAAAGACCCCCTCTGTGGCATCCTTCCAATGGTTGCCAATTAATCCATTCAATGAATCAGTCCCCTTTTACTGGACGTGAGATGGTTTCCCACGTTACGTAATTATAAACAATGCTCCCAAGAATATCTTTGCTTAAACATTTTAAGCACTTATCTCATTATTTCCTTAGGATAAATTCCTAGAAGTACTAGTTCCATGGCAAATGTAGATAATAATTTTTTAAGATGCAAACGTTCTGGGAAGATGTAACATCAGTACTGAGCTTCCAGAACTTTACTGTGAATATATTTATAGATCCTTCACTCACTTGGAAGAGATAAGGCAGTGTAAGCTTATTGGAAGCCTAGAAAAGGAGAGAAGGAGGGGTGTCAATGACAATTTCTCTAAGTAATGATAGTACTAGTCTATGTTTGCCTAGTGCTTCACAAGGATCAAAGCACGTTCACCAACACTGTTCACAAGCGTCTCCAGCCATAGCAGGGAGTCCTCCCCACACACACGGGGGAGGGCCTGCCAGGACACTCCAACCCCAGCCTGCCCGGGTTCTATGCCTCAGTCTCTTCCCCACCCTGACCACCCCCCTGGGACCAAAGGCTGGCACAGCAGCCTGGGTCCTTCGCAAGAAAGCAAGTGGCTCTCCTTCTGGTCAATTCCTAGTTCCACCTAACTCAATAGCAGTGCCTTGGCATGCCATCTTCCTCCTATCTTCTTAACTGCATGGCCAGCCCTCAAAGAAAGAGGATTAACCTTTTCTAGAAGGTACCAAGGGCTTTGTTTCTGTTTATCTTTCTCTCGGCAGCATGAGCCATGATCCAGGGAGTTTTCAAGAAATGAACCCCGGTGCATGTTTGCCATCTAGCTCTTTGAGAGACGAATTCAATGGGGGCTGACCCACAGCCGGGGGGTTACCTCCTCTTGTGCCTCTTCCTGGACTGCAGACCTCACCGTCCCATGGGAGGCCAAACCCTGGTTATCACCCTTCCTGACAAGAAAGATCCCTCTGGCCACTCTGCAATGGCCTTAATCCTGGCACACAGCCGAACACCGGAGTCACAATGGTGTGGGACTCAGGGTGACCTGGTAAGAGCCCCAAGGAAGTCACGGTGACCTCTGTTTAGCACTTTATCATATTAACATATATTCATAGAGAGTTTGGGAGAAAATTCCGGTAGAAAAGCGTTGCCGCTTTCTAGTACAATTCCTATCCCTGCTTCTGATTCTTGGTTTTATGTTGTCTGACTACAGCCTACTGAATGTTTTGGAAGGAAACATATGTAACTCATTTTCTGTTATGTCTGTTATACTTGTGGTGCTGGTTATATGGGAACTAGCAAATGTAAATGTAAATAGGGATATTTAAAAAATAGAGCCCAGCTGTTCATGGTTAGAGCAAGACAATCAAATGGGATACTATAAAAAGAATAGTATTGAAATGTTTCTTTCCATTTAATTCATCACGTATTGAGGACGTAGGACCTTCCAGGACTTTTAAGGCCCATGGAGAAAAAGAAGAATATGATACGCTCCTTGACCTTCAGGAGCTCACGGTGTACCAAGCCTTCGTGATAGAGCGTAGCAACTGCCTCAGGGTAAACAGAAACAGAAGGGAGGGAAGCAAGCAGTCAGGGAAGGTTTCCAGCAGGTGATACCTGAGTTACCTTGGGAAGGAGGTAGCCAGACCAGGCGGTGAACATGAACAGCACCCAAACAAGGCCACAAAGCAGGAAATGTCATGGAGTGTTTAGGGAATTACCAATAGGTCCCTACTGATGTGACGTAGAGTCTGCAGGAGAAAGTGGCATCTAGAAAAGAAGCTGGTGAAAAGGCAGGAGCTAGACTGTCAGGGGACTTATATGCCACGCCAAGAAACTTGGACTTTATTCTGAAAGTAATGGGGAGCCACTAGAGGATGTTAATCAGGGAGAATGACACGTTTAAATCTTTGTTGCGTTCTGGAAGCAGTGAGAGAGATTGACAGGTAGATGCCTGGAAAACAGCCAACCTCAGTCATTTCTACTGTTTCTCAGCTCATCTTTCTGCCACATGAGTGACTGCAGAACTAGGGGAGGGACCTGAGAGCAGAGGCTGGGAGATGGGTTAGAAGATTGGTGGACTAATCACAGGTAAAGCTGTCAAAGGACAAACTAGGGTAGCATGGTATTGATGAGAGGAGGAACGGGACCCCAGGATATTAAGAATCAAGACATAATAATTAATTAGATGGTAAGGAGCACCAGGAGGGGGAAATGCAGGAATGTGGAAGAGACTCAGTGAGTACTATGCTGGTATACCGGCTCCTGGAAAGAAGCCTTGATGTGTAACATTGGCTAATTCCTGTGGTGTAAATGCTCCCACCACGGCTGATGTCAGTGGATACAGAGCAGGGAAGAGATACACAATATCAGCTTTCACCACTGACAGGAGCCACCTGCAGCGCACAGAAGAGATTGCCTAGCTGCCTAGAAAGCTTGCTTCCCTTCTAGGGCAACAGCTAGACTACGTTTCCTGCCTTCTCTATAGTTAGTTAGTCTAAGTCTTTGAACCATTGTTTGGAGAGGGTGACCAGGCCAGGATCGGTTACGCTTCAACTATTCAGGAATGAGAAATAAACCAGCATTGTGTTTAGCCACTAGCATCAGATCTATCTGTTTCAATCTTAAGTAACCTTAGGTAATAATCTTAAGTAATATATGGAGTAAATGTTAATTCAACGTTATGGCTTGAGGAAATGGGTAGATGGTGGAAAAATATATTGAGAAAAAAGAATACATCAATTGAGAAAAAAAATACTGAAAACAACCAACATGGCCAGAGAATACATCGTTTTTAGGTCAGAAACTACTTCCCAGGCATTATTTTCTATAGTAGTGTTTAAAGATCTTGGAATCTATTCACTAACATACATTACCGATGTTGTTTGGCATAGTGATTCAGAGAACTAAGCAAATTTGACATCTTAGGATTCTATTCTGTTGCTATGGATCCACTTAGCTTCTTTGAGTTTTTCACACATAAAAAGAAAATGTCAGACTGCCAGATTCTTCCTAATGTGTAAGTTCCTTAAAAAGCACTTCAAAGGCAAATTTCCATTTTTAGGTTATTACAGTAGCATAAAGGATAAAATTGCATCCCTAGTAGCTCAGGAGATTTTATCAGTCCCTATTTTTCTACCCACTAACAAATTATTTGCTTTCAAGGGTTGAGTCTCATGATTATATGTTCATTAATAGAATATTTATTAATTATAAATTTGCTCTGAATAAGACCTGTATCTTGTGTTATTCCTCTAAAATACTTAAATGATGTTGCAGAGAGACCCAAGTATTATAAGTGGAACCAACTATCTAGTTAATTACAGGGCCAATGCCGGTCCACTCCCACCCAGAGATTTGGTCTCACAGCAGTATGCTTCCACTGGTACTACATGCCCGGGAAATTCAGACTGACCCTAAGTCATCCTTGGCTCATTCTACATTCACTTGACAAACATTTATTGAGCATCTACTATGTGCTGAACACTATGCAAGATGTTGGGAGCAGAATATCATGTAGTGAACACAAGAAGACATTGTCCCTGGCTTCCTGAAGCTTATAGGCTAGAGAATTCCTAGAAATTCCAGAAATTCTAGAAATCTAGAGGACTGAGTCAAATCCAATAGTCATCTGATTTCTGGATTGAACTGTATCCACCCAGGGACCCAACTGAGTCAGACTCTTAATGACCCAGGCAACCCAAGAACCAATTTAATCCCCCAAACCCACACACTCAGGAAGAATCAGAAAGTAGCCCAGGCCTTCCTCCCATCTGAGTCAGAACTGACAAGGGCTACAAAGAATGTTTTGGATTCATCCACCAAAGTCTCATAAAAGTTGAAGAGAACCAGGAAAAAAAAAAAAAAGGCGCCTAGAAGGCATCTGAATACTAAATTCACTCTCAGATGCATCTGGACCCTGAGGAGTTCACAGTCTATGCTGAGTTCATGAAAAAATAGGTAGACTAATGGGAAATTTCTCTGTGACCTATTTTTTTTCTTTAAAAATTATAATCCCGTTTCCTTCATTACTCTTAATCTGAGAGCTTCAGAAACATTTTTCTGGATTTTCTACTTATTGCATTTTAAATAACTTGTTCATAGTGTTTGCTTGTGTGGACGCCTAGTGGGGTTTCTGGACCTCAGTCTCGGCCCCTTTCTTCCCTGTCTTAGTTTGGGTCCTCTCTAAAACCAATTCTGGGGCTTCCCTGGTGGCTCAGTGGTTAAGAATCCACCTGTCAATGCAGGGGACACGGGTTTGAGCCCTGGTCTGGGAAGATCCCACGTGCCATGGAGCAACTCAGCCCATGCGCCACAACTACTGAGCCCGCATGCCACAACTACTGAAGCCTGCGCACCTAGAGCCCGTGCTCCGCAACAAGAGAAGCCACCACAATGAGAAGCCAGCGCACCGCAACAAAGAGTAGCCCCCGCTCGCCGCAACTAGAGAAAGCCTGCGCGCAGCAACAAAAACCCAACACAGCCAAAAATAAATAAATAAGTAACTTTTAAAAATAAATAAATAAAACCAATTCTGAGATAAAGACTTGGGTACAGGTAGTTGATCTGGGAGTTCATCTCAAGAAGTATAAATTGGAAGAGAGAGGGACACAGAGGAGGGAGAAAAGCCAATGACTGAGGTGTTAATAGGCAGATTCCACCAGGGCCAACTGGGGCTCCGTCCTGGTGGAGACTCTGAAGAACTGTGAAGAAAGCTCCTCGGAATTGTCCCAAGAGGCAGGGAAATGAGGGGATTTCCACCAACTCCTGTCTCTTCTGGGTTGAGGGTTGCCTTGGGGGCATTAAATCCTGCACTTCACGGCTAGCTACTCTAAACACAGGCTAAGAAAACTCCCAGGGCCTGGAAAGAGCCCTCAGGCAGGAAGCAGGGTGTCAGATGGAGGCCCTGGAGATGGTACATGTGTGAACGGGCACAGGAGCTGTGGTCCGGTCTGCCCACTCAGAGGTCCCGGAGGGCTGAGGGCAGGGCCTGGCCTCACAGCCTTTGCCTCTAACAAGGCCCAAAGGACTGTCTTATCTACGGTAAGATAAGATAAGGGGTCTGTCTTATCCAGCCAGGCCCCTTTCCCCAGCAACCCTGCAGAACAGGGCGCAATGGCATCTTTTCACACCTCCAGCCTCTGAGGCAAACATTCATCCCTTTTTCGGTTTTGTGGGGGAGGGGTGTTTGTCTGCTTTGTCTTTGTTTATTTCTACTACTAATAGGTTAAAAACAGTACTCTTGAGGGCATGACAAGTTGTGTAAAAGCCTTAAAATTCTTCTTGAGACGGTTTTCCTATTGTTCCCTGGAACCCATGAGTCAGGCTTGTTTTGCTGGGGATCCTGTCTTGCCCCTGTGCTGGTCCCCCTCTTCCTTCCCACCTGAGATCCAGTCCCTCCCAACCTCCCGGCCACCTTGACTTCAAGGGACCATGAGAACCCCTGCCTCACCCACATTCATGTGTTTTTCCTTATACCTCACCCTGGAGGAGGAAAAGCAGAGTGAATATAGGGAGTCCACAGAGTAAGATTCGTTCTGATTCTGAAGGAAATCCAGGAGCGTAACTCAAGCCCATTGCTACACCTTCTTATCTCACAGGGGGAGATTGCCAGAGGTCACGCCCCACCAGGAAGAAACAAATGTCCCTACATTCCAAAAATTCCCCTTTTAAAAACTGGACATCCACATTTTGCTTCAAATGTCAAAATGAACTCATTATACTTGGCCAGACAAGATGAAAGTTTCCAGTAACACATTCTGTTCTTATTCTATAGCCTGAAACTGATTAGTAATATATAATGTAATGAACTTGAACAGCCCCAGAATATGCCACTGCCCCTGGAGAATTGCAGAACCTTCCTACGTTTGCCACCTTGTAAGGAGGAAAACTGCCCTTCAAGATCAAGTTCTGAAGGCAATGTTTTCACTTGTCAAACTGTGTTGGCCAAGAAAAACAACAATGAAAACCACCAAGCAGTCCAAAACACAACAGAGAAAAGTAACCCCCTCACGACAACGTAAGAGGTCAAACTGACGACAGCACATCAAAGTCAAATTCCAGTTCTCAATAGCTAGAAAAAAAGTGGTTTGGTAATAACAAGTTCATGGCCTATATTTTATTTCCCAACCATGCATCAAGATTCGCACTTCCTTAAGTCAGAAGGAGAAAGACAAATACCATATGATATCACTTATATGTGAATCTAAAATATGACGCAAATGAACCTATCTATGAAACAGAAACAGAATCATGGACATAGAGAACAGACTGGTGGTTGCCAAGTGGGAAAGGGTTTGGGGAGGGATGGAGCAGGAGGCTGGGGTTAGCAGATGTAAGCTTTTATATACAGGATGGATAAACATCAAGGTCCTACTGTATAGCACAGAGAACTATATTCAATACCCTATGATAAACCATACTGGAAAAGAATATTAAAAAAAGAATGTATATATATGTATAACTGAATCACTTTGCTGTACAGCAGTAATTAACACAACATTGTAAACCAACTACACTTCAATTAAAAAATAAATTTAAAAAACTAAGAAAAAGAAAGATTTGCACTTCCTAAATCTAAGGTGTGTAGGTCGCTATTCAATTATGAAATCTAACCTCTCAGTGACACTTTCATGGTTAATTCCAGCAAAAAGGAGAAAATACAGATCCCACTACTGGGGCATAAAATATGATTCTTATAAGATAAAACATGCTTGTTAAAGCACGTGCTGCTCCAACACAAGGAAAAAGAAACATCCTCAGTCTGACATAATGTATATTGCGTTCCCTGCTTCTAGACTTTTCTAGAGTATTTTCTACAGGATTATATACAGTATTTTCTAGAGGAGCAGAAGTTAGGAGTCGGTCTGTTTTAATAATGAGTGTTTACTAAAGTTCACTTTATTTTATTAAATAAAAACTTACTTAAAAACCACCAGCCTGGGGCTTCCCTGGTGGCGCAGTGGTTGAGAATCTGCCTGCCAATGCAGGGGACATGGGTTCGAGCCCTGGTCTGGGAAGATCCCACATGCCGCAGAGCAACTAAGCCCGTGAGCCACAACTACTGAGCCTGCGCATCTGGAGCCTGTGCTCCGTAACAAGAGAGGTTGCGACAGTGAGAGGCCCGCGCACCGCGATGAAGAGTGGCCCCCGCTCGCTGCAACTGGAGAAAGCCCTCGCACAGAAACGAAGACCCAACACAGCCAAAAATAAATAAATAAATAAATAAATACATTTATTTAAAAAAAAAAAAAAAAAAAAACCACCAGCCTGAAGAGGTCTAAAAACAAAGTAGTCAACTCATTCAAACCTCACGGCAATCCTATGAGGTGAGCACTAGTATCATCTCACTTTATAAATGTGGAAACTGCAAGAGAGAGCAGTGAAGTCTGTGGCTCAGGGTCACATAGAGAGTAAGCAGTGCATCAGGACATGAACTGGGGTGGGCTGACCCTAGGACCCACACTCTCAGCCACCTACGAGGAGCATCCCACCCAGGAAGGAGGTGGGTGGGCACAGTCTTCATGAAGATGTTTACCATGGCTCATGTCTGTCAGCAACCAGCAAATTACTAAATTGTTCCTATGCTGGTGTTTTTTTAATTCATCTATCTTAATTAGGGATTTTTCGATACATCAAAAGGGTACTTTTAAAAGGTAGGTTTTTAAAAAAAATAGCCTTAAGGGAAAAAGAGCAAATCCACAAGGCACTGGTATGTTCAGTAAACATCATTTAATGGGTTAAAATTCCCAGCTAACTACAGAAATCCTCAGTTTAAAAAGTGGTATGACAGGTAAATCCTAGTCATTATAGGCAAAATCTCTACTGAATTAATGCTAGAAGGATAAGATTAATTCATAGTTGAAACTGGGGTTATGGAGTCTTTCACACCATGACGGATCTCCCTGAATTATCTCAGATGCAAACTGACGGTGCAAATATTCTCAGGAGAGGCCTGATTTAACAAAACATATGGGCAGAAGAGGTGGAAAACCCTTCTATCACCAAACTGAAGATAGCACGTTCATTGGAAGGAATCTCAGTATCATTTGATTTCTAGTCTGAGGGATGCATTTCCCTTTTGTATTGCTTATGTATCCCAAACACCAAGAACAGTACCTGGCACATAGAAGGTACTCAAGAAATATTTGTTGAAGGAATAGGGTGAAATATATGGGAGGCATTGCCTGGTCTGAAGGAGGAAAAAAGAAGGTGCATTAATTTTCTACTGCTGTTTAACAAATTACCACAAACTTAGTGGCATAAAACAACACCATTTATTATCTTGTAGATCTTTACGTCAGGAGTCTGGGCATGATGCGGCCAGGTTCTCTGCCCAGGGTCAAGACTGCAATCAAGGTAATCACCAAATGCCTGGGAAGACCCACTTCTGAGTTTGCACATCTTGTTAGCAGAAACCAGATCCTTATGGTTGCAGGACTGAGGTTCCTGCTTTTTTTGCTGGCTGTTGGCTGGGGCCTCTCTCAGTTTCTAGAACCCACTCTTAGGTCCTTGCCACATGGCCATCACCACAGGCAGCTTTCCCTTTCAAGATCAGCAGGAAAATTTCTCATGTTTCAAATCTCTTCCTTGGGGTAGGGCTCAGTCACTTTTAAGAGCTCCCTTAATTAGGAGAGGTCCCTCAGGATAGTCTCCCTTTTGAGCAGCTGACTTGGGACCTTAAACGCATCTGCAAAATCCCTTCATCTTTGTCACATGATGCCACTTTATCACGGAAGTGACATCTATCATATTTCTAGTGCTGTCCACAGTCAAAAGAGAGGGCCATGTACACCAGGAGGGAAGCATTGTGGGGACCATCTTAGCCTACCACAGGAGGACAGGTCTGAGTCAGGTACCCTCGTGGACCAGCTGGCCAAACAAGGACAAAAACTATGGTAGTCAGTGTCCACAGAGTCAGAATTCCCAGGAAAGAGAATGCTATAAAAACATCTCTGCCATACACATGTTCATGGTAGCATTATTCACAAAAGCATAAGGGTGGAAGCAACCCAAGTGTCCACTGATGGATGAATGGATAAACAAAATGTGATACCCATACAATGGAATATTATTCAGCCTTTAAAAGAAAGGAAATTCTGACACATGCTGCAACATGGATGAACCCTGAAGACATTCTGCTAAGTGAAATAAGCCAGTCACAAAAGGACAAATACGGTATGATTCCACTTATATGAGGTACCAAGGGTAGTCAAGTTCATAGAGATAGAAAGTAGAATGGGGAGTTAGTGTTTAATGAGTACAGAGGGCCAGTTCTGCAAGATAAAAAAGAGTTCTGGAGATTGATTTCACAACCATGTGAATCTGTTTAACACTACTGAACTGTACACTTAAAAATGGCTAATATGTTAAATTTTATGTTATGTGTACTTTACCACAGCCAAAAATAATAATAAAAGATACCTTTGCCAATGATACTACTTAGAACTATTTTTTACCTCATTTAATAAGACGGGTATGGGTGTCTGCCTCGTGACAGGCACTGTGCTGGGTGTCGAGGGACACAAATATTAATGTAACAGGTTTCACAGCGATTAGTGAACTGAAACTGAAGTTTGTTTTTAAAATAATCATTATTATATCAGAAATAACCACAGAGGATATATGTATATGTATGACTGATTCACTTTGCTGTACAGCAGAAACTAACACAACATTGTAAATCAACTATACTCCAATAAAAAATTAATTAAAAAAAGAAATAACCACAGAAACAATGATCCAAACTAATTTTTCCTCATTCCAGATGAAATGCCCCAACTCACCTGCCCCAGATCCAAGGTGACGTTGACTTTGTTGTATCGCGTGCCTGAGGAGAGAGGAGGGCTTTGCCACCAAAGTTCGGATCCATCAATTGCGTTGGTGATGGGGTGTGCTTTCCTGGGGTCCTCGGAATTGCAATAGTCACAGAACTGGCCCTGAAATAATAAAGCTCTTGTTTTATTGTCAAGTAGTTTTTTCTTATCAATTTAGTAGAAGAGGTAATCGAAACAAAGACTGTTTTCTATAGCTTAGAGAATTCAGCTATGGAATTTCATCATAATGTTTTCTGAAGACAGTAGTAAGGCTTTCTCTTTTTTCATTCAGTCTTAAACCATATCACCTGTTTATACCTCTGTTTATCGTGTTTCTAGGATACACATTATATTCATCTTCCATCAGTTAGAGCTACGTTTTTCTTGTCTGGTATGACACTTTAAGAAGAGCCTGTTGTGCCTGGGATGCACTGATGTTCTCCTTCAGCAAATCCTTTCTACTCTTTACATCCTCCTCTGCAAGCTCTGTGTCAAGCCCTGGGATACAAAGAGGATCCCTGCTCACAGCCCCAGTGGAGGCGATAAGCATACAAGTAACCATAAAGGAAGTAGGTTTGGCAAGAGTATAGAGTGCTGGGTCTGAGGCAGGGTGGAAGAGGTGGGATTTCAGCTGCCTGTGAGGATGGAGAGGAGGTTGGTAAGTGTCAGTGAGCAGTCAACAAGGAAGGTGTTCCAGGTGGAGGAACGAGCACCAGCAAAGGCACAGAGACCAGCTGGTCCATTTGAACAAGAGCATAAGTAATGGAAAACTACACTTGAAAGGTAAGTGGGGGAGATGTGGCGGGGCTGTGGATACCGGAGTGAGAAGTCGGCAGTTAATTTAGTAGGTAAGTGGGAATCCATTTTTACCTGGAGTGGTATTTATTTGATATTATAATCTCTACTGAATTCTGATTCTACTGATATCATCTCATCTTCTTACTGAATTACTCTTTTTTAGTAGGCAGATTCTCTTGATTCTATTTTGTTTTGTTTTATTTTGTTTTGTTTTTGTAATGAATTTTAGCACCATTACCACTCAAAAAGCTGAACATAGGCCTTTCTTATATACTGAATATACTTTTAACTGGTTCAAAGCCTAGTGCTTACCCAGTAGTGGATGTCACATACTGAACTGCTTTGCTCCCCAATTAAATGACCTAAGGGCATAACTACCACATAGGAGAGGGATAGAGAAGCAAACTTAGACCCGCAGCCCCTCCAGAAATGTGCTGTGACAAAAGGGTAACTCTGCCCCAGACAAGCATCTTGGAAGTTAATTTTTAAATGCTCAAGGATAAATTCGATCCTGGTGTGGAACTAAATGAGTGGCCGAATGTTTTCATCAAGTGTGTTACAGAGGGTTCTTTCATATGTGGTGATATATTATGTACAACTTTATCTTTTGACCCTTCATGAAGATACTTCTGTAACTCAGAAGCAGCACCGTGGGGTATGCAGTCCCATTAGTTCACGAGCCCAGAGGCCACATGTGTCTTGCGCCTTCCCTATATCACTTCAGCCTAGAATGTCATAGAAGCCCAATAAAGGAATAAACCCCTCAGGGTTTTTCAAAAAATTGTTTGAGTCCTTTCTATAAAATTTTATTATTATAATAAGTATAATTAATAACTATTTAAGCTAGGACATATTAACATTTATGAGTATTTTTGCCCTTTGATGATTTTTATTTTTCCCATTTTCTCCCTAGAAATCATTTTACCAGTTTAACTATTTGGTGAGGGAATTAAATTATTATTTCTTGAAGTTTAGAAGATTTACATGTGATAGAAGCAAATTTCCTCCAAGGATGTGGATGCTTATAATCTACATTCATCTGCATCTCCAGAGTATAGATATGAGGAATGGAGATGTTCCTTTTTTGTTGTTATAGATGAATTAAGGACTTACCATTAGAAATAAAAGTTTAAAATCTCTCAGTGGAAAATAAAGGTGAATACCTTTAAGAATTTGGAGCAAGGAATGAGTTCTTAAACAAGATTCAGAAAGCATTGACCACAAAGTAAGAGACAGATTTGACTACATTAAAATTAAGAACATTGGGTCCATCAACAGATGAATGGATAAAGATGTGGTATATATATATATATACACAATGGAATACTACTCAGCCATAAAAAAAGAGTGAAATAATGCCATTTGCAGCAACATGGATGGACCTAGAGATTATCATACTAAATGAAGAAGTCAGACAGAGAAAGACAAATATGATATCACTTACACATGGAATCTAAAAAAATGATACAACTGAACTTACTTACAACACAGAAATAGACTCACAGACATAGAAAACAAACTTATGGTTAACAAAGGGGAAGGGGGAGAGAGATAAATTGGAAATTTGGGCAGATACACACTACTATATATAAAATAGATAAACAACAGGGACCTACTGTAGAACACAGGAAACTATATTCAGTATCTTATAATAACCTATAATGGATAAGAATCTGAAAAAATATGTATATATGTATAATTGAATCACCTTGCTGTACACCCGAAACATTGTAAATCAACTATATTTCAATTATTTTTTAAAAAAGAAATTAATGTTAAACAATAAAATCATTTCTCTCCCCCCAAAAATTGATTAATTAATTTTAAAAAATTAAGAACACTGGTTCATCAAAGGCACCTTCAAGAAGTAGAAAGAGAAAAAACCACAGTTACAGAAAGATAGAGACGATGAAAAGGCAGAGGGCTATATACCAGATGAAGGAACAAGAAAAAACCCCAGAAAAACAACTAAATGAAGTGGAGATAGGCAACCTTCCAGAGAAAGAATTCAGAATAATGATAGTGAAGATGATCCAGGACCTCGGAATAAGAATGGAGGCAAAGATTGAGAAGATGCAAGAAATGATTAACAAAGACCTAGAAGAATTAAAGAACAAACAAACAGAGATGACCAATACAATAACTGAAATGAAAACTACACTAGAAGGAATCAATAGCAGAATAACTGAGGCAGAAGAACGGATAAGTGACCTGGAAGACAGAATGGTGGAATTCACTGCTGCGGAACAGACTAAAGAAAAAAGAATGAAAAGAAATGAAGACAGCCTAAGAGACCTCTGGGACAACATTAAAAGCAACAACATTCGCATTATAGGGGTCCCAGAAGGAGAAGAGAGAGAGAAAGGACCAGAGAAAATATTTGAAGAGATTATAGTCGAAAACTTCCCTAACATGGGAAAGGAGATAGCCACCCAAGTCCAGGAAGCGCAGAGAGTCCCATACAGAATAAACCCAAGGAGAAACACGCCGAGACACATAGTAATCAAAGTGGCAAAAATTAAAGACAAAGAAAAATTATTGAAAGCAGCAAGGGAAAAACGACAAATAACATACAAGGGAACTCCCATAAGGTTAACAGCTGATTTCTCAGCAGAAACTCTGCAAGCCAGAAGGGAGTGGCATGATATACTTAAAGTGATGAAAGGGAAGAACCTACAACCAAGATTACTCTATCCGGCAAGGATCTCATTTAGATTTGATGGAGAAATCAAAAGCTTTACAGACAAGCAAAAGCTACGAGAATTCAGCACCACCAAACCAGCTCTACAACAAATGCTAAAGGAAATTCTCTAAGTGGGAAACACAAGAGAAGAAAAGGACCTACAAAAACAAACCCAAAACAATTAAGAAAATGGTCATAGGAACATACATATCGATAATTACCTTAAACGTGAATGGATTAAACGCCCCAACCAAAAGACATAGACTGGCTGAATGGATACAAAAACAGGACCCATATATATGCTGTCTACAAGAGACCCACTTTAGACCTAGGGACACATACAGACTGAAAGTTAGGGGATGGAAAAAGATATTCCATGCAAATGGAAATCAAAAGAAAGCTGGAGTAGCTATACTCATATCAGATAAAATAGACTTTAAAATAAAGAATGTTACAAGAGGCAAGGAAGGACACTACATAATGATCCAGGGATCAATCCAAGAAGAAGATATAACAATTATAAATATATATGCACCCAACATAGGAGCACCTCAATACATAAGGCAACTGCTAACAGCTATAAAAGAGGAAATCGACAGTAACACAATAATAGTGGGGGACTTTAACACTTCACTTACACCAATGGACAGATCATCCAAAATGAAAATAAATAAGGAAACAGAAGCTTTAAATGACACAATAGACCAGATAGATTTAATTGATATATATAGGACATTCCATCCAAAAACAGCAGATTACACATTCTTCTCAAGTGCGCACGGAACATTCTCCAGGATAGATCACATCTTGGGTCACAAATCAAGCCTCAGTAAATTTAAGAAAATTGAAATCATACCAAGCATCTTTTCTGACCACAACGCTATGAGATTAGAAATGAATTACAGGGAAAAAAACGTAAAAAAGACAAACACATGGAGGTTAAACAATACGTTACTAAATAACCAAAAGATCACTGAAGAAATCAAAGAGGAAATAAAAAAATACCTAGAGACAAATGACAATGAAAACACGACGACCCAAAACCTATGGGATGCAGCAAAAGCGGTTCTAAGAGGGAAGTTTATAGCTATACAAGCCTACCTAAAGAAACAAGAAAAATCTCAAGTAAACAATCTAACCTTACACCTAAAGAAACTAGAGAAAGAAGAACAAACAAAACCCAAAGTTAGCAGAAGGAAAGAAATCATAAAGATCAGAGCAGAAATAAATGAGATAGAAACAAAGAAAACAATAGCAAAGATCAATAAAACTAAAAGTTGGTTCTTTGAGAAGATAAACAAAATTGATAAGCCATTAGCCAGACTCATCAAGAAAAAGAGGGAGAGGACTCAAATCAATAAAATCAGAAATGAAAAAGGAGAAGTTACAACAGACACTGCAGAAATACAAAGCATCGTAAGAGACTACTACAAGCAACTCTATGCCAATAAAATGGACAACCTGGTAGAAATGGACAAATTCTTAGAAAGGTATAACCTTCCAAGAGTGAACCAGGAAGCAATAGAAAATATGAACAGACCAATCCCAGGTAATGAAATTGAAACTGTGATTAAATATCTTCCAACAAACAAAAGCCCAGGACCAGATGGCTTCACAGGTGAATTCTATCAAACATTTAGAGAAGAGCTAACACCCATCCTTCTAAAACTCTTCCAAAAAATTGCAGAGGAAGGAACACTCCCAAACTCATTCTATGAGGCCACCATCACCCTGATACCAAAACCAGACAAAGACACTACAAAAAAAGAAAATTACAGACCAATATCACTGATGAATATAGATGCAAAAATCCTCAACAAAATACTAGCAAACAGAATCCAACAACACATTAAAAGGATCATACACCACGATCAAGTGGGATTTATCCCAGGGATGCAAGGATTCTTCAATATACGCAAATCAATCAATGTGATACACCATATTAACAAACTGAAGAATAAAAACCATATGATCATCTCAATAGATGCAGAAAAAGCTTTTGACAAAATTCAACACCCATTTATGATAAAAACTCTCCAGAAAGTGGGCATAGAGGGAACCTACCTCAACATAATAAAGGCCATATATGACAAACCCACAGCAAACATCATTCTCAATGGTGAAAAACTGAAAGCATTTCCTCTAAGATCAGGAACGAGACAAGGATGTCCACTCTCACCACTATTATTCAACATAGTTCTGGAAGTCCTAGCCACGGCAATCAGAGAAGAAAAAGAAATAAAAGGAATACGAATTGGAAAAGAGGAAGTAAAACTGTCACTGTTTGCGGATGACATGATACTATACATAGAGAATCCTAAAACTGCCACCAGAAAACTGCTAGAGCTAATTAATGAATATGGTAAAGTTGCAGGATACAAAATTAATGCACAGAAATCTCTTGCATTCCTATACACTAATGATGAAAAATCTGAAAGAGAAATTATGGAAACACTCCCATTTACCATTGCAACACAAAGAATAAAATACCTAGGAATAAACCTACCTAGGGAGACAAAAGACCTGTATGCAGAAAACTATAAGACACTGATGAAAGAAATTAAAGATGATACCAACAGATGGAGAGATATACCATGTTCTTGGATTGGAAGAATCAACATTGTGAAAATGAGTATACTACCCAAAGCAATCTACAGATTCAATGCAATCCCTATCAAATTACCAATGGCATTTTTTACGGAGCTAGAACAAATCATCTTAAAATTTGTATGGAGACACAAAAGACCCCGAATAGCCAAAGCAGTCTTGAGGCAAAAAAATGGAGCTGGAGGAATCAGACTCCCTGACTTCAGACTATACTACAAAGCTACAGTAATCAAGACAATATGGTACTGGCACAAAAACAGAAACATAGATCAATGGAACAAGATAGAAAGCCCAGAGATTAACCCACGCACCTATGGTCAACTAATCTATGACAAAGGAGGCAAAGATATACAATGGAGAAAAGACAGTCTCTTCAATAAGTGGTGCTGGGAAAACTGGACAGCTACATGTAAAAGAATGAAATTAGAATACTCCCTAACACCATACACAAAAATAAACTCAAAATGGATTAGAGACCTAAATATAAGACTGGACACTATAAAACTCTTAGAGGAAAACATAGGAAGAACACTCTTTGACATAAATCACAGCAAGATCTTTTTTGATCCACCTCCTAGAGTAATGGAAATAAAAACAAAAATAAACAAGTGGGACCTAATTAAACTTCAAAGCTTTTGCACAGCAAAGGAAACCATAAACAAGACGAAAAGACAACCCTCAGAATGGGAGAAAATATTTGCAAATGAATCAACGGACAAAGGATTAATCTCCAAAATATATAAACAGCTCATTCAGCTCAATATCAAAGAAACAAACACCCCAATCCAAAAATGGGCAGAAGACCTAAATAGACATTTCTCCAAAGAAGACATACAGACGGCCACGAAGCACATGAAAAGCTGCTCAACATCACTAATTATTAGAGAAATGCAAATCAAAACTACAATGAGGTATCACCTCACTCCTGTTAGAATGAGGATCATCAGAAAATCTACAAACAACAAATGCTGGAGAGGGTGTGGAGAAAAGGGAACCCTCTTGCACTGTTGGTGGGAATGTAAATTGATACAGCCACTCTGGAGAACAATATGGAGGTTCCTTAAAAAACTAAAAATAGAATTACCATATGACCCAGCAATCCCACTACTGGGCATATACCCAGAGAAAACCGTAATTCAAAAAGACACATGCACCCGAATGTTCATTGCAGCACTATTTACAATAGCCAGGTCATGGAAGCAACCTAAATGCCCATCAACAGACGAATGGATAAAGAAGTAGTGGTACATATATACAATGGAATATTACTCAGCCATAAAAAGGAACGAAATTGAGTCATTTGTTGAGACATGGATGGATCTAGAGACTGTCATACAGAGTGAAGTAAGTCAGAAAGAGAAAAACAAATATCGTATATTAATGCATGTATGTGGAACCTAGAAAAATGGTACAGATGAGCCAGTTTGCAGGGCAGAAGTTGAGACACAGATGTAGAGAATGGACATATGGACACCAAGGGGGGAAAACTGCGGTGGGGTGGGGATGGTGGTGTGCTGAATTGGGCGATTGGGATTGACATGTATACACTGATATGTATAAAATTGATGCCTAATAAGAACCTGCAGTATAAAAAAACAAACAAAACAACTAATACTAAACTTTCATTGGGTTATTTGTATGGAAATATGTTAATATAAATGTTTCAGACATTACATGAAATTCCTAAAAATCTTATATTTGTATGGAAATATGTATGGAAATATGTTAATATAAATGTTTCAGACATTACATGAAATTTCTAAAAATCTTATATGTTCTGGTATAATGTTATAAGTAATAATCCTAGTTATTACTTTAAAATGTATATCTCAGAAATAACTAATTTTCTTGTCAACTGCATTATTATGAACTTTCATCAAATCTTTTACCGTGGTCATTTTTAAGTCTTTTGTCATTTACAGACAGTTCTGGGTGTACTCTGATGATTTTGCAAATATGTTCCTATAAAAGGGTTTCATCTTCAAGAAATTCATGGAAAAGACTCTGACAAGTACAGGTTTCTGGTAACTGACTGTACTGCTGAACTGAATGAATAAGCATTTTCAGAACTCTGATGAAAAACTGATGAACTCATAAAAGTGCTAACAAAAGATCAAGATGAAAAAAAACAATTAATTACATGGGACTGAGTGAACTGATGAGGATGAGTACAATTTTTGTGACTTTCTGTCTGAATTAAAAAAAAAAAAAAAAAAAATCCCACAAGGACTCAGAGGCAAAGAATATACCAATCAATTTTCACTGCAAAGTAAAGGAGCTGTTACAGTGGAGGATTACTGGACTGAATGTCAATATTATGACATAGTATGAGTGTGTTTCATGTTTGGTAATTGCAATCATTGTTGTTTTTGTTGTGGTCATCCATGTACAATGCTTGGTGTCAGTCTATTTATCTCTTGTAAAAATAAAATACAGTGTGTGTGTGTGAAAAAAAAAAAAAAAAAAAAAGAAGTACACACTACTATATATAAAAAAAAAAAAAAGAGTGTGATTCTTAAACTGTCTGATATCGGGTGATGTCAGACTCTGTCATGGCTGTGAGTTTAAGACTTATTCTCCAAAACAAACAGGAGGAATCATCCTGTCTTGTTGCTAACTCCAAACATACTTTTTTTTCCCTCATTAAGTCAGAATAGGAACCATTTAAATGCTCACTATGTGCCAAGGGGTTACATAGAGTGGCTCCTTTAACAACTCTAGGAAAGATTGCTGCAGAAGAAGTTGGGCTCAGAGAGGTGAAGTGACTTACCCAAAACCACACAGCCAGGAAGTGGAGTGGAATTTTAATACAGCCCAGCCATCCGGCAGACCACGTTTCTGGCTTCCCCAATCACATTCATCACTCCCACTTCTATACTAGGAGTGTTTCCTTGTTATACATTATCATACCACTGGTTTTCCTTTCCTCTTCCAATAATGGTAGAGTACCTTGTATTGTAATAACCCTTCTGCAAATAACAATACGCCCTGGACAAAACAACTATTTGAAGGCAATGGAGAGTTACCAAAAGCAGAAAGAAACAAAAGAGAAGTTGACTAGGTTTTTTCCTGAGAATATACCCCAATCTACTTAGCCCAGAGTGGTTAGAACTCAAGTAAAAAGCTTCACTTATACTGGATTGAAGAGTCAGAGGATGGAGTTTGAGGCTGCCAGAGGGTAGAAATCAAGGGAGAAATACTGGAAAGGAGGGAGCCACAAAATGTGAAACCTCAAAAATCTGCATGAAAACTACCTCAAATTCTTGTTGACTCCTGAACTGTGTGTGTGTGGGGAAGATCCTAAGATTCTCAGTAAAACGCAGTATTTGGGAAGTTGAAGAAATTGAGCAGTTTCAGCTTCTATTCATAACAGATGAGACTGAATTTGGATTTTAAACTGAACCAAGTCATCTGCTTGCTAGAACAAGAATCAACATTCTTCAAAGGAAGATAACTGAATCCAGAGGCTGTATAAGATATTATTTAAAATCTTCAATATACAATAAAAAATTATTAGACATTCAAAAAAAAAAAAAAAAAGAAGTAGAAAGAAAAATTAATAACTGAGTGATAGACACAATACACAAGTGGCAGATAATCCCCAATTATGGCTGCCATCAATTCCTTCTCTGAGTGTGTCTGCTGCTCCACCTATCAACAGGTGGAGGCTATTTACCCTGGAGGTTATTGTCTCCCCTGGAATCCAGACTGACTTTATTATTTGCCTTGCTGTAGCAGAAGCATCATTCTGGGATTTTCAAGCAGAGGCCTTAAGAGGACTGACAGATTCTACTTCCTTCCTCTTGGAAGACAGCCTCCAGGTAAGAAGTTCAACCACTCCCAATCACCACGCCATGAGAAAGCCCAAGCTAACCAAGTGGAGAGGACATATGGAAGAACACAGGGGCACCTGGCATGTTAGTGAAGCCCTGGACTGTCCAGTCTACCCTAGCCAGCTGCCGACTACAACTCAGTGAGTCACCCCAGCTGACAACACAAGGAGGAGAAGAACCGCCCAGCTGAGCCCAGTCATCCCACACAATTATAAGAAAAACATTGTTTTTGTTTTAAACCACTAAGTTTGGGGATGGTTTGTTCCACAAGAACCAATAACTGAACAAAGAGCACAAAATCAACAAGGAGTTCTCATCAGAAATACATAGCAAACTCCTACAAATCAATAAGGAAAGTATAAACAGTTCAATAGAAAAAATGAGCAAAAGAAAGAAAACGCATTTTACACAAGAGGAAACACATTTGTCAATAAACATTTGAAGAAATGTTCACCATTACCATCACTGGTGATCAGGGCAGACCACAGTGTAATACTGTTTTTTATACCCAATCAATAGGCCCAAATTTAAAGTTTGAGGATAATAAGAATTGGAAAGGTTGTGGTAGGAGTATGAATTGATGCAAAGATTTTGGGAACTATTTTGACATTACCTCCTAAAGTTGAAAATTCACATTTCCTATAACCCAAGAATTCTACCCTCGAGCTCACAACCTAAAAAGAAATTTTGCACAAACTTGATGCATCATGTTTAAGAATACACATGGCAGCACTGTTCACAAGAACAAAATCCTGGGAGTAACCTAATTACCCAGCCACAGGAGTGTGAACGAATCAACAGAGGTATAGTCACACAACAAATGAATACCTGAACAATGATGGGTAAATGAATATACACAACAACATGCAACAATACAGATGAATCTTAGCAATATAACATTCAACAATGATATACTTTTTATACAGTTAAGAACAACCAAAATGAAAAGCACTTACTTTTTAGGAATATGCATATAGATGTAATAAAAACTATATAGAAAGGAAAGCAAAGGAGAAATTAACAAAGGATTCAGGATGATGGTTACCCCAGATTGAGAGAAAAAGAGTGATGGGAGGTGGGGAAACCATATGGTTAGACATAAGTTATTGCTAAGGCCCTATTTTGAGTTTTGGTAGCAAGTTCATGGGTGCTTATTATACCATTTAAATTTATTTTTTTGGCTGCACTGCACGGCATGCGGAATCTCAGTTCCCCGACCAGGGATCGAACCCGCGCCCCCTGCTGTGGAAGGGTGGAGTCTTAACCGCTGGACCACCAGAGAAGTCCCTTGTTATACTATTTAAAATCCATCCATCTACATACACATTAAGGCTTATCATGCAAGGACCAATGACGAAAGCACGTCTTAAACTGAGGGTCACGAACAATCCATAATCTAATCTAACTCTGCCCCTGAGGTCAAATATTTTTTAAATAACCATAAATAAATAAAAGCAGGACAAAACCTGATAGAAGTCAGAGAAGAGGGGGACAGACAGAGAACAAAGAGGATTCTTACATCCTTGTGTTCAGTTATTCATCCATCCAGGCAACAAACCTGTACTGACCACGTACTCTGTATCAGAAGCTATTCCAGACAGAGATGAGAATATTGAAAGATAAACAAGACAAGGGACTCACGCTCTGAATTGTGTCAAAGCTATTATTAGCCTAGTCGTGTGGGAAACAGCAAATGTAATAGAAGGGGCTAGAAGGAAAGGGGACAAAACTGTTCAAATAAACAACAGAAGAGAGTTGAGATCCAAGGCTGGAGGGCCCCAGAGGACAAGCTAGTGTTTGCCCAGAAGCCCACGGAGTGACCTACCCTCTTTTAGAAAGATGGAAAAAAAAAATAGTCTCTCCTAGTTGCTCACATTTTTGATGATTCTCCTTAACCAAAAGCCTCTCATATATAATACTGTGCAACTGAATTCACAGCATAAACACTGTCTTGTTCTAAGAAACTAGAGGTTGATTACAGCACCACTCCCTAGCATGACTTCTTTTATTGTCTGAACAGTCATTCATTTATTCAACTTTTCCAAATCGCCACCAATGTGTGGAGCATTGCGTTGGATGCTGGAGTAAAAACAAAGGAACAAACGCTAAGAGCTGGACCCGGCCCCAGAAGAAATTCAGTGGGATAGAAGAGAAGTAACTCAAACACAACATGTCACCAGCAGGTGCTGGGATCAAGCGAGCGTGTGGGGTGTGGGAGCCCAGGAGAGACACGCCACGCCTTTCCTGCCAAATCTTCACCACATTCTCAGATTCGTATCAAATCAGGACCTAAAGACCCAGAAGTGAAGACTCACAGAGGTAAAGAGCCTCACCTCAAACCACACAGCCGGGACGTGCAGGAACCAGGACCCATGTGTGGGTCTGGCCACAGTACTTACAGCTCAGAACGCTTTCCATCCTGGCCTGGCTGCTCTGGAAGCTGCATCGAAGAGCCCTGTCTTCGATTTGGATGGAGTGTGAGGCCGCACTGCAGTAGCAATTACGTGATTTTCCAAACACCTGCCCACGACCAGATGTGTGGGAAGAGATCCAGCTGAGGAGAGAACCCCGTCTGACAGAAGCTTAGCTGCACCCATGCCCTGCAGCAGGCATAGAAAACACAGCAAGACCTAACCACGCTTACCCATCAACAGACCTGTTTCATGATCACCACGTTTGCGCTACCATGAACCCTCCTCCTCACCGTCACTCACCGAGGCTCCTGAGGTTACGTGCCTTCAAGGCACTGTCTCAAGTGGCCAGACCCAAGCCAGCTGGAGCCCTGATGTGGAGAACATTCTGGAGTGCGCCCATTCCAAACTTGGGATTGCTCCTTTACCAAAACCTTGCTCAGAACGTTCTCCTTTCTGAGAGGCACAAAGCACATAGGCGTGGTTACCTACAACTAACACAAGCATCTTGTAAATGTCCTGAGCACCTAAACGTCTGCACAGAGTGGGGTGAAGGGCGATCACACAGCCCAGGAGAGTGCCCAGCTCTGCGGCCCACACACAGCTTTCACCCCACCAGAAGGGGGCGCTTTGCCCTCTAGTGTGCCAGGTTCCTGGAGGAAGGGATTTGAGAGACCAAACAAGGGGCTCCAGGTTTGTTCCACGTACGTATATTTTAATTTATTTATTTTTTATTTCTTTATTTTTGGCCGCGTTGGGTCTTCATTGTTGCACGTGGGCTTTCTCTAGTTGTGGCGAGCAGGGGCTGCTTTTCTTTGCGGTGCGCAGGCTTCTCATTGCAGTGGCTTCTCTTGTTGCGGAGCACGGGCTCTAGGCGTGTGGGCTTCAGTAGTTGTGGCACGTGGGCTCTAGCGCGCAGGCTCAGTAGTTGTGGTGCACGGGCTTAGTTGCTCCACGGGCTTAGTTGCTCCACAGCATGTGGGATCTTCCTGGACCAGGGCTCGAACCCGTGTCCCCTGCATTGATAGGTGGATTCTTAACCACTGTGCCACCAGGGAAGCCCAGGTATGTATTTTTTAAGGCAGATAAGCAAATACCTGCAAAATGTATACCTATTACTCAAAAACTATGTCCATTCAGGCCAAATTCCAGAGGGTTTTTCTTTTAATTTGTTTCAAAGAGATGCATTTTGGAGTAGAATGATGGAGGTTTAAATCCTGCCTCTACCAGCCACAGCTTCAAAATGTTAGTCAAATTATTTAGTCTCCCTTGGGTTCCATTTTCTCTTTGTTAAAACGGGCTAACATCACCAACCTTATGCGGTGATTTTGATGATTCAATGAGACGCCGTCCATAAAGTGATCACACCGCCATCGGAACCACTGGGGTGTTTATCCATTCATCTGTTCATCAACACTTAGGTTGCTTCCATATCTTGGCAATTGTAAATAATGTTGCTCTGAACACTGAGGTACATGTGTCTTTTCAAATTAGTTTTCGTTTTTTTCAGATATATACCTAAGAGTGGAATTGCTGGGTCATATATGGTAGTTCTATTTTCAGTTTTTTGAGAAACCTCCATACTATTTTCCACAGTGGCTGTACCAATTTAGAGTCCCACCAACAGTGTACAAGTAAAACCCATCTTTTTAATGGTTTCCATGTAATCCTCTTCCTTCTACTTCTCCCTCTATTCTCTTGTTCCCTATACGTAGTGTTGGCATATCACTGGCAATGAGGGGTCGCTTGGTACCTGTAGTTGCAGGTAAGTGGCCTGCTCGCAAATAAACTCAGGTTTCTGAGGTGGGCCAGGCCACACATAGGCCTGTCCGCTCAATGCCCCAAACCCAAAGCACTTCCTCTTTAGAGCTTCATCCCAAAGCCTAGATTTACAAAAGCAGCTCTGCCTTGACAGTTTATTCATCCAGCCGTCAACTATTGACCTGCTAAGGAACAGATACTGTCCTCAGGAGAGAGTCTGACCTTCACCTGATGCATTCCTCAAACCAAACATTTCCCTCTCAATTCCATTTCAGTTATTAATCTCCTTATGAAATAACTACACTCTTTACCGCTTTATTTTCTCATTGTCCTAATGCCCTCAACTCTTTCATTCATCCTTTTAAAATTTTATCAGTCACCTAAATTCTTTTGAGAACCAGAAAGGGAATACATACATACAAAAATAAAATGAAGTATTTATAAATTCTGGAAAGAGATCTCACTCAGAGATAACATTCAAAACACATAACAACTAGGGCAGCGTGGTTTTCTGAGTTCCTAGAAACACCAAACATGTTCCCACCTCAGGGCCTTTGCACCTGCTGGTCCTCTGCTGGGAACACATTTTCCCAGCCTTTTCTTGGGGTTGGCTTCCTCTCAACCCTCAGCTTTCTGTACCAATAACACCTCCTTAGAAAAGCTTCTCCATCTACTTGACCTATAGAAGCTTCCCTCTTTAATCTCTATCGCAAAATCCCATTTATTCTCTCCAAGACACAATAACAATCTATAATTATCACATTAGTTTGCTCACTGGTTGCAGTCTCCCCGTAGAAGGTTAGCTGCTTATAAGCAGGGACCTTTTCTGCCTTGGTAGGAATTGTACTCCCAGCCCATCATATCCCTGTCCTCTGTGCCTGGCACATAGATGTCAATAAATATTTGTTAAATATAGTAGTGGATGAATATTGCACACAAGTACGTGTACATGCATGCTTCCAGGTGGCAGTTCTTTCCTTAGGTGATAAAAAGCTACAATAGGGATCATCCACAAAAGACAGGCTGCCAGCTCTGGGTGAGCTGCCAGGTGTTAGGTGGTCAAGGAGGACAAGGAGCTAATTTGAAAGGAGCAATCAAGACCATTCACTTCCTGTGCCTGACTGGGCAGGCAAAAGGCAAAGGAGAAAGGTGCCAGCTCCCCAGGGTTCCATTTCCCCCATGGAAGGGCAGGAGGCAAGGGTCAGATGACAGGAGAATGATCTCACTGCCCAGGGACCCCAAACAAAAGGCTCCTGCCTTCTTATGCGCCCAGGGAGTTGGGAGGGGGATGCAGAGAGGAGTAGAACAGTACCGAGTCAGAGTAGGGGAAAAGGCCTCACCCATAGCACCCCGATAGCACCCCAGAAAGGAGTCTCAATGGAGACCCCCGAACAGAGGCTCTAGGGCGGAGAATGCAGATAAGTACATGAGCATGGCCGGTCCACGGGGCCCTGACTCCTTGACTGCAGCTCCCTCCAGAAAACTGCAATGCACTGGTGTGGGGAGGGCAGCTGCCCCTGCTAGGCCCCAATTAAAGCCTTTGGATTGCCTATGATGCAACCTAAAATCACACAGATAATTCTGACCTGGAGATAGCCTCCTCGCCCTCCTCTTTGAAAATCCTTTCAGTGGTGCAGTGCACTGAAGGCAGTCCTTCTCCACAGCTGACCTCAATCCTTTGCTCTGCAAAGCTACACCACCCTTTGTATTTTGTCTTCAGTGAAGATGGAGAACCATTGGTTACAAACATTCCTATCATGACTGTGAAGGCCCTTGGCCTCATCTTCCTTGTGGTTAATCAAGCAGATTTACTCTTTCATCTATGGTCTTCCTAAGCTACAGTGACAGTTGTTATCTATTACAGCTAGGGAAAAACCACACTCCAGAACGAAAGCAAGCAACTGATCAAAGAAAAAGGTGGCTGCATGGAACACCAAGTATGTGAGGGGTACGAAGAGATACTTCAAAGCCAGCATGGTGCTCAGAGAAAGGGAATGAAAACTTTATCAGGTCCTGGCATTTCTATTGGAAAAAGTGCCTTCAAAGTATATTTTTATTCAAGAGAAAAAAAAATCAACTAGTTTGTGGCAATCTTACTAAAAGATTTTCCTAAAGAGGTCTCTCAGCAACTTCTGCTACTTCTTTCTGGTACATTAAAAACATTCAAAATTCAATGTCACATTAAAGATACATTCAGTGATCAGCTGTCACAATGAAATAGGAACATCACTTAGAAACAGATAAGACATATAGGAAAGTATGAAAGTCTAAAATTTTTGTGTTCTCATCAAATCATTAGGCAAACTACCTTGCATAGAATCTTTGCCACCAATGTCTTTTGTGCACACGAATCCTCTACCATATTCAGTCTCTGCAGAGCCAATCTCAGGAAACAAGGAGCTGGGCCTTTCATTTCACAATCCCACCCCATCCTTCCCCTGATGCAGCCCCCAGAGCCCTCACTAGTAAAGGAATCACCCAACCACTGGGCTCTGTGCAGCTCACTGTGTCCAGAGCCCCCAGACTCCCACCACCCCGCCTGTGTTATTAGGCGATCCTTATTTTATGCCCCACTGATATGTTCTTCATATTTAAGAATTACTCTCAATATGAGTGATCCCTAAATATTTGTTCAACCAAGAGCTCTCCTTATTCTGTTCAGGGACTAATTTTGAATATCAGATCGCAAAGTCTCAAAACAGAGACCCTAGGACCACCCAAGAGCTTCATGTAGTCCCCCCAACCTCCACCCTCCCATACACAGATAACTGACACGCTGGTCAATAAAAATGCCAGTTTGTTTGTTTTTTCCCATTGGCTTCCTGTGGCAAGTACTGGATATGCCTTATTCATTTTATATGTATATATATATTCCACCTTATTTAGCAGAAAACTATCTTTTTATTGCCTAAAGATCCTTATTCTATTTTCCGTGGAATATATAATGGCTATATACTTGTAAGTATGCAAAGTTTATCATAGTGCAGTCTCTTGTGAATTATCTTCATCTTTTGTCCTTTACACTTTGTCATTTCTTTTGGCTGGGATTTGGACTATGGAATTTACATTAAGAAGAGAGACGTGTGAAAGGACAATAAAATTTAGATTTGGCAATGTCAAAAATAAATAAATAAATAAATAAATAAATAAATAAATAAATAAATAAATAAAATAAACACTGCTGACTGACCGAGAGGTTGGTTATCTGGCTTAAAGCTGAAGCTACTGTTAGGGACTGAATATCTGTGTCCCTCCCCCAAATTCATATGTTAAGACCTAACCCACTAGATAATGGTTTTAGGATGAGGGTTCCACCTACATGAATGGAATTAGTGCCCTTATAAAAGAGGCCCTGGAGAGATCCCTCACTTCTCCCACCTTGTGAGGATAGTGAAAAAACAGCAATCAGCGAACAGGAAGTGGGTCCTCACGAGACACTGAATCTGCCCACACCTTGACCTTGGATTTCCCAGCCTCCAGAACTGTGAGAAATAAATTTCTGTTGTTTATAAGCTATCAATCTATTTTTTTTGTTACGGCAGCCCAAACGGACTAAGCTGAGCTGCCGTAACAAAGTACCACAAACTGGGTGGCTTAGAACAACAGAAAGTTATTGTCTCACAGTTCTGGAAGCTGAAAGTCAGAAATCAAGGCATTGGCAGGGCCCCTTTCCCTCTGAAACCTGCAGAGAAAGGATCCTTCCTTGCCTCTTCCAGCTTCTGGTGGCCCAGTCCTAGTCATCGGTCTCTGCCACTACATTAGGCACTACTTTGAAATTCAACACACCAGGGCCACAACTGTCTTCCAAAGGCAGGTTGTTGAAAGTCAGGTATTTTTTTTTTGTCAAACAGCACTTCCATCAGGGTGTTGCTCTAGTAGGAAAATTCTATGATGGTGTTGCCCTTTGAACACTTCTCCAAAAAGCATCTATGAAGTGACTGTGATAAGCTGCCGCGGGGAAGACAAACAGCAGGAAAATGTGGCCTCATACTCAGGAAGCTCATGAATTAATAAGGATACAGACATGAAAATCAATGGCTCCAAGGCCATGAATGGAGTTAGGGAGGTGGCACAGAGTTTGGCTGGAACTCTGAGGGAAGAGTAGTTGGCTCGGCAGTGGCAGCAGAGCACAGCAGGTGAAAGCATGAACTCTGCAGCCAGAGTACCTGGCTTTACCACATACTAGCTGCGTGACCCTGAACAAATCACTTAACCTCTCTGTGCTTCAGTTTCCTCATTTGTACACTGAGTATGCTAAGAGTACCTCCTTTATAAATTGTTGTGAAGACTAAGAAATTTGTGAAAGGGGCTTTAGAACAGTGCCAGGTATCAGTTAAGTGTTAAATTAATACTCTGCATTAAACAGGGGAGCTATTGAACCAAAAAAAAAAAAAAAAACAGGGGAGCAAGTCTCCTGGTTACTAGGCTGTTCTCCCTATTCCCCATTCTGCCCGCCCCCCTTAATTTGGTATCACTCCTGTACACAGTATATAGTGCAACTTGAAAGTAATGGAGAATTACATCTATACCCCACAGTTAAGATATGCATAGATAATCTAATTAAACCCCATATTTCTCTCAAGCTAATATTCATTTATTACTTCCACATGTATTTTCTAAACATCTAGGATGGGAAAACCAAGAGAATACAATATGCTTATGATATTGAGAAACGGGCAGGACACATGGGACTCAATGAGTTGGCTCTCCCCCGGGCAGGTTCCACCCTGTTGGCAGGAGGGATCTAATCAAGGATCTGCTAGCTCTTTTTTGAGAAGCAGAAAAAGGCTCCCTGCCTCTGAGCAGATACAGCCTTGCCCGGGCTGGATTTTCAGCCCCCTTGGCCAGGAGCCCATGTATACAGCACAACACAGGCAGTTCTATTGACTGAGACCACTGAGGTACCATTTAATAAATCTTTTCCTCACTAGGCAAATGGTTCCAAAATGTTGAGCAAAAGTTAACACAGGTTTCGTGAAAGCCTAAATCACAACAGGAAATAAATTTATGATCTGGAAGAATGTATTAGTGCTACCAAAATTCACCTTAAAAAATTAATACCTCCCCAAAAATGTTTGTTTAGCTGATAAAAGTGTGTGTATATATGATGTGTGTGTATATAGGAATTAGTAGATATACATATAACTCCTAGCTCTGTACCCTGAAAGGGTCTAGAAGCAATGACACACCAGTAACAATGAGCACACCGCATATCCAGACTTGGTTTCTACATACCACACTCAATTTAAAAAAAAAAAAAAAAAAAAAAAAGAGCTTTTTCGAAAAGTAGTTAGTTCCAACACTGGAGCAAAGAAAATTAAAAGTGACCCTGGAACATCTTGTGGTACCAGAAAGTACATAAATAAATGAAGTCCCTACATAAATAATATCTGAACTAGTTATTAACACATTACCAAAACAATTCAACATTGCTCTTCTATAGAAGGCTATAAATGTCTTTATGCCTGTGGATGATTCAGCATGCCAAATGTGTTCAGTGTATAATGCACTGTACACTTCATCATTAAAAGAACTTTTTACTCAAAAATTTTAAATGACTATTGTGATAAATCATTTTTGTAGCTTACCACTTTAGAAGTCTTAAAAAGAATTTTTTCTCTCCATGAAAAAACACATTTATTGAGCACTATGTGCCAAGAAAAATACTAAGTGCTTTTATCCTCCAAATAAACCTGTGAGATACACAGGTTTATTAATCCTGTTTTATATATGAGAAAACTGAGATTTTGCAATTTTCCAAGGTCAGAGAGCTGGTAGAGTTAGAATTCAAACTCAGGTCTACATGATTGTAGAGCCAGAGTTCTTCATCTCTAAGTGAGAGTAGTTTGACAATATCTACAGTGAGGTGATGTTGTATTTTCCCTCACAGGAGTTTCCCTGGTCTTTTAAGAAAATTGGGCCATAAAAGGGCTAGTCATCTACAGAAAGATCCACACTGAGACACGTTATAAACAAACTGTCAAAAGACAAAGAGAAGATCTTGAAAGCAACATGAGAGAAGCAATTTATCACATATAAGGGATCCTCAATGAGATTAACAACCTATTTTTCACTGGAAACCATGGAAGCCAGATGGCGCTGAGATGATAAAGTGCTGAAAGAAAAAAACTGTCAGTCAAGAATTCTATAACTGGTAAAATTATTCTTCAAAAATGAAGGAGAAATTAAGACATTCCCAAAGAAAAGCTGAAGGAGTTTGTTGCTAGTAGACCTGCCCTACAAGAAATGTTAAAGGGAGTTCTTCAAACTGAAAATAAAGAACATTAGACAGTAACTCAAAGCCATACAAAGAAATACAGAACACCAGTACAAGTAACTACACAGGTAAATAAAAAGCCAGCATTATTGTATTTTTGGTTTGTAACTCTTTTTTTCCTATATGATTTAAAACACAAATGCATAGAACAATAATTATGTTTTTATCTTAAGGGGCAACAATGTGTAAAGATGTAATTTGTGACAATAACATCATAAAAGGGGGGACAGACCTATATAGGAGCAGAGTTTTAGATGCTATTGAAATTAAGTTGATATCAACTCTAATTGGATTGTTATAAATTTAGGATGTTAATTGTAATCCTCAGAGTAAGCACTAAGAAAATTACTTTTAAAAATTTACAGGGGGACTTCCCTGGCAGTCCAGTGGTTAAGACTCCAGCTTGCACTGCAGGGGGCACAGGTTCAATCCCTGGTCAGGGAACTAAGATCCCGCATGCCGCATGGCACAGCCAAAAAATAAATTAAAAAAAAAAAAATTAACAGAACAGGAAATGAGGAGGAAATCAAAATGACACATTAGAAAAATTAATTAAACAGAGAAGAAAACAGTAATAGAGGAACTGAGGAACCAAAAAATATATAATGCATATATATATAAGACATATATGACATTTGTCTTATATATAAGACAAATAGCAAAATGGCAGAAATAAGTCCTTCATTATCAATAATCACTTTAAACGTAAATGGATTAGACTTAGTTAAAAGCAGAGACTGGCAGAATGGATTTATATATATATATATATATATATGTTCTAAAACTAGACTCTAGTAATAGTTGCACAACTCTATAAACTTTCTAAATATTATTGAATTCACACTTAAAATGGATGCACGTTATGGTATTTAAATTATGCCTTGGGGCTTCCCTGGTGGTACAGTGGTTAAGAATCTGCCTGCCAATGCAGGGGACATGGGTTCAAGCTCTGGTCCGGGAAGATCCCACATGCCACGGAGCAACTAAGCCTGTGCACCACAACTACTGAGCCTGCGCTCCAGAGCCCCCAAGCCACAACTACTGAACCCTCATGCCAAAACTACTGAAGCCCACATGCCTAGAGCCCGTGCTCCGCAACAAGAGAAGCCACTGCAATGAGAAGCCCGTGCACCGCAACCAAGAGTAGCCCCCACTTGCCACAACTGGAGAAAACCCACGCGCAGCAACGAAGACCCAACACAGCCAAAAATAAATAAATAAATTTATTAAAAGAAAAGAATCATTTGTCCTTAACTGCTGACTGTAATCATTTGAAGTTTTGAAATAACTCTATTAATAATTGTTACAAATATATCAATGGACACCGTAAATGTTTTAGATTTCCCCCAAATTTTCACATCTGTATCACAAAGGAAAAGGCCCTTGTTGAAGTTAACAAATGGCTCTCTTTCACAATAGTTCTATAAACAGAGCCTTAGTGAAGTTGAGTTTCCTTTATGGCTATTAGTGCAAGTTACACAAACACACAACTGGGACTACTTTGTGGCAAACATGCTCGCTCTTAGCCATAACTCAGGTGAGTGTACTTCTCTATCAATATCATTTAGGTTAAATACAAATTCTTATGCATAAATCAAAGTGCACTGAAAGAACATATAAAAATATGTTGAGCTGTCAATGTACAAAATCAAGATCATATGTTTGCTGGGACTTCCCTGGCGGTCCAGTAGTAACTCTGCACTTCCACCGCAGGGGGCACGGGTTTGATCCCTGGTCGGGGAACTAAGATCCCACAAGCGGCACAGCGTGGCCAGAAAAAAGAAAAACAAAGATCATATGTTTGGTAAATACGTGCATGTCATTTCTTGTGAGCATAGTGTTTATGTCAAGCTAAACCAAACCCAAGGTTATATTTTCAACACAGCCTTCCACTTCCATTTTATCATCACCTCTATCAGATGTCAGTAAATTCAGTCCTCCCTTGGTATTTGTGAAGGACTGGTTCCAGGAACCCTACAGATACCAAAATCTGCAGATGCTCGAGTCCCTTATATAAAATGGCATCATAGTATTTGCATATAACGTACGTACATTCTCCCACGTACTTTAAATCATCTCCAGATTACTTACAATACCTAATACAATGTAAATGCTATGTAAATAGTTGCCAGCATAGGGCAAATTTAAGTTTTGCTTTGGGGAACTTTCTGGATTTTTTTTCTCCCGAGTATTTTTGACCCACAGTTGGTTAAATCTGTGGATGCGAAACCCAAAGATACTGAGGGCCGACTGTAATAATGTCTTTACACTCCACATAGGTAAGTAAACGTTTAAAGTTAAAGTGCAAATTGTGACATATTTCGGTTATAATTACTTTTCATCGGAATAGAACTAATTTGCATATTTTTCTTGTCTACTCTTTATATTAACTTCAACTGTATCTTCGCTCCACCATCCTTTCATTCAATATTTTCCAAGCACCTATTCTGTTCCAGGCTTTTGTGTTCAGCACTGGAGAGATAGTCGTGAACCAGACAGATAGGATCCCTGAATCACAGAGCTCTCAAACACCAAAAACATAATGTCTGAGCAGTAGCAAGTATATAAAATCTTATTTAATGAATCTTAAATCCAGAGAAACCACAGCAAACATTTTTCACCCAACAAACAAAATGCAGACTTTTTAAATGTTCTGCCTGTTGACACACGCTACCGTTCAAGTATCAGCATTATTATTATAGAATCACGACCATAAACCCTGGTTTTTTTTTCTAAGATGTGACTTTTATCCATTTTTTTACATTTTTTTGCATCCTTTTGGCCTGAAATTCTAAACTCTGGCTGGCTCCCAAAGATTTATTTTTAGAAAGTTCAAAGAAGTAGAGCTTTTTTTGTTAACTCTTCTCCATTCCCCATCTTGAGCTGTACATGAGCAGATTCAAAATGATTATCACTCAGGTACAGCCACATGATTAATCATAATCTCTCTTCCTTTCCTCCACCCGTCTCCCACCAAACCCACTTTTCTGAAAGGCAGGTCTGCACCAGCTGCCGCCAACACTGGGCTAGAACAAGTGTCTAACAGCCCAGCTTCTGGAATTTGCCTTCTCCTTCTTGTCTCCAACATGCTTCTCTCCTCATTACATGAGACCCTCTCACGTCAGCCATCAGTGCACCTGCTCAGGCCCTCAACTGTGAAAGCAGAAAGCACTGTTGTTCACCCCCTATTTTTAGAGAAAGAATAAGGCAAAACACCAGATAGCATCCTCTTCCTGCAGGCTACACCTTGGCCTAGCAATGCAGTCTGTTGAGTGAGCTCAGAAAGGCATTTCCTACTCTATCTAGGCCTGTGGACCCAGGTTTAAGCACCTATTCTGGAAACTCAATCGGAACAAGAAACGTGACTTTTGTGGACTTCCCAAAAGAGTAGTGCCAACTTATGACACTTAATAAAAATTCCAGCTGAGGAGAATGAGAGTTGGCCCATTTCTAGGCAAATCTGGGGAGAAGAGACGGCTGAAAATTTCCTCGATAACTTCCTTCTCCTTACCTTTACTCTCCCCACATTTAGAACAATTCTCTCCAAAGTTGGGTGTGCCAAGCAATCTAGTGGGGTGCAGGAAGGGAATATTAAAACTGTTTATTTTACTTAAAATGAAGAAATTCAATTTTTCTAATATTTAATATACAGATTGCCTAAAGGCCTTCATCCAGTCCACAAGTCAGCAGGTCACAAGAGTCCTGAGTGTCTGTTCAAGGGAAGAGGAGAGGTTTCACCAGGCTATCATCTGATCAGGACACGCGAAGCGTACGTGCACCTGGCAAAGTGGACATGTGGATTCTATTCTCCTAAGTAGCAGAACAGTTAAAACCTTGTACTGAAATGGGGAGTGATCATGAAATACTTTTGACTACACAGGCTCACTGGTTTTCTCATGGAAAAGTACTTAAAAGACCTCTTAAATTTAAAGATAAGTTATACATTTTTTTTCACAAAAATTCCAAATTGGCTGACTTTTGCTGGGATGACAAGTGACTGCCAGTAATAGACTACCTGATAGATATTTACAAAACAATAGAAGTACTTTGTTCCATCAAAGAAAAGGTGTTGTTTTAAAAATGTGTGAAAAAGTAAATACTGTTCTAAAGAAATGCATACTTTGGAAAGAGCATTTCGTAAAACAGATGTTTGGAAATGTGTCATCTTTTGTTGCTGAAAAGATGGAACTGTGTTACTCTAAAAGTTCTTATATTTGCACATTTTAAAAACACGGAAACAGAATTTTGTAACATCTTTCCAAATGAAGAGTGAACTTTGAATCTATTGTTTATAGCATTAAAACACAACACTTTCCTATCAGGAAGTACTGAATTCCACTTGAAAAATGAACATATACTGGCCAAGTTTCTACTTTAAAAAAACTTTTAGAATAATTGGAGGATGGAGCAGAAGTATGAGTACCACAATTTAGGAAACTCTCACAGGGTCCCACTCTTAGAAAGACCCCTCACTTAGTTTAATGCTCTGCTATCCCCACATCTTGAAATTCATAATTTTTGAACAAGCAGCTCCATTTCATTTTGCAATAGACTCTGTGAATTATGCAGCTGGTTCTGGAACTCAGGAGTCAATGCAGTTCTTTCATTTGAATTTACGTATTTTTGAGGTATTTTTTCAGTGATGACAACTACTAAATTCCAGTAATAATGTAAAACCAACTTTGAATGGCTATATCATATGTGCTAAACTACACTTGTCAAAAATAATTATATATATGATTAACATTTGTATATTTGTTTATAACTAATTATACACAGTCACAAAACATTTAGAGAAAGCAAAATTATTTGGGGCTCTTAATAAAGAAAAAAGCATTTTCATCATTATTTTTATTTCTATTTTTGTATATTTTATAGTACCCACAAATTAATAAAGTCATACATGCATGTAATTTATAAATAAATTAGCATCTATTGCATAAGAATATACTGCATTTTCAACAACTTGTCATTTATGGGAGTGCTTAGTCAAAAGACCTTCTAAAAGACTGACCTAGACTCGGAATGATAATCTTTCGCTTTTGGAGCCCAAACTCCAAAATTACTCCCTCTTCTGGCAACAGTTTCCTCAGCAATACTTCCCGGGAGAGGGAGGGAGGCAACGACTGCTTAGTGTAAAGAGGATTTGGAGTCAGGACTGAGTTCAAGTCCAGATGTCCTCCATGATGACGTAGGCACATTTCTTAACCTGGTCACCTGATCCAGGCTCGTGTGTAAGGACCTGGCACACTCCCAGATGCTGATGAAGCACCAGCGACACTAGCATTTACACAGGTGTTCGCAGTAGGAGTCCGATGGACTCAGCACCGTGTCTGTCCACTCGCGCCTAATGGCTCTGGATGGTGGCACTTCAGGCTGTGGGGTGAGGTGCGTTTTTCTGGTGAGGTGGGAGTGGTACTACTGATACAATCTAAAAGTTCTCTCTTTAAATACACCACGGAATCTAACTGGTACCAGCTTCTCTGCGTAAGGTCGGGGAGATGAAGGGCCTCGAAGGAGGGGCGCCGGTGAAGCCCAGGGGGGCTCAAGCCCTGGCCAGGCGCTATCTGGGTGACGGAGGCAGGACAGGACCACAGTTCAATACATCCCGAGAGCGCAGCTTCGGACTTTCTCCTGGGCAAGCCCAAACTTAACCTCAGCCTACATTCACCTCGGGATGGGCAAAGCATACCCATCCCGGCCCCGAGCGGCGCATCGGCGGAGGCGGTGCTCCCCAGTACCACTCCCGGGGGGCACCGCGCCCACCTCCCGGGGTCGCCGACCCGCGCAGGGGTTGGGGGAGCCCTTCCCGGCCGCCTCGGGTCCCGAGAGTGCGGGGAAAGGGCCCGACCCCTTCGCCCAGGGTGGCTGGCCCGCGCGGGGAGGGAGCCCGCCCGGGAGGGACCTGGGACCTTACCTGGATGGTATGGCCGCTGCTCGGGACGGTGGGCCCCCCCACCAACTTGCAGTAGAGCTCGGGCCGGGGCCGCGCGCCGCCGGGCTCCCGCTCCCCGCAGGTGGCGGTGGCCCAAATCCTCGCCGCCTCGGCCAGGTTGAAGTAGGGCGGGTGCAGGCTGAGCCGCGCCGGGGCCGCGGGGTCCCGAGCGGTGGCGCACCCGGCGGGCGGCGGCGGCAGCAGCAGCAGCAGCCGCAGCAGTGGCAGCACTGACCGCGGTGCCCAGCCCCGAGCCCGCCCGGCTGCCGCCATCTCGCCGCGCGCGGTCCTCCTGCCTCGGCGGCCGGCGAAGGGGCTCGGGGACACCGCGTTCCCGGCGGACGATCCTCCGGCGACCAGCGAGCGCGGCCCGAGTGTGGGCGGCGGCGGCGGCGGCGCGCCCGCGCCCCACACGCCGGGAGCCCGCGGCGAGGGGGCGGCTCCTCGGGTTTGGAACGTGCTGCGGCCGCGGCGGGCACCCGCCGGATGTGGAACTGACAGCGCCCGGCCTCGGCCCGCAGACGTTGTCTCCGCCAGCGCGCTGCGCGCAGCCGGCTTCCCCAGCTGGGAGGGCGGAAGGCGTGTCCCCGGCTCCCACCCCTGCGGCTGAAGCGGGGGCCTGGACCGCCCCACCTCCCCACGGCCGGGGCAGAGATCCGAGAGTCCTCTTCTCCAGGGCCTCACGGTGGATCTCGGACAAGCGGGAAGGAGGCTTGCGGCGAATGGGGTGAGACAGCAGAGGCAACTGCCACTGCCTGCAGAACCTACACCAAAGACACTGTGGTTTCCCAGATGAGTTTCAGTTGTCAAAGGACAAGTCCCGTCAGTTCTCAGACCCTGGGCACCAGCGATACCTATGGCACTGCACACGCGTACTGAGTGTGGGATCAAAGGGGCTCTGGGGAACAGGGAGTGGCAGAACGTACACAATTTAAAGACAGCCACTAGCGCAAGTTGTAGTGTGCCCAGAGGTAAAGGTACTTTGGAGGAAATTCTTCAGATGCCCCATCTGCTATATTTTACAGGTGAACAGAGACGTCGAGTGTATTACTCGAGCTGTCACGTTGGCCTCTGGGGAAAAGGTTGCGAACCCCCCCACCTCCCAGGGCTGAGACTTGGTCTTGCACGCAGGACACCTCACCAGAACGGAGCCCGCAGAGGCCTCTAACAATTAGAGGGGGGTGTCATTGCTGCAGGCCAGGACGGACACAAGTGTCCCAGAGGAAGAAGGACTAGAGCTTCGAAAGATGGAGAAGGAAGAACGAGGGAGTGTGTGAGAGCACTGCTCAAAGACTGAGATGGGGATTGAAGGGGAACAGTTGAAAGAAGAGAGAACTAACCAGTCGTGAACCTACACTGCTTTGCCCTAATAAGAACATTCATATTTTAATAAAGCAACTGAACGAGTGCCCAGCACTACCTGGAATAGTCCTGCCGAGGTGGTACGGTCCTGTCTAAACTGATGAAAGAAGATTGCAGAAAAGTGAGAAAGATTTTACATTCTTTTTATAATGTCCTTCCGGACAAGATCATTTGCAGGAAAACGTTCAACAAACAGCTAAGATTCCAAAATTATTTTATCAACAGGCAAATAAGAAGGCAAAGTCTGCATTGAAGTAACTGTTCTCTACCCAGCCAGTGACTCCCCACGCTGCCAGGCCTGTTCACTGAGAGGTTCTGATGTCAGAATCCTCAGCAGCAGAACTGACCATCTGTGGATTCACAACAACGCCTCTTCCTCATAGAACTTCGCATTTTGCTCCAAAAGGCAAAAATTACGAGCATGACATACAAATTGCTGTATTGTACATGACAACATTTCTCTTTGGTATGTTTTATTACACTCCCTAGTCAGAAGGTATGTAATATCATTGCAATGGAAAAATAACTTTGTGAAGTCAGGGCACAACAGGTGTGTTTGCCCACTGAGAATAGCTTTAAAGATGAACAAATAAAAGGTACATATCTAAAGTTCATATTTGTTAGTAAAGTTCTCTCTGTAAAGGCTACGTATCCAAAACAAACATCCCGGGAGCACCGACCCTCCGTGGTTCTGGATACGGGAAATATGATGGGAATAATGACACTTTGGTTGGAGGAAGGGAGAAAGGCTGCTCTGAAGTTTAAATGAAGAAATGTATGAGCAAGTGCTTTTAAACACTAAGGCAGCAAACAGAAGGCAAACTTGTGTTTTTAAGGCAAAATGGGGCTCTTATGTTTTCATGGGGAAAGATGATGCTTGAAGAAATTAAATGACTTGCCCATGTTTTAAGAAAAATAGGAATAATAAGCAGGACCCATAGCTTCTGATTCTCAGTTCATGCTCCTAGGAGGACTCGGGGCGGGGGGAAGCCACCTGGGTGAGGGCCATGTGAGGTGTGAAGGCTGCAGAAGTGTCCCAAGCACAAGAGGAGCTATTGGTTTACTTAGCTCTAGAGGGGTGGGTGCGACAGACATGCATAGTTGGGTGTAAACAAACCCAAACTAACACAGTGAATTTGGGGTTTGGCTGACCTCTCAATACTTCAGTAGTGATTCATGCATAGCTGTGTCCTTCAGATCTTAAGATAGAAATGCAACTTGCCATGCCATTGTCGCAAAGAATTTCCCTAGAATCAAGAATGTAGACACGCAAGGGTGGTAAACTCACTGTCTTGCAATGGCATAGTCAGACTCGATCATGTCCCATTAATACAGTGATGGGCCTAACATTATCCTCATGACTGATGCTTCTTTAGGTGAAAGCATAGATTTTCTCCTTCTCCTTCTTTTCTACCCCCTCCCCAATATGGCAGCTTTTCCTTCTGCCCTCCCAAGTCGTCCTAGGAATATGAACTGGGATTATATAAATCCTGGGTCCTGCTTATTATTACTGTTCTTCTTAAAATTGTATTGTTAAACAACACCTTACCATTGGCTTGGTCTCACTTTAAAAACAAGTTGCACTTTTCCTCTTGTATCATCACTTCATAGAGAAAACAATGACATCGTTCTAAACCAACAGCAGTAGGTGGGTCACCAACAGCAGTGAAAAGAATACAAACAAAACAGAAAAACAGAAGGTGTTACTGCTTCTTGTAATACCACACAAGAGCCTGGCGAGAGCTCCCCCTGAAAACCAGGGGTAACTAAACAATGAGGGAAGTTCTGCTGTCCAACTGGCCAGCTTCACTGCAAACCCAAAGATCAAGAGCATCTTTTGGAACCCAACCATTCTATCATAAAATAGGAATATAAGGATATATATTAATATCCTTTTATTACTCTTCTCCCATGACCTCCTGCTTGGAAAGAATTTCACGAACTGTATTTCTTAAATATTTTCCATGTTATCAAAGATCTATATAACTGTCAATATAGGCTTTGGCTTATCATGAAGTAATTAGCATGACCACGCTGAGCTTTAATCATTCCAGCTCAAAGTGGAGAAAGTGAGCTTCCATCCGCCTATGTTGCTAAATAAAGGCAGGGTTTCTACTGGTCATTTTGAAAACTGAGAATTGCCCCTAGACCCCTGGGCTTTGGAAAACACGAATCTAACACCACCCACTTTTATTTATAGATCAGAAGTCAAGGTTAAGGGACTTGACCAAGTCCTCATTACCACAAAATGGTGTCCAGAGCCCAGCCTGTGCCTGCCTGGGATTACAGCACACCTTACCCCCACTGCCTTTTGTGGTGGGGCCCCTGCTCCAGGCCCCTAATCTAATGGCTCCTTGTAAAGTAGTGACGCTCCCGTGGCACATGGCCTGCGTCTGATTCATCGTCTCAGCTCAGAAACCCCAGTGTTAACCAAAGTGGAGCCGAAGTCTCAGTATCCAATGTCTCTGCTCACTGCAGGCAGATCCCAGCTTCGGTTGGGACCTTGACACTGGTACGCTGCATTAGGGCACTCCCTGGTAGTTAGCTCCACCAAAGGCCCTATGAAGCATTCACATTCCAATTACATGAATTTCCTCTCCAGCTCTTGCTACACACACTCCAGTTTGGCCTTTATGTGAAATATGCAGTTGGGCAGAGCAGGTAATTTTATACATTTGTTATTAAGGAGGATTCCTTTTTCCACCCCAAGTGTGTGTTACTACAAGCAGTAGTGCTAGGATAAAAGAAAGGCTAAACCTAGGTAATAGTACCTTTTCTTTACAATGAAGCTTTTTCCTATCAGCCCAGAGCTAACCCTGAAAGGTAAGTGGGCCATTATTCTCATTATTATTATTCTCATTCTGTGGATGAGTGAAAATAAGGTAGTGAGCAATTAAATCATCTGGCTCAGGCTAAGTGGAGATTTAAGAAATGGAGCCTTCATTCTCTTGACATGAAGGTTAAGTAACTTATCTGGCAGAGATTTTGAGTGAAAATTAGAAAGCAGCCTCTAAATTATCCTCTTGAGTCATTTTCACATTTTCTCCTTTTGGGCCACCCTAAGCGTAAGGATTTGAACCCAGTTGAATGATCTCTGTGACCACAGGAGGCAACACTACTGGCAATGTTCAGCCATACTGCCCTTTGTTTCCATGTCCAAAATACCTCACTTCAACAAGGATTAAATAAAAAAATGATTGGAGCTATCTCAGCCCAATGATGGTACCCAGAGAAGACCAGCAAGAGTTTTTGCCATGTAGATAGAATCTCAGAATATCGAGTAGAGTTCCCTGTGTTATACAGTAGATCTTTGTTGATTATAACCTAAATGGGAAAAGAATCTGAAAAAGAATGGATATATGTATAACTGAATCACTTTGCTGTACACCTGAAACTAACACAACATTGTAAATCAACTATACTCCAATATAAAATAAAAATTAAATTAAGAAGAAAAAAAACACCTAACTTCAGAGACATGTATTTTGGTAAGAATTTGCCCAAAACGTCCAATAGAAGGTTATTTCACAATAAAAGATGAAAACTCTTGTGGTCAGAGGCTGGCCCAAAGATTTGTTTCTTGGTATCCTTTGAGATCTCTATAGGAGTACCTTATACAGAGCAGCAGGTTGGTAAATACCTGTCAAAATTTACCAAGATCGAATTAATTTCTCTTGAGCCCTAGAACCCAGGGTTAATAGGTAATTTTGTAACCATATAATCACTGAAATCTCTCATCTCTTTAATAACCCTCTTAATGCTGAGCAGTTCACAGAACAAATTGGGGTGCTAACTTCAATACTTTTTTTTAATTGAAGTATAGTTAATTTACAATGTTTTGTTAGTTTCAAGTGTACAGCAGTGTGATTCAGTTATGCATATATATTCTTTTACAGATTCTTTTCCATTATAAGTTATTACAAGACATTGAGTATAATTCCCTGTGTTATACACAGGTAGGTGTATGTGTAGGTCCTTGTTGTTAACCTATTTTATATATAATAGTGTATATATGTTATTCCCAAACTCCTAATTTATCTCTCCCCCACTACCCGCTATCCCCTTTGGTAATCATAAGTTTGTTTTCTATGTCTGTGAGTCTATTTGTTTTATAAATAAGTTCATTTGTATCATTTTTTTAGATTCCACATATAGAGGATATCATATGATACAATACTTACTTGTTAAGAAGTCCATGTAGATTCAACTTGCTCATTTCTCTACTTTTTTACTCTAGATTTATAGTAGAGTACTGAATGATGTTTATGGGACTCACAAGCTATTTCCTTATCTCAGCCACTGCGTTCTTCATGGATGATTCTGAGAGTAGCTGGTTAGACAGCCAGGCCTATAAATCAACTGGAAAATATGAGTGAACTTCATGCGTGGCTCTGAGGAGGTGGGAGGAGATGAGAGAGGGACAGAGTCAATGGTATGTAAATAATACTAAGAGGTGAGGAAAAGAAATACCAAAGAGTCATGGGGACTCTCAACATAATCTAGTCTGGGGGGATAAAATGACTAGCTGCCCACCAAGGATCGGTTCTCCCCTTCCGTAGGGTAGAGTTGTTCTGAGAAGTGGCTGGTGGCCCCAGGGATACATTTCCCACCCGACTTGCATCTAGGTGTGGTCCTTGACTGATTCTGAACCAATGAAGAAGTGAGAAGTGGTCCATAAAAACCTCTTGCATGATCCTTCATGCTTACCTCTTTTCCTGCCTGGAAGCCCAGGGCTCCAAAGCCCTTGGAGGTGGAGGACCACAGGATGGAAGGAGCCTGGGTCCCATGTGGGAGTCTGCCTCCTACACACCCGCACTGCACTCTTATAAATGAGAAACAGACTTTCATTAAATTAAGTCACCAAGATTTGGGGGTTTTTCTGAAGTTAAAGTAGTGTTACCTTAACTAATACATCTGAATTATTATTGTTGTAATATTTTTACATATACGGGAGCAGAAAGAAGACTGTCCTAATGAAATGTTCAATGGTAAATAAGAAGCTAACCAAGGCCTTACAACTAAGTTATCACATGGGTCATGACTCCATTTTTCTCATCTCACAAACTAAGTAGGCTTATTGTTTTATTTTAAAATTATGTTGGAATATTGAACTGGGTTCACTTGGGTTTAGCTGGACCAATAACATTAAACACCTGTTTGGTTTAGTTGTTGCCTGTTGCTTGCACTCTATTATGCTTAGCATTCTTTAAAGTATTTTCCTATTAACTCTGAAGGCCAAAGTCCTTTTAGCTATTTCCATTTATGTGGGCCAGCAAATAAAATAGTATCAGATCTATTACCTTGAAACTACCCACTATCAAAGAAATATCTTAAAACTGTTCCTAATTTTTTTAATCCTACTGTTTAGACATCCTTAAGTGTCCTTTCTCACCTCCTCAACAAACATACGCAGAAAAAGATCTTCCACTTAGGATATACCTCATTTTCAAAATATATGCAGTGGGACCTACCAACATGCCCCCTTCTTGGCCGATCCATTTCCATCAATGATAACACCAATTTGTCTAGTATCCCAGAGAAAAATTTTTGTGAACGTATATACCATAGCGCTAATTAATAGATGCTTAACAATCATTAATTCACTTTTCCCTTTTCTTTCCTCTATCAGACTGGAAAACATGGCTTTCTCATTGATTATTCTTTTCCCATGATCCCTTATGTTTACATGACATTGGTTACCATTCACCTGAATTCACTTATTTATCTCCCCTCCTGCTATCTCTACCTTCATCCAGACCACCCTCAACCACGCCAAGAGCAGCTACCCTGCTGCTCTCGCTGCCTCCAGTCTCTCTCTCTTACAGTCTATTTTGCATAACAGTGGAAGACCAGCATTATGTGCCAGATCAAGGTGTTGCCCAACTTCCTATTGCTCCACAGACTCTGGATTTGGCCTCATCCCCCTAAGTGTACTTATTTGTCCCTACTCTTGAGTACCCATCTTCTTCTCATGATCAGGGCTGCTCCCTCCTGTCAAATAAGATACCAAATTCTGTCCATTTCATTTCCTAAATAGTTCTCAATTTGGTTGCCTCAACTGCATTTCCATGGCCCCAGCCTTAATTCAAGACCACATTTTTCCCACCTGAGTTGTTACAGTCTTCCAACTCCGTCCAGTCTTGTCCACATCGAATCCATCCTCCACACTGCTGCCAGAGGGATTTTTCTGAAGTTGACATGTCCAATATGGTAGCCAAGGGCTCCATGTGGCTATCTAAATTTAAGTTTAAAAATTAAAAATTTAGTTCCTCAGTACATTGGCTGCATTTCAAGTGCTCAATAACCACATGTGGTTAGTGGTTACCATATTAAACAGAGAAGATTATAGAACATTTTCATCACTGCAGAAATTTCCTTTGGGCAGTGCTGTTACTAGAATGTAAATTTGATCATGTCTCTACCCTGCTTAACACGTTTAATGTTTCTCATTGCTTAGGATAAAGTCTAAACTCTTTAGTAGGCTGGTTTGTAAGCTGGTCCATAAGCTGGCCCTAGGCTTCCATTCTGCCCTATCTCCTTATTACTTGCCTGCATTGGACCATAGTCTTCAGCCTTATTGAACGATTTCCTGTTCCTCAGTGAGTCTCCATGACTCTGCACATGGCTATATCTTCTGTCAGGAATGTCCTTCTTCACCTAGGTGTCAAGTATACTCCAATTTGCTCTTGAAACTTCACTTCAAGCATCACCTTACTCAGCAGACTTTCCATAGCCTTACCCAGGACTCTCCCTTTACTCTCAGAGTTGGCCGCTCCTGTCACTGTGCCCACACAGCGTACTATCCACACCTCTATGGAGTATTTAGATCTGCCTACTTATGAGACAGGGAGCTCTTTGGGGACAGGCACCAGGTTTAATTCACTTTGTATCCCCAGGGTCTAGCAGAGGGTCTGGAACAGAAGTAGGTGCCTAGAGGAGTATCAGTGTTCTTTCTTCCCTGCTCTTCAGCTGCTCCAAATGCCGTCACATTCTCCACCATTCGGCATAACTATCCAGCTGTTATCCCCTCCCAGTGCACTTGAACGTAGCCCTGTGGCCAGACTGTAGGTTACTAACAAAAAGGAGAACCAGGAAGATGCTGACAAATTGACTTGCAAGGCACCTGCCTTCTGGAAGGACAAGGACTCAGCCTTGAGAGTGTATAACAACCTTTCTTTAAGTGTCTGAGTGCCCTTGTTCTCTGCATTCATAAAACCAGGGTCCTCGACCCCAGAGAGGAGTACTAGTAGAGCCAAACAGTTGTTGTAGTCAAGTCTACATGCACAGACTTGGATTAGTAACGGATTGTTCCAATTCTGAGACCATATCTCCTATGTTGAAAGGAGATGACTAAAAGTCTGAAATTCTTTACTGCTTTGTAGTCTATATTGCACCATTTAGCACATGGTTATGTTGTCTTACACTGTTTCCAACATTAAATATTATTTGTATTCAACTCCATCGTAGGTACCCTGAATGCAAGAAAAATGTGTCTTCCATACCACCTTGCATAGTGATAATAACTTAATAGGTGCTCAGTAAATATTTACGATTGATTGGTTGGCTTGGTTGGTGTAATCTGGTGAGTTTTTATAGTCCTTCATGCCATTAAGAGTGTTCCCAAATACTGATGCCATTTTACAATCTCTAGAACATCAGCTGGATTTTCCAAGTAACGTAATTCTGCCTTATTCAGAAAAACAGAATTTGTATTTATATAACTTTTAAACATAATTTAGTTAAAAATTTTTTGTTTTATAATTAACTGTTACATCAGTGGCCCCCAGTGAACCACGCCTCTCAGAACTCGTGCCCTTGTGTTGTTCCTTCCCACATTGAGTCTGAGTTTGGTCCAGTGACTTGCTTTAGCAAATGAGGTATTAGCAAGTTTGATGCAAGCAGAGATTTGACAAGTGCTTGTCATCTTAGAATTCTCCCTCTTGGAACATAGACTGCATGCTGTAAGGAAGTCCAACCATACTGCTGGAGAAAGAAGGTATGTAGAGAGAGATTCTGGAATATGTGAGACCATGCAAAGCATGTAAGCAAAGCCAGCTTGGTCTTAAAAGACCTTTTCAAGCCATCAGATCAAGCCACCTGCATGAGAGATCCTAGGTGAGACCAGCAGAACTGTCTAGCTGATTCCAGACCAGGTTGCTGAATCATGAACAAATGAAGAGTTGTTGTTTTAAGCCACTGGCTTATGGTCTCTTACACAACAGTAGACAACCACAATAGTCAGAAATTTGTCTCTTCTTATTCATCAATATGAGCTGATCAGTATCACCTACTACTTGCAGGTTCTATTCTTAAGTGCCTTGAGTTAACATTAAAAGTGAAGTATGAATACTCTTTCCAATTAGAGTGAGAAAGTTTTTATTTCTAGACACTTCTGGGAAACTGAGATTTTAGAATTTGACTTTTGCATTTAGAATTTTTTTCTATGTAGTTGATGTCTTTAAGACAAATTAAGTTTAAGTTTATCTCTTCTTATTTTTTTCCCCTGGCTTTTGCCCCTGCGTAAGCATCTAGGGAAAAGAAAAATTTGATCTCATGAATATTATGCCCTGTTTTTTTGCTCTTGCCAAAATGCTCTGTTAACTTCATTCCAAGTAAAAAAAAAAAAAAGTTCTTGTGAATATGATTTCTGCCACGGCATCAAGAACTGTGCCAGAAAGGACAATTCTATAAAAATAGATTTCTTCATTCTGTATCTATGTGAATTCCACGCAGTCAGATACTCCTTTAGCAACTATCTTGTGAGTCATAGTTTTTCTGTGAAAGCAGGCTTTTTACCATTTGGGAGACCTCGGCCTCCCTTTTACCCCTCAGCTTGGGTTTATGTTTTATATTTCCTTCTTTCATTCTTTATGTACCTTTCATAGGTTGGTCTCCAAAGGAACTATTTCTCCCATATCTCTCAGTTGGTAAAAGTGTGGGTTACCTTGAATAATAGTTTCTTTAATAAGTTCATCAAGCATTGGAAAGTCCACTAACATGATAAGCAAAAAGAATTCTAAAACTGGAAGAAAAAGCAAAAGCTCGTTTTTCGGTTGTTGGATGGTTTCAGAAGGGTCATGCCTTGTTTAAATCATTGCTGATCAAAGCGTGGTCTGTGGACCACTTCCAGTCCCTGAACTGTTATTGCAATGAGAAAAAGTACGAAAACTGAGAGTGTTTGTAAACGTTTTTAGCAATTTCATATTGCCATGACATGTGATCATTTTTCTCATAACCCAGTTTTATTGTGTATTACAAAATATTGGTCAACGATGGATTGGAATTTTTTTTAATGGTCTTTCTTCACGGATGGTTTAAAAAGCACTAGTCTAAATGATCTCTCCAAGTGACCTTCCAGCCTCAGGCCTAGAACACTGTGGGACACAGATTGGGCAGTTAAGAAACATTCGTTGATTGATTGATGGTTACCTGATGGGTAGTTTCTAATCCTATGATGCTCTAATATTGTGTTAAATCTTTACCATTCACTAAACAGTACATACAACAAATGTACTCTTTTAGTCAGAGTTTTACAACCTTTTTTTAAAAGGGCATGAAATAACCTGCCTAATTCTCTTGGCTGGGTATGACTAATTAATGATAGCCAAGTTTAGAGAACTCAAAAGAAAGGACACATATGCTAAAGTTAAAATTAGCTTTCACTTACTCCAGAATAGCACTGACTGATTCAGCTGTCTTTGAGCAGGGAGATGGTGTAAGGTGTTGAGCTCGATGTAAGGACTAAATCCATGACTCATTCCTTATGAAGAATAAATGCATCATTGGGTTATATTAGGTGAAAGCCACTCCTTACCCCTAGTACAGGAAGTCAGACTCCTTGAAGTTGTGTGTCTTTAAAATCACTCCCTATCCTAGGGGATCTTTACTAACTCAGATTCCGGATTAAGAAGGTGTGAATGCACAGCAGGTATTGCGTTCTTGATGTGTAGGTCTCTTCCTTCCCCACAGTACATCAGCTTCAGGGCAGCCTTGCTGCTGGTTTTGCTCTGACCTTTGCCCCAGTCCCGTTAATTGGGTTATTGCCTCCTTCCTGTGTGATTTTAGGCAAGCCACTTAGTCTCTATGTGCTTCAGATCACTCATTGGAAAAATTCGTTTTTAATGAGGACAAGGGCACTGTAAAGAGTAAATGATATAACGTGTGTGAACGCGTCTGCGGCAGCGCTGGACCGGCCCCAGTTGGAGTTCACTGTCATTCGCCCTTCACCTTGCCCCTGCTCCCCAACCAAGCTTTCACCATGCAGTGCAGTGTAGTAGTTAAGCCCACAAACTGCAGAGTTCTAGACTTGAGTTTAAGTCCCAGCTCCCCCATCTACTAGCTTCTGTGACCTCATGACTTTGGGCAAGTTATTTAGGCTCTGTAAGTCTCAGTTCCTTCATCTGAAAAATTTTACCCATTGTGAGAGATTTGTGACTATTGAATGAAGTCATCCTTCTCAAGGGTCAAAAGCAATGACAGCACATAGCATGCCTCGAATTAAGCCAGCTATTGCTATTTTACGCCCAGTTCCAGAAACAAGTTTTGACCGATTGTGTCTGCATATCTGTCCCAGGGCCTGCCTAGGATCCTGATTTCTCAGAACCTGGAAGCTTTCTTTGCTCTTGCCATTAAGCATCAGTCCTTAGCGATCGCATTTCTGCTTCTACCTGCCGACCACCTCTGCTGCTGCCCTTTTTACCTCGCCAGAGCCCCAGCATCCTAGAGGGCTGTCAGGAGTCCTATGGAAGCTCTCACAGCCTTAGGATCCTCTGGTCAGCTGGTCTGCCTTGCCGACCACCTACTGTCTGCCCCCAGATTCCCCAGGACACGGCACTGGTCCCCAGGCTTCTTCACTTTCTGTTGGGAGCTTCTGGATCCCTGCCCCCTCAGTGAGCCCGACTAGCCCCGGGATTGAGCCAGAGTGGCCTGGCCCTCAGGCCACCTGCTGAGCCCCAGCTCTGACAGGACTTGCTATGCAACAAGTCAAGGCCTTGGTCCCATCCTGGGATTGGTACATCACCTCCAGGTCAGAATGCTGGCACAAGACTGAAGGCAGATATTACAAGACCCGTTTTGTCTAGAAACCATGTATGATCGTGGCTCTCCCGGGAACTTCTGCTGACATTTCTCTTTCCAATGAAATCCTTTGGATTTCCCCACACACACCCTACCACTTTTTGTTTAGGGTTCCTTCTTCAGCCCCATCCCACTTTCTGGGGGAAGTGAGAATCCTACACCTGCATAAAAGGCATCGAAGCCAGCAGTGGCCAGTGAGGGGCTGTGACCTAAGTTTGTTTGAGCTCCACCTTGCGGGGAGGTGGGAGGGGGTGATGGGAGTGTCCCGTACCAGCACAGGGTCCCTCATTGAACTCAAAATTCCAGAGCACACCCCCACTCACACAGAGCACACATACACATACATGGAGTATCAGTTCATTTAAACACACACAGACACACACAAAGATGGAGTCACAGCCCCTTAGTGCAAAAACAGGACTTTTTTTTTTGCCTGCCCAATGGCCTCCCTTACAGGCTAGTAGCTACATGCCTTAGATTCCTGAGTAAGAGAAGAACCTCACAAACACAGACTCCAAATCTCATTAGAGAAAAGAGCATCAGAAGCTTTGATTCCGTATCTGAGAAGCTCGTGGATCCTCAGGTAATCTGAGAGAATTCCTTCAAAAATACTCAGTGAGCACCTACTATGTGCCAGGGCCTGGACTTGGCATTGGAGCTACAAAGAGAATGAGGCAAATATGGTTTCTGATTTAATGTGGCTCACCGTCTAATTTTAAGTCTCAATGAAGTTCCTGTAACCTTACGCTGCCTTGCAACGTAACCCTAGACTTACCTCTAAGCTGTGAGAAGCCAACTAAGGAATCTTCACTGAAAGAATGAAGCTCCTGCCATACTCGAAACTTGCACAATTTTAAGACACAGTTTGGTACATTACTATATAATTGCCAAACAAGGGCTCCAAAAGTCAGTCTGTTATCTCCACAAACAAAATTAAACTTGAAGTCCGCTCTTGCTCCCATGTGAGGCTGTGAGAGAATTTCCACAGCAAGGAAGTCTTGTAGTCCATCTTCCCTAAGGATTGAACTCAGCCTTTTTGGCTTCTCTTAAATGGTTTTGGTTCAATTAAAGATTAAGTGAGGGACTTCCCTGGTGGCACAGTGGTTAAGAATCTGCCTGCCAACGCAGGGGACACAGGTTCGAGCTCTGGTCCGGGAAGATCCCACATGCTGTGGAGCAACTAAGCCCATGCGCCACAACTACTGAGCCTGCGCTCTAGAGCCCAAGAGCCACAACTACTCAGCCCACATGTCACAACTACTGAAGCCCATGCTCCTAGAGTCCACACTCCACAACAAGGGAAGCCACCACAATGAGAAGCATGTGCACCACGATGAAGAGTAGCCCCTGCTCGCCACAACTAGAGAAAGCCAGTGCGCAGCAATGAAGACCCAACGCAGCCAAAAATAAATAAATCAATAGATTTATTTTAAAAATACATAAATCAATAAATTTATTTTTAAAATAAGTAAATAAATAAATAATAAAGATTAAGTGAAACCAGTCCCAACTTTGGAAATAATTTAACCTGTGTGCACATTTCTGCTGCACTTTTGCCCCTATGGGTTTAACAACTTGGTAATAAAATGTAAGGACTGAGATTTCAGCTGATCAGCATTCAGGGTCCTCCAAACATTAAAAAATAAAGCCCTTGCATGGTACTGCATAGCCTCAGCGGAATGCTGAAGGCAGCTTCACTTAAGATGCACCTCCTCTGGGCCCACCCATAATAGATGCTTTTATTACCAAGGGCCAGATTACCAGCCCAGTGATAGAATACTTTCCAGTTACTAAACCAGACTCTCTTTAAACAAATGTTGGAAATGAGGCAGCTGAGAGAGTTACACGATAATGCTAGACATAAAATAAAAATCAAACACTTCAAGCAAAATCTGGACATCTGACCAAGGGATGAAGGCTCCTGGGTTGGCATTTCGACCCCAGCACTTAGTCCACTGCGTTAGAGTAGCGCTGAGTAGGGGCAAGAAGGCTGGATCTTTATACTCCCATGTCAATGTCATGAGATGTGGGCCCCGGGAAGACAGCATGACCTTAGCAAGGTGACTCTGTAGCTGAGGCAGTCCCAGAGGGCTAGCAGCTGAGAGTTATCTGCCGACAGCTCTTCAATAACTGGGGTGACAAGTCCTTCTGCAGAAGAATCCAGTTAGGGAGACACATGACCCAGACAGGCCCCCCACCTTGTACACTCAGAACCACTTCATACGAGTGCCTGGAGCAGCTCCTCTAGGAGCTGGGGGGGCCCCTCTTCCTGGGAGGAAACATGGAAGAGGAAAGCTGGTGGGACACATCACAGCCCCCGCTGCTGCAGCTGGTCTCAGGACGGCAGCTAACGCTCCTCCTCTCACTCCTCAAACATCTGTTCCAGATTCCCCTCATCTTCAGCCAGCATGTCTGCCCATCCTGAAGACTTCTCAGGCTGGAGTTTCATCCTTTGTCCATTTACCCTCAAAAAATGGTCAAGAGATACCCAGGTAGAGCATCTGAATTCCATAAGTATTCCCCTTGCCCCACTGTGTAACTGCAGCCCTCCCTCCTCCTGATGACCGTGGTCAATTACACCTGCCAAGATGGTGACTCCCCTTCTCACCTGCTGCCCCTGGACACAAAGAACCTAAAGTGCCCAAGCCGTGGCCATAGGTTATAGTTCAGTAGAACTATTACTATGCCCATTGGTAAAAGTCTTCCCCTTTTTGGAAACCAGAACTTGGAAACTGGCAGAGCCTAGAGTTGCAGAGACAGGAAACACAAGTGGATCATTGGGAGTGATGGTAAGTGGGGCCACTCCCACTCCCCACCCCCCAGTCTGCAGACCCTCATATTCTTTCTATGGGACACAGCGCCATAGACAGCTCTTCGATTTAAACTGTATATTGTGTCCTGGAAAATGGTACCCTATGCTTGTAAAATACCATCTCCAAATTGGTCCTTCAGCTATGCTTCAACAAGCCACCCCCAACACTGAAATGTGTGTCAGCTTTGGGTAATGTGAATGCCATGGGCTTCAGCCCATGACGGTACCTCCTTTGCTGTGAAGTGGGTCTCTTGGTTTAACATAACATTATTCTGGATCCTGTGCTCGTCTACTAGTCCAACAAACACTCCATAAGCTCCCAGATAGTGGTGGTTGGCTGACACCCCACAGGCAGGCGTAATGGCAAACCCATACCTAGAATGTGTCTACTCTTATCAAAAGAAATCATTGGCTTTCTAGGATGAAACATGTCCAATATAGTCAATTTGCCAGCGAATGACCAGGCGATCTCCTCAAGGGATGACGGCATACTGGAGACTCAGTATTGAGGCCTATTATTGGCCATGTAGTGGCCATAGTAGCTAGATCAGGCTTGGTAAGTGGGAGCCCCTACCCTTGGGCCCATTCAATGACCTTCATCCCTGCCACCACAGCTGCATCACTCACAAGCCCATCATGCCAGCACTGGGGAGGCCAATGATAGAGGCTGGTTGATGTCAACTGGTAAGTTATTTTTTCTGTTTGGTCATTTAGTGCCTTTCTTGTGGTGAATGCTCTCTGTTGAGCATTAATATGTATTACAAATCTCTTCTTACTTTCTGCCCACTCCCATGAGTCACCCACAGGACTCCTCCAGAGCTCCTTCTCCCCAGTCCTCCAACACTTCTTCTTCCTAGGACATGACCGCAAGTCCAGCCATTCTCCTCTGCCATGAGTCATAGACAGACTCACCTTGGGCCACTTCTCTTTCCATGCAAAGTGGATGACCGTGTCCTCCACCTGCAGTTCTGTTTTTCAAGCCACCTCTGAATGGGACTACAGTGCAGCCACTATCCATATTAGCTTATACTCATATACATCCCCCATCCTACCAGGCAGGCCAAGACCCAGGCTTCAGCTCCTTCCTGCTCCATCTGGTTGGCCAAAGGGCTTCCCCATAGATCAGCAAGTGTAAGCTGAGAGAGGTACAATCGTACAGGTTTGCCTGTGCCCTCTGATCCTGCTCAGACTCAACCTCAGATGTACCACTTCCACCTTATGATGGATTATTGCTGGCTCCACCCAAGCTTATGACAGAACCTAGCTCATGATGGAAAGTTCTGGCCATATGGCTACTTGACGTCCATGGTCAAGCACTCTGTCTTTACCAGGGCTCAGTAGCCTCCATCTTGGGTTCTTCCGGGGCTTTATCTACTCCCTGGCTGGGTGGGTAGTCTCCCGTTTAAGTTCATGTCAGGTTTCTGAGCTATTATTAGAAAGGAGTTCTCATTTCCATGTTTACATGATTTAACTCCATGCCTAAGTCAACTGCGCTCCAGGTACCAGCTGGAAAATGAACCTCAAACTGAGCCATTCAATGACTTGAGAAGAACAGTATTTATAGAGGACCATTGAAGGGTCAGTGGTCCCCGCTCCCATCCTCCTGGAAGCCAGCCCAGCAGATGCTGGGCCTAAGCTGCACTATTTTGAGTTCTCCTGAATTCCTCTGATGTTAGGTTGTCAGCCTGCATGAAGGAATAGCCCCAAATCAGCTCTGTGGAATTTACCAATGCATTTACCATAACGATAATGCTGAGGAAGCTGTGTGTTGCTCTGTACAGTTTTAGTTCTGCCTGTAATAGTTGACCCTTTCACGTGCAACTGGAGGGTTTTGATCTTAGGGACACTCATGAACCATAAAAATGATGGTGTCCCAGCTCTGTGTTCGTTGTTGAAAAGCCAAGTGTGTCCCTCCTGCCTCCCCTTTTGTGTTCTCCCTTATTCCTGACTTTGTGTTATCTTTCCTGTTTTCAATTTCTCTTTGTCCCATTTTTTTTTTATTTCTTATTTTATTTTCACCCTGTTTTATTCTATGCAATTGTTTAAGAGAATTTAAATAATGTCTGGCAGGGGTATAAATAGCAAACAAATAAGTAGAAAGCTTAGCGCACATAATGTTTGCCTACACAGTCAGCATTCAGAAAAATCCAAAATAATAATTTAATCAGCCTGGATGGAGGTATAAAACTGCCAGAGAATTTCTGTAAAGCAATTGGTAGTTACGAATTAGCAGCCTTTACAATGTTCGTATGTTTTGGCTCTGGAATTCTAGAAATTTATCCTAGTATGAAATAATGAGAGGTGTGGATAAAATTTAGGTATGAAATAATTATTCTAGGATTATTTTTAATAGCAAAACTAAAAGCAATGAAAGGTCTTGTAATAGGATAAAGGCTAAATCAATTATAGTATACCTCAATTTTAAATGCAGCCATTAAAAGCAAGATTTTCAAAGAATTTTTATGCCAGAGGAAAATGTCCTCTTCAGCATGTTTGTAAAAAAGCAGAATACACATGATTCCAATTATGTTATTATATGCTTTTTAAAAGATCAGGGGCATAGTTAGCAAGTGATAACTCTAGGAAGTTGTATTAAAGGTCATTGTTATATATCTTTGCTATATATCATTTTTCTATACCATTATTTTATATATATATATATCATTGTTATGTACAGACCTGGAAAGGTAGCATAGTGGAGAGAGCAGAAGTTTTACTCTCAAATTTGCCTGGGTTCAAATACCACTTTCTTACTTTTCGTCCCTGTGATTATAAACAAGTTCTCACCCACTCTGAGTCTCAGTTTCATCATCAAGAATGCTTTCATATAAAGCTGGAATGAGAGTAAAATTTAATGACACATTTAAAATGCCAGCACATAATGGACATTAATCAACATGGGTTAAGTTCCTGACCCTTTGCCCCCGACCCCTTGCTTTCATTTTCACCCAGGATCAGAATACTTTCAATGGAAAATAGCTTAAACAGCAAGAAGTCCTGGGACAGGGCAGCCCCAGTTGGTCAACACAGACCTTAGTGACACCATCTCTTTGCTCTGCCACCCTCAGAAGATAGCTCCCCTCATGGTCACGAGGTGGTTGCAGAAATTCCGGGCATCACATCCATTCAGGACAGCATCACAAGGAAGAAAAGACTTTCTCCTCCTGGGTATCTCTCTTAGAAGCAAGGAAATCTTTCTCAGAAGCCCCCAGCACACCTCCTCTCATGTCGCAGAGACCAAAATATGCCACATGCCCACACCCAAACCAAGCACTGTCACTAGCTTAGATTAGAAAGTTTTGGACAGAAAATAGGGCTGGGGTCCCTGAAGCATATCCCAAGGTGCAGTACAGTAGATGTCTGAGCAAAATTGATGTCTTGATCAGGAAAGAAGGGGGCAATGGGTGTTGGGCAGATTGTTCAACGCCGTGTCTGCTACACTCCCAGCTGCATGAAGCCTTGTCTGGTGTAAATTCCAAAAGGAGAGACTGAGTTAACCAGCTGGAGATGTGGGGTGGGAATGTAGACGGGGGATGTAGACAGGCAAATTGTCCAGGGTAGACTCTTAATTGGGGTGAAGGGGCCTGATGACAAAAAGAGGAGCAAGAGGGCTCAGTAGACCAGCCTGACCTACTAGAGCAAGTCCTGCTAGGGCGTAAACTGAGAGTGCAAAATCGAGAACAAACACATTACAGCCTGTGCTGGTATAAACCGCGGTGATAACAAACATGGCCTCATTTGAAATGAACTCAGATGGCTGTGCTTATGTGTCATGGGTGTCTGCAAAGGAGTGGCGGGCTTTCTGACCGTGTAGATGTGGAGAACACAATTCCTGAATCTTCTATTCAATCAACAATGAATACATTTCGACCACCTACCATATCTCCAGCCGTAAACTAACCCCTGAAAAAAATAAAAGACATATTGTAAGACTCAGAGTCTGGCTTTGAAGAATTTAGACTCCGCTGGAGGAGTCAAAAGTAATAGAAGCAAAGTCTAGAGAGATACCTCGGGCTAACGGATGTGGTGCAGAGCGGAATTACAGCAAGAACTCAACAAAGTTGGGAGAGAGATGGCTGAGGGGCAGGGTGCGGGAAGGGACTTGAGCTGGGAGTAACTCCGCTAGGTCAAGATTGGGGTTACAGCAGACGGAAGAGGGAAGACACGAGCGAGCGAGCCATGGGGATGGGAGGGAGGATTAGAACAAGGAGACGCCTAGGACAAGGGTGGACCCCTTCTTTTGGGGGGGTGAGAAAGTATTTGAATATGGAGGGTGGGGCTACAGGGATCGAATTTCCTGTGTTAGGCCTGGTGGGTTCCTGCTAAGTTCCAGAGTAAAAGACTTTAGAAGGAGGTGCCTGGCTGTGGTCATGAGAGTTTTGCTCTGTTTGGGGGCTTTTTCATGAAGACAAGCTGAGCCATGTGTATGGGATGGTGTATATGCACATTCTTTTTTTTTTTTTTTTTTTTTTTTACCATTTAAACTTTTTATTCAGCCACTTTCTTTCCTTTGACAAGAATCCCATCAGCAGCCTGGCCAGAAACAATGCCCAAAACAACTCTTGACTGGAAAGGAAACAGGCTTTGAAGCCAGAAAGACTTTTATTTATTTATTTATTTATTATTGGCTGCGTTGGGTCTTCGTTGCTGCACGCAACGAAGTTGCGGCCAGCCGGGGCCACTCTTGGCTGCGGCACATGGGCCTCTCATTGCGGTGGCTTCTCCCGTAGCCAAACACGGGCTCCAGGTGCGCGGGTTTCAGCAGTTGTGGCACACAGGCTCAGTAGTTGTGGATCGCGGGCTCTGCAGTGCAGGCTCAAGAGTTGTGGCGCACGGGCCCAGTTGCTCCGCGGCATGTGGGATCCTCCCGGACCAGGGCTCGAACCAGTGTTCCCTGCATTGGCAGGCAGATTCTTAACCACTGCGCCACCAGGGAAGCCCACAGAAAAATCTAATTAAAGGTCTAGGCTGACCAATCATTAGCAAATTACTTCATCTTTCAGAAACAGTTTTTTCCAGCTGTGGACTGAGCATAATACACACCTCAGAGCATTCTTACAAGGGAAGCTCCTGGTACATAGCACTCAAAATATTAATTCTTTCCCTTCCTCTTTTTGTTTATCAAAACTATTAATAAAGCAAAACTTCCAGTGCTTGATTTTATATAATAATGTCATGTAGCAACTTCAAAACTATCTCATCCATAGACACCCAGGGCAGGGGAAAAGTTTTGAGTCTTTTTTTTTTTTTTTTTAACTTTTTGGCAGCACCATGCAGCATGTGGTATCTTAGTTTCCCGACCAGGAATCGAAACCGCGCCCCCTGCGGTGCAAGGGCGGAGTCTTAAACGCTGGACCGCCAGGGAAGTCCCTGAGTCTTTCTTGATTTTAAAAATTAGAAATTCCTATCAAATTTTGGAACTTCTTTCCTTAAAATTGTTTTAAACACAAAGTAATACAATTTATCCATACAAGATAAACATTTTTATGTTCTTTATGAACTTTAATTTGTGGTTATATTTTTTTAACTTTTAAATTAAAAAATCATTACAGATTCATTGGAAAAAAGAAGGAGGCTCAAACAGAGGTGAGGGGGAGGATGAGTGGATTCCTGTAGTGTGAGGGTGTGAGACGTTCACTTTTACTTTAGCGTTCGAATTTTCTAGAAAGGATATTATTGCTGTTTATACTTTTAAAATAATATATTTTTTAATTTAAAAAAATATGACTCTCCCACTTTTACTCCCCTCAGACCAACCCTGGGCAATTAGCAAGCAGTACGTTCGAGGGAGTGGACAGCTTCTGTGATACTGCAGGTGTGCAGATAAGGCCAAGAGGAGGAGGTGATCGGTGTGGTAAAAAGATAGAGGAATATGTGTCTATTTCAAACTGTGCCCTTCACTTTCAAAAAAGAAAATACCACTTATCATTCCTTCAATCAAAAGGCTTGTTTCCCAGCTCTTTCCCCAGGAGGAAAAATCCCAGATTCTTATAAAAGAAAAAGAAGAAAAAGAAAAGAAAACCTAGAAGGTCAGAAACAAAAATGAAAATAGTTATTTGAAAGAGTGGTGGGATGATGGGTGAATATTTTTCTTATGTTTCATTTCCATCATCATCATATTTGTGCTGTAATGAAGGTTAAGAGTCATCTGATGAAGACCATGCCCTTTTGGAGGACGTGGGTGTGTGTGGATTTGTGTTTGGATGTGTGTGTAGTGTGTATACATGGATGTGAGTGTGTAATTATGTATTGCGTGTGAACCTGTGTTTGTGGAATGTAGAGTCTGTGTGGAGACTGCAGTGTGTGTGTGTGAGGAATGTGGATGTGCATGGAGTGTGTGCATGAGAGAGAAGGTGGGTGTGTGAGGGGTGTGGGTGTGTCTTTTTGTTTTTCCTCCTGAACCAAAATTTTATTTTAAATTAAGTTTTTAGTGCATACGAAAATTTTTCATAGCACATGACATATAAAGATGTTAGCACATTGTACTACAGTAGAAAACATTTTTATCCAACTTTTGAATCATTAATATGCTTATTTCTCCTGTGAATGAATGCAGTTAGCTTAAATCAACTTTGTCACGGAGTATCAAGTAGGTTTAAAACGTGGGGCTAGGGTCGTGTGTGTGGAACCTGGAAAGTGTGCGCAGTGTGAGGTGCACAGTTTGGAGTGGGAAGGAGTGAGCCTGGATGTGTGACGAGTGATGTGAGGTTGTGAGCGTGCAGTGGTGTGTGTGTGAACCTGTGTGTGTGTAGTGTGCACGGTGCGTGCGGAGTTGGGAGTGTGTGTGTGGTAGGTAAGCGGAGAGCGGTCGCGTGTGACCCCCCCCGCCCCTCCCCCTTCCGCTCTTCTCTCCCCCCGCCCCCCACCCCCACCCCGGCCCCGTCTGCGGCGGCGACAGCGCGCGGCGCCTGGAAGGCCGCCCCTCTGCGGAAGGCGGCGGGAGAGCGGGGGAGGGCTGGGCCGGGCGTCCGGGCCGGAAGCGCACCGGTCCCGGCGGGGCGGCCGCGGACATGTGCAGGATGTCGTTAAAGGTGAGCGCCGCGGGCTCCGGGAGGGAGCGCCGGGCGGGCGGCAGACCTGCGGCGGCGGGGCCCGCACCCCACCGTCCGCCCGGAGCCGCCGCGGGCCCGCAGGGTGGGGTGGCCGCCGCCCCGGGGGGCCTGGCGGGGGCCGGGAGGGAGCGACCGGGCCTGGATGGCTCCTGTGGTTTGTGGTCTAGGAGTGCGGTTTTTGCCCGAAAGGCTTTCAGTACTTCTGGCTGCAGGTGCGGTGAGCCCGGCCGCGGGGCGCAGGGGCGGCGGGGACTGTCGCCGGGGTAACAGTCAGGCGGGGGCGGGGAAGAAGCCCTGGGTCTGCGCTCCTCTGCGGCCGCCCCTCGCAGGGACCGGGGCTGCGGCACCGATGCCCGATCCTGCGTCCGCGTTCCCGAACGCCAGCCGCACCACTGCTGCCTCCTCCCCACAGGACTTTTTTGACCCTGAAGCTGAGTGACCAGCGCAGAGTGGACCTGCGATTGATTACCAGACTTCAGTGTCCAAAGAGGTTATTAAAGTCATTCGTTTAACGCCCACATTTTAGGATGAAAATGAGGTTCATTGATATGCCTCTATTGAAGGTTTTAATAAAAATAGTAGTTAAAATGTATTGAGCGCATAAAATGTGCCCGACTCTGAACCAAGGGCATCATGGTGCATCTTCTGAATCCTCAGGAGGACCCACGAGATGGTACTTTGGTGCCCCCCACTTTTTCTTTCCAAATAAGAAAACTAAAACATGGAGAAGTTAAATAACTCCTCCCACAGCCGTGCAGCCAGTGTGTGAATGGTGTTCAGATTGAAACCCTGGTGTGTCTGGCTCCAAAGCCAGTGTAATCCCACCTCTTACAGTAGCTCGTGTGAGCAGAGGAATGACACGGTGAGATTTGCATGTTAGAAAGATCTCTGGCTACGGTTTGGAGAAGAGGGTGGAGCTGGGAGACCAGTCAGGGCGATGTTGGGGTCATCTTGTTAAATGGTACCAGACTAGGGCACAGGTTTTGAGGATGGGAGGAAGCAGACAAATGTGAGTGAGAAATTTTTTTTTAATCAGCAGAATTCGGTAATTGATGTGATTCACTGAGTTAGGGAAGGCCAGAGAAGTAAAGATAAAATGTTTGGGGTGGGACATGTCAAGTTTAAGGATGGATAGGAGTCCAAGTAGAGATGTTGGTTAGACAGATGTACAAACTGGGAGCCCAGGAGAGTAGTCTAGGCAGGAGATAGAGATGAGATTTAAGAGTGAGCAGTGTTAAGTGGTCATTGAACCCTTGGGGATGAATGTGACTGCCCAGTGAGATCATGTAAAGGTAGAAAATAAGAGGACTGGGCTTCCCTGGTGGCGCAGTGGTTAAGAATCCACCTGCCAATGCAGGGTACACAGGTTCGATCCCTGATCCGGGAAGATCGCACATGCCACGGAGCAGCTAAGCCCGTGTGCCACAACTACAGAGCCTGTGCTCTAGAGGCTGTGTGCCACAACTACAGAGCCTGTGCTCTAGAGGCCGCGTGCCACAACTACTGAAGCCCGCGAGCCTAGAGCCCGTGCTCCACAGCAAGAGAAGCCACTGCAATGACAAGCCCGCGCACCGCGACGAAGAGTAGCCCCCACTCGCCACAACTAGAGAAAGCCAACGCGCAGCAACCAAGACCCAGTGCAGCCAAAAATAAATAAATAAAATTTATTTAAAAAAAGAAAAAGAAGAGGACTGAGGACAAAATCTTAAAGAAGCTCAAGACTTTAAGAATGAGCAGAATAAAGGAAACCCATTGAGAAAATGGAGGAGCAGACAGAAATGTATGAGAAAAATCAGAAGCATGTGCTATCATTAAGCCAATAATCTGTAGTCTTTCCATAAAGGCAGAGAGGAATGCAGAGTTAAATACCACAGAGAAATCAAACAAGCTTAGAATTGAAAAGTGTCGCTTGAATTTAGTAACAAAACAGGCTCTGGTGACCTTGCTGAGAGCAGTTTTAATGCAGTGTTGAGTTCAGAAGCCAGATTGTAATAGCTTGAAAAGAGAGTGGGTGGAAACCACAAGTGGAGAGAACTCTCAAAAAATTCTGCGGGAAACAGTGGCTGCAGCAGGAATCCAGACTTGGCCAAGGGTTTGTTTTCTTTAAAATGGTAGAGACTTGAGCATCTTTAAATAATAATAGACATCTCAACAATAAACAAGACAACCCAATTTTAAAATGGTCAAAGGATCTGAATAGACGTTTCTCCCAAGGAGATATACAAATGGCCAATAAGCCACTGAAAGGATATTTGACATCATTAGCCATCAGGGAAATGCAAATCAAAACCACAATGAGATACCACTTCACACCCATTAGGATGATTACAGTCAACAAGACAGACAATGACAAGTGTTGACAAGGATGTGGAGAAATTGGAACCCTCATACATTACTGGTAGGAATATAAAATGATGCAGCCATAATAGAAAACAGTCTAGTCATCCTTCAAAGAGTTAAACATAGAGCTACCATATGACCCAACAATTCTGCTTCTAGGTGTATATGCACAAGAAATGAAAACATATGTCAGGAATTTATATCTCACGGTGCTGGAGGCTGGGAAGTCCACAATCAAGCTGCTGGCAGGTTCAGTGTCTGGTGAGAACCCTCTTCCTGGCTTGCAAACAGCCACCTTCTGGCTATCTCCTCAGAAAGGGGAGAGAAGGAGCTCTAATGTCTTCCTTTTCTTGGAAGGGCACTAACCCCACGATGGGGGCTCCACCCTCAGGACCTAATCTAAACCTAATTATCTCCAAATGCCCCACCTCCAAATATCATCACAACGAGGGTTAGGAATTCAACATAGTAACTTGGAGGGGGGAGGACACAATCATTCAGTCCATAACATGGTATATCCATACAATGGAATATCATACAACCAACAAAAGGAATGAAGCACTCATACGTAGCTACATGCATGGACCTTGAAAACGTTAAGTGCAAAAAGCCAGACACAGAAGGCCATGTATTATATGATTCCCTTTATACAAAATGTCCAGAATAGGCAAATCCATAGAGACAGAAAGTAGCTTAGTGGTTGCCAGGGACTGGGGGAAGAAGGGGGTGATGGGGAGTGATCGTTAATAGGTATGAGGTTTCTCCTGGTTGATGAAAATGTTCTGGAATAGTGGTGATGGTTGTGAAACCTTGAGATTAAACTAAAAACCACTGAATTATATGCTTTAAAAGGATGAATTTTATAGTATGTTCACTATATCTCAATAAAAAAGTATTTTAAGATGACAACAGGGAGTGCTGAGAAGGCTTGCGCATGGAGGGGATGATTGAGCTGAGTGCTGAAGTTCTCAGGAGGTGGGAGGGGCAGAGATATTGATGTTTTGTAAAGTGAGGGCCAGGATGCGGTCAGAATTTGGGGTGAGGAGAAAGGAAGGTGCCAACATTTTCAGTGAAGAAAATGTTCATTTTCAGTGAAGAAAATGTCAGGAGGCGACAACTACCTTGAGGTGAGGCAGGGGATGAGAAGGTGGGATGGCCTGAGTCTTGAAGCAGCAGAGATGTGTACACCTGGTGAGAAGGGCAGTGTCTGGAAGCCAGGTGAGGAGGGCCCCGCTCCATTCCCCACCCTAGGGCTGGGGTGAGAGCAGGCCCAGCCTCCACCAGGGAGGCAGAGGAAGCTCGGTGCTAAGTGAAGGAGAAAGACGGTGCTAAGCGAAGGAGAAAGACGGTTGATTTTCCAGCAAGTGGAGGAGTTCCAAAAGGCACAGAGGGAAGGCTTGAGGGGGACTCAGGGAGGGGAGCAGAGTCACAGGCCAGTGACTAACCCTGCACTAGCCCCAGCTCACATCATACCAAACATATTAAAATGTACCCTCAGCCCACAATGAGAATAGCAACTTTTGGGAATTCCCTGGCAGTCCAGTGGTTTGGACTCAGCACTTTCACTGCCAGGGGCCCAGGTTCGATCCCTGTTTGGGGAACTAAGATCCCACAAGCCCTTTTATTGTACATTTTTGGAAGGATTTGTATACTATTGCTTTTAAAATTATTTAGCAACAAATAACATTTAATTTACATTTGTCCAGGATTTTTTCTGCAATTCAGTAGTTCTTGTATAGTGAGAAAATCAGACCTGCAGATTATATTCATGTGTCAGCGATATTTTACGAATACTAATTTTAGCGATTAGTAAAGTTGACAACATGTTACATTTCATACATACTGAATGAAGTTTTCATTAACTTTGATTTTGGAGCCATAGATTAACTGTTTCATTTTCATCGGCAGCCGAAAGGCTTGTAGGCCCGAGGCCCTGGATCTCCAAGGCCTGCATTGAAAAGACCCAGCATTGTTGGCTGAGTCTGTGGGAGGATCAACAGAGCGTTGGAAACCACAATTTCGCTTCTTCTCGATGACTGAGTCACCACTTGTAGGGCTATTTGCTTCTGAACCACGTGGACACCCTTTTTTATCCTTTGTCCATTATGCTGTCAGCAGTCTCTTCTTGCTGGTAGCGCTTTGCCTCTCCAGTAAACTTCCTGTTTCACCAGTTGGCAACTCCCAATTTGTTCTGGTTGGGAAAAGAGATACATGTTTGTTGGAATTGTTTTTAAAGTAAAAGCAAACTCAAAGTGCAGGTCTGAGTCTTTCTGTGGAATGAAGCTCGTGGATTTCAGTACATTAACTTTTGTCTTTATAACAGCTATTTCTCCAGGGCTGAGGTTGCCAAAAGTCTGGCACAATTTGGGGGTTAGACCCTAACCCAATGAGGGAGGTCACCATCCCAGGGGAATCATCACTAGATAAAGAATAATACCTAGGTCTTTCTTGAGCCTGTCTTACCCAAGAGGATAAAGCATCTCAATACCAGGCTTCATCTTGGTGATGGAAATTGCTCATGTCTTGGCCAGACGTACGGGAACTTATATGTTCCATCCATGTTCTGAAGGTATGTAAATTATCTCAAAATCAACTCCAGTTCATCAATCAGCTGAAATTTTTTGGATGAGCCACAGGAGAATAAATTAACAAAGCCATGTATTTTTTTAAACAGCTATATTGAAATACAGATCACATACCATTATAATTCACCCAGCTAAAGTGTTCATTTCAGTGATTTTTAGCATATTCACAGAGTTGTGCAGCCATTAGCACAACAATCAATTTTAGAATATTTTAATCACCCCAAAAAGAAACTATATACCTCTTAGCAGTCACTGTATTCCTCCAAACATCCTCGTTTCAGAAAACTGCTAAACTACTTTCTACCTCTATCGATTGGCCTATTCGGAACATATATGTGTTAAACAGACTTTAAACGTGGTCTTGAGTTCTGAGTTTGGAAACGCCAGTGTTATACAGGCCTACCTCTTAGGCAGAATGCCTGGGTGAATAAATCACTTACTTTTTCCTCTTCGGTTTCCTATCACTTATAGAAGTGTAATGATACTTACAACGCAGGGTTAATTCTCAGTTAATGTTTATTAAGCAATTCTGTAAATTTCAGCCGTTTAGCACAAAGTGGAACGGTGACATATCAGAAACCTCCTTCTGCCCGTGGTCTCTCAACCTTCCTTATCCCCTTGTTTAATGCAGCTTCGAACATCAGAGAAATTCATCGTTGAACAAAGCTAATGTTCTCTTGATTAGATTAATTATACAAATGAAATCCACATTATTCTCAACCCTTTTTTAAACCAATAGTTTAGATCTCTACCCCCTCTTCGCTTTTAATCAGAATTCCAGTTCTGTACAAGTAACAACTTCCCTTCTGTGTTTCTCTCCCCTTCCTTCCTGTATTTAATTTCTGGTAGTGTGCTAATGACCACTGTGTGAGCCAAAATTCTGGCAGTAAATAGGGGGAAAAAAGAGAAGGGAAGATGGCATATGTGGAAGGTTATACTCAGGTTTTCTCACAGCGGATAAGATATAGGATCTCTGACTCTGGACCCAAACAGACTTGGGTTTGAATCCCGTTACTTCCTAGCTGGATGACCTTACGTAAGTCACTTCTGTGCCTCAGTTTCCTCATCTTAAAAATGGGAACAGTAACACCTACCTCATGGCGTTCTGGGAATTAAAAGCGTTAGAACAGTGAGAGTACTCAGCACACTGCCTGATACAGAGCAAGAACCCAACGTAGGTTGTCACTGCTGTGATGACAATGTCACAGCCAACAGCCTGCTTGCAGAGACCCGAAAAACCAAGGAAGAGGTTAAATAGCAATCACACAGTTGGTGAAGTGCCTTAAGATTTGTGTGAAGCATTTTCACGTGCATCATCTCCTTTAAAGGCTTAAAGGGCTGCCCTTTGTAAACAGCATTTTATGATTATGTGCAGATTGTACCCAGAGGAGGTTTGGAAGTTAACCAGGCAATGTGGTCTGTAGACCCCAAAGGGAAGGAAGGTCAGGGGACTTTCCATCTTGGCAGAAGAGGACTTGGAATGAGGGTAGGAAGGAGGTCACTGGGGTCCACACTGCCTATTCCTTGCTGTCTCAGGAGGAGAATTCCGCAGGAGGCAGGATGGTAGGACAGCTGAAAGCCCAGCCTCAAGCACCAGACTGCCTGGGGCTGAAGCCTGCCTTGTTGCTTCTCGCTTCTCACTTACGTCATCTGAGCAGTGCGATAATAATGTACCCACTTCCCCGAGCTGTGATGAGCATTAAATGAGCTAGTCTGCAGAGGATGTGCCACTGGTACGAAATAAGCACTTGGTAAGTATTAGCTCAGGATTCCTGCACTCCAGTAAAATGGGTTGGCTGCAGTGTGATAGGAGAACTTATGCATTGCTTTGCTAGACATTTCCACCTAGATGCCCCATAGGCATCTGAAACTCGGCGTGTGCAAAGCTGAACTCATCATTTTTTCCCATAATCTGCCTTTTCAACCGGAGCTTCCGACTTCCATGAGTGGCACCACATCCGCCAGGCTCCCTCTCCCTCCGCTCCTACACAGACAGTCACAGACCGAGACTATTCAGTTTAGCTCCTTGAAATTTCTCCCGTCTGTCTCATCCTGCCGTCCCCACGATCGTAGCCTCAGCTCACCATCTCTTCCCTGTCTGTACAGTGTCTCCTAACCTTGTAGACACCAGTCTCAGTCTGGCTCCAGTCCTCAGTCCATTCTTCCTGAGGCTGCCACGGGGACCTTCTAAAATGCAAAACTGGTGGTCTCTCCCCACCTTAAATCCCTTCCTTGACTCCCTAGTACCCACCGGATGAAGTCCAAGCTCCATCACATAGCACGGCAAGTCCTTCAAGATGTGGCCCTGACTACCTGCCCTACAGCATCTCCTGCCCTCTCTCCCCCCACATCCTTCACTCCAGCCCTTCCGAGCTAGTGACGGTTCCCAGGATGCCCCCATGTCATTGCATCAGCACCCTGCATGCCTGGGATGCTCGTTTCCTACTGGCCCATAAAGCCATTGGAGCAGAGATCAAGGTTGACTGGTACCTCTAGTCCTAGCCCCTGGCCAGTGCCACTGTCCCGAGCACATGCCAGCGACCAAGCAAATGAATTCTCCTGGACAAGTCTTTTAAAGGGCTGTGAGGACTGTGCATCTAGAGCTCGCATCTCTTGAGCATTTGCTGTCAAAGTGCATTTGCACGTATAACTTCATTTATCCTCTAACAGCCCATGACAGAGGTACAGTTGACCCTCCGTGTCTGCAGGTTCCACATCTGCCTATTCAACCACAGATCAAAAGTATTCAGAAAAAAAATTCCAGAAAGTTCCAAAAAGCAGAACTTGAATTTGACCAGCACTGGCAACTATTTACATAGCATTTACATGTGTAAGGTATCACAAGTAATCTCGAGATGATTTAAAGTATGTAGGAGGAGATACATAGGTTATATGCAAATACTGTGCCGATTTATATCAGAGACTTGAGCGTCCACAGAGTTCAGTATCCGTAGGAGGTCCTGGAACCAATCCCCCGAGGATACTGACTATACTACCACTATTAATATCATTCTCACTTTCCTGGGGCAGAGAGAAATTAAATAACCTGCCCAAGGTCCCAGAACCGGGAAGTAGCAGGGCCAGGACTTGAACTCAGCTCTCTCTCACCCCAAATCAACTACTCTATCATGCCTCCACCTCCCAGTATATCAAGCTCTTGAGGGAAAATGAAGGATTTACACCTTTTCCCAAAGCTTAGTTTCTAGAACCTTGTAGGAAACCAGGATGTCTAGCCCCGTGCAGGAGAGGAATCCCCGAGGCCATCCTAAAGGCAGGAGAGGCTCCTGGCTGGAGAGCTTGTTATGACAATAGAAGTTTGTGGTGTGCAAATGGTTTTTTGAAAGGTATTTGGGGTTAAAGGGAAACAACAAAATCACTGAAAATGATTTACAATTTATGACTCTCAAGGTTTCATGTTTCCAGAAAAGCCAAAAGAGCTGTTCCATGGTGCATATTAAATTGTCTTCCTGACTCACCCTCCCAAACTTCATCTTGGCCTTGTGCAATCTCTCTATTAAAGGGGCATTGTTTCGTGATTTATTATACAAGTCAAACCAGCCTTGCCATTGCTTCACTCACTTACTAACAACTGTAACATCGGACCCAGCTTGGTGCAAAAACCACAGACACTGGGTGTGAAAACTCCTGGGACAGTAAAACTTACACCTTCAGGGGAAGCAAATTGTTCACTTGGAATTTAAGGTGATCTTTTTCCTCCTAACTGAGCCAGGGAAGCATTCCAAGTATGTTTGTAATCTGCTTATCACTCCCCACTTTGCCACGCTCTTGTCCAAGAATGCACAAGAACACTAAGTTGTGTATGTGCTGAAGAGCTCCTGAAATTAAATCCTCACACCCACAGGTGCTGCCACCACTCTGCTGCCACTGGACTTTCACTTGTGACGGCTCTGTGGAGCAGCTGAAATTGTCGGTGTTTTCTTTTTAACTTAGCATTGGTGAGTTAGGTATTGTATGTAATACCTTATACATATACTTAGAAGACACATTGCATAAAAGACCCTCTGAGTCAGATACGTGCTTTAAGCCCACCCCAAAAAGTGTTTTTGTTAAACAATTTGAATACTAGAAAATTTCCTGAGACCAGCAGAATTCTTTATTAGTACCAATACTGAGTTCAGTTTTGCCTGTTGATTCTAACTTTGTAAAGAAAGTGGACAGAAGGAAAGAAACTAGTATTTGTAAGCATGTATGATGTGCTGGGCGCCGTATCAGCCAATTAACCTGCATCATTTAATTTTTACCATAAACTTCAAGGCAGGTAATGTGATCTCCATCTGGGCAAGAGGAATCCAGGCCTCAGCGGGGCCAAGTCCGTTGCCCAGGGCTGGGGTGGAAACCCTGAGCTGTGTGGTTCTGTCTGTCCCTCACCCCCACCGGGGACTGTTCTCTGCAAATTCAAATTGATCTGTTTTAGAGAAGGTGGTGGTACTACAGTCAACTCTGCAGCTCTGATTCAGGAGAACTGTTCTCCAGCTCTGTTCCTTCCGTAGTTGTTCCAACGTTAACTTAGCAACTTTAAAATAACCCAGGAGTGGAGTGAAGGATCCACCCGAGGACTCACAGCAACATTTCCTGCCCAGAGTTCCTTGTTCTCAGCAGAAACCTCTGGCAAGTTCCAGCTGAAACAGAGAAAACTTGGTGGAGGGAAAGTGAGGCATTTACCCAGGCAGCTGGAATCAGGTAGAAAGTATTGAGGGCACAGAAAAGGTACCTGTAAACTCAGAATTGGGAGAGATTTCCCTCTGCTTAGAGGCAAAGAGAGATTTGGGAACACTTCAGGGAGGAAATAACATTTAAGCAGAACCTTGGCCGTGAAGGATGGGGGAAAATTCATTTCAAACAAAAAGGAAACTGTGAACAAAGACACAGAGGCAGGAAAGTGAGGACATTGGTGGGAAATAGGGTATTAATAGTGCTGTGTAATCAACAACACAGCTCTTCATCACAGCCCCATGGCTCGGGTATCTGCATCCCATAACCAAGTACACGACAATCACCTGTTGCCAGAGGAGCGCTCTGTCAAATGATCAGACACATCTGGAAGGTCTCCCTTTTGAATGGTAGTGCGTACTTGCGTAGAAGTGGTCGTGTTAATGAAGGTCGATTTTAAGATCCTGTTTTGTTTTGCTTCTGCAGAAGGAAACCCCACTTGCCAACGCGGCGTTCTGGGCAGCGAGGAGGGGCAACTTGGCTCTGCTCCGGCTGCTGCTGAACAGTGGCCGAGTGGACGTGGACTGCAGGGACAGTGTACGGACCGGTCCATTCGGTACACGCATGCTGGGAGCTCGCCGTCCCCTGCTGGCATGAGAGCGCCTGCTGAATACCCTTCCTTCGCAGTGCTTGTCCGCTTTTTCATGTGTTTGCTTGCTTCATCCTTTTCAAAAAGTCCGAAGTACCACGGGGAACTTCAAAACATACTGGGAAAGCCATTACCTGCATAAAACAGGAGGGGCCATGATAGGGGAAGAGACACGTCACTGGGAATCAGAATCGGCCAAGTCCAAGAAGAAAAGGGGGAGATGATTCAGAACAGAAGGGGGCTGCCGCGGATGTGGGAGTTGGGTTTTTTCTACTGAGAGATGGAAGCCTCCACCCAGCCTCTTATCCCTTCCTTACCTTTGCAAACACCAATACCCTCATCGGCAATGAACGGGAACTAAAAACAGGTCCTCCCGCCTACTTTCAGGCATCACGGCGAGAGCCCTTCCCTCCCCGGCTAGAGGCAGCAATTTCTCTGTTCTCAGCAGGACGTCGCATCTCTGGGGACTAAGAGGACCTCAGATGAGGAGAGAGGAGATGTTCTGATTTTAGGGATTAAACAGAAATGTTTTCAGGGCCAGTTGCTTCTCGGAATGTTTGGTGATATTCTTTTTAAAGTTTAATTTTTATTTATTTATTTATTTATGGCTGTGTTGGGTCTTCGTTTCTGTGTGAGGGCTTTCTCTAGTTGTGGCAAGTGGGGGCCACTCTTCATCGCGGTGCGCAGGCCTCTCATTATCACGGCCTCTCTTGTTGCGGAGCACAGGCTCCAGACGCGCAGGCTCAGTAATTGTGGCTCACGGGCCTAGTTGCTCCGTGGCATGTGGGATCTTCCCAGACCAGGGCTCGAACCCGTGTCCCCTGCATTGGCAGGCAGATTCTCAACCGCTGCGCCACCAGGGAAGCCCCCATTTCCAGCTTTTATTGCGTACATTTGGTAGATGATGTCAGCCACCAGCCCAAGCGAGGTATCAAAGTTTGCTCCGCTTTGCCCCTCCCCGGGCATCAGTGCAGGACAGCTTGGGGTGCACCTCCAGACCCACTTGTAACTTTCTCCAGCTTGCTCTGTGTCCCAGAGTTGGAGCTGTCTGGCCTGCCCCAGGGGACTGGCTTCCCTCTGGCCTCTAGTAGGGTTTGGCCAGTGGGAGCGTTGGCAGGAATCAGAGGGAGGGAGGACAGGGATGTTGGGGAGTCTAGACCCCCCCATCCTGTCTGGCAGCAGGACTCTCACCCTGTCCGTCCTGGGAGCCACCACCTGTCCCTCGCGCCTTCGGGCCTGGGCTAGCAGTGCAGCTCCGCTGTTACTCGCTCCCAGCACTGTTCTTTGTAGTTTCCCTACATCCAGAGCATAGCCTTATAAATAGTCTCTTTATTAAACTTTGGTCCAGTTATCCCAGTTTGAATGTACCATCTGTTCTTTGCCAGGACCCAAACTGATATGGGGTCTTGGGCATCTGTGAACTGGTCGTCGGGTCTTACTTGTGTCTTGCTGGGCAGCAGTGCCACGCTGGACAGAACTGGAGTGGGGATGCCCGTTTTCATTGTGACCTCACCCACTGACCATGTTGATGACCACTTTACTCCTTTTTCTTAAAGTCACCCCTTTTCAGACACCCCCTATGACCTTCTCCTGACTTCCAGCTTTGTGTAGCTTAATACATCCACAGATCCCTCCTCTTTTATTTATTTATATTTTTGGCTGCGTTGGGTCTTTGTTGCTGCGCACGGGCTTTCTCTGGTTGCGGCGAGTGGGGGCTACTCTTCGTTGCGGTGCGCAAGCTTCTCATTGCGGTGGCTTCTCTTGTCGCGGAGCACGGGCTCTAGGCGCGTGGGCTTTGTATTCTATTTCTCCTTTGTCCCAACCTCTGGCTTTTCCTCAGTCGACCATGATGTAGAAGTGAAATACAATGTATAAAGGAGCATTTTGGTTATTTGTTTCATTCATCTTCCCTTACTGTAAAATAGATGAGCCTGATGTTTTTTATTTTTATTTTTAAATATCCAAGTTAAGTGTTCTGTGGTTCCTGTAGCTCATGATTGATTTGTATTTTGAGACCAGTGTGACCCATGATGAAAAAATTTTCTCACCTCTCACGTAAAGGATACATTCATAGCTTGCCTGTTCAGACTGGCTTTAAATCAAGGAATCTTCTGTCTGAATGCTGAATAAAAATGTTCTCACATTCAAGAGGACGTTAGTAACTCCAAGTTTGCTACTTTAATCTTGAAAAACATGGAGGAAGAAGTCCCCCTGAATGATGGGTGGTACAGCCGACATGAAGGTCTTACATTCAAATACCAAATGTGGTCACATGGGGTAGAAGATTATCATAAAGCACTTCTGCGAAGCCACTAGCTCTTCTTGATTCTACCTGTACTTTTACTTATAGCAAACAAGACTTTCCCCAAACTAGGATTGTCTTTCACACGAGTCAACAAAAACCAAATAATAATCTAACATTTGCTGAGGCATCATAATATTATTTTAACACCTAACTCTTACTGAATATTTAACATTACTAAGCTAAGCACATTGCCTGAATTACTGCTTTTTCCCATTTAATTTAATCAGGCAGATACTTTTACTATTCCGCATTACAGATGAGGTGAATGAGCCTTTGAAAGCTCCGATAACCAGCCCAGAATCATACTGTCAGTGACCACTCAACTATACTGCCTTCCTACAAAATCCCACAGATGTATTGAATATATAGCACGAGGCTTCTAAGAATCACCACCCCGTACCTAGTGAGTCTTCCTCACAGGCAGAGCCGTCTGTCTCTCTCGTATCCTCTCCACAGGAGCAGGCTGCTGACCACACAGGAGAGGTAGTTCAGATTACAGTTTCGAGCCCTTGAAAACAAATGTAAATTAAACCACAAAAGTCCACTTGAATTGGAATATCAGGTGGTACGTCTCAAGTCCTTGAATCTTAAAGCTGGCAGAGACCTTGGCAATCATATCATCCAGCCCCTCATTTTATTTTTTTACTTATTTTTTTAATTTTTTTATTTTTGGCTGCGTTGGGTCTTTGTTGCTGTGCACGGGCTTTCTCTAGTTGCGGCCAGCGGAGGCTACTCTTCGTTGCAGTGCGCGGGCTTCTCATTGCAGTGGCTTCTCGTTGAGGAGCACAGGCTCTAGGTGCATGGGCTTCAGTAGTTGTGGCACGTGGGCTCGGTAGTTGTGGCTCGCGAGCTCTAGAGCGCAGGCTCAGCAGTTGTGGTGCACGGGCTTAGTTGCTCCACGGCATGTGAGATCCTCCCGGGCCAGGGCTCAAACCCATGTCTCCTGCGCCGGCAGGTGGATTCTTAACCACTGCACCACCAGGGAAGCCCCAAGCTCCTCATTTTAAAGATGAAGTAAATGAGCCCCAGGAATTGTGAGCAGTGTGCCCCAGGTTACGCTGCTGGTTGATGACAGAGATGGACCCCGGGGCTCCCAACTCTCACTTCTGTAGTCTCTCGTTGCATCTTTACCTGAATCAGTTTGAAAATAAAGAATTCTAAACTCAGAAAACCAACTAGTACCACTTAACCCGCTTTTTTGCATTAATAACAGTGTTTTGGCTCAGGAATCATAAAACGAGGCCATTACATCACTGCTGCCTCAAAATGCAGTAACCATGGTTCACTTGGACTGTGTGTCTGAAGATAATGGAAGTAAGTGAATGTTTAAATTGAAAATTCCAGCCTCAGCAATTTGTCACTGTGCTTTTTCCTGTTTGGTCTGCATTATAAGATTATTCACGAGACACTTTTATTTACTGCGGGAGATGTTGCGCTCAGCTCGGACGTGTCCTGGGAGGAGCTGACGTCTGCGGCATCTTCTCCTGGCCACCTCTCTGGTGTCACATGGCCTAACTGCTCATCTGTCTCTCCCCCACCCAGCACGGCACAACGCTCCTCATGGTCGCCTCCTATGCTGGCCACATAGGCTGTGTGAGGGAGCTCATCCTGCAGGGAGCTGACATCAATCTCCAGAGAGAGGTAAGTCAGGTTTTGCACGTGAGTAAGAATAACGCAGCTCTATTTACAATAGCCAGGACATGGAAGCAACCTAAGTGTCCATTGACAGATGAATGGATACAGAAGATGTGGCACATATATACAATGGAATATTACTCAGCCATAAAGAGAAACGAAATTGAGTTATTTGTAGTGAGGTGGATGGACCTAGAGTCTGTCATACAGAGTGAAGTAAGTCAGAAAGAGAAAAACAAATACAGTATGCTAACACATATATATGGAATCTAAAAAAAAAAAAAAATAGTGGTCATGAAGAACCTAGGGGCAAGACGGGAATAAAGACACAGACCTACTAGAGAATGAACTTGAGGATACAGGGAGGGGGACGGGTAAGCTGGGACAAAGTGAGAGAGTGGCATGGATGCATATATATACATATATATGGTATATATATATGTGTGTATATATATATATATATATATATATATATATATATATATGGTCTTTATATTTATCTGTTTGGTTCCAACTGCTCAATTAATGTTCTTGGAGATGAAAACTATTGTGCATTGAACACAGTGGCCCTTGAGGACTTAAGTGTGTTGGGTTTAGAGGTAACCTGTGTGGTGCAAATAACGATGACGTGTAGGTCCCTGGTGACCCCCAGAATTCCCTGAGCCAGGTCAGTCTGGAAGAATAGCCAAAGAGAGGCCCTGACCTCACCCCGCGTATTTTGGAAGCTGGAAGAGAGTGCCCGGCAGTGCTGTGGAACTGACGCTTAGAGCAGACTTCTTCCTCGGTTCATCTGTAATTCATTTTGCAATATCAGAATATTTGTCTCCTGAAGATGTACCTGCCATTGTTTTCTTTAGTTGGCTCTCTAGACACATAGCATTTGCACACTTTGGTAGTCTCTAAAATTCATGTCTATTAAGAAGGTGAGGGATTTCCCTGGCAGTCCAGTGCTTAGGAGTCCACGCTTCCACTGCAGGGGACATGGGTTTGATCCCTGGTCGGGGAAGTAAGATCCTGCATGTGCACAGGGCAGCCAAAAAAAAAAGATGAGAGTCTTCCTATTCTAGCCCAGTTTCCTCATCCAGACCTTGTTACATCTTAACATTTCTGGAACCCAGCAGCCTCCACACTGGTCACTTACCTGAACAAGGAATACAGTCTGTTCAAATATAGCCCCGTCCTAGGCTGGAAGTTTATATACAAGGATTTTGTTTTGTTTTGTTTGCAAGCATATAAATCAAATGTAATGTAACCAAATATCTTTTAAAACCAGCCTGTCTCTCTCTCTCAGTCAGGTACAACTGCCCTGTTCTTTGCTGCTCAACAAGGACATAATGATGTTGTGAGATTTCTCTTTGAATTTGGAGCATCCACTGAATTTAGGACCAAAGTAAGAGAATTTTCTTGATTTTATACCTTGTTGAAGAATTTCAGCAGTCATGAGTTTTCATTTCTCTTCATCTATAGTATGAATTTTTGCTTTGCTTTTTACAAGATTTTCAAGCCTAAGAAGGTGGGTTTCACAAGGTTAAATTGTAATGATTCAGGGGTAGTCCTAGGAATCCAATTCAAAACATGACATTTTTACTTTGGGCTCACAATTGGAGAACTCGGGGTGGGAGGAATTGCTTAGATTCTTTCTTGTGCTGGTAACTTTCTACTCTGGGACACTGAATTTTGTTATCAGGATGGATACAGTAGCAGGTGCTTTCTAACTTGCCCTGTTTTCATATGCTTTTTTCTGCTTCAAGGTTAATCCCAGTGCTATGATAGGAATTGTTGGAAGTATTAAGCCAATCCTAGTGAATCTGAGAGATTTCTAAGCAGGGTTTGGCAGGCAGTTTACTTTCTGAAATGTCCTCACTGAAATATATAACATATGATTACAGTTTATATAGTTGGGCAAGGAATTGTGGTTCTTGCTTTGAAGAAGTCATTCATTCTTCATGTTTGACATGTGGATAAGAAAACTGAGGCTGCAGAAAGATAAATTTTGTGTTCACAGCATGACTTTTCATGATAATGTTTTGTAGTAGAAGAATTTGAACTACCAACACATTGTAATTGAAAACTTATTTCTGTCATAAAAAATTACTTCAGTCATAAAAAATTCCTGAAAATTTGCCCTAGTTGGAAACTTTTAGGTTTTCTTAATTCATTGTATGTGATATTTTGATATCAAGGGAGTTTCCAGTGGAGTTTTTTTTCCTGTTAAAACACTATTAAGTAGATCTGAATTTCAGAAAGGGTTTCTGTCTTTTCTAAAACCTGCTGTTGGACTGTGTACATGCCTCCAGACATGCTGAATATAATATACAGTAATCCAAAATACATGTGTACACATATTTTATATTAAATATTATTTTATTTTTAATTATAAAAGTGATAGGGCTTCCCTGGTGCCGCAGTGGTTGAGAATCTGCCTGCCAATGCAGGGGACACGGGTTTGAGCCCTGGTATGGGAGGATCCCACATGCTGCGGAACAACTGGGCCCGTGAGCCACAACTACTGAGCCTGCGCATCTGGAGCTCCGCAACAAGAGAGGCCGCAACAGTGAAAAGCCCGCGCACCGCGATGAAGAGTGGCCCCCGCTCACCGCAACTAGAGAAAGCCCTCGCGCAGAAACAAAGACCCAACACAACCAAAAATTAATTAATTAATTAATTAATTAATTAATAAAAAAAAAGTGATACAACTAAAAATAAAAAGTAAAGTTCTACAAACCTGACTCAACTCTGAACTACGTCAAATGATCGTGTGTGACCACATGGCTGCTTCATTCTTCTTGGCTAACAAGTTAATGCTGGCCTTTGTACATGAGCCAGTTTGTGCTGTCCCAGAAATCCATGGAACATGGGGCCCAGGGCGAGCAGTTCCACATGTTTCCATTAGGTCAACTGCAGGTGGCCAAGAGTTTTCCATGGGAAGAAGACAGTGTCAGGAGGCTTTGAGTTTTAATATGATCATGTCATCAAAACTGACTTTGTGTCAACAACTGTTCTCATTGTAATTGAACCTATGTCCCCAAAAATGTGTTTTTTTAAATAAAAGGTATCAGCTCTTCTATGACCATCATCATGTTTTATCTATTGTCTAAACCCATTAGGCAAAGAGCTGGGAAGATTGACACAACAAAACTTGGACACGGTGCTCGTTGCTGCTAATAGCTTAATAAGCAACTTCTTAATGCCCACCCACCTCCACCTCCACCCACACCCAGCAGCCTCAGCCCTCCAGTCTCTCTCCTCCATTCCCCACCCTTCAAAACGCAGCTCTTCCCACCACACAGCCGGGCCCTTGCTGAAGCCTTACTCAGCCATGTGCTTCCCCCAGCACCTTGCCTGCCTGTGAGTGCAGGACCACATGCAGCAGTGTTTCTCCAAGGGAGGCCCACCTGCCTCCTGCACCTCCCTGTCACCTCACATGGCTGGTCAAATGCCTCTTTCTGGGCCTCACTCCCGACGTACTGAATCTGAGGGTGGGGCTGCGAGGGTAGCCACTTTGAATAAACACTCTATGCCCAAATTTAGAAACCACACTATTTTATTTATGACTCGTATTTTAGGACCAGATTCCACGTTCTTGGATTGTTTACAGTTAGCTCAAATGTCCACATACCCATTCACAGAGCCAAACAAACAACACAACAATCCTAGATGGGAAAAGAGAAAGCTTCAGCCCAGCACCTGAGAAAAACCATTAAGGGCTTCACGGACTTCCCTGGTGGCACTGTGGTTAAGAATCCGCCTGCCAATGCAGGAGACACCGGTTCGAGCTCTGGTCCGGGAAGATCCCACATGCCGCAGAGCAACTAAGCCTGTGCGCCACAACTACTGAGCCTGCGCTCTAGAGCCCACGAGCCACAAGTACTGAGCCCGCATGCCGCAGCTACTGAAGCCTGCGCACCTAGAGCCTGTGCTCCACAACAAGAGAAGCCACCGCAGTGAGAAGCCCGTGCACCGCAACGAAGAGTAGCCCCACTCCCCGCAACTGGAGAAAGCCCACACGCAGCAATGAAGACCCAACGCAGCCAAAAAAAAAAAAAAAGAGAGAAAGGGTTTCAGTTGACCGCAAACTCAATGAGTCAGTTTTTGGTATGGTTGGCGTAAAAGCTAATTCTAATTTAGGCGCAGAGATAAAAGTAGAGGAGATGGAACCAAGGAATGTCCCATCAGGCCGCATCTACTTTGCAGTGCTCTGTTGAGTCCTAGCACCCACATCTTAAAAGAGGTCTGGACAAATTGGCACATGTTCAAAGGAAAATGCAAAGTAGGAGAGTGAGAAGCACATGGATTAGGCTGCAGTTATCCCCGCTTTCAGTGCATGCAGATCTCGTCCCGTGAAGGCAGGGGCCCAAGAGGGCTACTCACTAAAAACACCTTAATCTCAGAGACCTACAACTGGGTGGACCCACAGGGAGAAGCCAGTGTTTGTCAGTTGGGTCTCTGGTGTGAAACCACAGGAAATGATTGTGGTGATTCCAACACACAATTGATTGGTACAGACTTTCTGTTCTGTTTCCTTTATTGAGAGGCAAAGAGATGATTCTGCGTTTGACATGAGAAATTTCTAAATTAATTGTAATAACTTAGCAAATAGCTATAATATATCTCAAGCAAGTCACCCCAGTATACAACATAATGATGTCTTTAAGATGAACTCTGTCATAATTATAAAGAAAAAGTAAAAGAGATAAAAGAGGAAAAGTGAGTTTGTTATTAGGTATGGGAAATTCTTTTCCAAAGTTCTCACCATGTGAAGAGCATCTGCTCGTAAAATTTGTGCTCTCACTGTTTTTAACGCGTTTATACTTCTTATGACCGCAGGACGGGGGCACTGCCCTGCTGGCCGCCAGTCAGTATGGGCACATGAAGGTGGTGGAGACCTTGCTGAAGCATGGAGCCAACATCCACGACCAACTTTATGTGAGTGTTTCAAGGGGGCTCTCGGGGGACACTTGCTCATTCCCTCATCACACATAGCATTGCAGTCTATGCCAGAAGTGGCATCTGATACAAATTATTACAGTTATCAGAGAACTTCAGGGGAGTTGTAAACAGTGTAGAATGATAGAGAAATTAAGAAAGTTGGTGATTAAGATAAGACCAGTGGATTTAGGCATTAGGATATATGTATTAAAAGAGCAAAACATTCAGAGGTCACCAAAGAGACCAGTACTGAAGTCAGAATGTCAAGGGTTAAGAGAACGGGAGGTCAATGAGTGATAGTAGAAGGACAGCACTCACCTGAGAAGTATTAAAACAAGAAAGAGAGAAAGTTGATGCAAGATAGAAGTTTCACTCATTAGTTATATGCTCCTTTCCTTCTCGACAACCATAGACAATATAAACGCATTTATGTTTTACCGGCATCATAATCAAAGATGTCATTAAAGATGTCAATCTACTATATCATTAAATTTTTTTTCCAGGACCAAAAGCATTATGACATTTAAATAAAAATGTTCCTGACAACTTTATCCACCCTTCCAAAGTTCAATACCTATGAAATGAGTGATGGGGGAAGGTCCTCTTGTAACAACCCTGTTGAGGACTTGCTCCAGAATTTCTTGTCTGATCATCTCATGGATCTGAAAGGAACAGAAGAACCAATAAAATATTCCTTGGTGACCTTCAGCTTACAATTGTATCAATGCCTGTTAGGCAGAATAAAGAACAGTTTGAATATGGGTTAAAAAAAAAAAAAAAAAAAAAGTGACATCTGAGACATCAAAGGAAAAAGATAGAGTTAACCATGTGAGCTTTTTCTATGTAGAAACCCATAATCTTATTTACCCATCTTTGCTCTGCCCTTTTAAATCTCTTGCACATATGATATATTTCATGTACCTATGTAATTAAGAGCGTCAAAAATAATGGGATACATACTTATTTGTAACATGACAAGCCCAGTGTATGGACTAGCTGAAAACCAAAACAAGTCCTCCTGTTGTAGAGTTATTTGGGAGGAAGAACACAAAAAAGGAGAAATCAAGTTATTTGGAAGAGAAGTGAGGATGGGTGAATGAAGACCTCTGAAATACATGCACGCCATTGACCCTGAAAGGCATCCACTGCCAGTGTGGGTCTGTTTGCAGCTAACTGGCAATTAGCATATTACCCAAACATTTTTAATGGTCACTCTAATTCTGTAGAATTTATGGCAAATGTTATTCTGGTTTTGGAGGAAAAACTAAAATATGGGGAGATGAAGTGACTTGACAGTCTCATGGTGAGAAGTGGAAGAATTCCTGCTTCCAGTTGTCTAGGAACCATATTTTAGGCTATTGTACCACTAGACATGAGCCCTATGCCCAGGGGTGCTATACTTTCATAGACGTGTAATGAGATGTGTAGGTGTGAACTTTTCCATTTGAACACCCTTTCCAGAGTTTACACAGATACCTCTGACAAATCACCAGCCTCTTTGAAATCCATAGAAACTAGCCTTAGGCTTTGCACTTCAAAATCTGTTACCACTCTTTGAACCTGTAGCATTCCTGGTTCAATGACTAAACTACTTGACTGTGGTCTGAAGGAGTGATTCTCAACTCTGGCTGTCCATTAGAACCAGGGAGCATTAAAAAAAATTCCACTTCCTGGGCCCACTCCTGACCAACTAAGCTGGAGTCTCTGATGGCAGCTTGGGCAACAGGTGGTTCTGACATGTGGCCACATCTGAGAAACAGGGGTCTGCAGCTCTGTATTTCTTCAACTGTATATAGTGAAGTTGTATCTGAGAGTGTGTATGAGTATATGTATGTGCAGGTTGAATAGGAAGAGCCCCTGTCTTTGGAAAAGGAAAATGGGTTATGATTTTCGTAACATTACCATTAATAGTCAGCAGTCCAAATTGACTGTGGGTATAGATTTTGTACTGTTAGATAACATTCTTCCATAAGGCTCCTTGAAGCAATTTTAGAAATGTAGAGTTTGGGGAGATCCCATTCCCATGGTAAATTCCTCTCTGTTATAAGGTAACCTAGAAATTTCATGCACCAGAACTTCCATTTTGTATTAAGACTTTTACCCTTACCTAAACAGTCCAAATATAAATGTTTCCATTAAAAACAGTTGAAATACAGGGCAGGGGGCAGGGAGTGTCAATGATTCTTGAAAACTTCTAGGAACAGAAATGTGTAATGCACAGTAAAAAAAAAATCCAACGCATGGAGATCCGATTTGGAAAATTCCTAAGAGTTATCAGCTGCTAAGGGCAGGGAAGACTTTCTGTGGCAACACAGTAAGGAACAGCTGAAAATTGTATCCCCATATCAAACATTTGCTTAAAAATCTGTACAGGCTGAGACTTCCCTGGCGGTCCAGTGGTTAAGACTCCGAGCTTCCACTGCACGGGTGAGGGTTTGATCCCTGGTCAGGGAACTAGGACCCCACATGCCGAGTGGCTCGGCCAAAAACAAAGAAAGAATCTGTACGGGCTGATTACTTTTTTAATGATTGCATTGAGGGCAGTCTGGCGGCTCAGCTGACACCCACTGGAAATTCAGCACCCTCTGCCTGGTTGGACTTGTAGGGTAGGTGCTTTGATCCTGTGGTTAGTGTTCCTGACATGAGGGGTGGTAATTAGCTGGGTTAACTAGTTTTCCACTTAGGTCTGAAAGTAATGAGGCTCACTCTGTCCTGTGAATGCTGTGTGAAGTAAGCACCTGGACAGGAGGCGCGCTCTCGACTGACCCATGTACTTGCTGAAATTAACCAATGATACGTCTTCAAGAAAAAAGAAACGCCCAGAAGATGTACAGGCCCCGTTAAAAAGAAAACTAAAGAAAATTGGAAACAAGCACTTGCTTTGGGCTTTTTATGCACGACTGCTTAGTCGTCTGTATAGGTATTGTTGGCACCTGCTGGGCTGGCACGGAGAGAATTCATGGACGTTCTTACCAGGGTGGGAATTTTGGAAGCATCTTGTGTTTTAAAGCTTAGAGGAACTGCATGTTGGGAGAACATGGATAAGGGAGCACGAAAGAGAAAGGAGTAGGGAATATCTAATTAAAAGGATACTTTTCATTCCCAATTCATTAAAGCACACAAAATAGATTTGAGGGATTTCTTTTTTGTTTTTTATTAACAGATTTTATATTGTTTTTTGTTTTTTAATGAACACTTAGCGCTTAGTGACAAAAGGACTGCAATGGAAAATTGTGTTAAATGTGTATGTTTTTTAAGTCTAAGTACAGGAGGGTGGGCTCTGAGATCATGCAGCAAAAGCAGAAGGCAGCTAATGAGAAACCTATGCAGACAGAGGAAAATGATGATTATTTGGAAAACCTGAGTTCTCCAACTAGATGTATCATAAGCTGTATGACCAAGACTTTACAGAGTGAACAGTCAATTACATATGTCATAACTCATCCTTATACAACTGTCTATTTTAAACCTTACCTTTCAGCCTGACTTAGTGTGATGTTTTAGAACTGTTCTTCAATGAAGAAAACGCCACACATGTTAAAAGGGGGGGAGGGGAGGAAATAAAAATCTAATTTCTTCTATAATAAATGTGAAAGATGACTTGTTAACACTTTCAATTTGCTATCTGTCAGGATGGAGCCACCGCACTCTTCCTAGCTGCCCAAGGTGGTTATTTGGATGTGATTCGATTACTGTTGTCCTCAGGAGCAAAAGTCAACCAGCCCAGGCAGGTAATGTTTGCGCGTACGCATCGGGCGGTAGGCGGGGCGGGCCTGCGGGCCTGCGGGCCTGCGGCAGCACCTGCCTAAGATAACCAGTCAGCCCTGGGCGTCTTTAAACCCTTTCGCCTCTGGGTAAAAGTTCATCTTTGATTAGGGTTTTCCCCCTTCTTTGCTTTGGGCTCACCCGAAAGCCTATGAAATCAGGCTGACACCACTATTCAGGATGTTTGGCGTCGGAGGTCAAGTACATACTCTGCCACCTCCTGTTCAAATAAATGATGGCTGTACTGGGGTCAGGAGAGTAGGCTAGCCTGGGACATAGGTAAATAGAGGCGGGTCAGGTAGCTTTGCCCTTGCTCAGTCCCTCCGCTGATTTGCTGCCTTATCTCTTACCCACCACTTCTTGTGCTGAGCCAAAGAGGAGTCCATATTCTTGGAATCATTACTGGGTTCTGCATCTTCATCTCTCACGATTACAACACCATTGAGACTTCATTTACCAAAAGAAGATGTTATCTGGCAAATCAATTAACTGATACTAAAAGGAACAGGACTACAAGGTAATACAGGCCACATTTATGAATGGTAAAGAACCATCCAAATGTAAGGCATTATAATTAGCCTCTCATAACTATTTCTGCACTAATCCATTTGTTTTTAACGAAACATTTCATATTAAGGTAACATTACTTTAAAGGTAGTTTTCTAGGGAAAAGTCAAGCTGCTAACTTACCAATAAATGACATGCAGGGAGATTCCCACTGTCATGTGGCCTGATATGGGAAGACCTGTATGCTCGTTAGTGAATAGCTATAGGAACCTTAAGGTCGGCCTGAGTTCTTGGCCACAGGCTTCTTCAGACTTTAGAAATCCAAGTGCATAAGGAACCTGAGAAAAGAAAGCCTTTGGGCAAAGTGGATTGGAGGTCAGGAATCCTGAGTTTTAGATCCAACTCTACCACTAACTAGCTGTGGGGTTTTGAACAAGTAAATGAACCTCTCTGGACCTCTGTTATGTTATCTGAAAATTAGAAGGCTGGACAAAATGATCCTGATAATATCTTCAAGTTCCCAAATTTTGATAATTGTTTTATTCAATGTTCAATCTGTATTTCTTGAGCACGTGTCATGTGACAGACACTGCTATGAATATAAGATCATAATTTGAGAATTTTAAAGATGTTCTTAGGTTTGGATGGCCCCAGTAATACTCCTGGGAAAGGATGCTTTTAGAAAAAAATAGCACTTCCATACCTGCCAGTGTTGACATTTGGGAATTGGAATTTAGTATTTTCTTGTTGGTCCTTATTTTGAAATCATTGATTGATTCTGAATCAGAAGTTTCATTTTTGAAAATTAATGAAAGGAATTTATTTTAGATTGCTTAAGTTTGATTTGGAGGCCATTATTGAGGGTACCACTGTGAATTTAGAAATGAGAGATTATCAAGATGGTCAAGTCTCTCTGTACATCTGGCACTTCAAAAACTCTGGTTGTAAAGATGCATTATTTGTACGCCTAAGGTGCTGTTTGTAAAACACCAAGTTGACATGAGAGATCATATTTCAAATGTTGCCTGAATTATGTCCATTTAACCCTAAATTGAGGCGTGTGATGGCATTACAGCCAAGAAGTTAAAGAGTAAGCCAGCAGTGCCGTGGTAGCCGCAACACACCGCAGCTGTATTTCATCCCTCAGGAGTGAGGATAACCTGGGCAAAGTGGGCAACCCAGCCTGGGAACGGGAGGAGCCCACCCTTGGGTCAAGGAGCAAGTGACGTGCCTTTCCAACAACTGCATCTAATGCAACTGTTTGGAATTGTGAGTGTCCAGATCTGAAAAGATTGTTATTTAGGGAGAGGTGTTTTATAAAATAAGAATTGCTTTAGGGGGGAAAAGCGATGAAATTTTTCCTTTTCATAGAGTGCAGTAACCCCTTTGTACCCTCACACCATAATCTTTTTACTATCACAAGGTTATAGTTAAAGGTGATCTATCCAGGTCAGACTAGTCCAAGTTCTGTCTTCTGTAAAAGAGTAAACTTTGCAAGTTTAATTCCATTCCAAGAAAACAAGAAGTGTCAGAAATACAGCAAAAGTGATATCAACCCCTGCTAACTTTGTCACAAGTTATGAAGAGGTTAAAAAAAAAAGTATAATTAAAAGTTTCCATTAAAATGGCCTGTACGTGGTAGACGGTTATATAGGTAGGACATTTGGAAGCCAGTGTTTTATTCTGAAATCTCAGCTGACACACTGAATCATTGTCAGAAAATTCTTGAATTTACAAAATAAGGACAAGGATATTTGCCTGGTTTAATTTCTTAATATTTTTAGATAAATCTGATTTCTAATTTTTGCTTCGCCATTCCAAGGAGTCCTGACATTTTATGGTACACTGTGCCAGGATGTGAATGAAGCTGCATTGAAATTATTCAGCTAACATTTGATCTGAGCTTCAGGGAACCTGAACGGTAGTAGGAATGACTTTTCCTTGTAATTCTATCACTAAAGAACTAACTGAAAACCTTCTTAGTACTCTTCTAGAAGGAATCATATGCATAAAGCAAGCCATAGGCAGATTTTGGAATGACTAATTTCTTTTTTTTTTTTCCTTCTTTCTTTTTAATTTTTTATCCCTGGAAAGACTAAATTACTGTTTTGAAACGTGAAAAATTTCCCTTCTAAGCTGTCCTGAATAAAGAGGTCAAGAGTCACAGACATCATTGGAATCCACAGTCATTTAAAACTTCATTTTCAGTTCTTTCTATATGTCCTCACCAATTAGAGTTGATATGACTCAAACCTTTTTAATCACTAGCTGAGATGGCTAATTAGTCTGTTTTCCTACCAACAAAATGCTTTGACATATACTTTTCCCAGCTCAACTCACGCAGCCCATTAACATGATGCTTTTATGGAGTGGCGAAGGTCGGACTCTGTTTACCTGGGGCTGAGGTTGGCCTGTCATCACTCATCTCTGTCTAGTCCTCTTAATATGCTGATCAGCATTTCTTTGAAGCCTGACCGAAACGCCATCTCATAAAATACCTTCTCTATCAGAAGCCTTGGTTTGGACTCGTATGCAGAGATGCTGGGACCCAGACAGTATCCTTTCTCCCAGGTTGTAAGCTTGGAGGGCAACCCAGTGGTGGGCAACGGGCAACATAGAGTCAGCAGATGGGTGCAGTGTCCTGAGGGTTCCGAGAAGGGAGCAGACCACAGTAGAGAGGCCCTGCTGCTTGCATGCCCTCTACTCTCAGAAAAGCCGTGTTGACCGCCAGAGGGCACCCTGTGGCCTGGGCAGAGTGCCCATAAGTCCTGGAAGGCCGCAGGGCATGGTGATCAGCGACTGGGAACTGGAAAAAGGCTCCGATACAGCGCGGGCTCCTGAGCAGGACAGGAGGATTCTAAGAGCCAGCTAGGAAGCCAGAGCCAGGTCTCGGGGCTGCGACTGCGGATGGGGGAAGTGAGCAACTTGGTAGTTACAGATATATGGATAAGAAAAAGAAACACAGGCCCAGTTTTGCTTATGAACTGTATGACCTTGAACAAATCGCTTTCTCTCCCTGAATCTCATTTTTTTTCAACTGTAAAACCACGATAACAATGGTACCTTTGCTATAGGAATACTGTGAGAATTAAAAAAAATAAATAATCCCTGCAAAACTCTTCATGCAGTGGCCAGTATAAACCGAGTACCTAGTAAATGTTAGGTATGGTATTATCATTTCTATTTCATCCAGGCCTTCCTGGAATAGAAAACTCGTCAGAAATCAAGGCTGCTCTCTTTCCCTCGTAAGCCAAGTTGTCTCTGTCATCTCAAAGTCCCTTCTTTCCTCTCTTTCTCTCTCCCTACTCCTTTCCATTTTGATCAGCTTCCTCTGCCTTTGTATCTTGTATGCGGTCCCCAAGTTTACAGGTCAGACCCCCAGGCTCTTGGCGTAGCCATGTCACTGTCACAGCTCATCCCTGCCCTCCAGGCCACAGTGGCCTGGCTGGCCTGCCTATCCTCAGTCTCATCACTTGTGCCTGGGAGAATGGTTCAGGGTGTGGGCAACTCAGGCATCTAGTGACATCTTTTACAGATTCATTTGCTGGACCAAGGACACAGAGTAGAGGGACCCAGTACTGAGAAAGGGGCTCCAGGGCCGGTAGCAAAGGTGTCTCCATTATTGAACCCCCTGTGTTACTGATGAGGTTCCTTATAATCTCTTGAACCCCCAACTTAGAATAGAATTGGTCCACAGCACTTGCTGTCTGGCTCGAGCCTGCAGGTGAAGTAGCCTAAGTATAGGTACTGGAAGGCAGTAGAAGCAAAGAGCTAGTGCCACTTAATATACTTATTGCCATGGGAGAGAATGGCTTTATGGTTTATATTCTTTTCTCTAAATCATCTTTAGGAGCCTAAATAAGACCAAATAAAATTTAGTCTCTAATACAAGTCACATCATATACTCCATCTAATGCTGTGACCTCTCTATAAAAATATATTAGAGGAGGGCTTCCCTGGTGGCGCAGTGGTTGAGAATCTGCCTGCTAATGCAGGGGACACGGGTTTGAGCCCTGGTCTGGGAAGATCCCACATGCCGCGGAGCAACTAGGCCTGTGAGCCACAATTGCTGAGCCTGCGCGTCTGGAGCCTGTGCTCTGCAACAAGGGAGGCCACGATAGTGAGAGGCCCGCACACCGCAATGAAGAGTGGCCCCCGCTCGCCGCAACTAGAGAAAGCCCTCGCACAGAAACGAAGACCCAACGTAGCCAAAAAAATAAATAAATAAAATAATAATTTAAAAATATATATATTAGAGGAGACTTGAAAATATTATCTCAAATGGAATGAGGGAATAACAGAGATGGAAGGAACTGCAAAAGTCCCCTATTTAACCATCCATCAGGTGCTAGAAGCTGATTGGTAATCAGCCACTGTCAAACCTCTCCAGGCGTGGGGAACTCATTACTACCTCATCAGCTCATTTAGTCTTTAACCAGCCCTCCTTATCATTCCTTTCTTACATTGAGCCAGTGTACCACTTGGTATGCAAAATCAGTCTAAATTTTTTTCCACTTGTCATGCACACAAATAGTAAACAACAGCTGTCATAACCCCGGTGAATCCCATCTTCTTCAAGCTAAATGTTCTATTTCTTAAAAAAAAAAAAGTGTGGCTGAGATTGTAACTTCTACTTCATGACAATTTCTTTGACTTAATATACTTTAAAAGTGTATGTTTTTGTCAAGAAGTATTTTAAAACTTACATAAATATTTTCAGATGTTTTTCTTACTCCGATTCTCTCCAAAGCTCTACAAAAAAGAAGCTAAATCGACTTAATTGCCCTCATTTTTATTATGAAGCCATCTTCACAATGAAGATTCTGACTATTGTAATAGAAGGAAAATATATGACAAAGCAGAAATTGAGGTGTACGGAAGAGGAAAACCTCTCCTCTTCACAAACTAGATAATCAACTGATAAGTAATTGGATCTGACAAGAGTTCTCTAATTCACATTCAACTTCCTGGGTTCAAAAATCAGCTTTGGAGAAGTAAGCACCAGCAAGGAAATACACAGGTTTCCCCCAAATCTCATTTTCCCAATCATTCCTACCTGATCTATCAGTTATCTCACAGGGTAACTGGGAGAATCAAATTAAATATAGCACATGGAATGCTTTGTAGACAAAAGTACAAATTAAATTACTTACTGTTTTTCATGATAAATAATATTCAGATCCATTTTCTAAGCATCTGTTGGCCACTCCTCGTGCTTAGCACATTTCTGTATGTTTTCTCCTTCACAAATATCTCTGTGAGGCTAATGTTTTCGCAGAAAGGGACAATGAGGCAGAGGGATTTCCCTAAGTTCTCACAACCAGGAAGTGGTGACTTCTTTTTCCACCTACTGTGACTATTGCAATTAAGGTGATAACATTTGATAAAATATCGAAACATTACTGTTATGATATTAATAGTTGTTGCTAATATAGCACCTCTCAGCACTTTCCCACATGTTAGTGTCAATTAATAGAATTTAACTAAAAACAACCAAACCCTTGGAAAGCACGGGGAACAGCCTGCTGGCTGCCTTTCCTCGCCTGCCCTCTGGCGGCGATGACAAAGAACAGATGAACCCAGAGCGGGCAGGAGGGGAAAGTGCATCCGCACCTGAGCCCAGGAAAATCCTCTGTGGAGCCCAGACTCTCTGTCCGGTCTCCCGGGGCCCTGCCCACAGCCCTTGGGCTGTAGCCAGCTGGATTTCCCCCAGATCCTTCTAGGCTCCTGATTTGCCATCACCCCACCCAAAGGTCTTGGTCCTCTGTCCCATTGCCAGGACAGCAGTGGGCAGTGAACCTGTGCCTGCTGCAGGTGGTACACTGGAGCTGAAATGATATCCTCCAGCAGAAAGTGAAACTTTAGCTTCTGTACCTGAATCATCTTGCTCTTCAGCCCGCAGTCCCACTGATGAATAATTCAGTCTTATCTGACTAAGGCAGTCTCTTTGGGTCCCATTACCTTAATTGCGTTTGAGGTTAAGGTTAGTCAGTTCTGGGTTCTCCCTCTTCCTGACCTTCTCTCCAGGTGACCCAAGTTCTCAGAGGTCAGACTATCACCCTGGCATTGGAGTTGGGGTGGGGATGCTCGTGTCTGCTCCTTGTGCTGGCTTGTCAGCCTCCCTGGTCCCTGAGCATCCTGCATTGGTCCCCGAAGGTGCAGCTGGTCCACCATATGCAGGCCCTGCCGTCATCTATGTCCCTGACGTCCCGTGGCCTTATCTCCCCAACCCCGGCTTACTCCAGGCCGCTGTTCAGCCAGCACTTCTGATTTCCCGCAGGCAGGCAGGCAGGGACTCTTCGGGGGATGTGGGCCTGGGGTATTGGGGGCATGTCCAACATGGGTCCAGCCGGCTCCCACGGCCGTTTCTCTTCTACCTGTGAGGCACCAGCCAAGCGCAGAGCTCCTTAGGGGGCTTGCAGTGTTCCTGGGTTTCATTCCAAGTACAGGAGAAAATCCTTTTTTCGTATCTGGAATTCACTCTAATTTATCTGGGTGTTTCTAGCACCCTAGCTTACCCAACCCAGATTCAACCCAGAGCAGGAGGAAAACATAGACACTCATGACCCTGCCTCCCCCATCGCTCTCTAGTGCCTCCCTCCTGCACTAGAAGAGTTTTCTAATTTCCTTTCTGTCCAGCAGGAACCACCCTCCTTCCTGTCAACTCCTTCTCTGTCCCTTGGATGTTTCACCTCTTCTTCTCTGGAGCAACATACCTCAGCTTCATGGCCCAGTGTTCACAGAAAAAGGGTCACTGGGCACATAATACACAGCAAGTTTTACCAAAACTATCAATCTGCTGTAGCTGGGCACTGTGCAACAGCCCCCAGAAGACACAGTATCACATCCTGCATAAAATTATGGTGCCTGAGAATGACATGGCTTGGGGGGATTCTGGACACAAGAGCAGAGTGGGAGCAATGTCTTTAGCTTTCTGATCCTCAGACCGGCCTCAGAGGAAATCGCCCCCTCTCCTGTAGGAATGAGGGGGCCCCACGAAGCAGGGTGTGTTGTGAGAACCCACCCGTAAAGCAAACAGGCAGAGTCTGGGCAAAAATCAGGACAGGCTGGCCTCTCCCCTGGTTTGTCAAATTTGGTTCTGCTTGGTATGCCTGCAACACAGCCGCTTCCCACGCGTGTTCCCCGGAGCCCCGCGGCACCCTCGGCCGTGAAAGGTCCTGCCGTGCAATGGCTTTTATAAGCCAAGATCTGAACCCAAGTAGTCCGGGCACTGCCAAATGCCAGCGTACTTACGTGGGTTAGAATCACCCTCGTCGTGGGCCGTTGGGAGCCCTCCCCGGGGCGTAACCCGCCGGTCCGTGGATGCTGTGTCCTCTCCCCGCAGGACGGCACGGCGCCGCTGTGGATCGCGTCGCAGATGGGCCACAGCGAGGTGGTACGGGTCATGCTGCTGCGCGGAGCCGACCGCGACGCCGCCCGCCACGTGAGTGCGAGGACCGCCGCGCGCGCGGGCTGGGATGGGGACGCCTTCCACTGAAGCCTTCACCTCCGAGTTTAACTCAGCCGAAACGTGCGGAGGAGACGCAGCTTTATTCTGTCTCTTCCTCACCGGGGTTGTCTCCCAACCTCCTCCTGCTCTTCAGCAGGAAAACAAGGGAAAGGTCTGAATCAGTTGAAAGCTAGCAACTGCTGCTCAGTCCCTCTAAGGGGAAAATGTTGAATTCCTTGAGATCCTCCTCCCCCTGGGCTGACCTCTGGATGACCCGGGAGGACCAGGTAGGAGTCTCAAGCCTCGGCTGCCCTTGGGGATGTGTCCCCCAGCGGCTGCTGGTCTGCCTGGCGCTGCGCCTCCTGTTGGCCTCCAGGCCACAGTGCAGCTGGCTCGAGGGGTCTGTGGTTTGGGGTCCTCGGTGCCCCGGCTCCCCGAGCTGCAGACCCCCACACCACATCCCCCATCGGCCTCCACTTAGCCTCTGTTGGGGTCACTTCATTTTTTTTTTTTTTTTTTTTACAGTATCTGGCCTTTTTACCCTTAATATTACCCTTGCCTGTGTGACCCCGTCCACTCTCCAAGTCTGAGCCCACAAAGGGGGAAACCAAAAGACACATTCCTGACCACTTCTCTGTCCTCTCTCCCACTCTCTCTTTTTTCCTTCCCACAATCTCTGAAGTCAGAAAGGAAAAACCCTCTATTCTCATCTTCCTCCTGATTCCAGCTAAACCTTTAGAGCAGCCTGGGGTGTTTCCTTTACTACAGGAGAACTCTGTGAGCAAAATCCTCCAAATACAGAAATTGATGCGTGAAAGTAGGAGAAAAGGGGAATTGGAAAAATCTCTTCTCAGGCCAGAAAAGGATGACAGAGCTTAATATTAATTTTTGAACTTGTCTTTGCATTCTTTTTTAACAGATTTCAATCTATCCCCTTCCTACTCTCCCCCCATCACCACTACCACAGGCAGGCAGGTACCCAGGACAGACTAGAGCAAGGCTGTATACACGGGAAGGCAAAAAGAAAAGCAATTTAAAATTTTAAAACAGTAGATACAGTTCAACAATTATTTAAATCATTAAAAACAGTTCAACTGGGAATTCCCTGGCGGTCCAGAGGTTAGGACTCCGCACTTTTACTGCCGAGGGCGCAGGTTCAATCCTTGGCAGGAAACTAAGATCCCACAAGCCGCACAGTGAAAAAAACTTTAAAAAAAAACAGTTCAACAATTAATTTCTAAGTCATGAACTGCAGAGAATGCCTCTTTAGTCCATCTATGTTCTAAAAATATCCTCCTGAAATTCCCTTTGTTCCTGTACCCAATATTCTAAGGGAGTAGAAGACCGTGAATTCCCAGATGGCAGGGTTCGAAGATAATGTAATAAGTCACATATTTTGTCTGGTATCCTTTCATGTAGAATTAACTGTTTAATATGCTCTAAAATGATTTTAGATTAAGAGACATTGCAGGCCTGTGCTTTAGTTTACACATTTTGCCTCCTTCTGACAAACACATTCCCAGTTCTCAACCAACATTTTATTATTATCCAACACACACATATGTTAATAATCAACTTTTCTTTTTCTCTCTCTGTAAAGGATGGTACAACAGCATTACTGAAAGCAGCCAACAAAGGGTATAATGATGTTATAAAAGAGTTGCTGAAATTCTCACCCACCCTCGGTATTTTGAAGGTAAGACCTACGGAGAAAATTTTACCACCCTGTAAAAGAGAGAGGTTAGAAATTTAAGAAGTCCACACTGGGGACTGCAGTAGAATCTGGGTACCATTTGCATGGTTAGTTTGTATTCCTGAGAGAACATGCCTACAACTTGTCCATGTTAGAGATTCCTGGGCACTGGTAGAAATGGGAAGGTAATAAAAAGAGTGAACCGGAGTCTGTAGGTACCTAGTTTTCTAGGGGGAAAAAAAATTAAACAATTGTACTGAAATTGCTAAATTGGAAATCACCCATATTGATATATCATTGGAAGATTTGTGAAATCCTCCACAAATGAAACACGTGATTTGTGTCCCCGAAAACATGAGGGATAGGAACTCACATTCCTTCTCTTCATAATCTGGGGCAAAGAACCACATTGTTACCTTAGGTGGAATGAAATAAGCCTCAAACATCTGGACACGTCAGAGAATGTGTCATTCTGGAGAGCTGCGTCTTCCAGAAAACAGAGCCCCAAAACTCCTTTTTTAAGTTGTAATCATTTTGGATTAAAATATTTCTCAACTAGAGTATCTACCAGAGGTTGGCAGTCTTTTTCAATAAAGGACCAGGTAGCAAATATTTTAGGCTTTGTGGGCCATACAGTCTGTGTTGGAACCGCTCCACTCAGCCATTGCAGAAAGCAAGCAGTCATAGAAAATACGGCAACAACCAAGTGTGGCCGCATCCAATCAGATTTATTTATGGATGTTGTATTTCTAAAATTTTATATTTTTACGTGTCACAAAATAGTCTTCTTTTTTAAATTTTTAAAATGCTGAGCTCATCAGGATGTAGAAAAACAGGCGGGGCAGGGGGAGGGGGGAGCTAGATTTGTCCTGCGGGCTGCAGTTTGCTGACTCCTGGTATACGCTCTAGTGTTTTGTTAAATAGAGGACACAAACCTGTTCTAAACTTGGGACAGTAGTTTAGCACTTTTTTGGATTTATTGATGTATCTGAAGTCTACTTGCCCTTCGGATGCCTTCTGTCTGATCTTTATGTGTTTAGGCTCCGTTGTTGCTGTCAGCTGATACGGAGCTGCTGTTGGTGTGCCTTTCTCTCTTGCCCCAGTGAGCTAATTCTAATCTTCCATGAGCTTGCGAGTCAAAAAAGCTGTACTTTGTACTCGTAAAAATTGTTTGGAAAGTAAGAATAAAGTCTGTGAAAATGAATTCTCTATGAATAAAAGAAACTAGCTTCAGAAATGGACTTCGTAATATCTAGTCGTGTTGCAGACGGCTCTTTTTTGGCTTGGTTTTTCATTTATTTATTTATTTTTGGCTGTGTTGGGTCTTCGGTTCGTGCGAGGGCTTTCTCTAGTTGCGGCAAGCGGGGGCCACTCTTCATCACGGTGCAGGGACCGCTCTTCATCGCGGTGCGCGGGCCTTTCACTATCGCGGCCCCTCCAGTTGCGGGGCACAGGCTCCAGACGCGCAGGCTCAGTAGTTGTGGCTCACGGGCCCAGCTGCTCCGTGGCATGTGGGATCTTCCCAGACCAGGGCTCGAACCTGTGTCCCCTGCATTAGCAGGCAGATTCTCAACCACTGCGCCACCAGGGAAGCCCATTGGCTTGGTTTTTTATTCTTAGCCACACTGCACTTTGGCAACACTGATAAGTCGGTTAAGATTTTGATAAGTGAAATATTACCAGATTACTGTATTGCTGCACATGGCAAACATGGTAAAGCAAACAGGGAAAACGGCTACTTTGCTGGAGTTTTTCTCTGGGTATGAAATTTAACGTGCCTACAAGATCAGGAAGTGTTTTACGTATATATATGAAGTAGTTAATTTGAAAACTAAGCTTGCATTTAGGTACTATTCACAGACATATTTACCTTCTAGAACAGATGTCTTGTGACTGCCTATCGTTCTTATATTGGGTTTGTTATATTCTCTTTTCCCCTTCCAGAATCCAGCTACACGCTGCACATAGCTGCTTCCTTATGTCAATAAATATTTGCAGTAAATTCCATAAAATGTCAGCAACCTATCCACTAGACCGCTCAGTACCCAGAAATGCTTCAACTCACATCTGGGGTCGGGGGTGGTCCTCAATGCACCTACTCTTACTCTTAAGCCGTGTAGCTCCCAGTCGCTCTCCTGCCCACCTGCGCGTGTGGAGCGTGTACAGCTGGGTTGACAACTCGGCCCGTAGGTGAGCAGGCTGTTCCTCCAGCCTTGCAGAAGTGTGCTCACCAAAAGCACAAAGACCTTAAGGAAAAAAAAGGTTTGACGTAGCATTGTTGTTTGTCCCACAGCAAGTTCTGATGCCTCTACAACAGACCAAGTGAGCATGAAGTCATGTACACGCTGGGCAGATGCCTCATTTCACTTGCAAAAGGTTATTGGCAATATTTATACTGACCGTACACGGTGTCCCTGAGGACACTGTACTAGGTGCCGTTGTGACTTGGAAAAGGGAAGATAAGGATGAGCAAGGCTCTAGCATTACAGTCTCATCAGGCAGGCCGGTCCGTGAGGAAAGCCAAGCCGCGTGCTGATGCCTGTGAGCTCTCTCCTGACACACACTGTCCTTTTCTCCTAGAACGGGACCTCGGCACTCCACGTGGCCGTGCTCAGCGGAAATACTAAGGCAGTCGCGCTGCTCCTGGAAGCAGGGGCAGACCCAGCCCTGAGAAACAAGGTACCGTCTTAGTCATCTTTTCCCTCCATCGGGCGCCTGTGCAAAGAGATAAGGCAGCGTCTGCTGAAGCCAAGACAGCATCTCTGGCTCCAGTCACTATCCTCATCCTTGGGCATAGTAAGGGCATAAAATGTTGTCATTATAGGTTATGAGTGAGCAGTACATTTGGACCCAGAGGAGTATACTAAAACCCCTATATTATCAATGATTTTCAGGTAACAGTGGGGCGGGGGTAGGGGGCAGTGGTTGTGGGGAGTAAGGTTATAAGTATTCTCTCATCAGAGAAGTGTCCTAAAAATGTCAGCGTTCCGGTAGTTTAATCACCATCCTCCGTGAGTTGGATACTGGTACCTTGAGAATTGCCTGTGCTCTATTTGGTGACCTCATGGGGAAGATGTTGCTTTTTATATTGTTAACAGGACTTTGCCCCACAGTTCCAAAACCAACCCATATTTTTTTTAATTGAAGTATAGTTGAGCAAAACCAACCCATATTTTTTTATAGCTCAAAATTTTTCTTAGTTTTCAATTAAGCCAAACTTGGAGGTGGGAGGATGCCCAGTAAAAAATGACTGTCATTGTATTTCCTCCTACTCAACATCTGCATAAGCAGTCACATGTAGAGACTGGGGGTGGGAGAGTAGCCTAGGAAAGGTCTAGAGGAAGCACACTGAAACTACTGACTTTTGAAGGAGGAAGTATGGTGGGGACTTATTAACAGGGGAGAGTATGAAAAGCAACTTTTACTTTATACTTATATAGTGTTTGAATTTTTATAAGCATCTATTACTGTGTTAGATTTTATTAATAATAAAACCAAAATCAGATAACATTTCATGATGTTTTTAAAAGAAACCATTAAGAAGTGCAATTAGACAACATGCCAAGAGCCGCTTTTTCTCATTCCACTTAGCACGTGGAATTATTACTTCCGCTGTCCCTACCATTGAACTGCTTGAAGACAACACTTCTGTTTATTTCTTCCTGAGATACACGGGTTTGTCTTCCATTAGCTGGTCTGGCTGTGTGATAAGCCCGCTGAAATCACAATTGCTCTCTTCTCTTTGCACCTTGGACACAGATGTCCTAAAAAGATCAGTCTTCGTTGCTAAACCACCCAGTACTGAATTAAGGCAGTTTCTTTACATAGAAATTGAAAGATGCAATTCCTTGTGTGTCTCTTGGAATCTCAGCAATAATGGTTATGGGGAATTTCCAGTGACCAAAATGCTGGTCTTTGGAGTGTCTGTGTAGCTGCCTGTGTTGGAGTTTCATCCTGCTGAAGCCCTTGGAGAGCCGGGAGTAGCTGCCAGGAAGCTGCCCGCCTGCACGCCAGGCAGCCCGTAGAAGCCAAGCTCTTCAGAGGCAGCTCCAGAAGCAAGGGTGTTGGGATTCCAGCAGCCACTCAGGACTCTTGAGGGGGTATCCTTGACCTTTATTCATTCATCCAACAAACACTTATTGAGTGCCTGCTAGATGCCATGCACTGTGCTGTGAACATTGTCTCTGGGGAGATAATAGTGAAAGAGATTCACATAGTGTCTGTCTTCATGGGGCTCAGAGTTTACTGGGGAATAAAGATAATTAAACAAGCAATTGCAACACACAGTGACAAGGGCTGTCAGCAGGAAGTGAAGAATGCTATTGAAGGCTTCCTGGAGAGAGTCACTTTTCAGCTAGTACAGAAGCACCCTTCTGCTCTAGGGGCTCCAGGACTTCTGCTCTGGGGCAGATGCCAGAGGAGAGGGTACCCAATGGCCCAGTACCTCTCCCCACCCTGTAGCTATCCCCGTGGGTGTGGGGATCCCATGTTCCTGATACCCCCAACTGAGGACTCAGAACACATCTTCTCCCAGGAGCAGTGGGGACAGAGAGTGGTGTGATGCTGTGGGTCGTGAGTATGGACCTATGGTCCTGCTCCATAACGAATAAGATGGCCTTTAGGGGCTAGCCTGGCCGCTAGCCATCGTAACCTGGGCAACTTGAGAATTTGGTGGGGACCCTCCTGAGAGAGGAGGAGTGAGATCAGGTTTTTAAAACTATATGGATGACACACAGAACAGTGATGTGATTGACTGAAACAACACAGTTTGAGAGTATAAAGCTTATTTTAATGGTAATGGATATGGACATTCATGGAGATGGTCACCACACTGTAACTTAACAAGCTTGTAGACAGAGGTGCAGCTTCTTAGATCCACTCCTCTTCCTGACTGTAGAGGATCCTCTGGCTACCTGCCAGCCTGTCACCAAGGACCAGTAACCGATGCAAAACAGTTAGTTCTTCCTGAGGGTACTCTGAGACTGGATGGCGCTCAGGTCCGTTCTCCAGGGGCATTATTCTCAGCCCCAGGCATTAGGCCTGTACAACATCTGCTCCTGCAGGAACTAAGCTAATACTAGAATTAACCCCACAGAGGGGTCTCTGGTCTAAAGCAGCATCGAATAGCACCTCTTGTTAGAGTCAGTCCAGCACCAGCATCAAGGGTCCTTTGGGTGGGCAGGGGTGCAGCTGCAGGACATGCTGCACAGCAGGCCACTGTGGCAAACTCATCATTCCCAGCAAGTGAGGTCCCAGCCAGTAGGTGGGGGTCAGGGAGCAGGAGCCAGCCTAGAAGGTAGGGATTGCAGGAGCTTCACCTAAGATCAGGGCTTCAGATAGAGCAGCCGGGGTTCCAGGTTTAACTGCAGGGAAAAAAGAAACTACATCCAAGTTCTCTCCCTGATTTGGTTGCCTTTCTACCCTTTCATTGCCTCCCCTGAATTCCCAAGAACATCCTTTTATTCATCTGTAACAACTGTTCTCAAAGTGTGGTCCGTGGACCCTTGGGGTGTTCTCAAAATCCTTTCAAGGATTCTAATAGGTCGAAACAATATTCTTAATAATACAGAAACACTATTTGCCCTTTTTCACTGTGCTGACATTTGCCGTAATTGTGCAAAGGCAATGGCGGATGAAACTGTTGGCACCTTAACACACATCAAAGCAGGGTCACAAACTGTAGTGGCAAACGATTTTACAAACCTCTAAGTTATTTTACACGTTGTAGATTATTTTATAAAAATACCAGTTTTACCTAAGAATGTCTTTGATGAAGCAGTAAACAATTTTAATTTTATGAAACCTTGACCCTTGCTGTATGTCTTTTTACTCTGTAACAAAATTCGAAGTTTGCACCAAGCACTTCTGCTGTAGGCCGAAGCACATGGTTGTCTCAGGGAAAGCACTTGTGCAATTGTTTGAATTGCAAAGGGAGCCAGCCACTTTTTGAGGGGATCTCCACTTTTACTTGAAAGAACGGACTTGTATCCATCACATGAGCCTGACAGCTTCCTGATACCTGTAGCTTTTCTGATGACAGTGATAATATTAATGAATGATGTGAGCTTTGAGGATTGTATAATGAAATGTGTCAACATTTGGAAGATCTGCATAACTCAGTGAGCTACTATTTTCTAAATGGCCGGTACATGATGTTACAAACATGCATAGGTAAAAAATCCACCTGCAGATAGATAGACCTATGGATTTTAATGCAACAGAGTAGAAAAATTCATTGATGTGGTTTCAAATTCCACATGGCAATTTAGATTTAAGATAATTGATTGGATACAGAAGCAGATATAAGAATCCAATTGTCTTCTTTTAAGCTACATGGTAAAGAAATATGCAAAACTGTTAACAGTGCTACACTTCTAACTTTTTTGTTTTTGAAAATTTAGTTCTTTTTCATAAGTATGTTATTTATGTTAACCTGTAATGGGTTTATTTTATTTTATTTTTTAAATTTATTTATTTATTTTTGGCTGTGTTGGGTCTTCGTTTCTGTGCGAGGGCTTTCTCTAGTTGTGGCAAGCGGGGGCCACTCTTCATCGTGGTGCGCGGGCCTCTCGCTATCGCGGCCTCTCTTGTTGTGGAGCACAGGCTCCAGACGCGCAGGCTCAGTAGTCGTGGCACACGGGCTTAGTTGCTCCGCGGCACGTGGGATCTTCCCAGACCAGGGCTCGAACCCATGTCCCCTGCATTGGCAGGCGGATTCTCAACCACTGCACAACCAGGGAAGCCCCGGGTTTATTATTTTTAATGAATTAATAAATATACTTAAATTTTTTTCAGTTTTCATTTTTAATTAGTTAGAAACAAAAAGTCTTTGGGGTCCTCAATAATTTTTAAGAGTGTACAAAAGTCCTGAGACTAAAAAGTTCGGGAACCATTGCCCTATAATGTCTATTTCTTAAGACAGGGACTCGCTCACAAAGTAAACACTTACAGAATGTGTCTCAGCAGCACTGTGGAAAGAAAGGACATAGAGTGAGGCTGGATCAGGTGGGGTGTCAGGCCACTGAAGCTGTTCTTCCCCATGTGTCTTATGCTCTGGATGTTTCCTAACTCTGCCTTCTCATCAAAAGATGAGTCTCAAGTCCCTAGCAGACAGACTGCCTTATATAATAAACTAATAAGTTATCAAATCTATTTATTGACAACATACTCGCTAAGCTAGGCATTGTGCTGGAAATGAGGATACAGTGATTAATAAGATATGGACCCTGGCCTCCTGGAGATTATAGCCTAGTAAGGGATATGGCTAGATAGAAAAATAACTCTAAAAGACAAATATCATATGACATCACTTACATGTCAAATCTAAAATATGATACAAATGAACTTACTAATAAAACAGAAACAGACTCACAGACATAGAAAACAAACTTATGGTTACTAAAGGGGAAAGGGTGGGAAGGATAAATTAGGAGTTTGGGATTAGCAGATATTAGCAGATATAAGTATATAGTTTACTACTATAAACTATAAAATAAATAAACAATAAGATCCTACTGTAGAGCATGGGGAACCATATTCAATATCTTGTAATAAACCATAATGGAAAAGAACATGAAAAAGAATATATGTATATGTGTTTGTGTGTGTGTGTGTGTGTGTGTGTGTGTGTGTGTATCTGAGTCACTGTGCTGTACCCCTGAAATTAACACAACATTGTAAATCAACTATACTCCAAAAAATTTTAAAAAGAAAAATAACTAACAATGAGATAAGAAAGTAACTGGTGATATTTATATTTAAATATATTTAAAGAAAACCTTTAATGCCTTGATACAAAAGACTGAGTCCAGTGGGGTTTTTCATCAGTGGAGGAGCAAGTGTGGGCCAAGGGCCCCTCTTTGGAGTCCCTGAAACCACACCAACTGTGGGAATTCACTCATGCCTATCTTATCTTCTTTCAGGCCAATGAACTTCCGGCAGAACTAACCAAAAATGAACGTATATTGCATCTCCTCCAAAGTAAAGAAGGACACAGGAAGAGCTAACTTAGTTTCATATTCGACTGAAAGATAGAAACCTTAATCATATTGTCCAAAAAGAAATTGCTTTTCAAATAGTGTTGGAAATTCCTAGAAGAATGAAAACGCCCAGAATGCCCATGCTGGGTCCCTGACCAAGAAGAGCTGTGCTTTGTGCCCTGAGTCAAGAGCAGAGCAGCTCAGGGACCCCTTCCTCTCATGTAGTGGGCTTCTCACACTGGCCTGTAGCCCCACTCCAGGGGGCCTGGCACGTTCGTGGATTCCACAGAAACTCGTTTTAAACTACATCAACTTGGGTCTTTCAGTTAAACTCTAAGACAGAGTTAAACCCTCTGTCTTAAAAATAGAAACAGAAAGCTTTGTTCCTTTAAAAAGACTGAAAGTCTGACCTTCAGTGAATTGGTGCACTTTTGCTTTTGTGTTAAATGTATGTGTGCTCAAAGATATGGCTCCATCATATTTTACATATATATTTATGTCATTCCAGTGTAAAATGTTCCCCTCTATGAATCAATGATGTATAAAGGTATATTACTGAAAAGCCACTTGTGACATTCCACCATGTGCTTTTCAAAGATGGACTGTTGAACTATAAGAAAAAGAAAAATTGTTCATTTTTACCTGGAGTCAATGTTGTAGGTATGATAGGATACAAGTGGCAAATTTGGAAATTCAGAAAATTACAAACCACAAGAAATGTAGGCTTGTCTCTTTGAACCATTACTTTGGGTCTATTGCTGGGAATCTATTTCCTGTGCTGTAACTAAGTAGACTTAATATGATGTGGAATCTTGAGCTTCCAACACCAATTGCTCGATACAATGACTTTGGAGTCCTTGGATAAAATGTGATATAATATGTTGCTATTACTATTGCAGAAGTATAAGTAATAAAAGACTGTTACTAGTATTTAATAAGTGTTCATCTATGCGTGTTTTGGGGCTGATTGATTCCAAGAAAGAAACCTGGGTTTTGTTGAATTATTCCTTTGAGGGGGGTCAAAATTTATACTCAATGCACTTTATAATCAATAGTGTCTAAATGCCTCAGTCAGTGCCTAATTGCACACACAAAAATTAAACCTTCTTTCTATAATCTACCATAATAAACACTGATGGCATTTTGTTATTTAAACACATCTTTAGTTTTCTTGTTCATGTTCTGCTCTGGTTTCCAGCCAATGTTCTATGTTAAGATGGAGGGAAATGTTCTAAACCATTTTTTTTTTTTTTAACCAACTTACAGTGGTACTAAAAGTATTATCTTTATGTCAGTAAATGAATTATAATTTTGAAATTAGAAGATATTCTCTTAAAGTTTGTTATGATGAGTAAAACAATCAATCAACAAAAATCAGCTTATTTTAATCCATGTCACAAGCAAAGCCAGTAATGAGCAACCCACAGGGCCCCCAGAGAGGCCTACAACCTGACCAGCCAGGCAATGAGCCTGCAATCTAATTTCTGGATTAAAAAATTAGAAAGCTGTCTGTATTGCTAAAACATCCAGATATAAACATTTTAGTAGTTAAAAAGCAGTGCCCATCTCCTCGCTGGCTTTCTTTTATTCAGCAAAGTTGTACAAATACATCTTCTTTTATGGGAATTTCATAAAGCTATATTCATTTTGAAGAGGAAAATAATGTGGCCTGAAATGCTTTATTTTTTTCCCCAACCAAAAAAAAAAAAAAGGTTGCTCATCACTGATATAAATCAAAACAGTAGAATGGGTACTGATAACAAAGTTCCAAAAGACAAAATGGGATGAAATGACAAAGTTAATGTTGACAAACTTAATGTTTTTCACTAGAGTATGTTGTCCTTGGCCTATTTGTTAGATCCTTTAAAATGGATAATGTTCTTGACCAATATTAGGGGCATAAAGAATGAATTCAGTAGCTTTAACAATATTGAAAGGAGGCCTTCTTAACTGTAGGTACGAGGTCTCTAGCTTAGAAGGATCACATTTAGTCTAAATGAGATGAGATGACAATATTATCCATAACAGGGAAGAAGATTGTATTAATCCCTCACCAAAGACTGAACAAAAGTTCTGTTATTTAAAATTAAATTGCGTTTTTTAACTTTTTTAAATAAAGTTAAATTGCATTTATTTTGCACACAGGTAGATGATTCTTATTTTATGTTAATCTAATTCACAATTCAGTGCTCTGCATCTTAAAACTTAGAAGTAGCAATTCCTATGCAAATCGTTTGCTTAATTGAACCCCCAAAGTTTTTCATTACATTCATTTGTTTGATGACAAATTCCATGTTATAATTCAAAATAAAGTTAACGTACTACCCAATTTGCCTTTGCTGATTTTTCCTATTTGTTTTTAATCAGAAGTTCTTTCAGTGTGATTTTTAATAGTATGGAATTTTAGAGTAGATAATTCCGCTCTGTTGATAAATATATTGATATTTGGAAACTGAATAAGATTGTTAAGCTTTATGGACCTATGATTTCATTACTTCTACCATGGAGAACTTTTGTAATGATCCCCAAAGGTTTTTTATGCAAACAAAAATTCCTGGGATAGTCATGAAAGGTACTGAAAGATACCTGAAGGTACTGAAAGGTACTGAAAATGAAACTCTAAGCTGTACGTCGTGACGATTTGATATTTGTAGACGTTGTGAAAGTATTCCCCCAGCCAGGTAATTAACACATCCATCACCTCACATATTGATCTTTATGTGTGTGTGTGTGTGTGTGTGAGAACGTCTTAATATCCATTTGTATTATCTATGATGCTCCTGGTTCTTTAGTCCTTTGCATTGGCTCTTTCTTCTGCAATAGTTGAGGATTTTTGCACAACTTCATATTTAGGAAACAAGTATTTGCAACGGTAACATTAGGAATCTGGAGCACCCCATGGCCGTTCTGGGGTCCTCCCCTGTTCCATCCACCCTCTGCAACTGAAACCACACAACTCAGATGGGACTCAAACCCAGCCAAAACCCATATTGGGACTTGAATCCTGTCGTTTAATTAAAATTGCACACGTGGTCTAATGGTCACGTGGACTTAATGACGCTCAGGTTCTTTATGTCTCAGCACAGAAGGAATTCAGGGAGAGGCAAAGTGGTAGGCAAGAAGTGGATTTATTTAGAGAGATACACATTCCATAGACAGAATGCGGTCTGTCTCAAAAGGCAAGAGCAGCCCTGGGAGAAACGCATGCCACATACAGAGTGTGGGCCATCTCAGAGGACAAGAGGCCCCGAAATATGGGGTGGTTAGTTTTTACGTGCTGGGTAATTTCACAGGCTAAGGAGTGGGAGGATTATTTCAACTATTTGGGGGAAGGGGCGGGAATTTCCAGGAATTGGGCCACCGCCCACTCTTTGACCTTTTATCAGAAGCCTCAGAACTGTCAGGGTGCCTGTCAGTATGTCATTTAACATGCTGATGTATTACAACGAGCATATGACGAGGTTCAGCTCGAATCTTCCGCTATCTTGGACCGAATCGGTTCTAACCAGCTTTTGTCGTATTCTCAACAGCTATGTTATTCTTTTATTTTATTCTGTTTTATTTTAAGAGAGCTTGGGAATAGGCTATTTTATTTTACTTATTTATTTATTTATTTATTCATTCATTCATTTTTTTTGCCGTGCCCCGCGGCATGTGCACTGCAAGCGCGGAGTCCCAACCGCTGGACCGCTAAGGAAGTCCCCACCGCTGGACCGCTAAGGAAGTCCCCTTAAGTGTTGTGCCCTGCCCCCCCCTCCTCTTTCACAACCACAGAAGAGTTATGTCTCATCACTACCCCACACTGGGGCACCTACTCAGAGGAAAAGAGGACCCCCCCCCCAAATGCCAGGCTACTTGGAAACCGACGGCAACGCCTGCATTTCGGGGTGGGCCTGCGCTGCAGATTATAGAGGTGAGAAGCTGAGGTCCTAATTTCATTATGAAGTGGTTTTGGTGCTGGAACTGGCTGAGCCTCACAAGTGGAGTCTACAGATTATTAGTACTAACAATAGAAAGAGCAGCTAACATTTGTTAAAGGATTGTAATGTGCTCGGCATTTTACATAGATAATCTCATGAAGTTTATATGCATTTTCTTATTTACCTCTGACAACAACCCTATGGAACAGGCACTATTATCACCATCATCTTGCAGCTGAGGAAACGGGCTTTGAGAGTGTTTTTTAAATTTATTTATTTATTTTAAGATTTGTTTATTTTAAGATTTATTTATTTTAAGATTTATTTTATTTATTTATTTGCTTTGGCTGCGCCGGGTCTTAGTTGAGGCATGCGGGCTTCTTAGTTGCAGCATGCATGCAAGATCTAGTTCCCCGACCAGGGACCGAACCCAGGCCCCCTGCATTGGGAGCGAGGAGTCTTATCCACTGGACCACCAGGGAAGTCCCAAGAGTGTTTTTAAAAAGAAACAACAGGCCCAAAATGGAGTCAGTTGCCCCCAGAACAGCAAACCAAGGTTTAATTTCAATTTCAGCTACTCCTAGGAGTGTGAACTTTAAGCCGTCAATCTGGAATTACCACATCAGCACCTGTGAGGTAAGCTGCATTATAGATCCCCGCCCTTCTCCCAAAGGAAGGTGACTTTGCCTGAAATACTGTAACCTTTTTCCTTTTTATGACTTCCTTGTCCCACTCCCTTTCTACCTTTGAAAACCTTCCATTCTGTGCAGCTCCTAAAGCTCCTTTCTACTTGCTAGGTGGGATGTTGCCCAATTCATGAATCCTTGATTTTTTTTTTTTTTTTTTTTGGCTGCCCCGCGCGGTTTGAGGGATCTTAGTAAACCAACCAGGGATCGAACCCATGCCCCCTGCAGTGGAAGCACAGAGTCCTAATCACTGGACCACCAGGGAATTCCCATGAATCCTTGAATAAAGCCAAATAGGTCTTCAAATTTACTCAGTTGAGTTCTTTTTTTTAACAAGAAATAACCTCCCAATGCTATGAGGCCAATGCTAAACCCTCTGATCTTTGGGTTTTGCTTTTTTAAATTCGTGATTAATTGAACAGAAAGGGTGAGGAAAAGAAAGAAGAGTTAGAAATTATACTAAGGTGTGTCAGGGGACCCTAAGACCACTCCCAGGTTTGGTGATTTGCTAGGAAGACTCAAGAGGCTCATTGTATGGTCATATTCATGGCTAAGATTACAGCGAAATTGATAAATAGCAAAATTAGAAAAGGGAAAGGGAAATGAAATGGAGATATAGAGGAAACCAGGTTAAAGCTTCCAAGAGTCCTCTCCTCTAGGAAAGACCTGTGACAACATTACGAAGTGTTATCTGCTGGGGAAGCTCATTAGAGACTCACTCAGGCTTTTAACTGGGAGCTGGTCACATAGGCACCCTCTGCCTTAGCGTTTACCAGAATTCCAGACTTCCAGAAGGAAATCAGGCATTTAGAATAACCACATTGTTTGTGTAAACAGCAGAGGCACAGTGAGCCATTATCACTTAGGGAAAGTTTTCTATCAGTGCAGGGAACTATTTGCCAGTCAAGAGTCCAGCTGCCAGCCAGCAGCCAACCTTGTAAGCAAGACTTTCTATAGACAGCAGTCTCAGGTCTGCTGTGCTAACTCTTTCCCACATACAAGGTTTACATGGAGGATGGTGAAATTTTCTCTGGGAAATAAAGAACAGCAGAGTTGGGGTGGAGACAGAGAGAGAGGGAGTTTGGACACGTTCAGTTTGAAGAATGTGTGAAATAGACTCCAGAAGGCAGTTGGAAATAGCAGCTTAATGTTTAGGACAAGACTCTTCCTGATCTGGGCATCATCTACGTAGAAGTGATGGTCAAAGTCATGGGACAAATGAGGTCCCCAGAAAGACTCTGGTGAGAGGAAATAGCTGAGAAGGAAATTGGAAGGAAGAAGGGAATCAGCAAAGGAGAAGAGATGAAATGGACAGGAGTGGGAAGTGAAACGTGGATCAAGGGAGGAGAAAGTCTCAGGAAGAGGAGAGCAGGCAACAAACCCCATGAAGAAGTGTGGCCATGAAACACTAGAGCCGACAAATTCCAGACCTCCTTTGCTGCACAACCTTGCCCTTGGTGAGCTTGTTCAGTCGTCAAAGAACTCTGGCCCTGTGTTGGAGAGGAAAAGCATGGGGTCTGGTCAGGACCTGTAGCTAATGATAAATTAAATGGTTGACTTGAAATGATTCTAGTTCTGTTGGTACAATTGTTTTTTGAAACCACTCCTAACACTTTCTAGGAATTGTTGGCAGCCATCAGAATGTATTACCTCTGCTTGTCACCAACAAGGAACTTTGTGCAGGATCTGTGTGGTGCCTGAGAGTTAATGTTTTACTACCTTCTTGGTAAAGTGCAAGAAAGTACACTTATCTATGCTGGTCAGTTGGTCTTAATTAGTGAGTTCTATCTCAGTGTGAGAAGGTGCTAAAAAATGAGCATGTAGAACCATGCTGAGACCCAGCTATGTACAAACTCACACTGTGTGATGATTTTTCATGCCATTTTCCCTCATCAGCTCACACCCATGTACTTACCTGTGCTTCAAAATACGGAGAAAATCAAAAACCAAAATCAAAATGAAATAAGACAAAAAATATGTTCTATGCTCTCTGGGCAAATTTAGAATAATTTATTTCACATTCGTCTGACTGAGAGACTGGCCTGTCTCTTTACTCTGTTTAACTTACCAAACACAATGAGAGAAGCCAGGAATACTAACTGGGGTGTTTTCTCCAAGCTCTCTGACCATGCTTAGTCCTCCGTTATATAATTTATGCATTAGTGGGCCTGGAAAGTCTTAGAATCTTTTCCTGGTGACTTACCCTTATTTTTTGACAATATTTTAAGATAATTTAAAAATATGAGTGAAGTCATGTTTTAACAATTGAAGGAAGTTAAAGATCTTCAGGCTTTTGTGTTTTTGTTTTTTTTTTTTGGCCACGCCATGAGGTTTGCGGGATCTTAGCTCCCCAACCAGGCAGTGGAATTGCCGAGTCCTAATCACTGGACTGCCAGGGAATTCCCAAGATCTTCAGTTTTTATTAGATGCCTTGTCAGCTTTATCTCTGGCAACAGAAAGAATGACTTCTCCCATCGCTGATCTCTTCTTCTCTCCCTCACTAGAATTTAACCCTCTAATTTTTAATTAAGGAAATGCTGTTATTGTTCCTATTTCTCGCAGTTGAACTTTTAAGAATAGCCTTAGAAAAGTCTTCCGTTTACAAGTTAGACTCCCTATTTTAGGAAAGATAAGACCAAAAGCCACCCCAGACGAAGGAAACTGTATTATGTGACTGAATCCTCCAGATTAGGGAATGCCAAGTGAAAACCACTGACAGCCATGTTTCAAGGTATCCCCATGCTAATAGCATCCTGTGCGAGTGTAAGCTACACCACAACCCATGACTGGATTAATCACCAATTCAAGTATCCTTAGTATGGTGAGTAATACTTTACCATAAGTCTGACCAAAAATACCCCATTCTTGAACCCTCATAAACCACTGACACTGAAGTCATGAGTTGTGTCTGTAAGCTATTTTAAATGAAGATGTCTGTAAAATTTGGCTTGCTTAAGTATGGAGTTTTAAAACTCTATTGCAGAACCCAAAAGAATTGAGTGTTTATTTCAAAGAAATGACCTGTACAAGAATGTTCATAGCAACTCTATAATGGCCCAAACTGGAAACAACCCAAATGTCTGCCATGATATTTTTATATAATGGAATGTTACTGAGCAATAAAAAAAGATGAACTATTGCTATAAGTGATGTGGACGAATCTCACAGACATAATGTTGAGTGAAAGAAACCAGACACAAAAGAATATGACTCCATTTGCATGAAGTTCAGAAACAGCAAAAGCAATTTATGGTGATAGAAGTCAGAATCGTGGCGATCTTTTGGATGGAGGAGGGGGTGATATTGACTGGGAAAAGGCATGAGGGAGCCTTCTGGGTCCTGAAAATGTTCTATAGGCTTCCTCTGGTTGGTGGCTACATGGATCTGAGGTAACTAGCCTCCAAGAAGACCCCCAATGCTCCCCTCCTCTGGAATTCTTGTCCCTGTATAGTCCCCCTCCTACATTGTATCAGGACTGTTCGGTGTGATCAGCAGAATATGGCAAAAGTGATGGCATGCCACTGAGTTGAGGCTCTGTCTTGCTCTCTCTTGGATCACTCGCTCTGGAGGAAGCCAGCTGCAAGTCTTGAGAACACACAAGCAGCCCTGTGGAGAAGCCCACATGGAGAGGAACTGAGGCCTCCTGCCAGTAGCATCTTGGAAGCAAATATTCCAGCCCCAGTCAAGCATTCAGATGATGTAGCCCAGCTGACATCTTGACCACAACCTCACAAACCAAAACCACCCAGAACCACACTAATCCCTGGCTGACAGAAACTCTGATATAGTAAATGTTTCTTCTTGTAATCTACTACATTTTGGGATAATTGGTTATCAAGTAATAGATAATATAAGTATATTATATGTAAGAACTCATTGAACTGTACAGGCAAGTTTTATATACTTTATATATGGGTTATATATGAATAAAAAAGAAAAAAGTCTATTACCAAAAAGAGGCTGCCAAAAACACTCAACCTGAAACTCCCTAGAGGTTTGGCAGAAGCATGAACTCAGGGTCTCCTATATTTCACCAAAATGTGTTTGCAATGTGTAGCCAGACAGAAGGAGACAGGTGTGAGCTGGTCACCTTCTCCTGTTCCCTGTGTTGAACTGGTCATCCTCCGACTGTCTACAGGTGGTGCTTTTAGAGTCAGCTCTAGCTGCTCTTCCTGGACCTTTCTGGGGGCTGTCTGTTAGCAAAATTTACAATGTCTACAAAAGTGGGGCCAACTTCTCCATGAAGCCCAGTAGGCCTAGTGCCTAGGGCCCCTGACACTTTCAAGGTCTCATAAAATGTTTTAACGTCAATTTATTTTAAAATCAGAAGAAAAATAAAAATATAATAATAATAAATATATAATAATGAAATCAGCTTGGATTATATCCATCTTTATACCAAATGCAGTTGTAAAATATAATTTTAAGTGTTTTTTTTTTAAGGAGGGAGAGGCCCCCAAAGGCAAAGGTACTTAGAGCCAACAAAAGTCATAACCCAGCCCTGAGCACAGGAGGTATGCTATGGACTGAACAGTGTCTTCCCCCAAATTTATATGTCCCCCTAACCCCCAATGTAACTATTTAGAGACAGGGCTTTTAGGAGGTAATGAAGGTTAAATAAGGTCATAAGAGTGTGGCCTTAACCCAATAGGATTCCATGACTTTCTACAAAGAGGAAGAGAGAGATTTCTCTCTCCACACACGTTCACCAAAGAAAGACCATGTGAGCACACAGTGAGAAGCCAGATGTCTGCAAGCCAGCAAGCGGGGGCTCACCAAAAATAGAACTCACTGGCAGCTTGATCTTAGACTTCTCTGTCTCCATAACCGTGGGATATAAATTCCAGATGTTTAAGCCACTCAGTCCATGGTATTTTGTTACGGCAGCCTAAGCGGACTAATACAAGGAGGGAAAAGTGGGAAAAAAAAAAAAAAAAGAGCAAAGTGAAGACATGCCGAGTCCAACAGGAACGGTCTCAGGTATCACCAGATTAAGTCAGTTGCATCCTAGTACCCCAAAGGCCCAGCTCTATCTTCATTTCCTATTATTGAATTTCAGCCTTCAAGTTAGAAACTAGGCAAGCTTGCAATCTGTGCAGAAGTTAGGCATTCTTTTTTCTTTGCCCACTTGAATCACTGCCTACTTTGAAGGTTCCAAGTTAGCAGCAGCAGCAGCAAAAAAAAAAAAACAAAAGCAAACTTCTATATTAGAAGAACTCAAAGTTATTTTATTGGAATAAAATTTTATTAACATGAATATCCTGCTCAAATCACATCCCTAGTCTAGAAAATGAGATGCAGTGGTTGCTTAGCCAATGAGGTAACCCAGGAGAATGAGGGTTAAGGAAGACTATGTTTTATGAAGAACATGTGATTATCTGCTGAATGTTACTAAGAGGGCAAGTGAGATGAGAACAAAGGAGTTGTCATCGATTTGGCAACACAAAAACCAGTGATGACTTTAAGAAGAGCAGGTGTCCATCTGATTGCTGAGGCTCTGGGGGGAGGTGGAGAGCCAGATCTTTACATCACTCCTTGCAGCAAAATAATTCCAGATGGATCATGATCTTCATGAAATCATTAAAACTCTAAAGGAAAACATGGAATAATTTTTTATAACACTGTAAACTAGTAAATTAGTAAAAGTTTCTGCACTGCATTTGCTAGACCAACAGGTGAATTTTCTTAATAAATAGTTTTTACAACTAAAAAGAAACGAAATTGAGTTATTTGTAATGAGGTGGATGGAGTTAGAGTCTGTCATACAGAGTGAAGTAGGTCAGAAAGAGAAAAACAAATACAGTATGCTAACACATATATAAGGAATCTAAGGGAAAAAAAAAAAAGGTCATGAAGAACCTAGTGGCAAGACGGTAATAAAGACACAGACCTACTAGAGAATGGACTTGAGGATATGGGGAGGGGGAAGGGTAAGCTGGGACAAAGTTAGAGAGTGGCATGGACATATATACACTACCAAACGTAAAATAGATCACTAGTGGGAAGCAACCGCATAGCACAGGAAGATCAGCTCCGTGCTTTGTGACCACCTGGAGGGGTGGGATGGGGAGGGTGGGAGGGAGGGAGGCGCAAGAGGGAAGAGATATGGGAACATATGTATATGTATAACTGATTCACTTTGTTATAAAGCAGAAACTAACACACCATTGTAAAGCAATTGTACTCCAAAAAGATGTTAAAAAATAATAATAATAGAATTTTTTAAAAACAGTTTTTACAAATCAATATAAAAAAAACTGACAGAAAATGAATACAGAAAAAGAAATAAAATTTATAAGTGTATGAAAAGATTCTTAATCTCACTTATAATTAATAAAATACAAACTAAAACATCATAATATTTTTTAAAATAAGAAACAAAATAATTGAAATCACAGATCCTATTTTTCACCTAACAGAATGGCAAAGATAAGTGTTGGCAAAGAGGTAGAATCAAGTACTTCCATATGTTGTTAGCAAAGGTGTAAATTGCAATCTCTTTGGAGGGCAATTTGGCAATAATCAAAACTAAAATACACATTTCCTTAGATCCAACAATATATGCATTTTTCCAACAGTTCTATTTGTATATGATTGTAAAGATTTAGGTACAAGGCTGTTCACTGCATCATTGTTTCCTGTAACAAAAGTGACAAACCAAACATAAAACAGGAGATTGATTAAATAAATTATGTAATGGATCAAAAACTATTAACAGACTATTTCTAGCCTTCCCCTTCCCTCTGCTAGGTAAAAAGAAATTTGTTTTGGGTCAACGTTCTCATCTCTCTCCCTAAGGAAAATGTTCAATAGCTTTTAGACTTCTGTGATGCAATACCATGAGGAAAGCAAAGGGCACAGAAAGATGCAAAGCTTTGTGGAATTCAGACAAGCTCAGGAATGTGTGGAGGCATAAGAAAAAGAAAAGTGAATTTATACAATATTACTAGAGATATACAAACCCTTCCCATGTTTCAGAAATGCAATTTTGAGGCTTAAGTCATTTTAAAATACTTTTTGGTGGTGAACTCTATTTCACTGACTTAGGCACAGCTCTGAGACTGGCCTACAGTGGCCTTCAGAAATGTCATATACACACAATGAAATCCATAAAGCTAGTAAAAGTATTGAGGTGGAAAAGCATATTGCTAAATGTAAAAAATGTAAATGTAAAAAAGCAAGCTGTAAACTGTATACCGTATGTTCCCACTTGTTTAAAAAGCCCATGCATATATTATTCACATAAATGTTTTCGAATACATAGATGTTTTCTGGAGGATGTTTCTGCACATTTATAAAGATGCATACATGTAATAATTTTCATTGACCCTCTTGTTTTGTCCTTTATTTTTATGCAATCAGTGCTGAGTGGTGTTTATAATGATAGTGGTATTGAGTATTATTTAAACAAAAAGTCTCTCTTAGGACCTCAACCATGTGTCAACCGAAATAAAAATGCACAATGTAGGACTTCCCTGGTGGCACAGTGGTAAAGAATCCACCTGCCAATGCAGGGGACACGGGTTCGAGTCCAGGAAGATCCCACATGCCAAGGAGCAACTAAGCCCGTGAGCCACAACTACTGAGCCTGCGCTCTAGAGCCCTTGAGCCTCAACTACTGAGCCTGCGCTCTAGAGCCCTTGAGCCACAACTACAGAGGCCCGCGTGCCTAGAGCCCGTGCTCTGCAACAGGAGAAGTCACTGCAATGAGAAGCCCGCGCACTGCAATGAAGAGTAGCACCCCACCCCCCACGACCCCGCTCACCGCAACTAAAGAAAGCCCGTGGGCAGCAACGAAGACCCAACACAGCCAAAAATAAATAAATCTATATTTTTTTAAAAAACACATAATGTACAAGTTGTGAGTCAAGTTTTATTTGGGGACCTTACTGAGGACCATAGCCTGGGAGACAGCCTCTCAGAGAGCTCTGAGAAACTGTTCCAAAGAGGTAAGGGAGGAACCAGGATGTATGTGAACTTTTCTGCTTGGAAAAAAACTAGTAATCAAGCATAAAAAGATCACCGCTAATCACAAAGAACGGACATTTCAAGTTAATCATTTTAGTGCTTTTCTAAGTAGGGTAAGATGAAAGAATCTAGGGTCTTTGAAATTTTTCCTTAGCTACGTATCTTAGCTACCTAGTGGTCAGTATATCCGGTGCACAGAATACTTCCAGTTTTTCTCCATCCTGAATTCCCCTCAGGGTGCACACATTAGCAACTGCAGTGGTTAAAGGCTTAATCCTTGTAGAATTGGGATGGCAGGCAACATTTTTTTTTCTTCACATGAGTGAAAACAATTTTCAGAGAAGAAGAAAATACACCATGATGTGACATAGATTATCCATAATGGTGGAATTATATATGACTTTTTTATTCTTGTCTGTAAACTTTTGTGTATTTTCAAAGTTTCCACCATGAGCATGGATTACTTTATCAGCAAAACAAATTTCTCTTCAAAATATGATAGTTTATTTTTAAAATATATTCTAGCCTTTTGGATATTGTCAAAGCTGTACAAAAAACAGAACCAGAAAAAATATATATAGCTAAAAGATCTTTTAGTTACTATTTTGGTGAATAGTAGACATAATTTGTTGGGCATCAAAATTTCTGCCCATCCCAGAAATGTTTCATGTGGTGCTTAAAATTACCTTTATTCAAGTCAATTATTTAGTAAAGGTTGTTTGTTTGTTTCCCCCATAAGGACTTTGCTAAAATTGGAAGGGTAACTAACCCACCAGGATCCAGGGAATACATTACAAAGGTAGTTCTTGAATTGGAATGTGAATTGGAACCACCAGGAGGGCTTGTTAAACTAAAAAGGGCAGCTTCATCCCCTAGGATTTCTGATTCAGTGGGTCCAGGGTGGGGCCCATAATTTGCATTTCTAACAAATTCCCAGGTGGTGGTGCTGCCAGCTGGTTCAGTGACAACAATTTGAGTATCTCTGTATGAAGCATACTACCTTATCATCAGCGAGAGCACCAGGCACCTGAGAGCAAGCCAGTGCATGAGGCCAGGGTCGTCATGGCTGAAGGTCCAGAGGGAATCCCTATAATTTCAGTCCCCAGCCAGACAGGTGGACATTTCAGAGGTGAGGAGGTGGGGAGGCAAATCAGTAACTGAATCAGAGGCTCTGTAGAGTAGGGATGGGAATGTCACCTGCATCATGGTCCTACCTTCACTGGGTTTGTTCATCGCTACAGATGGATATTTAGTCTTTTCATTGTAAACTGGCTTCCACTGTGCGGAGAAGAGATCCATACCTGCATTTCCTTACCTTCAAAATGGAAATGACTGATGCTTTTGAGTGGTTTTAATAATTAAATCTGAGGGAAAATGTTACCAGAAATACAGATAACAAAAATAAGTGTAAAAAGATTATAATAAGTGTAAGGCTTAAAAAAGTAGATGCTTCTTCTTTATCTCTGTGTTACTTCACTTCACCTAAAACTTAACGGACTCTGGTCCCACCTCTGAGTCAAACCTCCCCCCGGGCTGGTGGCGGGCTCTTCTGACATCCGCACGTTCCCTGCCACGCTTGGCTCCGCCAGCAGATGGTGCGGTTCTAGCGCTTTTCCAAAAGTGGGCTGAGAGGACAGAAAACAAAGATTGGGTAGCTCTGAGGTATCGTCCACAGCCACGCACCGCCTGTGGAGCTCTCGGATCACAACACTGTCAGGCCACTGCATGGCACCGCCCCCCGCTTTCCTATAAGTGCCCAGGCATGGATTCCTTTTGGGTGACTGGGTTTGGAAGGAGAACTTGCTTAGGGGGCTAATTGGACCCGCTGAGAAGTGGCGTCTTAATTGGGAGGATAGTCCGCACACAATCCCATGTGCTAAAACCTCGCCCACCGTCTCCAATCGAGGAAAGACAAAAAGGGGAGAAAGGAGTTAAAGCATCAAAACCACACGCCGTTGGGACAGCTTCATAAGTATCCTTCCCGGGCCGGATTCCAAATGTTCAGGGGCTCGGGTCTGCGAGTCCCTGGGCCGGGGCTGCGCCCCCAGGCGCCGCAAGGCGGAGAAGTGCCGGGCTGGGACTGGGGAGGGCGCTGTGGGATCCGGCTGTCGGGTCCCGACTAGCCCCGCCCCTGTCCCGCTCCCCACCCCGGGTCGGCCTCGCCCCGGGACAGGTCTGGGGCGGGTCCAGGTCGTGCCGGCAGCGGCCCCACCCAGAAGTAGGAGGAGCCGACGATGCCTTCGTCCTTCCTGACCTGCGCGCGCAATCAGCCGCAAGGGGCGGTTGTTCTCTTCTTCAGCCGGCGCCGGACCCAGACAGACTCGGACGCCGAGCGGAGCCTGCCAGCCGAGCGGAGCCTGCCAGCCGAGTGGAGCCTGCCAGCCGACCGTCACCGACGTCTGCAGCCCGGCGCCACGGCAGCATGAGTGCGTGCGGCCCGGCCCTCGGCCTCCTCCTGCTGCTGCTCTGCCCGGCGCAGGTGAGCGGCCGCCGGCGACCCGGGCAGGCTGTGGGGGACGTGGTGAGGCCGCGAGGCGGGAAGGGCGGCGGGCTGTGCAGCGGCTCAGGCGCCCTCGGCCCCAGAGAGGACCAGCCGCGGGTCCAGCGGGTCCCGGGGAAGTTGGTCTAGCGATGGAGCCCCTGGAGGTCCCCCCCAGCTCTCCGGTGTCTTTCTCCGGCCACGCAGTTTTCCCTGTGGTCTGGAAGACGGTGGCAACTGGGGGCTGCTTGTTTGACCTGTTTGGAGCTCCTTTCACCTGTGGTCACCTCGTTTCTGGATTAAGGGTGTGGGGTGAAGAGAGGAGGAAGAAAATGGGCAGAGAGGAATAGGGTTCGTATTATTTAACCTGCCTTTTCCCCCCGTAATTCTGCCAGATGCACGCGAATTCTTTGTAAATGTGTTTAGAAGATCTGACCACTTTATTTCTTCTCCTCCTCCCCTAAGGGTGAAGGAGGGAGGGGAGATAAAGTTAGCAATCCGTCAGGCCCCAAATTGGAACAGCCCTAAGTACTTTACAGAAGGCGGCTTGGTCTTCTAAAGAGTGCAAGTTACCTCTTACCCACTCCCTTTACATCTCGAGAAGCTGAGGCCGACAGGTGCACGGGTTAATTGGATTTCGCAATACCAGCCGTGGAGAGGATGGGGCCTGGAACTCCCTGGGTCGGCTTTCCCCTGGTTTGGTAGAAGCCCTGGGCATGAGCGCCTCGCTGCTATTTGTGTGTCTACAGTTTTATCCTTTAAAACTGTGGGTGTCGGGAGGGATGTCTAAGGATTTAGTGCTGATTGAACCAGATCCTGATGGGAATCCCAGGTTCTCGTGCCCACTCATAGGTGTGTCAGTGATGAGGGGGCAGTGAGTCCCAGGGGAAGACAGATCAAGGGGTTTCCTGCACCAGAAAAAGCTCTCCTGAGACGTCTGCGTAGTTCTCAGCAGGGGGGGTAGGTGTGGCTGACCCCGGAAGGGCCTCCTGTATGTGCGTGTGGGCGTCGCCAGGGGTGTGGGCTTGTGGAAGAGCACACACCTGGTGGGGAGGGGAGGCAGAGGAAAGCAGGTTTCGGGGACGTGCTCTGGAATGGGGTCAACCGGTAGACGGCCTGCTAGCTCTGTGGCTTTGGGCTCATTACTCTTTCAAGCCTAACTTTTTCTGAAGATAAGCAATACCTCGTATGATTACTGAGGTCCCTCCATGCATAATGATGTTTGGAGAGACCGCATCACTGTAGTAAAAACTCAAGAAATAGTAGCAGTTATTTGCTTTGAAAATACAGCTATTCAATTTCCCGAGAGTTTTAGGTTAGGATCTAACAGGCAGGCTTCACATGGTTAAGTAGCTTTAATTTATCTCTGAAATCCTTTTACCTCAAGGTAGCAGCCAGGGCTGATGGTAAATGAGTGCCTCTCCTCCTAGGACTTTTGGGATAGGTCAGAGGTTGGTCACAAGTTTCTTGCAAAACGCCTGGAAGCCTTGAGAAGGTTTGCAAATATGAACTGGAGACCCTCCTGTTGATATTTTTAAGATTAGCTCCCTAATGTCTGCAGAGGCTTTCAGTACCTGCATTTCCTCACACCTGAAATGTGATGGGGGGGCGGGCGGTTCCCGCTTTTAGATTTCTCACCAGTGATAAGCAGCTCATCTGCGTTCAATCTGAGCACCAGTAAAGTTCTGTCACAGAATTGCAGACTAACTGTCCTTCATAAAGTCTGAAATAACCTTTGGGGGGTGGGGGATTTTTGCTTTCCTTAACTTTTAAGTTTTACAGATGATGAAATCACATTACTGAGACTGCGTGGTTTTTAAACCTTGTGTTCATCCAAATAATGTGGGCAGTTTTGAGAAGCAGTACACATCTCTCCTGACTGTAATATTTATAAGCTTTTTCTTGAGAGACTTGCACCATAATGAGGCCTGGGTAGGAATTAAGTCATTAAAACTGCTTTTCCTGAGGAGATCGGGAATGGGTTAATCTTTCAGCCTGAGAGCATTGAAGAATAACTTTCTGAAATTGGAGCGAATGTGGGTAATATTCCCCAGTCTCTCCCATTCCTTGATTGATGCTGTGATCAGTTATTTTACTAACATAAGTAATCAAGGGAAAATGAGGCTTTTTATTATTAGCAAGTGGGCAGAAAGAAAACGCCTTGCTGAATAGGTCTTTGTATTCCTTCAGTGTTTGTCATATTACCCAGAACAAAGAATCCTCTTTCCTGGGTAACCCTTCCCCTCCCTCCACTCCTCCTAAAAGGGATGCTTTTCAGGGGTGTTTTACAGATGACACATTACCTGTGCGGAAGCCTGGAGTGGGCCATCTCTAGCCTGATCTCAGGTGCCTCGTCTGCTCTTTCACCCACAGACCTGTGAAGGGCACCAGCTCTCCAGCCAAATAAACTACTTGCTGTCAAAACTCTGCCCATCTTCCAAGGCCCAGTTCAACAGTATCTTCATCTGTGGCATTGTTATTCTGTTCCCCCAACTAGAATGCCTTCCCTCTGAAGTTCTCAATCTTTGTTTAAACTGCTGCAGCAGCAGCAGCGTTTATGGCCTGGCACAAGACTTGGAGTTAAAAGACCTGGTGTGGGTCTTGACTCTTCCTCTTACCAGGAGTGATCTTGGGCAAAGGCAGTCTCCTCCTCTGTAAAATGGGGTTAACAACTTCGCCTACTTCTCAGGGTGCTTGTGGAAAGACAGAGAAATGTTGTTTGAATTGAACTACCGTGCTGCAGGCTCCTTGAGGGCAAGAACTATATTTTACCATCTCCAGCATGGCCTGAATCAACAAATCATTGGGTCTTCATGGATTTGGGTGAGGGGATAAGATCGGGGAGGCATTCAGAGGCTAGTAGAGATCAGAATTGGATTTGCATTTGTTGTCTGGGTGATTGCAAAGATCAACGGTGGCCCAACAGTCTTTCCTTTGCTTGGAACATGCTTGTTATTTTCAGTCTTTAGAATATTTGCTTTGGCAAGAAAACTTTAAAACACACACACACACACACACACACACACACACACAAACCCAAAAAACCCCTGCTTTCTCTGATGCAAGTGTGCTCTTGGGGGATTTGAGAGGGAATCTTTAGAATTGGGCCACAGAGGAACTCAAATGACCGTCATTCAGTAATTTCATAAATGTGAAGTGAGTGCAGTGTAGGATACAATAGTAGATCGAAAGAATCACCTAGCCAGAAAGTGGTCTGTCTGTAAACTGTAAAGTGCTATGTAAAAGTTAGTATTTACTATCCCTGTCTTGTTCATAGTTGATGGGAGGAAGAGTGGATACATAAAAAAATTACAATGCAAAGAAAAGTGTGCTCTAATAAAGGGACAGAATGTGATGGGGAGTCCATTGTTGAGCTGAGTGTTGGAGGGTGAATTAATGCTTACCAGGCGGATGAAAGGAAAACTGGAGAAAATAGGGGGGAAAGTTACCCAATTGTTACTAAAAACCATTAAACTGTACACTTCAACGGTGAATTTATGGTATGTAAATTATCTCAATATTTTTAAATGGCATCTTGGATTACAAGAGACTAAGGAAAAAGGAATTGCCTAATTTTTGCATAGTACTCCATTGCGATGACACCTCTGGTCTTGTTTTAACCTCCCAAGACTCCTTAAGATAGGTGTGATGCTGTTTTTCCTGTTTTACAGATGTGGATATTAAGGCTGAAGTTTGTCTCAAGGTCATAGTTGGTAAATGGCAGACTGGGGCTTGAGCCACTGTCTTCTGACTTCCGGGCTCTACTTTATTGAAATTCAGAATATTGCTGCCAGGTTATTCATATTTAGCAAGCTCTGTTGAATGGGTGTTTAGTAGATGTTCTACTTGGCCAGTAACATTCAAGGCATGTTCCTGGCTCCAGTGTGGCTTCTCCAAAAGCCCGTGATAGATCAGGGGTGGATTTAGCCTACTGGCCTGACCCTTGGTTCAATTGTCACGTTGTGTGAACATTCCTTAGGAAAAAACCTGCGGACAGTATACACCCCCATCCACTTCCATGGTTTTGATTTAGCCTTGTGGCTTTTGGATTATTTTTCAAACTCGTGAGTGCGGGAGCTCAGAAATGTCTAAGACTAACTAATAGTGTGACCTTGGGCAAGTCAGTTAAACTGCAAGCTGGAGGGGTTATCTGTAAAGTGAAGATTGGCTGAGCCCATCTAACTCGAAAAATATATCTAAGATACCCATCTAAAGGCGTGCCTGGTGCTCACACAAATTATCCTTTGTTATGTGGATATGTTTACCCCAGGTTGGCTATAAAACAGTGTTCCAGAGAATTCCGTCAATAAAAGAGCAGACCAGCCTCCACCCCAAATGTCCTGTCATATTTGTTTGGTCTGCATACCCGATCCCAAAGGACACAGCAGGCAGCTTAATCTCTGGACAGGATTCTTTGGGCCACCGCCTCCTGGGTTAGCCTGACTGGCCAGGCCAGCCCCTCAGCTCCACCCCTTTCCAGAGCTGCAGCTGGGTGTGTCTCCAGGTTCCATCGTGAGCTTTACTTATCCAGGACAGCAGCAGAGGTGAGGGGACCAGGCCCTGCACTGCATCTGCATGGGATGGCCAGGTACAGGCCTGGGGTTGAAGACAGTCACTGGTCCTGAGAAAGTGAGTCAGGACTTGACAGCTGCCTAGAGTTGTATGTAAATGGTAGTCATTAGTCCTGCAGGTGAACAAGGCTGTGTGGAAAGAGGGACACCTGTGTAGGATGATAGTGGAGGGGACAGCCCATCCCTAGCACATTGTCACAATCTAAGGATACGTCCGTGTACAAACTGAGCTGAAGTTTGAACAGTGCAGCAGCTGGCGGGGTGGGCATGGGGGTGAATAGGAAGGAGAATGCTTAACTTGGTGTTCAAAATCTTGTTTCTCATTACTGGTTTTGTCACTTATGAGCCATGTGATCTCAGAGAATCCTCTCTGAGCTCCAGTTTCCTTACCTATAAAATTCTGTGATACTACTCCATGGAGTGTCTGAGAAATAAATGAGGCAATGAGGGAGAAATCACTCAACTTTGTGCCTGGCACGTGGTTGATGTTCATTAAGCATTTGAACATGAGTTAATATTCAGCCTGGAGTATAGAATTCTGTTGCTGAGGTTCAGAGCTTCTCCATGTGATAAGATGTGCTTTCGGGGAGCTCCCAATTAGAGTCTGTTTAACAGCTGCTAGAGTTGCTGACATAGAGCAGAAGGGGCATTTTTTTTTTTAACTTTCCTGAACTATTCCTATTATTGAAAGATGCTTCCCTGTGCAGTCATATATCCAATAATTAAACTCTAGAGCATGTTGTGAAATAACCATATGGCCTAACTTTTTTTTTTTTTTTTGGCCTAACCTTTAAAAGCAGAGATGGTCTAGGCTTGTAACCACTAAATTCTGGGTTAAAGCCAAAGCAACTTCTTACATAATCCAGTCAAGCTCCTTTAACTCATCTTGTACGTTTTGATAGTTTCTGAATCAGTGAACACTGGATGAGATACTATAGAAAATTTCAAAGGAAGTGTAACACCTGGGCTCTGCCCTTTAGGGTTCTGTGGTCTTACAGGGCAGTCGAGACAAAGGCAAGAAAATACTCTTGCAACCTCTGCCCTCATGCACAACTTTGTGATACTCATAAGTATAAATTTTCCTTGATCTTAGAGCAGGAGCCAGCAAATTATGACCTGGCTAGAGCCTGTAGTTGTGGATAGTTTTCTTGGGATACACCCACGCCCATCTTTTACCCATTGTCTGTGGTTACTTTTGAGCTACAGCAGACAAGGTTGAGTATGTAGCACAGAGACCTTAGGGCCTACAAACCTACCATATTTAATATTTGGCCCTCTAAAGAAAAGTTTATCCACCGCGTCCTGGTGGATCCCCAGGGGAGCTTGTGGAATGTAAGTCACAGAGAAATGGTTCGCCTGAGCTCTGGGTGCAGGACACCTGCTGACTCAAGCAGTGAGGATGGATGCCCATGAGCACCAGCCAGGTGCCGCCTGGGGCCAACCTGCCTATGCCCCAAGACAGCTCACCCGACGGGGGAGCACCATGACCAGATCCAGGTGATAGGAGTCAGAGTTCAATTTAGTGGAGGCAGTGAGGCTTGGGTGAGGCTTGTAAAAAGGGAGGCCGTTCCAAGATGGGGGGCGGGGACTGAAATGTGTGGAGAAAACAAGGGACAGCAGACAAGGGCTGGAGTCTGGCCTTGGGGACCCCGATAAATACAGTTTCAGGCAGTTCAGGTAGAGTCAACAGCCAGTCACAGAGGGTAGTAGAGATTATGTAAAAGTTACTGCATTTGTGTGTGTTTGCGTGGATACATCTCTACAGGTTTGCCTGTGGGAGGGAATTGAAAGCCCGGAAGGCCTAGATCTAATAAGTTAGCATTGGTTAAATCTGAGGAATGGGGTGGCAGTGGAGAAGTAAGGGGGAGCTTTCAATGTTATCTCATATACACCTGTGATGTTTGAATATTTGTGATGGGTGGGTACTCTGTAATTAAGGAAAATAAAGTCTACACTCATTTAACATTTTAGGAGTCGGTTAAATGTTTAAATGCTTAAATAAGATAGTTCTTGTGGTCATGAATAGCTCTGTAAGACTGGTTGGTGCCCATGAGATGAACTGTGGAGAATTATCATTCTTTGGACTTGTCCCCTCCGACCCCAGGTGGAGCTTTGGCAACACCTGTTATTAGAGACTCTGGCTGTGTCGCATGACACTCAGACCCATGGTGTTTCAACTGACAGTCACCCTTCTCTGCTTAATCTCAGTATAACCAAGAATGTGCTCTCTGCAGTCCTTGCCACTGGGCTTTTCTCTTACATGGTGAAGGGCATCCGAGCTCATGTTTTGTGATAAAATACACATAAAATCGACCGTTTTAAGTTAAAGTACAGTTCAGGGACATTAGGTACATCACATGTTGTGCAACTACCACCACCGTCCATCTCTGGAGCTGAGCTCACATGCAGTCTGGTGCCCTTTGGGCTCTGGCAGACCTCCAGCTTGGTGGGTTTATTTCAGTATCGGGCAGGATACTTCCTTCCCCAGGTGAGTATCATTGGTGTGAAGTCAGCACCAGGTGTTCTTGTATCAGAGTAAAGGCAGCTTTCACCCAGACACCTTGCTTCCCTGAGGAAGGAAGTACGTGGCCTGTACCCGAGCCCTTGATTGCTTGACGTGCCCTTGGTCTTGGTGTCGGCTTGTGCTGCCCTGACGTTCCAGGAAATCTTCCAGGGATCTTGAGGTGAGCCGTTGTCTTCGTTGATAAAGTCCGACTGCTATGCTGTGGCGCTTTGGAGCCTGGAAACCCCAGTTGTTCGGATGTCAGATAGGTTCTTGACGGGCTGCATAGTTGAGCTCGGCCTAGTCAGTGGTCCACTGAGGAGTGACCCTCGTGCAGCGTAAGGAGTAAGAGCTCCAGCTTCCAAACCAGCCAGGCCTTGGGCAGGGTCTGGCTCTGCTGTTTCTCAGATGTGGCCTCAGATGGGTCGCTTTACCTGTGGAACCCTCAGTTTCCTCATATGTGAAATGGTGTTACTTTAGTGCCAGCCTCACAGATCTGCTGTGGGATTGAGGTGACAGGGGCACCCTTATCCAGTGCCTGGGCGCCGTGGGCGTGGTGTACCCCCATGGGAGCAGACCACATGGTGGGAGGTGATGAGGTGGACAGAGGATGGCTGTGGGCTCGCAGGGAAGGGGACGGGGGGGAAGGGGTGAGGGAGGCTGCACCGGCGAGGCTTCCCGGGAGGTTGGTGGGAAAGGTACCTGGGCTTGAACCCCTGATGAAGAGGGTCTGGCGATGGAGGAAAGACTGGTTTCCTTTTGAGCACCTGGGCTGTGCAGCAGGTGGTTGGAGGTGCAGCTGGAGAGGAGTTGGGGGTAGTCTGACTGAGCGGGAGGGTGAAATGGAGCAGCCTTCGTGGGCAGGAGCAGGTGAAGGGACCAACACAGAGATGAGGTTGAACACGTGGATGAGGAGGAGGGCAGGTGGTAGAGGTCTCCAGGGGGGCTTGGCACCAGCCGGGCCTGCGGTTGAAGGAGATGCTCGGGTTTCAGCTGTAGGTGAGCCGAGGGGAGGTGGGGAGAGAGACTCGAGGTGGGGAAGAGGCCTCCCCACATGTGCAGCCGTGTGAGTGAGTGCACAGGCCTGCACAAGGGATGGGTGATGGACCCCCTTGAGGGAGGACCTTAATTACAGGGTTGATTATATCTTATTGAGAGTCTGTTTCTGGAACTAGAATGTTCTGGTTTGAATCCTGGCTCTGCTGCTATTGGACAAGTTATTTAGCTTCTCTGCCTCTGTTTTCTCATCTGTAAATTGGGCATAATAGCACCTCCCAGGACTTCCCTGGCGGTCCAGTGGTTAAGACTCTGTGCTTCCACTGCAGGGGGTGTGGGTTCCATCCCTGGTCGGGGAACTAGGATCCCGCATGCCGCGTGGTGTGGCCAAAAAAAAAAAACTTCCCTCGTGCATTTGTTGTAAGGATTCATTGGGTTAATATGTAAGAACAGTTAAAACAGTGCCTGGCACACAGCGAGTGGCCTGTGAGTACCTTTGGGCCCCGCCGGTTCATGCTTCTTTAGGTAGATGACTTGGGAAAGCAAACCTAAGAGCAGTGACTCAAGCCCAGTTTTTTCCTGGCCCCAGAGAAAACAGTTGGAAGACATTAAGAATAATTCCTTACGTTTGAGTGGTGGTGCTTTCTAGTTTCCTAAGCACTTCCTCCTTTATTCCCGCATTCAGTGTTCACACCAGAGCTGTGACGTAAGCGGGGTTATGAGTGCAGTTCACAGGTGGGAGACTCCTGCTCTGCTCAGCCAGGTTACCTGCTCCAGGTGCAGCCGGGCTCAACATTTATTGAGGAACCCAGGGCTCCTGATCTCCCGCCCCTCAAGCTCAACCCTCAGCCCTTCCTCCCCACCCCCCCCCAACCCCATCTCTTCTACTTGGTGGGTGGAAACAACTTTGCTTTGAAACAAATGGTGTAGATTATAAAGGATGATCTTGTAAATAGGGACCAAACAACATTGGGTCATCTTTATTTTCCCATAGAGTGCTAAGTGCTGAGGAAGGGGAACTTAGACTCCAGATGCCCGTCCTGTTAGTCATGCCAGAGTTGCGGTTTTATGACTGGATTCCTGCCACTCCTGTGGGTGACGTGCCAGAATGCCCCCTGGCCGGGACCTGCTTGCCCTGTTGGTCTGTTGAGAATTCTCTGAGGGGGAGTCCAAGGGACGGGTCCCTTGTATGTAAATTACAGGTCAATATAAGCAGTTGTCACCCCTCCTTAGCTTATTTGCCTTTTCAAACTTCAGTAGATGGATAATGACCTTTTAGTGGGAAACCCAGAGTTTTGGAAAGAGCAGTACTTTCTCTAGATTCGCTAGGTTTATGGACATAATTAGGACATAATTATCTTTTTATATAGAAATGATGGAATTTTGCAACTTCTTGCCAAAGGTTTGGGATATGGCGTTGTTAAATGCTTGTTGCTTCCTCATTTGTATAATTTCCCTTCCTTGTGGCCTAAACATATGACTTTTAATGAAACAAGATGGGGTAAGTCATAATTTCTGTTTTAAAATATCTGAAGAATGAATTCAGAGACAAGTCATTTGGACCCTTAGATTTCCCCTCAACACCCCTCAACCTCCTGCCTGTTTTTCCTTTCATGTTTTCAGGGCCTGTTGTGGGATTTGTGTCTTGATGCCGGCGACCAACACAGCCCAGCTTAACTCCTTGCGGTGTGCGGCCCACGTGCCACTGCCCCTGGAGGGAATTCACTCTCTTGCTTCTATGCCGATTTTTAAAAAATGGCTTTTCCACCAGGTATCTTGGGATCCATGGTTGCTTCTCGACAGTCCCTGTTTCCCTACATGATAGCTGATTGCAAGGTCACTGACCCTGGCCAGCTTGGCGGAGCTCGGTGGCCTTGCTGATGGTATGAGTCACGTGGTGCCCTCCTCCCCCCAACCCCACTGCCGTGTGACTCTCACGTGGGGAATAGGAGTGGCTCTTGAGAAATCTTTACACAAGAGGTTTTATATGTTTAAGATTCTGAGGTGATTTTCCTTAAAGGGAGCACATTTCTTGCCTTTTACTTAAATCTCGAGGACAAGGTATTCATTCTTACTCGTCCTCCTTACCGTCTTTTCTTCATGTTACTCATGGTGTGCTGATATTAATTAACCTTAACAGATACGCAAACGATCTTTCATTATTTAGACCTGACACAGTTCCTTATACAGATGTGCAAAAATAGAGCCTTAGTAATCACAGACTCACATACTATCTTGCTTTCTTCCTCACTGATTGTTAGTGACTCTTATGTGGAACTGTAGCTTCCTCTTATTAATAAATAAACTAGCAGGAAGTAGAAATCATGTAAATAAGGAATTTCTATTACCTCCTTCGCTGACTGACTTGACAAGTCCATTTTGGTCTATTTTAATTAATATTTGTCAAAATGTTAAACTAACCAGTGCCTCTTGCTGTTACTTGGCTTTGCAGGTAACCTTGGAAGCTTCTGTGAATGGGGCTTGAGTGGGTGCCCTTTGCTGTGGAACTTTGTGTTATCCCTGAGGCCCTAATGAAGCGAGTTTTGGGTTGACTTTTGTAGGTATTTTCACAGTCCTGTGTTTGGTATGGAGAGTGTGGAATTGCATCTGGAGATAAGAGGTACAATTGCAGATATTCTGAGCCACCAAAGCCGTTGCCAGAGGATGGCTATGACCTGGTGCAGGTGAGTTAGTTGTCTTGGGCATTGGGAACACAAAATGCTAATCAGAGATCCTCTGCAATTATACCTTAAATATTACCGTGGGGTGGGGATAGAGATGAAATGAATGGGCTTTTCTTATCCCAAACTCTTATCTGTAGCACAAAGAAGATAACATAACTCCAGAGGCGTAATTTTTGGGGGCTGACTATACCTTGCTCATAAAGTTTCCCATTATCAGGTTACTACTTAGGGACTGATCTTGGTACCTCAGATGTTGCTTTAGCAGCTTCTTCAAAATACACTCAGAGTTAACTCTTTTTGTTCCTAGATTTCAGGACTTGAGTGGACGAGGCTGCTAAGTGGCTGTGACTCCCTTGTCCTCTGTTCACTGTAGTGATTCCTCCGGTTTCCACCAAGAGCCTATGAACTTTGGCTGCTACCAGGAATCTGTTTCCTGTTGTCTCTTTCACCATCCCTGATACACAGGGATATTAGAAAAGAACTGGAAAACTCCAGGTGGAAAGACTGGTCTTAGAGGCTGCAGTTGACACGGGTAGCGGGTCATCTGGACTACTCCTTTCATCAGAATTATTAAAGGCATTCGACATTTCCTGGAGTGACTGATGGAAAGAGTAAATAGCATTCTGGTTAAACTTAACCAAATAACCTAAAAAGAGGTAAAATGATTGTCAAGGGAGGAAAGTGAGCTTCCCAATTAGAAAAAAAAAAATTAAAATGCCTCTACTGCCTCTACTTTTGTGAATCCCTAGTTATAAACAGTAAATCTGATAGCCTTTTAAAAGAATTCTGCAAGCACTTTGCATATAGGCGTCTCACCCTTGTGTACCTAAAAAGGGCGATATGAATAAAATGGTCTTATATTTGAGGAATGCTTGTCCTTATTTAACTGTGCTCCTCTGATGTCCGTGCTTTCTCACCCGAAAGGAACTCTGTCCAGGGTTTTTCTTCGGCAACGTCAGTCTTTGCTGTGATGTTCAGCAGCTTCGGACACTGAAAGACAACCTGCAGCTGCCTCTGCAGTTTCTGTCCAGGTGGGTTGACCGCCAGGCATGCAGGAAAAATGAGTTTAAAAGTTAGTTCTTGTTTTAAGAACGCTATCTTGTGACTTCTCAGAAATAAACAGTAACTTCTGATAAAGTAATAATTATCAGACTCAGTTCTCTCTCTCTTTACATTCAGAGTTGCTACTTGGTTTTTCTCTGATATGTCTTCATCCCAAAGGGGACCTGCACTGGGGTCTGGGTCCTTTCAGACTTGAGCCCCTTCGCGCTGTGGGGAGGAGAGGGGGTCCTGCCCATTTCTCTGACCTGAGACCCTCCTCCGTGCAGTCCTCTGCATTGCCTCCCTCCCCTGCTTTGTGCGTGGTTCTCTCTTCCTATGGTGACCCAGGCCTCGGTAGAGCCTTTGGTAACTGCTCAAAGCTTGTTTTGGCAGAGTCGGCTGGTTTTGTCAGAATTAGTTTGCCATCCAGTGTGTTCTGTGTGACCGGGGCAGTGAAAAGGGCTGGCTTCCTAATACATGTTCTGTAAGCTTACCCAGCAGTTCTCGAATGTGCAGAAGAACGAACTGGTGGTGGTCTTTAGAACAGCACGTTGAGCACCCTGATGAAGGCGGCTGGGAAGGACATGTGCTTCTCTGTGCAGGTGTCACTGCAGGTGACAGGGCACAGGTCCACTAGGAAACCTTGCTTCTCAGATTTTCAGTCGGCAATATAGAGTGGAAAACCATCTGTGAATTGTTCTCTGAGGACAGCAAACAATATAATAGATCAGAAAGTGGAGACTCTAATCAGGCCAGCGTATCTTGTGGAAGGAAGCCTAGTGGATGTTGCTGTAGCCAGACTGGAGCTGTCATTTAGCCAAAATACATTTATCTAGCACCTGCTCTACGTGAGGTATTATGGGCGTAAACATCAAAAGATAACCAAGTGTCCCCCGTGTTGTCAGAGGTAGCAAAGCTTTATTTATGATAGCAAACAGTGAGATGGTAATATGGAATACTATGCAGCTGTCCCAACTGATGATTGCAGAGGTTAAATGGAGTAACATGGAAAGAGGTTTGTAATTTATGGAAAGTAGTAGAAAACTGTGCACCCCAAGAGCGAATTCTGTTTGAATGGTGTAATTGTCGTTCCTGTTTGTCACAGTAAAGCATGGAACTCCTGAAAGCAAGTCAGCGTGGGTGTCTGCTCCTTCACTAGACCAGAGGCTTTGAAGGCTGGGACCACACCTTCCTTGTTCTGTGTCGCATGTGGTCGTCTGGATGGGTTCAGAATAGAGAGCAATCTTGATTGGTTTTGTTGCAAGAATGCAAGTCTGATGAAGCAATAGCTTTTGCAGATAACGGTGAACCAAAGAGGAGGGAGAGGTCTTCTGCCACATAACTGGTCAACATTAGAAGCTTAAACTTTGAACCTGGAAGACAGCAGACAGTTGTGGTTCTTATGAAAACCCGGGTGCTTCTGAAATGCATGCAGTCAGAGGACACCACTGCTGTTCTTTTTATCTTCTCATGTCACGGGGAAATCCTCTTGTGTTTAGAGAGAGCCTAGGATTATCTGGGGATCAGAAGAGAGCCCTTCCGTAGGTTATAAGATGAAAACTCTAATGTGTAAATCTCATTTTTTCCCTTTTTTCTTCTCAATCAGAATTGTCACCATGATGCTTCTAAGTCCTTCTAACTTCAAGACAGAGAAAACATGTCTGATATTATAAAGTGCAGAATTCAGAGAGCATTTGTCTCTTTTTGAAATTACATCTGGGCAGCACAAATGTAGTAATTAGGGCAGTTTCTAAAGAGGTGTCTTTATTTTAACATGAGGTTTTAGGTTTGGAATTGCTGGGTTTAATATGTCCTCATGGTAATCCATTTGCCGTTTTACAATAAATTTTAAACATTCTTTGTCTATTTTAAATCATCTTTTTGCTGGCCCTATTATCCGTGAAATCATACAAAGTAGTTTACTTTTCCTTTTAGATGTCCATCCTGTTTTTATAACCTAGTGAACCTGTTTTGTGAGCTGACATGTAGCCCTCGACAAAGTCAGTTTCTGAACGTTACAGCAACGGAAGATTATGTTGATCCTGTTACAAACCAGACAAAAACAAACGTTAAAGAATTACAATACTATGTTGGAGAGAGTTTTGCCAATGGTAAGTAAACTTTCAAATTATTCCTCTTTTATATTTGGTATCAGGACAGTGGATCAAATTGTCCCTTTTTGTTGTCCTGTCAACTCTGTGAAAATGACAGTTTTTAGTTCCATTGGCCTTGAAATGTGAGTTGTTGCTTTGCTTGTATCCTGGGACTTGAGCTACAACCTTTTATACAATCTCCTTAAAGTATTTGCTTTAACTCCTTCCTAAGTATAAGTTCCCACATGGAAATTTTTAGTATGTGCAAGCTTATTTCTATACATTTTAGAAACCATTGGAACTTTGGTTCTAGTGGACATGAAAGGCATAACTTCATGAATTACTGCAAGACTGAGGAGATGGGGTGGAAGGTAGAACTAGTTGGCAGAGGAGAGATTTTTGACTATGAAGAAACAAATCACGAGAAGGGAAAGTAAGCAGGTGTAACACATAGGAGAAAGGGTAACCCAGCAACTAGAAATCATAGAACAATCTGAAAAAGACCATGTCATGTTTGTTGAAAATGACTGAAATGAAAGAATTCTAAAAGAATAGGACACTAAGGGAAAAGAATGAACAGATTAGAAATAGAACTATAGGGCTTCCCTGGTGGCGCAGTGGTTAAGATATATAACAGGCAGGCAGTGGTTAAGAATCTGCCTGCCAATGCAGGGGACACGGGTTCGAGCCCTGGTCCGGGAAGATCCCTTATGCCACAGAGCAACTCAGCCCGTGCACCACAACTACTGGGCCTGCGCTCTAGAGCTGCGCGCCACAACTACTGAGCCTGTGTGCCACAATTACTGAAGCCTGCGTGCCTAGAGCCTGTGCTCCGCAACAAGAGAAGCCACTGCAATGAGAAGCCCATGCACTGCAACGAAGAGTAGCCCCCGCTCGCCACAACTAGAGAAAAGCCCGCGTTCTGCAACGATGACCCAATGCAGCCAAAAATTAAAAAAAAAAAAAGAAATAATCATTTAAGTGGATTAAAAGATTAGATGCAGCTGAATAAAGAATGTGCCCAAAAACAATAAATAAAATAAGAAAATAATTCATCAAAGTTGTTGACTATAAGAGCAACATATAAATTTAATTATAATGATCAGTTAAAAACGTAACAAAAAAACTTACTAAAAAAAAGATCCCAGGGGCTTCCCTGGTGGCGCAGTGGTTGGGAGTCTGCCTGCCAATGCAGGGGACACGGGTTCGAACCCGGGTCTGGGAAGATCCCACATGCCGCGGAGCGGCTGGGCCCGTGAGCCACAATTGCTGAGCCTGCGCGTCTGGAGCCTGTGCTCCGCAACGAGAGGCCGCGATAGTGAGAGGCCCGCGCACTGCAATGAAGAGTGGCCCCCCGCTTGCCACAGCTGGAGAGGGCCCTCGCACAGAAGCGAAGACCCAACACAGCCATAAAAATAAATAAATTTAAAAAAAAAAAATTAAAAAAAAAAAAAAAAAAGATCCCATTCACAAAAGCAACAAAAAGTAGGGTACCTAGGAATAAATGTACCAAAAGATGTGACGTAAAAGACAGCCTGACAGGATGAAGAGAGATCATTCTGTGTAGAAACAGAACCATCCATGTGGACAGTGGATATATAACAGGTGTGTTGTTACAAATCATTAAGGGAAAGAGTGGGCTAGTTGATAAATGGAGTGAGAAATTAATTATTCATCTAATTTTTATTTTTGATTAACAAAGTGAAAATCCTAGTCTTGGAAATTTTTAGAAGTAAATATAGAATGTCTTTATGACTTTAAGGTAAGAAAGGATTCTAGACAAGAGAGGAGAAGCAGAAACCAGAAGTGAAAGGATTTATCAATACAGATAATTAGCATCTGTAGCAATCAGTGAAATGCAGATTAAAACAGTGAGCTACCATTTCACATATCAGATTGGCACAGATGTAAAAATTGGTCAATTCGAAATATTGGTGAGGATGTAGAGGCAGAGGAATGCTAATATACTACTCCACTGGTAACTGTAACTTGGTGTGAGTGTTTGAAAACCATTTGAAAAATAGTTTTGCAATACCTGGTAAACTTGAAGATAAATATACCCTCACTGCAGAAATTCCACTTAGAGGTGCCTACCTTAGAGAAACTCTTAATGCATGTAAGGAGGGAGAACCATATAAAAACGCTCATTATAGCATTTCTGTGATCATGAAAAATTGGAGACATCAAGAGAATGAGAAGACAAGCACAGACGGGGAGAAAATATTTGCAAAAGACATAATCTCATGAAGGACTGTTACCCAAAATATAGGAAGACTTCTTAAAACTCAACGATAAGGAAGTGAACAACCTGATTGAAAAGTGGACAAAAGACCTGAACAGACACCTTACCAAAGAAGATACATGAATAGCAGATAAGCATATGAAAAGATGTTCAACATCATATGTCATTAGGGAATTCTAAATTAAAACAACAACGAGGGACTTCCCTGGTGGCACAGTGGTTAAGAATCCGCCTGCCAATGCGGGGGACACGGGTTCAATCCCTGGTCCGGGAAGATCCCACATGCCTTGGGGCAACTAAGCCCATGTACCGCAATTACCGAGCCTGTGCTCTAGAGCCTGCGTGCCACAACTGCTGAAACCCACATGCTCTAGGGCCCGTGTGCTGCAGCTGCTGAGCCATGTGCTGCAACTACTGAAGCTGGCGCGCCTAGAGCCCATGCTCTGCAACAAGAGAAGCCTGCGCACCGCAACGAAGAGTAGCCCCCGTTCGCCGCAACTGTGCTGCACACAGCAACAAAGACCCAATGCAGCCACAAAAAAAACAACGAGATACCACTACACACCTATTAGAATGGCCAAAATCCAAAACCCTGACACCCCCAAATGCTAGCGAGGATGTGGAGCCATGGGAACTCTCATTCATTGCTGCTGGGAATGCAAAATGGTACAGCCACTTTGGAACACAATTTGGCAACTTCTTAGAAAATGAAAAATACTCTTTTTTTAACATCTTTATTGGAGTATAATTGCTTTACAGTGTTGTGTTAGTTTCTGCTGTATAACAAAGTGAACCAGTTATATGTATACTGAAAAACATTCTTACCACACATTCTAGTAATCATGCTCCTTGGTTTTCACCCAAGAGAGTTGAAAGTGCATATCCACGTGAAAACCCATACGTGGATGTTTGTAGCAGCTTTATGCGTAACTGCCAAACTTGGAAGCAACCAATAATGTCTTGCAGTAGGTGAATGGAGAAACCGTGGTACCTCCAGACAACAGAATATTATTCAGCACTGAAAAGAAACAAGCTATCCAGCCATGGAGAGACATGGAGGAACCTTAAATGCATGTTACTAAGTGAAAGAAGCCAACCTGAAAAGACTACATACTGTGTGATTCCAACTCTGTGACACTTTGGAAAAGGCAAAACTATGGAGACCGTAAAAAGATCAGTGGTTGCCAGGGGTTGGGGGCAGGGAGAGACGAATAGGTGAAGCACAGGGATTATTAGGGCAGTAAAACTAATAGTTGATACTATAATGGTGGATGTGTGTCATTATATGTTTGCCAAAACTCTAAAGAATGTACAGTACCTAGAGTCAACCGTAACATAAACTGTGGACTTTGGGCGAATATGTCAATGTAGATTCATCATTTGTAACAGATGCACAACTCTGGTGCTGCTGATAGTGGGGAGGTTGTGCTTGTGTAGAGGCAGTGGTTATATGGGAACCCTCTGTGCTCTCTGCTCAGTTTTACTGTGAACCTAAAACTGCTCTAAAAAATAAAGGCCATTTTAAAAAAACTTTGGAGACACTAAATGCTAATTAAGAGGAGAACAGATCAGTGTACTGGAGCATAGTCATAGTCTGTTATGTTAAAATGGGTGAATTAGGATTGTGTCAGTCACGTGAATGACACTTAAAAATACTGACTGAAAGTAAGTAACAGAACATATGTAGTATGTTTATATTAAACAGTACTACATATTTATGGATACAATATATCATAAAAGTACACAAATGTGCATGGGAGAAATAAACATCAAACTCAGGATTGTGATTACCTTGGGGAAGGGGGGTTGTGATTACCTTGGGGAAGGGGGGATGCCCATAGGAAGGGATAGTGAGGGAGCTTCAGCTATATCTATAATGCGTTTTTGTTAATGTTGAGGCAAATGTTGTAAAATAGTAAGATCGGTAGAGGTGGGTGGCAAGTACATGAGAATCATATTCTCCATATTTTCCGTATCCTTGAAATATTTGATAAAATTAAAACCTGAAAACCAAATGGTTAGCTGGAAGATATGAGGGAATTACTCAGAAAACAGCATAGAGATATAAAGTTCTGGAAATCATTAAAAGTGACATATGGGGGTAAGAGAGCTAGGGAGAGACAGTAAGCAAAAGGATAATGGCTGGGGATTTTCCAGAATGGATGAGAGATGAATCTTCAGACTTAGGAAAAGAAAATGAATCCTTAAACCAGATAAATTAAGAAGAAATAGAATAGGGGCTTACCTGGCAGTCCAGTGGTTAAGACTCCTTGTTTCTACTGCAGGGGGCGTGGGTTTCATCCCTGGTTGCAGAACTAAGATCCCACATACTGCATGGCGTAGCCAAAAAAAAAAAAAAAAAAGGAGAGAATATATATATAAATCAGTTGTATTTCTATACACTTGAAATGGACAATCTGAAAGTGAAAATTTAAAAAAAATTCCATTTACAATAGTATCAAAAAGAATAAAATACTTAGGAATAAATTTAACAAAAAAAGTGTGAAACATACTCTAAAAGCTAAAGAACATTATTAAAAGAAATTAAAGAGGATCTTTATAAATGGAAAGGCATCTTGTGTTCATGGATCAAAGACTTAATATTGTTATAAGATGGCAGTACACCCCAAATTGATCTCCAGAGCCAGTGCAATCCCTATCAGAATCCCAACTGACTTCTTTGTAGAAATGGACAGGCTGATTTTTAAATTCACATGAAATTACAGGGGACCCAGAATAGCCAAAACAATCCTAAAAAAGAAGAACAAAATAGTAGGAATCACACTTCCCAGTTTCAAAATTTACTACCAACCAGTGGAAAACAAGATGGTATGGTACTGGTATAAGGATAGACATACAAAGAAATGAGACAATTGACAATAATCCCATACATCTATGGTCATCTGATTTTTGACAAGGGTGTCAAGACCATTCAATGGGGGAAAGAATAGTCTGCAACAAGTGGTCTTGGACAACTGGATAGCCACATGGAAAAGAACAAAGTTGTACCCTTACCTCACACCATATACAAAAATTAACTTAAAATGTTTGCAACAACATGGATGCATTATGCTAAGTGAAATAAGTCAGACAGACAAAACTAAATACTGTATGATCTCACTTATATATGTGGGATCTAAAAAATACAACAAACTAGTGACTATAGCAAAAAAGAAGGAGACTCAGATATAGAGAACAAACTAGTGGTTACCAGTGGCGAGGGGTGGGGGGGTGGCGTGTAAACCTGGGGGAGTGGGAGGTACAAAATATTGGGTATAAGATAGGCTCAAAGATGTACTGTACAACATGAGGAATATAGCCAATATTTTGCAATAACTGTAAATGGAGTGTAACCTTTAAAAATTGCATTTAAAAACTTAAAATGGATCAAAGACCTAAATGTAAGAGCTAAAACTACAAAATTCTTAGAAGAAAACATCAGGATTAAAAATTAAAAAAAAAAAAGAAAAAAATCAGGATAAATCTTCATGACCTCAGATTTGGCAATGAATTCTTAGATATGACAGCAAAAACATGAGCAAACAAAAGGAAGAAATAGATATCTTGGACTTGATCAAAATAAAAAACTTGTGCTTCGAAGAACACCATCAAAAAGAGGTGAAAACAGTATTTGCAAATCATGTATTTAATAAAGGATTTGTATCTAGAATATACAAAGACTTCTAACAACTCAATAAGTAGATAACCCAATTTAAAAATGGGCAAACGATCTGAGTAAACATTTCTCCAAGATGTTATACAAATGGTCAATAAGCTCATGAAAAGGTTCTTGAGATCATTAGTCATCAAGGAAATGCAAATCAAAACCACAGTGAGGTACCGCTTCACACCTACTAGGGTGGCTAGAATCAGAAAGATAACAAATGTTGACGGGGATGTAGAGAAATTAGAACCTTCATACACTGCTAGTGGGGATGTAAAATGGTGCAGTCACTTTGGGAAACAGTCTGGCAGTTCCTGAAACAATTAAACATAGAGTTACCGTATGAGCCAGCAGTTCCACTCACAAGAGAAATGAAAACATATGTTCATAATAGGTGGAAACAACGAAGATATCCATCAACTGATGCATAGATAAACAAAATGTGGTACATCCATACGACGCAATATTATTTGACCGTAAAACGGAATGAAATATGGATCCATGCTGCAACATGGATGGACCTTGAAAACATCATGCTAAGTGGTAGAAGCCAGTCAAAAGACTATATATTATATGATTACATTTATATGAAATGTCCAAAATAGGCAAATCTATAGAGACAAAAGTAGATGAATGGTTGCTTAGGGCTTGAGGGGATGGGGAGATAAGGGAGCATTAGTTAAAGATACCAGGTTTCTTTTTTTTTTTTAAAGTCCTTGAATCAGTTCTTTATTTCTTTCTTTCTTTATGGCTGTGCTGGGTCTTCGTTTCTGTGCGAGGGCTTTCTCTAGTTGCGGCAAGCGGGGGCCACTCTTCATCGCGGTGCGCGGGCCTCTCACTATCGCGGCGTCTCTTGTTGCGGAGCGCAGGCTCCAGACACGCAGGCTCAGTAATTGTGGCTCACGGGCCCAGTTGCTCCGCGGCATGTGGGATCTTCCCAGACCAGGGCTCGAACCCGTGTCCCCTGCACTGGCAGGCAGACTCCCAACCACTGTGCCACCAGGGAAGCCCCACCAGGTTTCTTTTTTTAAGGTGATGAAAGTGTTTTAAAATTGACTGTGGTGGTGATTGCACATATCTATGAATATGCTGAAAGCCATTAGATTTTAACTTTAGATTGGTGAATTGTATGGTATGTGAATTATCTCAATAAAGCTATTTAAAAAAGGAATCCATACCTAAATATAGCTTATAAAAACTATAAAATTCCAAAGACAAATATCAAGTAGAGAAAAGATAGAAATCACTTCAAAGCAAGTAGAGAAAAGATAGAAATCACTTCAAAAGAATGACAGTTGGAGATTTTCTAACCAGCAATGATAGAGGCCCGAAGGCAATGGAATTATCATAGTTCTAAAGAAGCTACTATCGCTCTAGCTAAATTGTCTTTCAAGAGTGAGGGTAAAACACAATGAATTTATAAGTATCTCCTTGAAGTTTAGGGGAAGAAGGTCCTGGTAAGTTTCTAACAAGCAGGGACTGGTAATTGAATATTAAGATAGGACCCATTACCACTGCTTCCTTATGTGCAAAATGTCATTGACATTCTTATTTCGTGTGTTGTCTTTATGCATACTAAAATAAAACCCAAAAAGAGAGTGGTATTAGGGTCATTCACATGTGAAGTCTGTCCTGAAACCAATTTTTACCCTGGAAGTGCCATCATTCTCCAGCTGTAGTTTCCTGGAACCAGCTTTGCTGGCTGAACAGGCACTGAGGTCCTTAGCTTCTCCTTGCTCGGCCTTCAGGATGCTGTCGCATGCACTGGGGGTGATACTGGGATGACGTAAGCCTTTCCTGTCTTTGACTTTTAAGTTGCTTGGAATCTGGCCTGATGTTACTTGTAGGGTGACAAGCCGGTTTCAGAGGTGACCTCCGTTCCCGCCCTTAGTGTTTACTGTCCCGAGTCCCAGCCCGCGGCTCCCGCTTGCAGGGTGTCTGGATTTCCAAGGTCACACGTGAGAGGCCTCCGGTAAGATCTCATCTGGTGAATTAAAGCAGCGCGGCTTCAGTCTTTTCCCTTACTCCCCTGCCAGCCATGTACAATGCCTGCAAGGACGTGGAGGCCCCCTCGAGTAACGAGAAAGCCCTGGGGCTGCTGTGCGGGAAGGAGGCCGAAGCCTGCAACGCCACCAACTGGATCGAGTACATGTTCAACAAGGACAACGGCCAGGCGCCTTTCACCATCACGCCCATCTTTTCAGGTGGGGATGAAGACCTCCACGTTTAGTGTATTGTACTTAGGATTTTTTTTAAAGCCCAGGAACCTTAACCTGCAGTAGGAAGATAAATTCAGATCACTAGGTCCCAGAGTTTCCTCCAGCGCGAGAGGTAACTAGAGCATTTATCCTGCCCCTGGTTGGTTAGGGGCTGGGCATGGGAGTGGAGATAGAAGAATTGCCTTCAGGTGTTGCTACAGAATTGAAGGAGTAAGCTGTTTTTTAAAAAGTTTTTTCAAAAGCTCTGCCATAGCGTTAGACTAGCTCCTCAGTGGAGGTAAAGCTTGATTGAAGGTTTACCGTGGAATGTGGTAGACTTGGATCTCGGTGACAAACCCTATGCCCAGAGTTATTGAGGTTAACTTAAAATTTTACAGGACTAAGCAGCAAAACATAACTTGATCACCCAGAAACCTCCAGTCCTTTTTATTCTTCCATTTGTGTTACTTCTTTCAGTGTGCTTATCATTGGGTTTAAATATAATTTAATACAAGCCTTGTAGTGTTTGCTTTTTTTTAACGGAGATTCTCACTCAACACAATCCTTCCCACAGATCTTCCAGCCCATGGGATGGAGCCCATGAACAATGCCACCAAGGGCTGTGACGAGTCCGTGGATGAGGTCATGGGGCCCTGCAGCTGCCAGGACTGCTTGATTGTCTGTGGGCCCAAGCCCCAGCCCCCAGCCCTTCCTGTTCCCTGGAGAATCCTGGGTCTGGATGCCATGTACGTCATCATGTGGAGCACCTACATGGCATTCCTGCTCGTGTTTTTTGGTGCATTCTTTGCCGTGTGGTGCTACAGGTAATCCGTTTTGTTTCCCCTCCAGGACAAGAAGAGCAAAATTACCCAAGTGGCACTTCTAGCTTTCGCTCGGTAGACTTTGGTTCATTAGAATAGGAAACAAATATCTGCATGAATACCATTCCATGAATTGCTTATGTCCTGCAACTAGTCAATAGTCAAAAGCCTATTTAGCCCTTGAAACATTTGAAGTCAGTTTCATTGATTTATTCAAAATGGCGTGTGATTTAAAGCAGCCATTCTTTACCAGAAAGTCTCATGAGCCAAATCTGATTCAGATCCTTTCAAATGCAATACTGTAGTCCTTTTAGATATCTGCGTCTTGACTTAGGACAACACATTTTTTTAAAGCTTTTTATTTTGAAATAATTTTAGACTCACCAAAAGGGTACAAAAATAATAGAGTTTAAAAAAAAAAATAGAGTTTATTTATATCCTCTACCGGCTTCCTCTAGTGTTACAACGCACATCACCCATGGGATATAATTTAATCAAAACCATGAAAATAACATTGATATACTGTTGTTGGCTAAACCACAGTCTTTTTTCAAGTTTCACCAGTTTTTTCTCTTAACACCCTTTTTCTGTTTCAGGATCCCATGTCACATTCACTTTTTGTTTTATTCACCTCCTCCAATCTGTGACAGTTTCTCATCTTTCCTTTTCTCTTATGGCCTTGACACTTTTGATGAGTGCCGGTCAGTTATTTTGTAAAATGTGCCCCAGTTTGGCTTTATCTGATATTTTCTTGTGATTAGGTTGAGGTTAGGTGTTTTTTGACAATATCACAGAAGTGACTTGTCTTTCTCAATGTATCATATCAAGGGCTTATGATGTCAATACGTCTCATCACTGGTGAGGTTAGCCTCGATCGCTTGGTTAAGAAGGTGTCTGCTGGGTTTCTCCACTAGGGTAATAGTGAAGTTACTGTTTCTCCCTTTGGAGTTGATAAATATCTTAGAGGAGGTATGTTGAGACTGTGTTACTACCTTGTTTCTCCTCAAACTGTCGCCCACTGATTTTAGCATCCATCCGTGGATCTTGTCTTCAACACTTATTTCCTGTGGTGTTTGCCTGCTGGTGACTTTGTATTTGCCTTGTTCCTTCTCCACTTACTAACTGGGCTTGCTCTGTACAGAGTTACCCCTTCTCCTCTACTTATTTATTTATTCAGTTATGTTTACATCATGGACTTTTAAAAAAAATTCTGTGGTCTCTGTTCAGTATCATCATTTATCTTATTGCTCAAATTTTCCCAGTTTTGACCACTGGGAGCATCTTCTGGTGGCTCCTATGTTTTTTTAAGCATGCCCCCCCCCACCCCCTCCAATTCTCAAGCTTGTTCTTATTTTCTGGAATCACAAGATGTTCTCTTATTTTCCCTGCTCCAGCCCTAGAAGCATCCTCTTCTGCAAGGAGTCCTGGTTCCTTTCATTGGAGAATGGTGCTTAGAAACCAAGATCTAGCCACTAGATGCGCTCATTGCTCCTGCAATATAGTGTTTACTGTGTTTTTAAAGAAGCTAAAACTTTTAAATGTAAATGAGGGCTACAAGGTGAAATTATCCTTTATTAATTTGTTTTTTTAATACTCTCGTAAATTTTCCCCTGAGACTGACGAGCGGAGAGACCCAGAGCAAGAGAACTTAAGGGGAGGCAGGCACCAATTAGGGAGGAAGCAAACAGGATGAGGAAGTGAGCTTTCAACGGGGAAGCTCGTGTGGGAATGTCAGAAGAACAGCCTCACTGTGCCGAGGTCCACGAACACAACTTGCATGCTTTTATTTTCCAGAAAACGGTATTTTGTCTCCGAGTACACCCCCATTGATGGCAATATTGCTTTCTCTGTAAATGCCAGTGACAAAGGTAGGCACGTTGGTACTTAACTAAAAGGGTTGGGACCATGTTGGCACGAGAGTGTTCATTTCCTTAACAAACGTTGATATTCCTGTTCCAGGAGAGGCCCTGGGCTCGTGCCGAGGACACGGCTGTGATGGAGACAGGGTCCTTGCCTTTGTGGCACTAACAACCTGGTCAGGGTGGCAGATCAGAGCCACGCAGTTAATAATAGCAGTAGAATGATCCTGGCCTGGGATGAGAGCTGTGGAGGCACCAGCGTGGCAGGCTGAGAGCCGGGGTAGCAGGAAAGGTTGGAGGGAACTGCTCTGGACAGAGTGCTGAGAGCACTTTGCTTTTCCGAGGCTTGTGTGTGAGCTCCGTTCCTCTAGGGGTGGGGATAGGTGTGGGCAGGTGAGCAGGGCTGCTTCCAGAGCAGACAGGTAGCTGGGGAGGGGGGTGGTGGGGATCGTCCTGTGCACGTCCCGGTGTGTCCTGTGTGGGCGCGAGTCCCACTATGGGCAGTGGTAGCTGATGCGCTCCCCGTTCCGACTTTCAGGAATGGCTTGGCTCTTAACCTCCTTAACCCCCTCTCTTCCTCTCCCGCTCTCCCAGGGGGGCCGTCCTGCTGTGACTCTCTGGGTGCCACCTTCGAGGCCCGTCTACAGCGGCTCTTCTCACAGTGGGGCTCGTTCTGCGTCCGACACCCCGGCTGCATCGTGTTCTTCTCCGTGGCCTTCATCGCCGCCTGTTCTTCGGGCCTGGTGTTTGTGCAGGTCACGACAGACCCGGTGGACCTGTGGTCTGCGCCCGGCAGCCAGGCGCGCCAGGAGAAGGAGTACTTCGACACACACTTCGGACCTTTCTTCCGCACCGAGCAGCTGATCATCCAAGCCCCCCTCACACAGCCGCACACGTACAGTCCCGTCCCCTCTGGAGCCGATGTGCCCTTTGGGCCTCCACTTGCCCTAGACATTTTGCACCAGGTAATGTGCTCTTTGCAGAAATCAATTCCGGGGGACATGGCACTTTGTCAGTTTTTGACCAGTTTACTTGATGTGGGTTTGGGGCTGAGCGTGGTGGTTTATCTTGTAAACCTTAATGATAAAAGTAAAGGCGCTTTTCACTTACTTTTCAAAAAAGTGATAGCTGTTGAATTTAATGACAAATTTACTGTAGACCGCTTTGGTATTTATTTCATACAGTAGGTCTTGCTTGAAATTGAGATGAGCACTTCTCTTTTGAAACAGAATATATTTATAATTCACCTTAGGAACTTATGGATTTTTTTTCCCGTGATAATTAAAAAGTAATACACCAGGACCCAAAGGGATAAAAAGCCTCTTATGCTGTCCTGGGGACCTAGGAAGGAGCTGCTGGATCACTGCTGGTCCCACCTGCAGGAATGAACTTAGTGTTGCCTGAATGTGGGCTCCCTGCCTGCATTTGGTGGGAGGTGCATTTGGAATGAGATCCATCCCGTGCTCTTACAAAGGCTTTTAAACCTGCCCGTTCTCCCTTATCATGCTTATCTGTAAATAAACTGCATCCACTTATTTTTTAATGAACAGTTGCACAGTTGCATGGTTTTTCCTTTAAACATTGCTCTTGCCCTACAGAAAGTCTTGATAGCTTGAAAAAACATCAAAATATTCTCAAGACTTTAGTAGGATCTTTTTTCCACCCAATGACTGTCTGTTGCTTTTTCCCAGCTTGTTGCAAAAGGTGCAAATGTTGTCATTTACCTCCTGGAATATATTGTCTATTAGAAAGTACGAGAATATACATAAATAACCATAGTATGGAGCAAGGTGGTATTTGTTGGTGAGGGCAGGGAGTGTCAGGAAGATCAGGCAGATGACCCCAGGCTCCCCTCTGTGGCCTCGTTGGTCCCTGTGGAGAAGGGTGGGAGGGCAGATGTTCGTGTGTCCTGCGCTGGGATCTGATCTGTCGTGGTGCCCCCTCCTCTCTCTGGGTGCCTCTAGGTGGGGTCTCCATCCCAGTTTGCTGTTCCTCAGCAAAAATATGTTTGTTTGTTTGTTTGTTTTAATTGTTTTTTTTTTGACGTGGACCATTTTTAAAGTCTTTATTGAATTTGTTACAGTATTGCTTCTGTTTTGTTTTGGTTTTTTGGCTGTGAGGCATGTGGGATCTTAGCTCCCCAACCAGGGATTGAACCCTCACCCCCTGCATTGGAAAGTGAAGTCTTACCCACTGGACCGCCAGGGAAGTCACCAAAAATACGTTTAAAAAAAAAAATTTTTTTTTTTCTTTTTTTTTACCATCGTGTGTCTCAGCCTTCCCTGTCTTAGGAAGGATTTTCCCCAAATACTCTTTAACCTTCTGACCCCTCCAGGTGATAATGGTTAGTCAACCTCTGAGGGAAAACTGATACATTTCTGGGTTTGTTTATTTTAAAAATCATCCTTCAGGTTCTTGACTTACAAACAGCCATCGAGAACATTACTGCATCTTACAACAACGAGACTGTGACACTCCAGGACATCTGCTTGGCCCCCCTCTCACCATATAACAAGCACTGCACCATCATGAGCGTGTTAAATTACTTCCAGAACAGCCATTCCGTGCTGGACCACAAAGTAGGAGACTACTTCTTTGTGTACGCGGATTACCACACACACTTCCTGTACTGCGTTAGGTACGTGGCGGGGACAGTCCTTCCTTCATTCCTCCAACATTGAAGCCCCTGCTGTGACCACATGCCGTTGTAGGTACTGGAGCCCCAGCAGGGATAAACGGCGGGATCCTCCCGGCGAAGCCTTCGTTCTAATGAAGGGAGGCAGAGGGTGAACAGTAGCCGCTGGCCCTGACGCCGGGTTGAGATGGTGCCAGGTCGAGGCGATGCCGTGGGGAAAGGAAGCTGGGTGAGGGCGGGGAGTGCAGGGGGTGTGCCGCTCTCGGTGCAGCGGAGACCTGCTCAGCAGAAGGGAAGACGGAGGCCTGGGAGAATTGGGGTTGGGGGGTGGGGTGGGGGTGTTCCGCGTAGACGGGCAGCAGGTTCAAAGGCCCTGGGGCGGGGCGTTCGTGGTGTGTCATTGAGGAATGGCAGGTACCGCTCAGCCCCTGACTCCCGCCTGGATTGATAACACATAGTTGCATCTACCACACCGCCCCAGGCATTCCTGAGCTGGTTAAATAGTGCAAAAATAGAAGCCTGGAGTGCTTTTTCTTGTCTTTCAAATATAAATTTATTTCCTGATACTGAGTTTTTAAAACGTGCAGCATCCCCTCGAGGAGTGGGGGCTGGATTAGAGTGCAGTTAGATTGGAAGGCACTGAAGCTGCTTCCCCTCGGAGGCTCGACTGGCTGGGCAGGGTGCGTGTATGGTTTGAATTAGACACGGAGAAGCCGTGCTTGGTGACCTGTGAGGTGATCTTTAGGCCTGTCCCGCGGCAGGAGGAGCGGCTTGCGGCTTGCGTCTGCCGTCCCTGGATGCCATGTACCTTGGCCTGATCTGGCCCAGAGACAGTTGTTCAGCCAATCGGCCCACCACTGTGGCTGTTTCTTCATTATGCAAGCAGAGAAATTATTCCTTGTCACCTTGGAACGTGCTGCTCAATTAACCACATCTTGACAGCCAACTGCTCTGGCTTCTGGCCTGGTTTGGTGACCTTAGGTTCCATCTGTTTTTGTTACTGGAATATGAGTGACTCTAGGTGGTTGGGCTGTGTTTACTCTCTTCAGGATGTCACATCTATAAACACAAGCCCGTGAAACAATAAGTGTAGCCCATGTACCCAAAGCCGTGTTCTCCGAAGGACAGGTGGTACAGGGCAGCCACGGGCAATTGGAAAAAAAGGTTCAGTATTATTTAACTTTAATATTTAAAGAAAAATGTTATTTTCTCTCTGTTTTGCCCGAGGGGAGCGTGGTTCACACAGGTGTGGAAACACCACCGTGAGCAGCTCCTCTCCTGCGCGGCAGGGGTGTGTGTTGTCTGTGGTTCCGCTTGTGCGTCCCCAGCTCTCAGCTCCCTCCTCGCCCTCCACCTTTCCCTGGGCTATTCCCCCTGGGGGCATGCAGGCCCTGCAGGAGCCCGGCTGGCCCAGAACCACGCACAGACCTCCTGCTTCCCCCGCATCACACGATGGCATCGACGCCTACCGCTTACGGGACGCCTGGACTCTTCCGCACGTAACTCTCGTGGGTTTTCACCCCAGCAGGAGCCCTCACGCCCGCGGTGTGGCGGCAGGGCCCCACGTGTGTGGGTTCTGTGCAGCCCTGCAGCCCTGCTGTTCGCCCCCAGCAGTGACCTGACCTCCAGGACCTGAGCCCGTCCCTTGTCCCTCGGCGCTTCAGGGCAGTGGTTCACATTATATACGAGGACCTTCACGTGTGCCCAGAGTCCGCCTGACTTCTGTGCTAAAATGCTGGTTCCCTGTCACCGGTTGTCTGTCTGTCTGTCCTGCACTGCTGGCGTCCCCGGCCTGGTCTCCCTGCTTCTTTCTTTCCTACTTCCAGACCTCCTTCCGCTTTGCCACCCGAGTTATCTTTGTCAAACAGCTCATGACCTCCCTTTTCCCCAAATCTGATTGTTCCCCAGCGCCTACAGGATAAAAATCCAAACTGCTTAGCATGGCGCCTACCCCTTTTTTCCACTGCTTCCCTCTTCCTTTCTAGCCCCAAAAGCAACTACTGAACTGTTATTATTCATCCAAGGAACCAACCTCAGGCCCACATTCTTAATCCGCCTCATGACTGCTGTGTAAACGTTTAGGTCTCAGTGACGTCTTAAGGTTGTTCTAATTGGGTGTTGTTTTCTGAATTCTTGGCAGGGCTCCCGCCTCCCTGAATGACACCAGTTTGCTCCACGATCCTTGCCTGGGGACCTTTGGTGGACCAGTGTTCCCGTGGCTTGTGTTAGGAGGCTATGATGGTGAGAGAAGCTTTTACTTTTCCTGCTAGATAAAGTAGTCTTGGTTCTGTCACTAACAGTCAAGCGGTAATTACGAAGATTTCATCAATCGAGCACTCTTATTATTTACCCAGTATATTGGGTCCCAAATATAATATCTCCTTTGGCTTTGGGTTTTATTGTGCATCTGAAGGAAGTGGTGTTAGCCATTTTTAGGTTACTCTTGGGAAAGCTGTCGACAGCTAAGGACGTTTTCCCAGAGTAATGCCATTGTGTACATCCACGTAATACATTGCTCAGTTTCAGGGAGTTCATGGAACCCTTGAAACTTGTTGAGAGAGCCCCTGCGGAGTCTGTAGCCCTCTGGTTAAGAACATCTGTAATGGGGGAGAGATAATATGTGAGATGGGGGAAAAGAAACAAAGTGGATAGATTTTTTTCCTTCTAAACCAGTTGGCTAAGAATTCAAACACTTTTATAGTGGGAGAGGCAGTTGGTTTGCTCTTTGCTGGTTCCTGCAGCACCTTGGAGCAGATTATATTAGGTATGATGGGGTAATGAATCATGTGACAGCTTTGGCATCTGAAGCCTAATTACAGGCAGCCTAACAGGTTTTTCTCCGGCCTAATGAAGAAGCCAGATGTTCTTCTCCTCATCTAGTGGGAAGGGAGAAGTTGTGAGCTGTATTTAAATTTTACTCTGCCTTATGTAACACAATGTGGTTTCCAATCAGTGGGGAAAAGATGGTGTCACCAGCTGGGTCGCCACAGCCATCGAAATTAAATTTGTTCTCTACCTTATTCCTTCCACCAGAGTAAATTCCGATGGAACAAAGATTACAATATAAGAAGTGAAACTACTAAAGTACTAGAAGAGAATACAGGATGAATTTTTTTAAATAATTTTTAAATGGAGAAGGCATTTCTAAGCAGGACACACAATGCAGAAGCCACAGAAGGAAACACTGATGAATTTGACTGCATGAGAATTTAAAATTCCTGTGTAGAGAACAAACGTAAAGTTTAAAAAACAAACAAACAGCACACTGGAGAAAAAAAGAAGTTAGTATACATAACAGACAGCATTTCCTTAATATGTGGAGAGCTCTTGGGGAAAAGAGAAGAGGTCAGCCACCCAAAAGAAAAGTGGGCAGAGCCATATGAGTGTTAACAAAAGAAGAAATACAAGTGGCTTTCAGTTGTATGGGGAAAATGCTGAACCTCACTCCAAATTAGTGAAATGCCTCTCACTTCAATCTTTTACATATGAGATTAGCAAAGATCTAAGTGTTTGATAAAATCTTTTGTGGATGAATGTGGGGAAACCACATTGTTGGTGGAAGTATAAATGGTTACTAGAATATAAGCTCCAGGAAGACCGAGATTTTTATCTCCTTTGCTCACTAATGTATCCATAGTCTCTAAGATAATGTCTGGCACAAAGTAGGTCTCAGTAAATATTTTGTTGAAGAAAGAAATGAAAAACAGGATGGCCTCTTTGGAGGGCAGTTGGGGGGAATCTATCAAAATTAGAAATGCACATATTTTTCGATTCTGTGATTGTACTTATAAGAATTGATTCTACGAATTACATTTTACATCTTGGAAATATCAGGTTATTCTTTGTAGTAATTCTGTATATAATACCAAAAAAATTTGCAAAGATAGCCATCAACTGGAGATTGGTTAAATTATACTATGAAATATCATACAGCAGAAAAAAGAATAAGGACGCTCTCTGTGTACTAAAACAGAGCATTCTCAGGATATGACTTTAAAAGCAGCATTTGCAGAAGAGTGTGTCACTGCTTGTGTAAACAAGGAGGGAAGGGAAGACTGTGCTTATGCACGTGGACCGTGGCTGGAAGGAGTCACAGCGCCATGGTGTGGGGAGGAGAGCTGAGACACAGGCGGGGACTGAGGGAGGAGAGAGGCTTTTCCCTGAACACCTTTCCGCTCTGTTTGAAATTGTCACCATGCACGTGCCGTGTAGTAATGATGATACGAATGACAGCTGTGCCTACTTCCACACGAGGGTCCTTTTTCTTCACTAGCTGAACTACACAGGCACCAGATCCCCTGTTGTGTTCCTCGAGCTCAGGTGTGTATAGGCTTCAGCCCCATGAGAAACCAGGCACCTAACTGGCTTGTGATTTTCCCCTCGTATTGACCTAGTTTTCTGCACGCTTGTAATCTGCTTTTTGATGTCACCTTTTTCCTTTCTAGATCAAAACTACAATAACGCCACAGCCCTGGTGATTACCTTTCCTGTCAATAATTACTGTAACGATACAGAGAAGCTCCAGAGGGCCCAGGCCTGGGAAAAAGAGTGAGTTGCTCATGGGATCTAAACAAGCTGTTCTTTCTGTGGGAAGGTGGACCATAGCAGAAAGCATTTACACTTAGTTCAACTAAATTAACCAACAGTAGATCTAAGTTATGCCATTTTTTTCACTTGGTACTGGTGGTGCTATGAAAAAAAAATCTATAAATAAATTTACCTATAAACATTCTTTTAATACATATCCCTGCAACAAGAATGCAAAAGTATCTATGCAGAAATGTTCCTTGCATTATATTCTAACAGCAAAACCTGGGAGCAAGCTGAGTGTATATTAGTAGGGAGAAGTACAGTAGAATATTATTTCGTCATTAAAGATGGTGAGATAAATAAATGGTTCAAGATAGTAAATAAAAACTGCAGTCAGCGTGTTTGGACAAATATATGCTATGCATGCCATCCATGCCTAGAAAAGATATCAAACAAATGACCTGGGAACCGGTTAGCTGTGGTGTAACCTCTAGAGAATGGGAAGAGGGGACCGAGGAGGACGGACTCTGAGCAGCTTTGTTGGGATATAATTCATATACCATACAGTTCACGCATTTAAAGTGTACAGTTCAGTAGCTTTTAGTATATTCACAGATGTGTGCAAACATCACCATGGTCAATTTTAGAACATTTTCTTTACCACAGAAAGAAATCCCATCTCCTTTAGTGGTCACCCTCCTAACACCCAGCGCTACACAGCCACCAATCTACTCTCTGTCTCTAGATTTTCCTATTCCAGACTTTTATATGAATGGAATCATGTACGTGGACTTTTGGGTCTGGCTTCTTTCAGTTAGAATAATGTTTTCAAGGTTCATCCAAGTTGTAGCATGTGTCAGTACTTCATTCCTTTTTATGACTGAAGAACATCCCATCCTATGGATATACCACATTTTGTTTATCCATTCATCAGTTGATGAACATTTGAGCTGTTTCTACCTTTCGGCTATTAGGAATAATACTACAAACATTCGTATACAAGTTTTTGTGTGAACATGTTTTCATTTCTCTTGGTTGGTATATATCTAGGAGTAGAATTGCTGGGTCATACGGCAACTCTGAGGAACTGGCAGACTTTTTTCCAAAGCGACTGCACCGATGGGACTTCCCTGGTGGTCCAGTGGTTAAGGCTTTGCTTCCACAGGTTGGGGAACTAAGATCCCACATGCTGTGTGGCGCAGCCAAAAAAACAAAGTGACTGCACCATTTTACATTCCCACCAGCAGTGTATGGAGGTTTCAGATTCTCCACACCTCGCCCACACTTGTTATTATTTGACTTTTTGATTCCAGCTATCCTAGTGGGTATGAAGTGGTATCTCATTGCAGTTTTTTTGTTTTGTTTTTTCGGCCACACTGCACAGCTTGCGGGATCTTAGTTCCCCAACCAGGGCTTGAACTGGGCCACGGCAGTGAAAGCACCAAGTCCTAAGCACTGGACCACCAGGGAATTCCCTCATTGCAGTTTTGATTTGCATTTCCGTGATGACTAATGAATTTGAGCATCTTTTCATGCACCGATCTGTATAACTTTTTTGGAAAAATGTTTATTCATATCCTTTGCCCATTTTTTGACTGGGTTATTTGTATTTTTATTATCGAACTATAAGAATTGCTATATATTCTACAAGTCCCTTATCAGATGTATGATTTCCAAATATTTTCTCCCATTCTCCAGTCTGTGTTTTTGCCTTTCTTGATGGTATCCTCTGAAACACAGAAGTTTTTAATTTTGGTAAAGTCCAATTTATCTATCTTCTCTTTTGTTATTCGTACTTCTGGTGTCATAGCCAAGAAACCATTGCCTAACCCAAGGACCTGGAAATTTACCCCTTTGTGTTCTTCTGAGAGTTTTATAGTTTTAGCTCTTACATTTGAAAGGTCTTTTATCCATTGAGTTAATCTTTATACATGGTGTGAGGTGAGGGTCCAACTGCATTTATTTGTATATGGCTATCCAGTTGCCCCAGACCATTTGTTGAAAAGATATTCTTTCCCCCATTAATAGTCTTGCCACCTTTATTGAAAATTAGGTGAAGACAGATACATGGCATATTTCTGGACTCTTAGTTCTGATCCTTTGATCTGTATGCCTGTCCTTGCCTTGTGCTGGTAACCACACTGTCTTGATTACTCTTGGTTTGTAGTAAGTTTGAAATTGGGAAGTGTGACTCTTCCTACTTTGTCCTTCTTGAAAAAGAAGATTTGGGCTATTCTGGGCCCCTTGCAATTCCATGTGAATTTTAGAACAGCTTGTCTTTCTACAAAGAAGGCAGCTGGGATTCTGATAGGGATTGCATTGAATCTGTAGATCAACTTTTAAAATTTTTGTTCCATGAGCATATGTCTGTAGTATAATATACTTCATTTAGAAATCTTTTTTAGTAAAAAAAGAAGTGAGACCATGAAGCAGTTTTTAAACTTGTTCTAAACCTGTTTTAAATACTGGAAAACTCAGCATGTCTGGAACTTCATAATCTGGAAGTGTCCTACCTTCTACTTGCCAGTGTAGAAGGTCCTAATGAGGTATAAGGGTTAAGTGTGGCTTTTGTGTCGTAGAAGTTACGAAGAAGTTCCTTACTTAGTTGTCACTAAGTTTTAACTAAAAATACAAAATTTTGCTTACCCTTTTAGGTTTATTAATTTTGTGAAAAACTACAAGAATCCAAATCTGACCATTTCTTTTAAGGCTGAACGAAGTATTGAAGATGAACTAGATCGTGAAAGTAACAGTGATATCTTCACTATTCTAATCAGCTATGGCATCATGTTTTTATATATTTCCATAGCCTTGGGGCATATCAAAAGCTGTAGCAGGTTTCTGGTAAGTGGGGTGTGTAGGTGTGTGTGTGCATGTGTGTGTGTATGTGTGTGTGTGTGTTAGAGGGAAATGGCAGTACACAGCGTGATGGCATGTTTTTGCCTCCGCTTAATCCTAATTCATTATATTCAAAACTGCCTTAAATTGTCCTGTGTTTTACTTGTTTGTCACATTTTCTGCTTCCTGCATCTGTTTTCTTCAGTTCCAATTTCTTATCTTCAACTTAAAGTTTATTTCACATAATCCAGTTTTTTTTCTAACTTGCCATCACCTAAGAATGTAGGCTGATAAAATATGTTGCTAGGGGGCTTCCCTGGTGGCGCAGTGGTTGAGAATCTGCCTGCCAATGCAGGGGACACGGGTTCGAGCCCTGGTCTGGGAGGATCCCACAAGCTGCGGAGCAGATGGGCCCGTGAGCCACAATTACTGAGCCTGCGCGTCTGGAGCCTGTGCTCCGCGGCGGGAGAGGCCACGATAGTGAGAGGCCCACGCACCGCGATGAGGAGTGGCCCCCGCTTGCCGCAACTGGAGGGGGCCCTCGCGCAGAAACGAAGACCCAACACAGCCATAAATAAATTAAAAAATTTAAAAAAAAAACCTAGCATATATATAAAAAAATAAATAAATAAATGCATTGTATGTTGGCAGGAGACATTTGAAAAATATGTATATATATGTTGCTAGGGAAGACCTAGACACCTTTTCATATCTTCTCTCAAACCGGGAACTGTACTTTTAAATCTAGATGGGCAATATCCAGGTAAAGAGGTGAAAATGAAGACCTTTTAGGAACAGGACAAAAAGCACCCTAAATGAGGATTTATGTCTCTGTGGCGTCTCCAGGTGGATTCGAAAATCTCCCTGGGCATCGCGGGCATCCTGATCGTGCTGAGCTCGGTGGCGTGCTCCTTGGGCATCTTCAGCTACGTTGGGATCCCCTTCACCCTCATTGTGATAGAAGTCATCCCGTTCCTGGTGCTGGCTGTGGGAGTGGACAACATCTTCATTCTGGTCCAGACCTACCAGGTGCGTTTCAGAGTCTCACAGAGTCTGACCGAGTACCAGGCTCCACATACGGCTGTTCAGCTCCATGCGGAGTATTTGAGTGTGACACGTGGAGACTTCGTTTCCGTTCCTCTGTGTTGCTTATTGGTGCCTGTGACTTGTTCTGGACATTTTGAGACCAAGAAGATTGAGACCAACATTCTCTTTGGTTGGTGGCATAGATATAAAGTGAGGATTTGGTTTTAAAATATGTGCAACATGTGTGCAATAAAGGGCTATTTTCCACGCTTGTGGAAAATATTTTGGGCACAACAGCTATTAAAATGATTCTCAGGCTTCCCTGGTGGCGCAGTGGTTAAGAATCTGCCTGCCAATGCAGGGGACATGGGTTCAAGCCCTGGTCTGGGAAGATCCCACATGCCACGGAGCAACTAAGCCCGTGAGGCACAACTACTGAGCCTGTGTGTCTAGAGCCTGTGCTCCGCAACAAGAGAAGCCAGGACAATGAGAAGCCCGCGCACCGCGATGAAGAGTAGCCCCCGTTCGCCGCAACTAGAGAAAGCCCACGCACAGAAACGAAAACCCAACACAGCCATAAATAAATAAATAAATTTAGAAAATGATTCTCAATATAGTGTAGAAGAATGAGGGATTTGTCAGAGGTGCCACTAAAAGGCAAAAGGTTGACACAGGACCCACTGATGTAAAAAATGACGTCAATCCGTTGGTTCTCCCAGGGTCCCTTGTCCTGTAGCGCTTACCTGGGCAGAGACCCAGTGGCATGCAGGAGTGTTACCTAGAAGTCCAGCCACCTGCAGCCTGCATTGCATGTATTTTCCTGATAATCGGATTCAATCCTTCCTTTAGGTTCTCACCTGTTGTTACCTGGCTCCGGGCTTCAGAAATATCCCGAATGAACCAACATGAGAAGTTTGGGGTCCTCACCACTTTATTGCATAAAGTTTACAAACAACAAGTAGATGCTACTAATCATTATTTTTTACCATCAGCTTAACACAAGGCACCAAAGAAGCAAAGAGGTGGCATTGTAATTGAGAAACTTTAATGTCGCATGTTTAACTTTTTTTTTTATTTTTAAGAGAGATGAACGTCTCCAAGGGGAGACGCTGGACCAGCAGGTGGGCCGGGTGCTGGGAGAAGTGGCTCCAAGTATTTTCCTGTCGTCCTTTTCAGAGACGGTAGCATTTTTCTTAGGTAATTACTCTTTGAATCTGCCAGCCCTGAGGTTTGCTGAGCCTGGGTGTATCAGTATATGACCCTTTGCGTTCTTTTTTAAGTTTTATTCTGTGATTGGAAAGTATCAGAGTGGACCACGAGAAAAATCGGTGGCGGTATCTCGGGTGTCATTAGCAAGTGTCTTTTTTTAAACTACATTATTTATTTATTTTTAATTTTTAATTTCTTAAAATTTTGGCCACACCACGCGGCATGCAGGATCCTAGTTCCCTCACCAGGGATCGGCCCCCCGCCCCGACCTGTGCCCCCCACAGTGGAAACACGGCGTCCTAACCACTGGACCACCAGGGAATTTCCAGCAAGTGCCTTCCTTCTCACATTGTTTCAGGACGGTGTTGATGTTGGGGTTCAGATACCTAGGGCTCCTGCCCCTCCCCCTTTAGGGCACCCATGGCGAGTGCTGGGGTTTGAAAATAGCGCTCTTGAAGGACGGCCACAGAGTCCTTCCCGACACAGCACTCTCGGCAGCAACTCCAAAATCACAGGCGTTAGCTCGCAAGGTGTTTGCCACTGTTCCGAAAGGCAGTCTCCCCCACTCTGCACACACAGTTCACTGGGAAGCAGCCTCGTCAATGAGCAGAAGTTCTTTAATCTTCCCTCGATACAAGGAGCCAGAATAAGCTGGCACAAAACCCAGCACTTCTGTATTCTTTCATGTGGAGAAATCGGTAGTCTTAACTAGCAGGGCACTCCCCACCCCCATGTCTGGCATGTAGTAAGAGAAAACTGATCACATCCTCTGCAGAGGACGCTGATTAGAATCGCCCAGTAAGTCCAGGGAAGACACACGATCTGTGGGTCCCAATGGAAATGCCTGCAGGGGCCACCAGGTCATCTTACAAGGGGCCATGGGAGGGACATCATAGGTGTGGTCTTTGGACACAGACACGTCATTAGCATATATCATCCCCCATTTCCACGAAGCAGTGCACTGTGGAATAAACTTGTGGCCCTTGTGGTTTCTTTTGATGGATACAGATGCAAAACAGTTACTTCCCCTTTTTCTGTTATAAAAAAAAACCAGTGCAAGTGTGTTGGTGATAGCAGCTGACCCTGGGCCTTAAGGTTGGGGTGACTTTGGGGGGACAGGAGGAGCAGCGGGGACCGTGGCACCAGATTCTGGGGTCCCACCTGCAAAAGGCAGTTACGTGTTGCCGGCCCAGTGCTGCCAGGTCCAATTTTTTTCTCAAGCGATGCTGTGAATCTAAATTTTTTTTCCCTCAAGCGACACTGTGAATCTCATTGTTAAATATTGGCTACTTATTTTTTAAAAACTGTTTTTAAATTCTAAAGTGGGTTTATATATATCTGGCCCATGGGCAGCCAGTTTTCAGCTTCTGAGTCTTAGCCTGGAGGACGCTTGGAGCATCCTCATTTGTAACTAAACCGAGAGACTGATTGGATGATAATAATAGCAGATGGGAAATACCATCCCTCTTGTGGACTGAAGCGTAGCAGGTACTGTAAGAAATGGCCTGTGTTAATGGATCTCAAATGTGAAAGTGCGTGCATTTGCTTGGAGAGCTTGTTAAATTATAGAGTTGGGATCATAGAATTCTGAACAGTAGAATTGGGGTTGAATTCCCATTGTCTTGATAAAGTAGGATGGGGCCTGGTCCCTGGAACGTGCATTTTAACCTCCCCAGGTGGTTCTGGTGTGACACCCGCAGACTGCGCAGAGTGCCTTTGGGTGGGAGGATTGGGGGGATTCTTGTGGGATTGGCCTGCTCTGGTGCCGCGTGTTCACACGTGCACGTGCCTGTGAGGCCTGCTGAGCCCTCAGCTGGGAAGGACGTGGCTGCTCCCTTCTCCCCACAGGAGGCCTGTCCGTGATGCCAGCTGTGCACACCTTCTCCCTCTTTGCGGGGATGGCGGTCCTCATCGACTTCCTCCTCCAGATTACCTGTTTTGTGAGTCTCTTGGGATTAGACATTAAGCGGCAAGAGGTAAGTTGTCATCAGGCGTGCAGCCTGTTTCATTTGAGTCTAGAATCTAGATGAGGTGGCTGGAGGGTGACCTCTGTTCCTCTTCCTCCCCTCAGAAGAACCGGCTGGACGTCCTCTGCTGTGTCGGGGACGCGGCAGACAGAGCAGGCATCCAGGCCTCGGAGAGCTGCTTATTTCACTTCTTCAGAGACGCCTATGCTCCACTTCTGCTTAAGGACTGGATGCGGCCCATTGTGGTAGGAGCCTGTCTGTGGTTTTTCTCCCCAGAGTTGTCACATGCCTTCTAAGAAATCAGAGTGCTTGGGAAGGATTCTGACAGCTGTTAAGTGTGTGTGTGTGTATATATATATATATATATATATATATATATATATATATATATTTTAGCAGGCAATATAAGCAAGAGTTTCTGTTTTAAGTTGGTTGGTTTGTTTTTAAATAATTACAGATTCATAGAAAGTCACAGAGGTGGCGCAGAGAAGGACCCAGCTGCCCTTTGCCAGTTTCCTCCCAAGGTCTTACATAATTGTAGTTCAAAAACAAAACCAAGAGTTCGACATTGGCACAGTGTATGTGTCCAGTTCTGTGTCAGTTTATCACATGTGCAGATTCGTGTAAGCACCAAGATATAGATCTGTTCCATCACCCTCGTCCTGCACCTTCAGTGTCACCCACCTCCCTCCCCCGCACTGTCCCTCATCCCCAGCAACCATGCAAGAGTGTTTTGTAGTACAGTTTACACACTGGATATAGCCAACAGCTATAACTTATCACATCTCCACTAAAAGAATGTAAATTCATTCCAGTAAAAGTAATAGTAACACCTAACATTTATTGAACACTTAATATCTGGTATTGTGCTCAGAACCGGGTACTACGCTAAATTCTGGATTATCCCTAGAATTTTCTCATTTAATCCACAAATTATCTGATGTTACAAGTCCTATTTTTCCTGTTTTATTGAGGAGGAAATAGAAGCTAAGAGAGGTTAAGTGACTTCACCAGGGTCACTCAGCTTGTAAGTGGCAGAGCCAGGATTTGAACCCAGGTGGCTTGACTCTTGAGACCGTGACCTCGGCTACTGCCCCAGACTCCTTGTTTTCTTAGCATGTCATTTAAACTTGCTTTTCGTTTAGAAAAGTCCTGTTTTGTGTGTTTAAGATTTGATTTAGGGAGTTCCCTGGTGGTCCAGTGGGTAGGACTCAGTGCAGGGGGCCTAGGTTCAATCCCTGGTCGGGGAGCTAAATCCTGCATACATGCCGCAACTAAGAAGTCCACATGTCACAGCTAAGACCCAGGGCAGCCATAAATAAATATAAATAAATGATTTACGTTCTTAATCATGATAACTCTAACCCTGTAACTCCTCATTCCAGGTAGCGGTATTTGTGGGTGTTCTGTCATTCAGTATCGCAGTCCTGAACAAAGTAGAAATCGGCTTGGATCAGTCTCTGTCAATGCCAGATGTAAGACGCTTTCTTTTTTTATCCTAACTCATTTAGCCCATGGTGAATACATTTTTCAAAATACTCACGCGGGTGTTTCAGCCGATGTCCGCTTCTAAACGCGGATGCTGGTAGGCTCTCCCGCATTGCAGGAACCTCGCCAGAGCTCTGCCCATGAGGCCCGGGCCTTCTGAGCTCACAGGCCTTGGGCATGGCTGCAGAATGCGAGCAGCTGGTCTTGACCTCGTGAGGTGTCCTCCTGATGGTGGGACCAACTGGAAAAGCCCCTGGGCCCAGGGTGGGGAGGGGGCACTGGCCGTGGAGGGAGTCAGGAACCTGGGCTCGAGGCGTCTCGGCCGGGAGCCCCCCTCTCGCTTGCACAGGACATTCACACTGTGTCCTGTTGTCCGCTCTCTCTCTCAGGACTCCTACGTGACGGATTATTTCCAGTCCCTCAATCGCTTCCTGCACGCGGGCCCGCCCGTGTACTTTGTCGTGGAGGGAGGGCACGACTACGCTTCTCTGGAAGGGCAGAACATGGTGTGTGGGGGCCTGGGCTGCAACAACGACTCGCTGGTGCAGCAGATCTTCACCGCCGCCCAGCTGGACAACTAGTCAGTACCCCAGCCGCGGACGGGCTCCTGGCCCGGGACCTCGGCCTGAAACCTCTCTCTAAAGATAGCTTTTCCTGGAAAATCTATCTTGCAAAATGTGGGTTGAATCTAGCTTTACCTGAGCAAAACCTTTTAAAGGGCAAATTTACCACCTCATACTCTGAAGCTTTTCCCATTAAGCACTGATGTGGTTTGTCTTCTGACTGGGTGGCATTAAAAGGTCTAGAAAAGGAAGTTTTGGATTTCAAGAAAAGGACCGAAACTGAAGACTTCCTCCTTGTGGGGGCATCAGTAACCCTTTCTCTCCTTTCTCTAGTACCCGGATAGGCTTTGCTCCCTCGTCCTGGATTGACGATTATTTTGACTGGGTCAAGCCACAGTCGTCTTGCTGTAGAGTCTACAACAGCACGGATCGGTTCTGCAACGCGTCGGGTACTTGATCCTTTTCCAGATCTTTCCCTTTTTTCTGAAGAACTTTAACATTATAATTTAAAAATCATTTGCATTTCACCTCCACGTCCACCTGTTTGTCTGCCATTGCTGCATCTCATTCCCCTTGTCATCATCTCCTTCCTCCGTTGTTCACTCTGGAGATACCTTGTTGTCCCCTTTCCAGCCCCCCACGGGGCTGCAGGCTGAACAAGGCCCAGGTCAGGGGACTTTGGTTTTCAGGTTTGTCATCTTTTCCGACAATGCTGATGGTCTCTCTTGATTGGTATCTGGCCATAGCTTCTCATGGGAGTGCTCTTCTTTGTTTATCACTATTGCCGTATGGTTTTGTAAAAGTGTTGAGTCTGTCCTAGGATTTTCTTGATAAAAACATGGACGTCCTGGGCTCTGGTAATAACATACTGAGGTTGTCCTTAAAGCAGGAAGCCTGCTTCGGGGAAGAAAATTTGTACAGCCTGTGTTAGATACAGATGGGACCTCAAGTTTATTAGACTGTGAAAACCATGTGTTTGAAGCTTTTGGATAAACAGAAGGACTCAGGAAAAGAATTCCTGTCACTTCTTTATCATTATTTTTAAATGTTTTAATCTGGAGACCCATCCTTCTCACCGTGGCTCCCCCAATCTGTTTGCACAGTGGTTGACCCTGCCTGCGTCCACTGCCGGCCTCTGACTCCAGAGGGCAAGCAGAGGCCTCAGGGCGCAGACTTCATGAGGTTCCTGCCCATGTTCCTCTCTGATAACCCGAACCCCAAGTGTGGCAAAGGGTAAGTGACACTGAACCATTCAGCTGTGTGCCCGCTTCCCCTTTTACTTGCACTGGGAAGCTGGGGAGGGCTAGGGTGGGAATGGTGGGAGGGAAGGTCCTCTTCTCTGCCACTCCCCACCCTGTCCCTCAGAGAAACCAAAACGCCTTTAAAGAAAACTCCTACTCATCTTTAAAAAAAAATGGTTCTGGAGAACTTAGGGGCAGGATAGGAATAAAGACGCAGACGTAGAGAATGGACTTGAGGACCCGGGGAGGGGGAAGGGTAAGCTGGGACTAAGTGAGAGAGCGGCATTGACATATATACACTACCAAATGGAAAACAGATAGCTAGTGGGAAGCAGCCGCATAGCACAGGGAGATCAGCTTGGTGCTTTATGTCCCACTAGAGGGGTGGGATAGGGAGGGTGGGAGGGAGACGCAAGAGGGAGGGGATATGGGGATATACGTAAACGTATAGCTGATTCACTTTGTTATACAGCAGAAACTAACTTTATAATTGTAAAGCAATTATACTCCAGTAAAGATGTTAAAAAAAAAACACAAACAAAACTCCTTCTCATTTTGACCCGATTCCCTCCTGGCCTGAGCATTCTGTTTCACGCTCCCCTCCTGGCGGCATGAAGGACACAGTCCTGTGCAGACCACCGGCAGGGCAGATTGTGGGGAGGGATGCGGGTGATTCAGGATGTGAAATGGTCTGTCCAGTTGTGTCTGGGGCATATGGGGCACTGCAGCTCTGCTCTGGTGACGTCACCCAGGATGAAGGTTTAGATTCTTTTTTTTTTTTTTTTTTTTGGCTGCATTGGGTCTTTGTTGCTGGGTGCGGGCTTTCTCTAGTTGCGGCAAGGGGGGGCTTACTCTTCGTTGTGGTGCTTGGGCCTCTCATTGCAGTGGTTTCTCTTGTTGCGGTGCATGGGCTTTAGGCACGCAGGCTTCAGTAGTTGTGGCTCACGGGCTTAGTTACTCCACGGCATGTGGGATCTTCCCGGACCAGGGCTCGAACCCGTGTCCCCCGCATTGGCAGGCAGATTCTTAACCACTGCGCCACCAGGGAAGTCCCCGAAGGTTTAGATTCTTTTAGCCCCACTGTGCTTCCTGCCAGCCTGTCTGTACATGAGGTTATGGGCTGTCTCACTCCCCCATCTAGCCGGGCAGCCAGCTACCGTGGAAACAGGATCTCTGGCCCAGAAATAGCAAAGATGACTGAAGTCTGGAGTTGGGGGGATTTGGATGTTTTGGTAGGAAGGTGAGTGTCCAGGTGTACATTAGGTAAACGCTGGACATCCCTGTTCTTCATAAGGATACATAATGTGACCAGAGTCCCGTCAGTCATACATCTCACGTCTGTGTTTTAAGACCTAGACTAGGTACCATGGGAGGACTGTCCCTAAAAGTAAAGAAGAAATGAACCCTGTAGCTTGGTCTCCTGGCAGACTGAATGCTCGGCTGCATAAAAGAAGTCAGAATGAATTCAACTCGTAGGAGGGCAACAGACAGGGAGCCTCCTGTGTGCCAGGATCGTGCCAGGCACCTCACCGACACTGTTTCGCTGACTCACCACACAGCCCCATGAGTAGGTGGTGGTACACCCTGTGCAGATGACACTGCAGCCCAAATTCAGTAATTCTGCCCAGGGTTCCAGGGCTGAGGCCGACCTCATGGCGGCCTGACTCCAGGGCCCTTGTCCATTCCCGCCTGCTGTTACACAGCATTGCTGAGCAAACTCTGATCCCTGAGCCCAGGGTCAGGTGACACCACTCAGCCCTGATGCTCAGATTCTGCAGGTACGGCACGAGGTGTGGCCTTTGATACCACTGTCTTCTTCCAGGGGACACGCCGCTTACAGCGCAGCAGTTAACATCCTCGGCAACGGCACGGGCGTCGGAGCCACGTACTTCATGACCTACCACACGGTACTCAAGACCTCCGCTGACTTCATCGACGCCATGGAAAAGGCCCGCCTCATCGCCAGCAGAATCACCAGAACCATGGGCCTGGAAGGAAGTGATCACCGTGTGTTCCCATACAGGTAACGTGTGGATTTTGTAAATGAGGGTGTCCTGGGGAAGCGCCCACACCCTGGGGTTCCCTTGCTGGGGGGCCGACACTCGGCTTTCCTTCTGAACCCGGCTCCGTCCTGAGCACAGGTGAAGCCTGTCTCAGGAAACGGCACCTGGGCCAGAATCTGCAGCACCTACTGAGGTCTCAGGGCTGGAGCTCACACCCTGCAAAACAGGCGGGGGGCAGGGGGCGCGGCGCCCGGGGAGCAGCTTCACAGAGAGGGCCCGGCAACTGATCGCTGGGGACAGTGCCTTTATGGAGGTTTCTCTTTTTTCATTTATTGTTTTTCTTTTTTTTCCTCATAAAGAAAATATTTTATGAAATACTGAATTTGGAAAATATAGAAAAGTAAGAGAAACAAGTGATTTTCCCCCCAACCCCTGTAATCTCATTGAAGGGAGTCTGGACCTGTTCCTGGCAGGAGGACAGCCTGTTTTCCTGTGGAAGGAGTTCTTGGAGTGGGTGTCCCGACTCCTTAGAGGAGCTGGTTAACTTTGCCGAAAAAACATTTTCTTCTCAGGCCCTGCATAAGACCCCGTTTGGCTGGGGGTAGCCCTCAGGATAGACCAGGGCTTGTTTTCCCAAAATACCACAGAATATTCTTTGTAGATAAATGCCTATAAAGCAGAATGGATTGGGCACATGAACAAAAACCTTATATAAAATACACATCTCGGAGGCCCTTCTTTGGGTGTCAGTGGTCAGAGGTCCAGCTTAACTGCTGGAGGTGAGTCTTGCACAAACAGGAAGGTTTTATGTGAGGATGTCTCTCAAGGTAGTTTCCGTTTTGCAGTTGTGGCAGGATGAGGAGTAAAGATTCCAGAAGCAAAAACAAGCTGTAACAGAACCTTCTCCCCCTCTCCAGTGTGTTCTACGTCTTCTACGAACAGTACCTGACCATGATTGACGACACTATCTTTAACCTCGGCGTGTCCCTGGGCGCCATCTTTTTGGTGACGGTGGTTCTCCTGGGCTGTGAGCTGTGGTCGGCGGTGATCATGTGCATCACCATCGCTATGATCTTGGTCAACATGTTCGGTGTCATGTGGCTCTGGGGCATCAGTTTGAATGCGGTTTCTTTGGTCAACTTGGTTATGGTGAGTCCTGGTCCACTCAGTCTGTCCCTCACTCCTTATGTCACTGCTGTGAATTGTTTCTTGGGGTGAGAGGTCAAGGCCAGCTCCTGCTCTTGGCGCACATGGTCAGGTGGGGTCAGGGGCAGGTGGAGTTGGACGTGGGTGGTACGTATAGGAATGGAAATGTGAGCTCACGGTCTGGCTTAGGCATTCTGCCTTTAAATTATTATTCTGAAGGGTGTTTTGCCTAAGTATGTAGCCTGATTGACAGCACGACGTTCAGTTTTCAGTTAGAAAAACTGCCCCTTCTCAATGGAATTTTCTGACCAAGACCTTTTGCCTTCCATGTGGTTGCCAGGTGCTCTTTAATAGTCTTGAATACGTGCACATTTGAGAAAGTATTCACAGAAAACAGACACAGTGCATCTGCTCTTCAGATACGAACGGAACGTGGCTTCAGGGGGAGCGGTAGTGAGGCCCAGCTAAAGAAATGACAGCGTGCTGGCTGGCTGGGGGTTGGGGGGACCTTGAGAGGTTTCAGCTGCTTCCCCCTAACAGAGGCAAATCTGCTGGAGGAAACTGTGCCTGGAGGGTTCCACAAGCTTCCTGGGACAGTTTAAGTTGGTGTGATGGGAGCTTTGTCTTGTAAGTTAGAGGGGGTGCTCCAGGCTCCTTTACCTCCCAGGTGCCCTGATAACCACAGATCCTGGGAAAGGGGTGGTTGCTTTTACTGTTTTTAACTGGAGAAGGGCAGGTGTAAAGGAAGCACTTTATTTCAGAGCTGTGGCATCTCCGTGGAGTTCTGCAGCCATATCACGAGAGCGTTCACGGTGAGCACGAAGGGAAGCCGCGTGGAACGGGCAGAAGAGGCGCTCTCCCACATGGGCAGCTCTGTAAGTACAGCCCGAGCAGATGACTCAGGCAGATACCTCACCGTGAAGTACCCAGCTTGGTGACTGAGTGTTTCTCAGGAGAAGGAACTTTAAGATTCAGTAGGGAAAGCCCAATTTGTATCTTTTACTTAGCAGCAGCTCCTAAGGATTACAAGTTTTCAAGCAATTCATGAAATAGCTGTATCTTGCATAGAGCTCCACCCTGAAATTCTTTAGAACTGTTACTGCTGGAGACTCCTTTGCAGACGACAGTATGGCTGAAGCAGGAAAATAGAGAAGTTTGATTTGAAAGCCGTTTAAAACCCAGGCCAGCCATGTGTGTTGAAAAGCAGGGGAGCTGCCATGCTTGGAGCCCGGTGTGCAGTTTGTGGTTCACATTTGGAGAATCTTCTCAGGCTAAACCAGGATACAGGGCTGAACCATCAACCAGTTACTTTACCACTGCACAACACTGTTACAGAGTTAACAACAGAAAGTGTGTGATAAATAACATTGTCTAAAAAAATAGTACATACCTTAATTGAACAATAATGCTGTTGGAAAAATGGCACTGATAGACTTGCAGGGCTACCATGGGGTCTATGCAGGATACACAGCTTTTACCCTTATTACACCTTTTTTTTCCCCTTCAGATTCATATGTAGCAAATAAAACAATTTAGGCAGAGCCTAATGCTACTTATCAGTAAATCTGAAAGCTAGGGTTCGGTCCCCCATTACTTTGGACCTCGGCTTTTAAGAAATCCCTCTGTGAGGAAGTGTTCAATTATGGTAGGTTGATAAAAGTTGTTTCTAACCCCATCTCTCTTCTCTTAGGTATTCAGTGGAATCACACTAACAAAATTTGGAGGCATTATGGTTTTGGCCTTTGCCAAATCTCAAATTTTCCAGATATTTTACTTCAGGATGTATTTAGCTATGGTCTTACTGGGAGCCACTCATGGATTAATATTCCTCCCTGTCTTGCTCAGTTACATAGGTAAGAGTTTTTATTTTTAACCTAGTGGGATGGAGGAAGCATGATACTAAAGGAAAAGGAGATCTTGAAACATTCTTTTGAAGTATTTGAATGTACTTATACTGATGGTCATTTGATAAATAACACTGAGTAAAAAAACTTCTAAGAGAAGAACTCCAATCCTGGGGTTTCATGTTCGTCCATACTACTTCATTAGAAAACTGGAAGCCTCGCGTCGTCAGATTGGAAGTGAGTTTGTGCGTCAGCAGCCCAGGGCTCCTCCCTGCTGAGGTGAAGGACACGAGTCCAGCCACAGCCCAGCGGTGCCCTGGAACAGCTTTCATTTCCATTAGCTGTTCTAGCAGAACACTGCCTCTGCTGTTCATCTCTAATTTGGAGTTCTCCTTAGGATCTTTTTACCTTTGTGGTCACTTCAGCTTCTATAAATGACCTGTGCCTGAAAGAACAGTACTAATTTGCTTGATGTATAGCTTTGTGATTAAGAAAATGAGGGGTTTTTTCCCCCTTAATCTCTGGGGGACAGGAAGTTGTGTTACAGTAGAAACTATCTCCTTTTCTCCTAAAGAAATGATCCAAAAGTTAATTCTTTTTATCCCTCACAGGACCATCGATAAGTAAAGCCAGAAGTCTGGCCGCTCAGGAGCGATACAGAGGTACAGAGCGAGAGCAGCTTCTCAATTTCTAGCCCTCTCACGGGCTTCAGAGACTCTGCAGGTCAGTTGGTCGGTTCACCACTGGACAGCAGCTGCATTGTCAAGGCTCAGTTGAACCCTGAGTGCAAGCAGATGTCAGGCTATTTAACAGCAGCAGCTTCGGCCATAGCGCTTTTAAACTCAGGAATGCAGACTCTGCCTTGAAGCAGTATTACTGAGCTTGGAGGCAGCCCCAAGACGCTGGAGCGCCTTCCGGTTCTCCAGGAACAAAGCCTGGTTCTCAGGCAGGCAGAAGGGGACGCTGGGAAGGCTGCTATCTGCTCACTGACACTTTCTAAAGGCCAATCAATGCAATGTTTCTCCTTTTGTAGGAGTAAGCCATCACACAAGTTCTATACCATATTTTTAGTAACATTTGAGGATGTCATAGATATACTTTATTATAACATCTTGTAGTTTAAAGAGCTTTATTAACGCAATAAATTAACTTTGTACACATTTTATATATATATAAAAAAAAACTAGCAAGTGACCTCAGAACGTCGTAGGCCTCATTAGAGCTTGGTCTCCAAAAACCTGTTTGAAAAAAGCAACGTGTTCTTCACAGTGTTCTCCTGTAAAGGAAAATACAGATTTAATCCGTTAGACAAGGCACGAAAGGAGGAAAACGAGAATGAATACTTTGCAGCTCCTAGATGTGGATACTGGGTTTTAACTTATTTTTCTTTCATAAAATACTTTGTTTTCCTAAGCTCTTGAGTTGTTGTCCTTTCCGTTTACCCAGCTCGTGCCATTACAGAACCTTTACAGCCGCCAGCAAACTGCCCTCTGCCCTGAGAGACGGGGGAGGAGCAGGGTGGTCAGTAAATGCTGGGAGCCCTGAAAGAGTTACAGGTTCCTCCCCATCCTAAGGAAGAGGGTGCTTTAGATTTCAGAACTTTGGAGATAAGAGTGATTAGCCAATGCTTTCTGCCTAAAACTAAAACATCAACAAGCCCCAGGCCATTTACAACCCTCCACAGCCATTTCCTGTCTTGTTCCTGATTCTTCAGCAAGGGCCATTCCAAGCCCAGATGTCAGACAGAGCTGGGCCCAGACTACCCTGCCTTCCACCCCGACACCCCACTGCAGTTCCAGAGCAGAACTCCAGTTCCATCAGCACCTTGAATCCACTCTTACTACAACAGGCTAAGGATTATGCAGGCTGGTACAAAATTTTGTTTTTTAAGAACCAACCTGAGAGTTTTCCAAACCAAAAGGCTTCTCGCCCCCCCAGCTGCCAGTGCTCTCCTGCTACTGTCCGAGTCTGTGGTCGCCCCAGGTCTTTCCCCTGCAGCTATATTCTCACCTGGTGTGAAACTAGGGTTCCCTCGCAAACGCTGGTTTCGCTGTTCAAAAAACCGGAATATAGTGTAGAAAAGCATGTGGTCTTCAGTCTGCTTTGCAGCATCTAAAAATTTTCGTGCAGAGATGTTGTCATGGCCACCAATGCCCCGGATAAACCTTAAGGCAGCTAACACTTGGTGTTTGGAAAGGAGAACTTCTACTATTTCATCATTTGCTGTGGAAAGTCGCTAGAAGTAAGGTAAAGAGAAATCCAGGTCAGTGCAAGCAATAGGAACACCCTTCTGTGGGGTTTAAAACTCTGCTGTATCAGAGTTACCTTCAACATATCCAGAGACAGCTGATGAGCAGGAGGATAGAAACTTTCCAGGGAGAGCAGCAGACAAGCCTGGAAGACACATTTTCAGATTAGACTTGCCGTATGTTGAAAGGTCAAATTTTAAGTCACAAAAGTAAAAATTGGGTGGTACTTACCAAAGGCTTCGAGTCGCTGAGGACATGGTACTGCAGGAACTGGTGCAGCGTGTAGAAAAGGTTGTGCTGGACGAGCGTCTTGATGACAAGCTCGTGCAAATAATGCTGAGACAGAGACAGAAAGAGAGACGGTGTCCACGTCGCTCAACTACGACAGACTAGAGGCTCAGTATGCCGAGGACCACGGCTGCTCTAAGTGACGGGTGAAAGAACCCGACCCGGCCTGAAACTGACCATTCCACCTGAGAACATGGGGTCACGTGAGGAGGGTCACTGAGTCTGAGGCAGGTGTGCAGACTCTTGTGGCGTAGAGAGAGTCATCTCAGTTAAGGTACTGACAGTGCTTTTACTTTAATAATCCCCTGCCCCTCTAACGTGGGACCACAGATGCTGGCTTGAAGGTACCTGTACTGGGATCTGAAACTGGTTCAGAGAGCGGATATATTCCATGAGCACGGCTACCACAAATTTCTGAGGCATCTCCTACAGAGGGGAAAAGTGTTTAGAACCAGAGTGGCAGAGGAGGCTCCGTGTAACAGCTCCTTGTTTATCTGCCCCCTTGCTTCCAGGGTTCTACCTGGCTGCTTTTGCACAAACCCCTCCAGAACCTCCCGGGTCGGGGATCATCTTTAGGCCTGAGCATTAGAAGCCAAACCATGAGCATTCAGTCCTCACCCAAGATAACCCAGTTACTCTAATCACATTCTGAGTTCTACTCATTTTCCTCAATCCCCTTCAAATGAGATCTTTGTTTTGGGAATCTTCAGTCCAGAAGGGGCGGCGAGCCTCCCCTACCTTCTTCTCCGTAAACGCCGACAGGACGTGGGTGTACATGTCAGACTGGTCGACCACGGCCTGGGTGCGCGCCGGCCTCCTGAGGAGCGGGCCGCTCCGGCTCTGCCCCGCTTCCAGTGCCTGCACAACACATCACAAACGGGACCTCAGTCGTCTTCCGGGAAATGGCGTGTTCGCAGTTAATCCAAAAAGACTGAACCCCTAGATGCTGTGAGCCTAAGATGTGAGCAGAGGATGACACTTATTTCATTACTTGGACAAAACTCTTTCCTGTGCTGGCCGGGGAGGAGTTTAGGAGGTCAGGAGATACACCAGTGTTCACGGATGAACTAAAAAGCCTAAGTGATAGTTTTATCGAGACTTTTTTTTTTTTTTTAATTTTTGGCTGCACCGCGCCTCATGCAGGGATCTTAGTTCCCCGACCAGGGATTGAACCTGCGCCCCCTGCAGTGGAAGCTCAGAGTCTTAACCACTGGACTGCCAGGGAGACTTTTGTTTTTTAACCTCTTAAAATAACTCCCTAATTTTATTAATCACAGACCATCTAGCATTTGGGTTATCCCTGAGTAGCTAAAGGGGACGGGCGTTCTGGGGTTTTTGTTATTGTTTAAAACCACTTCCATTTTTAGCCTTCAGACTAATCAGATTCTTGAAGTGGAATCATTCATTCCACTTGTCCTGAACTTCTTTCTAGCTTCAGAAGATACAATAAGAAACAGTACAGCAGACCCTGATAAGCCATGTTAATTTTTTCCAGCCCTTCACAACAAACACTTGAGCCTACTATAGGAAAAGCACAGTGCTAATACTCAGTCATCACAGTCCTAAGGGGATCTTGACTGAATGCCAGGACACGCCTTATTTTTTATAGCTATTACATCCTCAAAGGAAAGGAAGAACAAGTGGCAAAATGATTATATTTCTGATTTACTGAGTCTAGGCTCTGGATTGGCCGAAAGACATATAAAATAACTAAACTGAGACTGATTTTCTTATCCATAAAATAAAGGCAGACCAAGGAGCTATCTACGTGTAAGATCAAACACTGATTAAAAACAACAAAAGAGGGCTTCCCTGGTGGCGCAGTGGTTAAGAATCCGCCTGCCAATGCAGGGGACACAGGTTCGATCCCTGGCCTGGGAAGATCCCACATGCCGCGGAGCAACTGGGCCCGTGAGCCACAACTACTGAGCCTGCGCGTCTGGAGCCTGCGCTCCGCAACAAATGAGGCCGCGATAGTGAGAGGCCCGCACACCGCGATGAAGAGTGGCCCCCGCTTGCCACAACTAGAGAAAGCCCTCGCACAGAAACGAAGACCCAACACAACCAAAAATAAATATAAAAATAAAAAAATAAAAGATTACTATTAAAAAAAATATATATATATAAAAAAACAACAGAAGAAGGTGAAGACATTAAGTGATGTTCAGCCTCTAGCTCATGGGACACAGGGACTCTGGATTTACGTTCCCCCTACGGCCGTCCACCTTGCCCTCTGGCACACAGCAAACCTCAGTGGTGTCACTCTGTCAGAATCTTGCGTCATAATTACACAGACAAGATACCCGGGGTGGGGTGGGGAGGAGGCCCTCATGACGTACATACAACTTACCAGCGTGTAACTCTGCTCAGCGTCCAGGTACTTCTTATACTCCTGGTTGAGTTTATCAAAAACAGTGGCTATCACAGGCAGCGTTGCTCTGTCTGACTCTGTCAACACTGGAAGGAGTCAAGGTTCACACATGTCGGCCAACCTTGCGTCAACTTTAGAACTTAAACACACTGTGAGAGAAATGACTCATTTCCGGGGGTCACCAGGGCATTCAGAGAAACGCTGTAGAGACCGGGGCCCAAGGGCACTCGCCAGCCCTTGCCGGTTACTAACGTAGCTACGGAGGGCGTCAGAAGATTCTCAAAGTAGGTATAAATGTCATGAGTGACTTGGATTCTGAAAAAGGTTTGTTTTCAAGCTGGGGAGGGCAGCCTCTACCCTCATGTGTGCCCATGTTTAGGTCTGCTTTATTTAGTCTTTACCCAGGGAATGTAGAGACAAGTCATTTTTATACTGAGCAGCCTTTCCAGGGGGTTAAATAATCCACTTGTCCCTGAGCCTACCGGCGGCAGACAAGATAAACATGTGGCCCGTCTTCCGGTGGGCGGCACAGGCAGTGTCAGGAACCAGACCGCAGGGTGGGGACCCCACTTACTCTGCGAGCACACCGACAGGACGACGGTCTTGCATTCCCTTCTCTGGAGGAGGAAGTCCGTGAGCCTCCCTTTATCTGGCAAGAGGTTTACTATGGGCTGAAGTTTCACTTGGAGGTTCCAGAGGTAACCTGGATTGAGAGGCAGCAAATTTAATAGTGGGACGCAAACCAAAACAAAAGCCCCAAAGCTGGTTCCCCTCAACATTCATGGGGGGAAGTGCTGCAAAGCACAGCCAGTGGCTGCTTCTCACACCAAAGCACAGGCTGCGATGTTCAGGACACGTCTGACAACAGTGGGAGTGGCAGCCAAAGCACCTCTGCGTGTCGGCTGACTCCTCACAGAGTGACTCCACGTGTACCCGCGGAGTGTCTACTGCATACAGACGGGCGACCCCTCCCCGCCCCTGGCCAACCCCCTTTGACCTGGAAGGGAGAACGGGTGTCTGCAGGGCACGGACTTCGCTCCTGGGCTCTGGTTTCTCCTGCTCTGGCTCATTAGTCAAAAGGCAATTCCTGAGGCTCCCAAAGGAGCTCCGTAACTCAGCCATCCACCAGCCCTGAACCTCCTGACACCCACACTGCCGGGCAGGCAGGCAGAGCCCTTCTCAACTGGGGTTCCAGAAGAGAAGAACCAAAGGCTTCACTGGAAATGATCTGAGTCACCCCTTTCCCAACCCTCCCAGGGCTGGCACCCCTCAAGACGGACGGGAGACCGTCAGCAAGCACAGCTGTCTAACAGGGTGACCCCCCCACCCCGACCCACCTTGGCTCGCACTGATGATGATGTCAGGTTGAAAGACAATCCAGGATGAAGAATCCACACGTTATAGGAAATTCTAAACCAGGAAGAGATGAAGACAAAAGGCAAACCCAGCCCCGATTAGCATCCTCCCACCCTGTTTGCTGAGGCCGCCCTAGGTGCCCGGCCCTCGACGGGAAGGAAACCCCACAGGCGCTTCCCACGACATTACTCACGCCTGACCGGGGGCTCGGACCACCCTTAGACCCCAGTGTAAGGAGAGGTGACAGCTCCCCTGTTGTGCCCGGCCAAGGCCTTCGGAAAGGATACAGAGTTTACACGGGATGGGGGACTGGCTGGTCACGGGAGCAGGACCTACAAAGAGAGAAGACGCGTGTGTGTGAGGGCTGGTGACGCAGCCAGAAGGTGCTGCCGATACTGGGACGTAAAGGTTACACTTAATACTTCCTTCAGTAAACGTTCATTCGACTGTAGTTAAATAACGAAGAAGGGAACTGTCGTGTCCCACTGATAACACCTAAGGAGGAAGGGGCAAGTAGAGAACCATCCACGAAGATGTCTCGCCAAGGAGAAAGCAGGTCAAGGTTCAATTCACAGCGTTTTCTTTTTTACACACATGCACATTAAAGAACTGAGAAATTCACCTGGGTGATTCAGAATCAAATACTCAGATAATTCACTGAGACTATTTCAAATAAAGTGTTTTGTGGCTTAATTATCTAAATAATGAGCTCAATTCTCCACTGCACAGAGTAGGTCCAGGCAGAGATCTCACCTGGGAAGTAGACCCCCCCCCCAATAAAACCCTCACGTGACAGGGACTCACAACTACCAGTGACATTGCTCGAGTGTGTATGTCTGTGGGGGAAGCCCGCTGTGACCTTGAGAAATGCAGCCTACAAACTGAACATGACTATCCTAGTTCTGTTCCAACTACTCAGGTACAACTGGAAAATAGGTTTCAATCGGCAGGTTGGAAAAGGTGGTAATTTTCCACAGAACCCCCAGTAGAGGACAGGGCCAGACCAGACAAGCTGAGGCAAAGAACACTTGCATTTGGAACCTACGAGTGAGGGTCCTACACGTGGGCCTTGACTGGCTACCCATCACGTTGACTTAATGCACTCAGGTGAGAGCCAGGTGGCTTTGGTTTTGAAAGCCCCCCAGGTGATCCTAATGTGTAGCCAGCTCGAGAGCCACTGGTCGAACAGACCAAAACCAGAAAGGGAAACGAGGGAGGCTGGCTCTTCCCCAAGTTGCTGGTCTCGTCTTTCAAAATAGTCCAACAAGCTCTTCCTGACCTGCGACAGCGCACCTGTGACAGCACACCTGCGACAGCTCAGGGGGCAAGATACAAAGATGCTACAAACCTGTAAGGGGCTTGGAGTCTAGCAAGAAAAACAAAAAGTCATTAACCACAAAAAACGCTTTGCCAACCCACTCTAGAAGCCCAGAGATTCATGGACTCTTGAATTCTTATCAATCTCTGGGCTCTTGTTTTAGCCACACCTGGCCTTTGCTTTATATAAACAGCCAATCAGAACCTGACTACCTTCTTACTGGTCCTAAACAACTGGAACAGAGCTGAAGGGCTGGAATGTTTAGAGTTGTTTTTGCCCCAATTCGCCAGCAGTTACCTTCATGCTGAGTGAGCAGCAGATACAAGCCAATCACTTGACACAATCTACTCTTTTAAACATCACTACCCTGGGAAAAGGAAGAAGCTGGAAAGAAAAGAGAGGGCCAAAAGACCTAATCAAACGTGCAAACTACAGCTGACTCTCGAACAAGGCGGGTTAGAACTGCATGTATCCACTTATACAGGGATTTTTTTTTTTTTTTTTTTTTCTTGGCTGTGTTGGGTCTTCGTTGCGGTGCGCAGGCTTCTCATTGCAGTGGCTTCTCTTGTTTTGGAGCACGGGCTCTAGGCGCTCAGGCTTCAGCAGTTATGGCACGTGGGCTCCAGTAGTTGTGGCTCACAGGCTCTAGAGTGCAGGCTCAGTAGTTGTGGTGCACGGGCTTAGTTGCCCCGCAGCATGTGGGATCTTCCCGGACCAGGGCTCGAACCCGTGTCCCCTGCATTGGCAGGCGGATTCTCAACCACTGTGCCACCTGGGAAGCCCAGGAATATTTTTCAACAGTAAAAACCACTGTGGTTGGTTGAATCCTTGTATGCAGAACCTCGGCTATGGAGGGCTGACCATAAATTATATGTGGATTAACCCCACTGTTCAAGGTTCCACTGTAGCTTATTCTCAAGCTCTGCTCAGCTTCTGGCTGATCTGGCAAGACTGGGCGGGCAGGCAGGAGGCAGTGCTCTTGCTAAACTATCACCCAGAGCCTGATCTGATTCTTCCCTGTGACAGGTACAAGGACATCCTGCCAGCAGGCGAGGCCGACACACCAAAGCTATCTGATGGGGATTCCTTTTAAGAAAACACTCCTCCCAGAGTTCCAAATGTGTACCATCTGACTACGGTTTACACACTGAAACTTCAACTAGCTTACTCTAGAATCCAGTCTCCTTGAAAAGAAGAGAATATGATTTGAGTTCTACCTTAAAATCGATGACATTGGGAAAAAGCAAAAGGAACCAAATGGTTTCTTTCCCTTTTTCTGAAATCCTGACCCTGTCTCTTCTCTGACTTCCTACTGCCACCTCTTCAGGTTGGAGGAGTGGTTCAGAATAACCTCAGAACCACAGCCTAAGTACTTACTGTGACCATCAGTCAAGGGAAAACGCAGTATTTATTATAATTATGACGCAGAATGTGAGAAAGATAAGGAAAAGTGATCCCAGGTTAAAATAACAGCCATAAGCAGCCAAATTTAACCTCAGGGCTACAGAGCACAGACCAACAGAAATGTCAAGGTCTTATTCAACATTAAAAAAATCTTTGGGCTTCAATGTGTAATCACAACTCTCCATTTTAAAGCTCAAAGAAGAGAATCATTCTATTTTCTTCAAAGGCAGATTCTTCTCTCTTATAAAACACTTTTCACGGGACTTCCCTGGCGGTCCAGCGGTTAAGACTCTGCGTCTCCACTGCAGGGGGCGCAGGTTTGATCCCTGGTCAGGGAACTAAGATCCCACAGGACCAAAAAATTAAAAAACACTTTCATAAGAACACAATTTTAGCTTAAAGAATCAGCAGAAGTATCATTTAAAAAACAAAACAAAAACCAAAATCACCCCTTGCAAAAGCAAACAGATCTGGGAAGCCCTTTATCTGCTCCCCCTTCCATGCACACACGGAGATTCCCTTTTACCTGCCACAGGGATCTGATAGGGCTGAATGGATCGAGCTGGAAGCACCGGGTGATGGAGGGTAACGGTGCCATCGAACTCCCCCCTCAGCTTGATATCAAATATCACTGATGTCTGAGGGGGAGAAAGACAAGACTGTGATACCAGCCCAGACAAACCACGGTTCCACCCGTCCCTCTCGTGACCTCACATCTGCTGTTTCAGATCAGCTGAAGGAGTCCCGTGCCTGCGTTCCACCCCTGCACGCTGGCTCTTATTTGAGGAGGAACCTGCTGGAACATCCCAGCTCTCTTGTACATGTCTACGGCTCTCAGAAGTATTCCTGGAATCTATGACATGCTGCCTCTGAAGAGCTCCAGTGACTTGAACAGATCTTTTTCACTTTAACTTGCAACATCTTTATTAGTTATCGATACGGGTGTCACCAGCCTCCAGGAGGCAAAGAGGGAAGTGGCTTGTCTCCCACCAGACACCCAGCTGATGGGGTGGAAGCAGCAGGATCATTCTAGCTCTTTCTCTGCGGCCACAGAGCCTCAAAACCATCATCATCTACACTCACACAGGAAGTACAGGGCTCATGTGCTCACACAACACACTGGCTCGGCAGGGAATCCCCAGCTTAGATGATTCGACCAAATAATTGTTCCAAAGTCCAATCTCCTCACATGTGTTACTTTGTGAAACAGTTTTTAATTATGCTAATCAACTGGTAGGGTTTTCCTAAACCATCTAGAAATCCAAACCCATTTCCACCTGGAAGATCAAAACTTTGAGCATAAAAAGCACTTTCTCGTCTCTTTCAGAATATTGTATCCATTTTCACAGCTCCTTCAAGCAGGACACCACCCCCCCCCCCAACTCATACCTCCGTGTCCTGATGATGAACCACCACCAGGTTGTCCACCACGTTCAGGGCGAACTTCCCTGTCCGGTTTAACTTCAATATGTGCATCTTTTTACAGGCGCCTTCTCTGTAGGACAACAGAAAGGTCAAAACATAGATCGACAAGTTCTAATTCATATTTTACAATCGGAGAAGAGGGAAGAAAGCATTAAATATACCGTGGTAGGTGATATAGGACTACCTCCGCTCCAGTACTATTGGAGGTCCGAGAATGATGCCTCAGGAAGAGAACATATAGCTGTCCGTATCTAATCACAGAACAAAGAGACGTAAGTCATGCTGGCTGTTTGACGTCCCTCCATTCTAACTGCAGAGTGATAAGGCCATAGTTAAGTAAATTAAGAGATATTCACTTAATGGGGTATTTTGCAGCCAACAGAAATATTTACAAAGACAGTGCAGTTAGTTTTAAAAAAAAAAAAAAAAGCCTATTATAAAGTTAAGTGAAAAGGTGGGATGCAAAACTAAATATAGCTTGGGCTTCCCTGGTGGTGCAGTGGTTAAGAATCTGCCTGCCAGTTCAGGGAACACGGGTTTGAGCCCTGGTCCAGGAAGATCCCACATGCCGTGGAGCAACTAAGCCCGTGCGCCACAACTACTGAGCCTGTGCTCTACAGCCCATGAGCCACAACTACTGAAGCCTGTGCACCTAGAGCCCGTGCTCCGCAACAAGAGAAGCCACCGCAATGAGAAGCCCGCTCACCACAACTAGGGAAAGCCCACGTGCAGCAACGAAGACCCAACGCAGCCAAAAATAAAAAAAATTAAAAAAAAAAACTAAACTAAATATAGCTTGATCACAATATTTCAAAAGAAAAACACAAACTTCTGCAGAATGACTTATGAAGAATGTCCAAAACTACTGGAACGAAATACATGTTGTCAATAGCTGCCCTTGAGTAATATGCTAAGTCCATTTTCTTTTTAACTTTCTGTAATTTCCCAGTTTTATATAATGAGTACATTCCTTAATCACAGGAAAATATTATCACTCTTGATTTTTAAGCCTCATCTGATAAATGTTGCCGTGACCAGTTCCTGCATGTACATTTTTATTCCAGGAGTTCACACTTTGCTGGGGCTGCCTCAGGGACAAGGAGGAGACTGGGGGAAGGGTCTCCGCCTTTGCAAGGACTGTTCTCATTTTATCTTTTTCTAAACCAGGATGCCGCAGATTTCTTAAAAAAAAAAAGCATTCTAAATGCTAAAAAATTTTACTGTTTGGAAACCACTGTTTTAGGCCATAGAAGAATCACAAGTAATTTAGGAGCAAACTGTTTATATTTGTTGAATATGGGTATATAGGAGATTCTTTGTATCAGTTTCTATTTTTGTGTGTTTGATACTTTCATAATAAAGTTTTAAAATTTGAGATATCTGCATTTCCAAATGAAAATATACTTTCCTACATAAGTAATTCAGGTCTATATTTGTTAGATCAAAAATGTAAACTATGTTTTTCTTTAGAACAAGTATATTTTAGCTAAAAAATAATCTGTGATAAGCTTTGACTCACAGACTGAAAAGAAATTTCTAAAACTAAGAAACCTAAGAAATAAATCGGTTCAGTGTTCTCATTTTATCAGACTAGAATGGTGAAAAATTCCCTAAGATCACAAAGTCAATAAAATCAAAAAAGAATGTCAAGAAGATGACGGGCTTTCTACGTTCATAAGATCTGGGTACAAAGCAGGGAAGGCGGAGTCCTTATCATGTGTTCCAAGGCTACCGGAGCACGGGCAGCCCTGGAGTTCTTACAACATGCTTTTTCTATCATGATATCCCTGAAAGCAATTACGAGAAGGAATTCTCTCAAAGAACAGACATACATCGTCGCCATGGCAATGTCTCTCTCTGAGAGGCTCAGTTTAGTTGACTTAGGTGCAGCTGGTAATTCGATCTCAAACTTGGGCAGCTTTGACATAGTGCCAGCCTGTTTGGGGAAGAAAAAAGTTTTAAGAAAAGCTTATTAAACCCCCTCTGATGTTTTAGCACTCCCCACATCAAATCATTGAGGATATACACGCACTATGTCTTTCCATCCTTTCCAGGGTCCCAGGGGCCTGTCCCCAGAAGGACTCATTCTCGGCGGTGATGGGATGGTATGGGGTGCCCTCTAGTGGTCGGAAGTGGCAAGGCTCTTGTTGGAGGAACGTGCCCCTTTGAAGTTACTGGATCAGTTAGGATGTTAGAGGAACAAGGTAGGAGGGGAAATTTTTTTAAAGGGAAGCTGACTCTTACCCGGAAATAGAAGGGCTGCAGCACATTTCCAAGCACCGTGGTGGACAGCAGAATCACAGCACTCTCAGGACAGTACATGTACCAGTTCACGTTGATGTTCTGGCTCTTCAGGAGTTTCAGATTCCGTTTCTCTGGTAACACCTGATGCAAAGTTCAAGAAACAGAGCCTTCATTTAAAAACAGCAAATGGGGAATTCCCTGGTCGTTCAGTGGTTAGGATTCCACGCCTCCACTGCAGGGGACACGGGTTCAATCCCTGGTTGGGGAACTAAGATCCTGCATGCCATGTGGCTTGGCCAAAACAAACAAACACAACAGCAAAATGTCTGAAGACTGGGACTTCCCTGGTGGCACAGTGGTTGGGAATCCGCCTGCCAATGCAGGGGACACAGGTTCGAGCCCTGGTCTGGGAAGATCCCACATGCCACGGAGCAACTAAGCCCATGCGCTACAACTACCGAGCCTGCGCTCTAGAGCCCACGAGCCACAACTACTGAGCCTGCGTGCCACAACTACTGAAGCTTGTGTGCCTACAGCCTGTGCTCTGCAGCAGGAGAGGCCACTGCAATGAGAAACCAGCACACAGCAATGAAGAGTGGCCCCCGCTCGCCGCAACTGGAGAAAGCCCACGCGCAGCAATGAAGACCCAAGGCAGCCATAAATTAAAAAAAAAAATAAAAAGTCTTAAGACTGACACAGTAAATGAAGAAAATAATAAAAAGCAGAAGAAAAAACCCAGTAGGTTAAACAGAAAAAAATAATCATTTTTATTTATCACAGCTACCATTTATCCAGCCCTGTGCTTAGCGCTTCCAAATCTTAGCTCATTTACTCTCTCCACAACGCTGAGAGCTGGGCATCATTAGGCCAATTTGAGGGGAGAAAATAAGGCTCGGAGAGGCGAGGGGACCTGCCTCACCAGTGACGGCCTAGGCAGCCCACTTCACTGCAGGCCAGGGCCGAGCCTCCTCATTCCCAGGCACCACCCACCAAAGCGCAGGGAGGAGCAGCATCCTCACTCGTCATGGAAACGGTCAAAACAAACCCATGCCCCTGGAGCCCCGTGTACCAAGTCAGGCACCACCCAGCCTGCAGGCTCAATTTGCGGCTGGGAGGGGCTCCCTTCTTCTAACAGACGTGTTCATGAGACTCCGCATGCAAACCTAGTATTTTATAATCAAGGCACATTTAAAATATACTCTCCATCTTCTGATACATTAAGGAACGCTGAATAGAGCCCCAAGATGTTAATGCTCCCAGAACACTGCCCTGCAGAACAGAGGTGGAAGTCGGGGTTGGGGGCGTGGGTTTCTCGATAATCCAGGTACAATAAAATAAAGATGTGCTAGAGTCCTCTTTCTTTCTAACTTATTTCTTGAAGATCTGAAAACCATCTAGATGACGTGAATGTACCCTTTTCTACTACTGAGAACAGAAAGCTATACTTTTAAATGACTGCCCCAGGGAACCCTTCTGTAAAGCAAGCAGTCATTTCCTTGCTATCATAGGTACAAAATTCTATTTCTGTACGTATGGGATTCGTGTAGTTTTTCTTTCTTTCTGCTGGTCAGCTAAGGTTCTGATTACAGCCCTACAGCAAAGCACCACAACATTCACTTTGCACACTGTTACACAGGTGTGTCTCCTCCATTCGTACATTCTAAATTACACTGCTTTCGTTAGGGCAATAAAGTTCACACCTGAAAGAATACTAACACTCTCCACATTGGCTCCACTTAGAGATCTCAGAAGCTTTCCCAATAGGTCAGGCAGCTAGAACATATTAAAAGATAAAGAGAAAGGTGCAAAGTAAACAATCAGTAGAGTGAAAAGGCAACCTACGGAACAGGAGAAAACATTTGCAAATCATCTATCTGATAAAGGGTTAATATCCAGAATATATGAAGAACTCCTACAACTCAACAACAAAAAGAAATAATCCAAATAACAAAGCACTTGAATAGACATTGTCCAGAGCACATGCAAATGGCCAACAAGTCATGAAAAGTTGTTCAACATCACTAACCAGAGAAATGCAAATCAAAACCACCATGAGATACCATCTCACAACCAGCAGGATGACTGCTATCAATAAAACAGAAAACAACTAGTGTTGGTGGTGATGTGTAGAAACTGGAACCCTGTGCTCTGTTGGTGGGGATGTAAAATGGCGTAACTGCCATTGGACACAGTACGGAAACAGTATGGTAAACCCTCAAAAATTAAAAATAGAATTACCATGTGATCCAACAATCCCATTTTAGGGGTATATACTCAAAAGCATTGAAAGCAGGGTCTCAAAGAGATACTTACACACTTGTGTTTATAGCAGCATTATTCACAATAGCCAAAAAAATGGAAGCAATCCAAGTGTCCATCAGTGGAAGAATGGATAAACAAAATGTGGTGTATGTTTAACAATGGAATATTATTCAGCCTTAAAAAGGAAGAAAATTCTGACACATGCTATAACATGGATAAACCTCGAGGACATTATGCTAAGTGAGATAAGACAGCAAGAAAAAGACAAACATTGTATGATTCCACTTATATGAGGTAGAGGTCCTTAAAGCAGACAAATTCATAGAAACAGGGGGAAAACAGTGGTTACCACGGACTGGGAAAGGGGAAATGGGGGAGTTGTTGTTTAATAGGTACAGAGTTTCAGTTTTACAAGATGAAAGTTCTAGAGATCTGTTTCACTACAATGTGAATATATTTAACGCTAATGAACTGTACACTTACCCCGGTAAATTTCATGTTATGTGCTTCTTATCACAATTAAAAAAAATTCTTTTTAAGAGGAAGAGGCAGTTCAAGAGGAAACACAAATGTACAATACACAAAAGATGCTTACCTAACTCGTAATGAAACATACAAATTAAAATGGCTTTCCACCTCTCAGATTGGCAAATGTCTACAGACTTACAACATTCAGTTCTGCTAAAGGTTTGGAAAATGGAGATTCCTACATTGCTAGTGAGAATGCAACTTCTAGAAGAAATATAGTGATATCTGTTCAGCTTTCTAGATGTTTGTACCTAGGCTATTTCCCTTCCAACAATTGCCTCACCTAAGAATATAAAACAATGGTTACAAACCATTTCACTGCTTGAAATCACTGTAGAATTGTTTGTAATCACTAAAAAATGAAAACAAGCATGAAGTTCAACAGGAATTGGTTAAACTGTAGCAGGTCCATACAACAGAATACCAGCCAGAACAAATATGGAAAGACGTCTAACGGACAGCTATGCCAAAAATAAATAAATAAATAAATAAAGCCAGCCACAAGTTTATATACAATATAGCCATTTCTGTAAAATAAACAAATGTTGCTACCTGTGGAGGAATGAAATGGAGGAACATGCATCACATGGTTCATAATGGTTACATCTAGGGACTATGGGGGACTCTTACCTTCCATATATCTTGGTAACGTTTGAATGTTTTACAAAAAACATGTATTACTTGTAATTAGAAAAAAAGAATAAAAACCCAAACGAAAGACTAAAGCTCTGGAATCGCAAAGTATCCATCTAGTGCTGAATTCAAAAGGCGGCCAAAACATGATCACAGACCTTTCTCTAGCACACGTAAGTGATATAGTACCTGGTAAAATTCGATTCCTTGATCTGTGATGAAGACAATTTCAGTAGAACTGGTCCAGCAGAATCCTAGTATGTTGGCATTCTTGGTCTGAAAAGAATTGTAAAAGATTTTTTTTAATTAAAAGAAAAAAAAAATGTATGTATAATTCTCTTCAAAAGCTTAAAATACCTTATTGTTTGTATTGCTCTTTAATAAAAGTTACCGAGATTTGATTACTTATGAACAAATCAAACTTTCTTTTAAATACACCGTTCCCAGATTTTCACCTGTAACGCCTCACTGAAGCACTTGAATCTGAAGTCCTTCTCGTCAACACGACAGAGGGAAAGGCAACTGCCCAGCACTCACAGATACCAACCTCTACTTTAGGAATCAAAGGCCAGCTGACACTCTGAGTCAAACACATCATAAAAGCTGGCGTTATAAAAGTATAAAGGCCTAAAGATTCTCCGTGGCTCTTGCCCCAAATGGGGCTGGAGGCCTTGAGCCCCGTCCCAGGTCACGTGGTGATGAGCAGCGCCGGGAGCCGAAGGGCAGCTGGGCCAGGGCCAGAGCTCTGCTGCACACAGAGGACCTGGAGCGCTGCCAGGGGCTCAGGCGTTTGCAGACAGGCCCCTCCTTGCTGAGGGACCCACCTGGATCCCCAATCAGCAAAACCGTCACAAAAATGAAAAAGCTATACCCTATCCACCTGCAGCTTGTGCGGGTTTCCTGGGTGCCGCGATGCCCGCTGAGCTGAGCCCCCACCAGCCTAGTTCAGCATAGCCAGCAAATCTAATTAAAACGGATTAGAATCTCCACCGAGGGAAGGAAGGGAGGGCGGAGGAAAGAGGAAGGACACGAAGAGCACAAGTCGAGAAAAGAAAACATCGTCAGGAAAAAGGGGAAAAAGAACTCCTTTTCCAAAAACCTCCAAAGAGGCTGCTATCGCCGCCCAGCAGAGAAGGGCAGGGGCAACAGGAAGACAACAGCCACCAAGTGCTGACGTGGCTCGGTGTTCAGCATCCTGCATCCATTTAATTCTTCCAGCTCCATCTTACAGACGAAGAAACAGGCTTTAAAAACTTTAAGAAGTGTCCAAAGTCAGAGCCAACATGAGGCAGATCCCAGCATTCAAGCACAACCTGCTTCCAAGTTCGTGCTCTAAATTACCATGCTACCCTGCGCCTCTACCCCCGGAGTTAACGCTCACCAGCTGGGAAAGGATCAGGCCCATACCTTGCACTCCTGAGTGTACTCCAGCTGAGGACTATCTGGGGTAAAATTAGAAAAATCCTGGAAAACAAAAACACACACGAGGAGAAATGTGGATTGGGCAGCATACTGCCGACCTACTTTGGTATACAATGAGACAAGAGAAAAAGACAAATAAATTTAAAAAGTGATCAGAAAAAAAACCTGACAAAACCCAAAGACAGGGTTAAAATAAAAAGACTGATTTGGACAATCTGGCCCCTTAACAGCAGCAGGTCGACAATTCAATTTTTTTAAACGAGTTAATCCAAATACTGTTAGGGTTTAGAAACCGATTTTGAAAACTCACTCCTCAAATGGTTGATTTCAGAGAAATGGATTGCTGTATTTTACTAGGGGCTTTCCAAAAATTTTAGTAATTAATACTGACAGAAGGAAACAGGATTCTGCCTCCTTCCCGACGGCTTTTCCTCTACTCCATGAATGGCAATGGTGAAGATTTATGAAGACTAAAATGCCAACAGGCTGCTCCAGCTTTGAATATCTGCTCCTATTAGGTTGAGCATTCAAAGATGAGAGAAGTGAATAAATGGAGTTACTTGGGTAAGCTTAACTCACAAAGTCGCCAAAGATATGCTTCGTATAACCTATGGTGCTGGCTGTCAATCAATACAAAAGATACCTGAAGTTCCAACTTACTTTAAAAAAAAAAATTAAGTAAAAAATGACAAACTAACCCATAAGTATTTACCCATTTAAATGTCTTTCTCACCTTCAAGAATCCGAAAGCTCAAATACAATGCAGCATAACTACAGCTTCCATGACATTAAAATAATAAATGGTTCCTTTCACACTGGAATTTTGCAATTCATTCTCTTCCAAATGTACTTCTAATGTCCTTTTCTTCATACTGTATTTAAAGATATGTCTTACCACGGTCTTTGAGGTCCTCTGAACAGCCAATATCTTATTTTCTAAGGAAAACTTAATGCACTTCACTTCTCCTTTGTCCTCCATTCTTTAAAAGAAGAAAGAGCAGATTATGAGTTACACTTCAAAACTGCATTCTAGCATCAATCATTTTGTGAAAAGAAAAAAGACAAGTTAAATATTCAGGAAGGGACTTCCCTGGTGGTGCAGTGGTTTAGAATCTGCCTGCCAATGCAGGGGACACGGGTTCGAGCCCTGGTCCAGGAAGATCCCACATGCCGCGGAGCAACTAAGCCCGTGCGCCCCAGCTACCAAGCCTGTGCTCTACAGCCCACGAGCCACAACTACTGAAGCCCATGAGCCTAGAGCCCGTGCTCCACAACAAGAGAAGCCACCGCAGTGAGAAGCTCATGCACCGCAACGAAGAGTAGCCCCCGCTCACCGCAACTAGAGAAAGCCCGCGCATAGCAACGAAGACCCAACGCAGCCACACACACACACAAAAAATTCAGGAAGCAGCAAATCTTAGTTTAAAATTAAAACTATGTTTCTGACGCTATCAGTAGGACCGCTTTTCAAACAACAAAGTCCAACTGGCAACGGGTGGCAGGAGAAATCGACAGAATTGCAGGTAACAAGCGACTGAGGTGTTGAGAACACTGCACTTTCACCTGAGCCTCCCTTTAGGCGTAACTAAGTCTAGACCCATGCAGTAACCTTCTCCACACAGCCGCCTTCCCTCTCCATCTCCCTCACAGCAGCACTTTCTTTTTTCTTTGAGATGCTGGCAGCTGTGAAATATTTATTTACTTACTTATTTTTGACTGAAGTACAGCAGTGCCTTTGAAAGGAGTCTACTCTTTGCCACCCAGTACCTAATGGGCTGCACCGCCAGGTGGGCTCCACCTCGGGTCTCACAACTGCCTCAATCGGACGTTACATGGGAAGTCAAGAAATGGACCACAGGGGAAACTCTCAGAGGAAAGGGGATGTTCACTGTCCTGACTGGTGATGGTTTCATGGATATACGTGTCGGAACTCATCAATGGCATATGTCAAATATATACAATTAATGATAATTAGACCACAATAAAGCTATTAAAAGTAAATAAGATGTTTTTTAAAAAGAGGGTTAAGTTCAGTATCTCCCCCCATCAAGCCTTCCTGAGCCCCTTAATCTGGATCATCATGGCCTCACCCTCACTTTCCACACCCAAGAGACCACCAAGTTTTACCCCAGACCTTCTTAAGCAACCCTTGAGTGCCTATTGTTTGCTGGTCTACAGTGCCTTCAGGCTGGTCTTCCCCGCCCTGCTCCGATTATAGCAATTGTCTCTTAATGGGATCCCTGACTGACAGGCTCCCAATAATCAAGCTTCAAGGCTGCAACAGTGCGCCCTTTCCAAACATCGATCTCATCACGCCACGCCCCACCTTTACCTTCAGGAATGAGATAAAGCCCGAAATCCACAGCAGAATATAGCTGACTGCTGCCAGAGGTCACACCACCACCCACCCCTTCCCTGCATGAAACCTCATTTTCAGTCACACAGACTCGGAGTCCCCCCCAACACGGTGCCTGCACGCCTTCTTGTTCTCTCCATCCGGAAGCCTCTTTCTTCTCTTCTCTACCTAGAATCTTCTCTTTCAAGCCTCGCTCCACTCTGAGGCTTTCCCCCGCCTGGGCAGTGGTCTTCCCCAGGCGATACCAAGACAAATGTCCATCTCTTCTCTGTGGCCACATTCTGAACAGAGCACTACTACAGCACCTACCACAGTAAACACTATGAGTCCACTCACCTGCCTCCCACACTAAATGTATGACTTTTCCAGAAGGGAGCCAAGCTAACTCAAAGCCTTCCCACACCTGGTGCCCAGCACAGGGGCTGCAATCAGTGTTTTCCAAACAAATGATGATCAAAGAAAAAGAGGCGGATTCATTTTCTGCTTCAAAAACTGTTTCCTATTTACACAAGCCAATTGTAAAATGTAAAATGAGGGCCTACACTGTACTTTCACCTTCTGTAATCAAAAGAGTTAAGGTGACCAGATACTTTATCATCCAAACTGAGATATCTCTTAAAGTAAAAGAGGCTGTTATTCATTCCCCTTAAGTATAGTGGAAGCTGAGATTTTAATGCACTTTATTAGATGGGAAACACTGACCTAGGAATCTCCTCCACCTCCCAAACGCTCTGCAAAGACCCTGGGCCGAAAGAGGAAATGAAGGCCCTCCTCTCAAGAAACCGGAAATAGGCACATCAATGCACTGACCGGCTAATTTCAAGTGCCAGGAAGTAGGTGCCCTGCGCTGGAGTATCTGGATCCCAAAATAACAGGGAAGGCCTCCACACATTCACTCTGCAGGAGGTACTAAGATGTGCCACCAAGACTGCACAGCAGGTGTCTGCTTCCCTTTTCCTACAGACTAGGATATGCCCCACACTTCAGCCCTCTTAGGGGAGACAAGGACAAAATTTAAAACAATCTTCTGAATGAAAACAGAAAAACACCATTTTGTTTACATGCTGAAATATTCTGAAAACGTCAATACAATCATTACCTAAATGAGATGGGATTCCTGTCATCTGGGCCTTTAACTACCACTCCAGTAGCTCCACCGGATCGAACAGCAAAAACCTGAGAGGGAAAAGCAGCAACGTTTTAACGGCCCGAACTTTGAAAGGCTTTAGACACATATACCAACCTGCAACGATGATTTCTGCTACACCCTACCCTTGGTTCAACTAAACTAACGTGGCGCATAGCAAACTGCAGAGCCTTGGCGTCCACACGAATCTTCAGAAACAAGAGAGTAGAGACCAAAATAGTCTCCCATTCCGAGAGCAGCCCGCCGAGCGAGGCTACAAGTTTTAATCCGTTTCGGCAAAGGCGCCGCCGCGGCACTTGCGCACACCCTGCTCCTCCGCCCCGCTGCCCCCCGCACCCCGCCCCTTTACAAAATTCCGAGAATAATGAAAATCTCAACGTCTAAATCTTTGAATGCAAAGGAAACTAATGACAAATACAGACAACAAAAGGAGCCGAGGAAACACCGGAGGGCTACCAGCTGACCACACCGGCCGAGGGGCGCGGCGTCGGCGCGGGGGCTGGGGTCCGCCCCGCTGTCACTTCGGGGGTGAAAGCCCCGGCCGCAGCGGAGCCTGGACCCACAGGAAGGGACTGGCGCGGATCCCGCGCCCGCACGGCAGGAGAGGCCCCAGGCCTGGTCCCCGGGCTCCCGGCCCCAGCGCGCGGGACACCCGGGGTCACCGGGGGCGGCGGGCAGGGCGCGCCAGGCCGCGCGGGGGAGGAGGGCGCGGGCCTGCCCGCACCTGCTTGTTGGCCTCATCGAAGAAGACGCAGTTGACCGGGTTCGCCTTCTCGAAGTGCACCGGCCGCTCGCACAGCTCCAGGTAGTAGTCCTCCTCGCCCATGGCGGGCGCCTCAGCGGCGGCGGTGGGCCCGGGGGCGGCCGCCAGCGTGGAGCTGAGCGAGCGGCGCCCGGCGCTGGGAGTCCGGCCGTGCGGCGGCGGCGGCGGCGGCGGCGGCGGCGATCTCGCGGGCGCTGAGGCCGCTTCCTGGTGCCACGCCCCCAGCCCTCCGGCACGTGACTCGCGGCGCCGGCCCCCTAGCCGCGGGGGTGGGGGCGGACCGCCCGCCCCGCCCCCCACCGGCCGAGACCACGGCCTGCTCTCCGCGAGAGGTTCCTCCCCTTTCCGGGAGGGCGGGGTCCCAGTGCGGCCCACCGGGCGGAGGGCGGAGGGCGGAGGCGTGACCCGGAAGCCTGTCGGGTGCCGAGGGAGGGCGTCGGCGCCCTGGATTCCAGCCGCACCTTCGCTGACACGTTCCGGGCCTGGCTCCCACTCCGTTCCGGGAGGCTTGCTCAGTGCCGCGTGCTCGCGTGGGGCAAGGCTGCCCCCGGGTCTAGGGAAAGCTCATTCTTTCTCTTGGGAGGGCTTCTTGAGCCTGCCTCTGAGGGAGCTTAGTAAGGGAGAACAGTACTGTGGTCAGCACCTGGATGCTGTGAGCTTGTAACAGGGAAACCTAGTTTAGCTTGCAGGTCTGAAAGCCTCTTTTGATGGCTTTGATAGTTGAGGGGGAGGGTGGGGGTAGGTGGGGGTAGCTCCTCATTCAAGAGATAGGAGAGATGGGAGGGAAGAAGGGAGGATCACGGATGACGCCCTAGGTGTCCATTCTCGACAACCAGGTGGATTTTGGCACCATTCTCCAAGATACAGAGGCTTGAGAAGTTGGCAGGGAAGTGGGGAAGATCAAGAGTTGGGTTTTCAACATGTGAATCCAAAGAGAAATGACAGCTAGACAGATGGATATATAGGTCTGAAGCTCATCAGAAGAGTGACAAAACTGGAGCTAGCAATTGGGAGTCATTGGAATATTTGAAGCGGTGGAATTGGGTGGGATCACCTGAGACAGGGACATAAAGGAAAACACACACACAACCAGCCTTTAGAGGCCAGGACCAGGAATCAGCAAAGGAGGACAAGCCGAGCCTGCCAAAGAAGTAGACAGAAAACCAGGGAGAGGGTTGTTTCTGGAGCTGAGTGTGGAGACTGTTTCAGGAAGCGGGTGCTGTCCGCTTTGACAAAGGCGCTGGGAAATCGGCCAGAGAGAGCACTGAAAATGTTCCCGAGCAGGACCCTACTGAGCCTTCCTGGGATAGACCCCCTCCCCCATATCCCCTACTGAAGCTCCTCTCTGAAGTACCCAGAAAATAGTATCTCGTGCATATTTCCTGAGTTTTTCAGATGCTGCCCATCAATCTGAACAAAACACCTCTCATCGGGGTCCCCAGAGACCTCCATGTCACTATGTTCGTGAGATTTTTCAGTCATTGTATTTCCCAGAAGCATTCAGTGCCTCTTAATCACTCCCTCACTCTCTTTAAACTTGGTTGATATTTATTTTTGTATTTATTTGATTATAATCTGTTCCTGTTGTACTGTGAGATCCGTGAGAGTAGGGGCTGTGTCATTTGTATCACAGTCTCTCAGCCCTTACATCAGTAGCCTACTTCCTTATCTCTCCCTGGATGTTTCAAAGCACCTGGAAATCAACATCTCTAAAATAAAACTCCTGATCAACCCCCACCAGGGTGTTCTCTAAGGGTCCCCTATCCCAGTAAACGGCACTGTTACCGAATTGGTTGACGACCCACTCCAGGGTCCTAGCCTGGGTGAGACCCCTTGTCTTGACCACAGAGGTTCTTTTTCCAATCAGATTCGTGTAGCCAACAGTGAAACCGATGCTGAGACTGGAGCAGCACAAGCTTTATTCAATGGCCAGAGAATGGAGAAGCAAGAACCTAGTTTGCAAATCAACTTCTCAACCCAATTTGGGCAGAGACACCAAAAAATATAGAAGGGTTGAGGTAAAAGGGAGGGAATTGGAAAGAGTGGGAGGAATATTCCTGAGTTATTCAAGAACAGGGGTCTTATTTGGACCCAGAACTGATGCAAATCTCCTTCTCAGTCCTTATGTGGGCTTTTCCAGTTGTTGTCATGGCAATTGTCAACTGTTTTGCTGCTGGTGGGCGTGGCATTTAGCTAACGTATTATCATGAGCAGGTAATGAGGCTCAAGGTCCACAGGAAGTCAAATCTGCCGCCATCTTGGGCCTAGTTGGTTCTAACCAGTTGTTTTCTCTTTGCAGCTTTCTCCTGAAACTCACATACGAGTAATTGGTTTCTTGTCGAGGGAGGGGCAGGGGTGTGATTCTGGGCTAACAGCCTTGGTAACAGCACCTCCATCCGTCCAGTTGCACAAGCCAAGAAGCTGGACTCCTCCTGGTCACTTCCCCCTCTCTCACCATCTCCATGCCTTAACACCAACAGGCCATCACTTAGGAATGAGAAAAGTTTGGAGATTGAAGGGGCTCCCAAGGGAACCCAGGCTTCTCCACAGAAGAGCATATTTTGAACACAACTCCCACAGGAATGTTGGCCAAACACAAGCAAGGGAGGCAGTAGTGCACTGTGTTGGCAGCGGGTGGGGGGCTGGGGGATGAGGGTTGCTCTGAAAAGACTGTCGTGTCTCTTTGACTCTGGGCATCTTACCCCTTTTCCCTGAGCGGTAGCTGCAGTCGATTATGGCAGATTTTTGCTCCTGACAGACAACGAGGCTTAATTTTTGTGCAGCTTACCTTGAGTCTGCAAGCAGCATTGAGATCTGCCCGGCTGTGGGCAAGAGGCCCAGGAACACAGTGATCTCGACAGTGGCTGTGGCCCGGGAAATGCTGAGCACGTGGGCAGCCACTGCAGGCCACAGAGAATCCAGAGGATCCAGAAATGCCCTGGGCAAACCAAGTCTTTGCCTCTCCATCTCTTTCAGTCGCAAACTTATTTTCTTCTGTAGAGTTCAGCATTCAAGACAATTTGAATATTTGTCGCATACTCATATAGGATTCCCTATTCTTCCCAGATTAAAAAAAGTTATCTTTTCATTGGGAAACAACAAGACTCTTTAAAAATGGACCAGCAGACATTTCTAGAGTTTTGAGGCTCCACATGTTACTGGGACTTAAATCTGTTAAGTACCCAGCATCAGCTTGGAAATCGCCATGAATGACGGGCCAGCATTACAATCGGGAGAGTCTTCTTTGTCTTGCGTCCCCTCACCCCCACACTTGATAATTACTTCTGTTACCAGAAAGTTCTTTCCGTGAATTTCCTTTGTTACTTAGGTAAATGTTTCCTTCCTCATTTCAGTTATTTGCGTAACAGTTTGTTTGCATTGTTTCTTTTAAAGATTAAATTGAAGAAGGGATGCAAAGCTCTACCTCCGTGTTGGTGTCTTTTCATTGCTGCCACACTTTTTCTCTGCTCAATTTGATTTTCAAAGAAAAATAAAACTTTATTATACAAATCAGAATAATTTTAATCTCTAAAATTCACTTTTGGGCTTCCCTGGTGGCGCAGTGGTTAAGAATCCGCCTGCCAGTGCAGGGGACACGGGTTTGAGCCCTGGTCCGGGAAGATCCCACGTGCCGTTGAGCAACTAAGCCTGTGCGCCACAACTACTGAGCCCGTGTGCCACAACTACTGAGCCTGCACTCTAGAGCCCGTGAGCCACAACTACTGAGCCCGCGTGCCACAACTACTGAGCCTGCGCTCTAGAGCCTGCGTGCCATGACTACTGAAGCCTACGTGCTCTAGGGCCTGTGCTCTGTAACAAGAGAAGCCACCGTAATGAGAAGCCCATGCACCGCAACGAAGAGTAGCCCCTGCTCGCCGCAACTAGAGAAAGCCCGCGTGCAGCAACAAAGACCCAACGCAGCAAAAAATAAAATTAAAAAAAAAAAAATCCTGGTTTCCTTTAAAAAAATAAAATTCACTTTTATTGGGAATTAAAAGTTGTATTTTTAAATAATTCATTAAACAATTTCAAAGCATTGTTCTTTTAACTATATTGCGTTGTTTTAGAAGATAATTTGAGCCAAAATTTTCTAAAAACTTGCTTTTACATTGAAACCCATGGAAGGACAGTAGGCCTCTTGCCCACCCTGCTTGCGACTCTCCGGGAGGAAAAGCTCACAGGAGTGTTTGAGCTCAAAGACTTCTCCCAAGACTGTCTAGTTCAATGGCTCCATGAACCAGTTGGTTGTCAGAATCAAGAGTTAAAATAATAAACAAAAACATGCTGTCATACAAAAGGAGTGCATTATGGGGGTTAAAATAATTACAATAGTACAGAAGATATCGAGTGAAAAAAAATCTCGTCTTATTCCTCCTCCCCAGCAATTCTCAAGGCCACAACCCAGAGGAAGCCACTGTTACTAATTTCTCTTTCTAGCTCTGATGATAACATCGTAACTCTCAGATACTTACCTTGTTTTATCAGCTTCATGTAGTATATGTTACTTTCTGCTCTGAAAAAGATGAGGAATTTAGCACATTGGTCTGCCTCTCACCTCCCTTTCCCCCATACTTCTCAATTTTTGTTACTTGCATTATTTTTAGTTCTAGAATTTACTTGTGTAACTTTATATACCAAAACAGGTTACCTAAATAAGAAAGGTGTTTTGCTACTTCAAGTATCTGGAAGAGGAGCAACTCTTCAAGCACTGTGAAAAAACCACAGCAACATGGTATCACAAAAAGAAAATGACAGTTCTCCAGAAACCAAACTTAAAGTCATGGAAGGTTGTGAATTATTATTATTTATATTTAGCAAAAAGATTAGGATCTTTGTTTTCATTATTTTGGGAAAGCAGGAGATCTTGTATCTTGCCTGAAGGCGCTGGAGAACTACCAAGGCAGCTGGAGCCCAAGAAGTCATGATCCCGGGGAGCAGGGAGGCCCAGAGAAAAGAATAAGGCGTTGCTGCCCCTCTGTTCCACAATGAAACTGCTGCTTTGAAAGCGATGGCTGAGAGGCTGAGGCACTGAGCGGAAGGGGAAAGATAAGACGCTGAGAAGCTGAGCAAAATGTATTTTTAGATACCTTCGGGGCTGCAGTGGAGGAGCGGTGCTGGTACCCACCAGGCTTTCAGTGATGCCCTAAAGGGCACGCCTACCCAGGAGGAGTTAGGTAAACTACAAAATCGGCAGAAGGGAAAACAGGGGCGGCCTCCAATCAGTTCAACCCGTAATGGGGTTAGGGTCACCTGCCCAGCCCTGACTGCCCCAGTGAATCAGCTGTAAGTTCATGATTGGTTTTTTTTTTTTCTTCTTTCTTATTTTACCGTGGGCTTGTGTTTTCCAGAGCCACCGAAAGCTCAGTGTAACTCCTGGTGTTTAAGATAAGCAGCTTTACAAGCTTGTGTTCCTCCCATAGTAGCTTAAAAGGTGCTTCTGACAGCTTCTAAAACCTAAACACAAAACACACAGGCTTTTCTGTTTTTCTGAGTTTTGTTTTTGTTTTGTCTTGTTTTTTAATTCTTTTTCAGGCTTTATGACACATCTGGAAGGATATGTATCAATATTTTTATATCAGTTCTCACGGCCTGTGACTTTCATCTTTGACCTTTTCAAATTCCCTTTGGTTTTTACAATGAGTGTAATTTTTATAAAAGGAACTATCTTTAAAAGTTTGTGTGCCTATATTTACTGGCAAATCTTGACTATCACTGTTTCATAATCTGCTTTTCATTTTGTATTTTGTGTGTGAATTCATGTTTCCTTACATATATGTATTTGCATGTATGTGTATACAAGAAGTGTCAGGAATAGTATTGATGGTGGCTGTCTTGTACTGTGGGTAATTTCTGTTTTTTTTCTACCTTTGGCATTATTTGCATTAAAAAAATAAATGTGTATCATCTTCATAAAAAGAAAAATTTCTTTTTAAGTTTAGGGTAATACAAGATATAGAAAAGTCAGTAACAATTAACTAATCTAACCAACCATCTCATGCCCCTCTATCCCACCATGAGGCCATCCAGCCCCTGTTATCTACAACTCAGGTGTTAAGAAGCTCATGTCCTGCCAAAGAACTTGTTCCCTTCTTGAACAGCTAGTAAAGACTTGTTTTAAACTGAACCCGACTGCATGTAATTTGAACAAAAAAGTGACCTGATTTAACTTCTGTTTAAAAAAGATCACTCTGGCTGTTGTGTTGAGACTTGTTCGAAACAGGAAGAGAGACAGGCAAGAACAGAAGCAGGGAGACCAGTTAAAAGACTAACGTGAACTAGGGAGGTAGCAGTGGATGCAGTGAAAAGTGGTCAGATTCTAGATATATTTTAATTAGATGTGGAGCACAAAAGAAAGTTTGAGATGCCCACCAGATGTCCAAGTAAAGATGTTAACATGTTGGGTATAAAAACTGGAAAATGTTGTACAGCATAAGTTCCCTTCCTCCAATCATTATTTAGTTAGGCATTCATTCATTCACTCATTCATTCAAAAATTAATTGAGCACCTATTGTACGCAAGACAATTCAGGGTGCTGGAATTCCAGTGAAAAAACATAAAAATCCCTCCCTTCATAGAGCTTACATTTTAGTGGAGTCTCACCTATATTATGACATATAAGATTCATAAAACAGTATATACTACAGTTATCTTTATTTTTTAAATGCAAACAAGGAGACCTAAAATGTCTAAGTGGGGCACTTCTAGATTAAGAAAAACTAAAGAGATATAACAGTCATATTCAATGAGTGAAACATGATTGAATCCTACATACAAAAAAAACCCCCTATAAAACATTTTTGGGGACAACTGGGGAAATTTGAATGTAAACTGCATATTTATTAGACAATATATATTGGGTTGGCCAAAAAGTTCGTTGGGGTTTTTCTGTAAGATACTACCGAAAAACCCCAATGAACTTTTTGGCCAACCCAACAGAAGTATGTTAATTTGTAGACTATCCTTCTTAAATGATCCATACTTGAAGGACAGTTCTTGGGCATGAAGAAGCATGATGTCCACAATGTCCTTTAAATGATTCAGGAAAATAACAATGAAGAATATAAAGAGATAGGCAAATGTGGTTAAATGTTAACAGGTGAATCTAGGAGACTGGCATACAACTTTTCTGTAAGTTTGAGTTTTTTCAAAATAAAGTTGGAAAACTTAAATTTCAAACAATCACGGATTCACACCCATTTGGACGGCTATTAAAAATATATATGGCGGTCTTCCCTGGTGGCGCAGCGGTTGAGAATCTGCCTGTCAATGCAGGGGACACGGGTTCGAGTCCTGGTCTGGGAAGATCCCACATGCCGCGGAGCAACTGGGCCCGTGAGCCACAGCTACTGAAGCCCGCGTGCCTAGAGCCTGTGCTCCGCAACAAGAGAAGCCACCGCAATGAGAAGCCCGCACACCACCACGAAGAGTAGCCCCTGCTCGCCGCAACTAGAGAAAAGCCCACGCACAGCAACAAAGACCCAACGCAGCCAAAAAGAAATAAATTAAATAAATAAATTAAAAAATAAATGTGAATGCAGTTAATGCCACTGAACTGTATGGCTTTTTTTTTTGGCTGCATCGGGTCTTAGTTGAGGCAGGCAGGATCTTTCACTGTGGTGCTCGGGCTTCTCTCTGGTTGCGTTGCACAGGCTTCTCTCTAGTTGTGGCCTGCAGGGTTTTCTCTCTCTAGTTGTGGCGCGCAGGGGCTCCAGAGTGCATGGGCTCTGTAGTTTGCAGCACGCAGGCTCTCTCTTTAAGTTGCACGAGCTCAGTAGTTGTGGCGTGCGGGCTTAGCTGCCCCACAGCATGTGGGATCTTAGTTCCCCGACCAGGGATCAAACCCGCGTCCCCTGCATTGGAAGGTGGATTCTTTACCTCTGGACCACCAGGGAAGTCCCTGAACTGTATGTTTTAAAATGGTTAAAATGGTAAATTTTATGATATGTATATTTAATCACAATTTTGAAAATCAAATTAAAAAAAAAAAGAGGAAGGAAAAACATGATTTAATTGCTCAAACCACAGAGCTGTTAATACCAGAAGTGGGTCTCAAACACAGGTCTCTTTGATTACCAAACTCCTGCTGTTAACTCCCATTCTACACTGCCTTTATAACAAATCAATGCTCCTTTCCTTTTAGAAGACAGACATTAGGTCCTAAATCTTTTCCAGGCTAACCACCTTCAAATTCTTTGGCTTATGCACATACAACATGATATGATTTCCAGCCCAATTCTAGCTGCTTTCCTTTAAGTACATTCTCATGCTTGTATCCGTTAGAGCAGCAGTTCTCAAACTTTTGGCCTCAGGACACCTTTTTACTTTCAAAAATTACTGAAGATCTCAATGAGCCTTTGTTTATGTGAGTAAAATCTACTGATATTCAAAATTAAAACTGAGAAATTAAAAAAACTCTTAAAAATAACAAAACATGGGCTTCCCTGGTAGCGCAGTGTTTGAGAATCTGCCTGCCAATGCAGGGGACACGGGTTCGAGCCCTGGTCTGGGAAGATCCCACATGCCGCGGAGCAACTAGGCTCGTGAGCCACAACTACTGAGCCTGCGTGTCTGGAGCCCGTGCTCCGCAACAAGAGAGGCTGTGACAGTGAGAGGCCCACGCACTGCGATGAAGAGTGGCCCCCGCTTGCCGCAACTAGAGAAAGCCCTCGCAGAGAAACGAAGACCCAACACACCCAAAAATAAATTAAAAAAAAAAAAAGAACACATGTCAATATAAAGAATATTTGCAAGTAAAAAATAACTGTATTTTCCAAAGCTTCAGTAAGAAAAATGGCATTTTTATATTTTTCCAAATCTCTTTAATGTCTGACTTAATAGAAGACAGCTGAATTCTTACATCTACTTCTGTATTCAATCTGTTGAGGTATTTTGTTTTAGTTGAAGTATATGAGGATAATCGGGCCTCCTACAGATAGGTAGTTGGAAAAAGGAGTAAATAAATGGTCTTTCCAGATCATTGTAGATATTCTTTAATACACCAATACTCAACAAGTCATAATTTCTTAAAGGCTGGTTGCAATGTGGAATCCAAAACTGTATCAATGAATTTTTTGTACTCTGTTACATTAAAATCTATTGGTCCTTCTTGAACTTTGAATGAACCTCTTATCCACTGTATTAGTTATCTATTGCTCCAATACAAATTACCCACAAAACTTAATGGCTTAAGACCACAAACATTTATTATTTTTTAAAAAAATATTTATTTATTTTGGCTGTGCTGGGTCTTAGCTGTGGCATGTGGGATCTAGTTCCCTGGCCAGGGATCGAACCCGGGCCCCCTGCATTGGGAGTGCAGTCGTAGCCACTGGACCACCAGGGAAGTTCCCACAAACATTTATTTTTTAACAGTTTCTGTGAATCAGAATTTGGGCATGCTTCCCTGGGTAGCTCTGACTCAGGGACCCACCTGAGTTGCAGTTATGATGCTGGCCTGGGCTGCTGTCACGTGAAGGTCTGACTGAAGACACAAAGGGTCTGGAGTTGCTCTGCAACTAATCTAAAGCTACCATCATGTTGTCTATATTCTTCTAGCTTACGGGGGGGTGGGGGTAGCGGAGACAGCTAAAGTCCAAAATCCTACCTGTTGTATTTCCCTATTTTAATAACCCTGCTTAATAGTTTTTTAGAAATTCATGCAAGCTCAAATGGTAACAACATAATTTTAATAATTCTGTATGTGCAATATACTGTCTTACCATATACCATCTTCTCCCTTTAAAAATTTTCCCAAATATCTTGGATATTTTTCACCGTAGCCAAATTCTTAAATTAGCTGAAGGAGTAGGATGCCCTCTCCAAATTCCACCCTCCAAAAAAACTATATCTACCTTGGGTTTTGTATTAGTCTGCTTGGGCTACCGTAACAAAATACTACAGACTGCGTGGCTTAAAAAACAGAAATTAATTTTCTCACAGTTCTGGAGGATAGAAGTCCAAGATCAAAGTGCAGGGCTGATGTCTGGTGAGGCCTCTCTTTGGGGTGCAGACAGCTGCCTTCTCCCTGTATCCTCACATGGCCTTTCCTCTGTGTTTGCGTGAAGGGAGATCTCTGGTGTCGCTTCCTCTTTTATAAATAAGGACACCAGTCCTGTTGGATAAGGGCCTCTATGACTTCACTTAACATTTATACCTTCTTAAAGGCTCCATTTCTAAATACAGTTGTCATAATAGGGGTTAAGGCTTCATATGGATTTAGGGGAGAAAACATTTGCGGGAAAAGGCTTCAATTACTCTGTCCAATATTTGTTTTATCCTTTTCCGAATATAACTCAACTTCAAAAAGATGAAATAGGAAATGAGTAGTTCTGTTTTTGTTACTTAATAATAATATATTAAAACTTCAAGCAATGGACTCATGTGTTTCTTCTTAAGATTTAACTTTTCAAACCCTTTTTGCTATTTCCCACATTTTTCATAAATTTTGGCTCATCATTTGGCACTTTACCCAGATACTGTTCTTATGGTTTTGCATCAAGCATTCTATTCGATTATGTGTTCTTTCCCTGCCAGAAGGCATTAAAGAGAGAAAAACAGTTTAGCGCTATAAGTTGTAGCTCACTCATTTATTCTGAAATGAATACCCCACCTTCCCCCTCCATCTGCTTTGTTCTTATCTTTCTACTACATTTGGTCTTAACTCCTCAAAAAGCTATCTATGTTTGGGGAAAAGCTGGAAAGCTTAGGACAGCAAAAGTAAGGCTGCTCCCAAATGTAACCGTTTTATATTTATGCATTGGGAAACAAATATGAAATCAAAGAATAAAAACAAGAGGCTTTGAAATAAACTGATATGCCTCCAACTATAAACTCTGAGAACTCAGGGACTTCCCTGGTGGCGCAGTGGTTAAGAATCCGCCTGCCAATGCAGGGGATGCGGTTTTGAGCCCTGGTAGGGGAAGATCCCACATGCCGCAGAGCAACTAAGCCCGTGTGCCACAACTACTGAACCTGTGAGCCACAACTACTGAGCCCACGTGCCACAACTATTGAAGCCTGCACACCTAGAGCCCATGCTCCACAACAAGAGAAGCCACAGCAATGAGAAGCCCGCACACAGTAATGAAGAGTAGCCCCCACTCGCCCCAACTAGAGAAAGCCCATGTGCAGCAACGAAGACCCAACGCAGCCAAAAATAAATAAATAAATTTAAAAATAAACAAACTTTGAGAACTTATAATCATGCTTAAAATATATATCTTCAAAAATAGAAGTACTGAGGTTTGAAAATACAATCAGATGAGCTTTTCCCTAGCAATTTCTAAAGTGTTGGAAACTGCTCAGAAGTTTTCAAAAGGTGCAGACAACAATCTCTTCTGATGCCCAGGGCCTAAATGAGCAACAACAGAAAATGTACTGCCTCTACCATATCTCGGGGCCTCCATCTCCTTCATCTTCCTTAGGGGTTTACCATGATCATCACTTCACCATCAGCTACCTCGTTTTATCTCACTTTCTGTTCAAAGATTTTTTTTTTTAAAGAGAATATAACATTTGCTGAGGGAAAAAAATTGGCAGGGGTGTATGCCCCACTACATGCAATGGTTTTTGGAATGCAAGGGACCTTTACTTTAGCATTTCTGAATTTCTATAATATCTAAATTTAAATGAGCATGCACGGGCTTCCCTGGTGGCACAGTGGATAAGAATCTGCCTGCCAATGCAGGGGACACGGGTTCGATCCCTGGTCTGGGAAGATCCCACATGCCGTGGAGCAACTAAGCCCGTGTGCCACAACTACTGAGCCTGCGTTCTAGAGCCCGCGAGCCACAACTACTGAAGCCCATGCGCCTAGAGCCCGTGCTCCGCAACAAGTGAAGCCACCCCAATGAGAAGCCCGCGCACCACAACAGAGTAGCCCCCGCTCACCACAACTAGAGAAAGCCCACGTGCAGCAACGAAGACCCAACACAGCCAAAAAATAAATAAATAAAATTAAAAAATAAAAAATAAATAAATGAGCATGCACGTCTTACTTTTGTAAACAGAAAAGCTGATTTTTTTTTTTATAAAGTATGTGGCTATTTTTAAAATGGCAACAACAACTACACTTCCATGATTATTAACCACAGTCCTGAGCCTGCTCAAACTTTTCTCTAGTCAAATTTTTATTTATTTATTTATTTATGGCTGTGTTGGGTCTTCGTTTCTGTGCGAGGGCTTTCTCTAGTTGCGGCAAGCCGAGGCCACTCTTCATTGCGGTGCGCGGGCCTCTCACTATCGCGGCCTCTCTTGTTGCAGAGCACAGGCTCCAGACGCGCCGGCTCAGTAATCGTGGCTCACGGGCCCAGTTGCTCCACAGCACGTGGGATCTTCCCAGACCAGGGCTCGAACCCGTGTCCCCTGCATTGGCAGGCAGATTCTCAACCACTGCGCCACCAGGGAAGCCCCTGATTTTTTTTTTAAATAAAAAAGAAACTGGCAAAAAATTATCTTGTTGAAATAAAAATTCTCTACACATAATCTTCCTTATTTTGATAATTTATCTTATAGATATTCATATATCCACTTCCATTAAAGTGAAGCAAAATATGCTTAATTCCATTTTTTTCCCCATCTGTATTTGACTATTTAGCAAATCAATATTTTCCACTTTCTTTTTCCACTGTGTGAAAAATTTACTCTCTGATCTATATGAGAGGAAAAACCTATTTGTAATGTGAAGCAGGTCATTTAAAAGTGAAATCTAAAGATGGGAAATTGAGAGGGAAAAAAACTGCTGAAAATAGCACTGTTTAACTTAAACAGAAGGGGTAACTTGGTGCCAGGACATAAGTTAATACTTCCAAGGAACAGGAAGAATCCACACAAAAAACCAATTCTAAAATGATCTCTTCATTTTTAATTTCTTAAAAAGCATGTTCACAGCACACTCCAAGAATGCCACACAGTAACAGTTTGCTGCTATTGTCAGAGTATGTCAGAAAACAAAACAAAACAAAATTTAATGGTTAATTGTTTTTAAAATTAGTTCTTTGCAACTTCTGTAAAGCCAATAATCACCAGTCATCTAAATATTTCTTTCATAGTGGTAAACATTTCAGAAATGTAATGAGTAGCCCAAATCACACTTCTCTGAAATGCAATTAAAAGTTATACAACAGAAACAAAAATATTTTTCTAGAAAGAATGTATTTGGCATTCTAAAATAATTTTAATGGAGAAGCTTTCAAGTGTAAATAATGTTCAGATTTTTACTTTCTATTACCAGACAGAAAGTTTAGGTCTTTAGTGATTCCAATCTGATTCCAACAATAGGAGGAATGATTCTGTTGCTGTGAATGAGCTTCAATCCTAACAAAGCCAATGTACATTGGCTGCATTAAGAAGTGGAGTCCAGCCAGTACTAAACATTATTAAAAGTGAGGCCAGATAGTTCAAATTAGTTGGTTAATTTGGTACCCAACTTGTTTTATACATACTTTTCATCATTTGATTATTTCATCATTTGATGATATAATGTTTCTAATTAGCTTGCTATATTTCTCTCAAAATCAATTAGTAAGTATATAGTTTGAGTGAAACGTAAACTGAACTCTGTTTCACTGACTTCATTACAATATGTCAAACATGGTTAAAGATTCCGTTCTGTCCTTCTAGATAATTTATATTTTCATTATAAATGCAGAGCGGCTGCACCGTGAGTTACATCCTAACCATTTCACCTAAATGTAGAAAAGCTGAAAGTTAAATTTAAAAAATTTGGATAGTTGAAAAGTACTTATATATTTATCTCTTTCAGAAACCGATGATGCCTTTCCTTGCACATGAGTGTGGAAAAGAAGAATTCAGTTCATAATTCAAGATGTACCAAAAAAAAGTACTTTGCTTATGTCTATTTCTGTCAGCCATTCTGAAACCAAATTTCCATTTATATCAGCTACTAAAGAGAAGAAATTTTCCTTTAGAATCATGGTCACAGTCTGGAAAAAGAATTGAGAAGGGCTAATTTTAGGCAAATAAAATATTTGAGGAAAGACGCAACACAAAACAGGGAGGTGAAAAAAGCAAGTAAGTTGTAATAAAAGCCTCCCTTGTAAACACATCTGTCCCTTCCTCCCATATTCGGAAATGTTAAAAATTCTCATCAAAACATTTTATGCCACAAATCCTTAAAATCAGGTTGATTTCAGCTAGATTACCTGTAGCTGTTAAGAATTATATTATCCTATTCATATCATGAGAGGTAGTTGACATTTTACTCTCAATGCCAAGCTAAAAATTCCACATACCTGGCATTTGGGTTACAAGGGAAAAAAAGCACAGAAGCACCATTGTACACTCCTCATGTTTTGGTATTTCAAGTCACCCATAACTTCATTTGCCATTGGCAGCTGACAATCACCACTGTGTTAACACTGAAAGCAGTGGATATTAGTGCTATTCATCGTATAGGACTGGTGGACCTCCATCATCTTTCAAAAATGAAGCAGCTTTCCTTCCATTCTTCTGAACATGATCTTCATTCATTTTCTCCAAAGCTTCTATCTATAAAATTAATATATTAAATCCATTTGTCAAAATCCTACTTCATAGCCATCATGCTTGAGATTGAACCAGTATTTTTACTCTCTTAGAACTAGGTCATTCCTAACGACACTGGCCTTGAATTAGAATTACAGTGTGTGACACATATTACAGTGGGTCACATACATGTATGTTTTTACTTGATTACATTACCAGGGTTGATGTTCAGTGTCTTTATCAAGCTAGCAATTGGCATCAGATATGTTTTACTATATAACCTATACAGCTTTCAGGGAACAAGAAAAAGGAAATTCCAAAGTTGATTCAACAGCAGTAACACCCAGTAACTGTACAGAGCAACTGTACTGAACTAAAGGCTGGATTTAACCATCTTCCTGTTACTTCGCTTCTGGCCTTAGACTCCAGCACAGCTTGGCCAAATTCAAGTCAATATGGGGATTTCTGGAACAGACTCCATAATCATTCTCTGCTTTGGCAGGTTGCTGGGAATAATTAGCTGCTGTTTCACTTTTCAGTTTCTGTTCAATTTTAAAAGACCTTCCCTGGAGGATTTTCTTTTTTTTTTTTTTGTATTGTTCTGTAGATCCATATTGTAATGACTGGGTATTTCCAAGGATGGCCACTGCTGAATCTCTGTATTCAGTTAAAGGCAGGCAGGGACCAAGTGTTACTGCTTTTTGTGTCACCCGGAGTGTTCACCGGTCAGGGAAAAAGGCATATACTGGAAATGTGTTATTTGTCCATCTCAACCAAACTATGAACTCCTTGAAGAAGTGTTTTGCTGTTATGTTTATCCTAGGGTTTAAGCCTGGAAAAGAAGGATCAAAAACAATATCTCAAGAAAGGAAAAATCTCTAATTAATTTTGTTTTTGAGGGGATGAGAGGATAAACTTAGCTCTGGGTTTCATTATCTCCTCTATCCAGGTCCCCACTATCAGCAAGGTGAAAAACAGCCTTATAACACTTACCTCAGCTAAGAAATCAGCTTCATTATCTGCTGAGATGTTTAAGCCTGAAACGGCATTGAAGAGTTCTCGTTCACTAAGGGCTTCCTTTACGCCTCCTTTCTGGAAAAACTAGTAAAGAAGTATAAGAAAGTCAGTAGATTTATTAGCAAGGTTCTCCTAGAAACAAAAAAAAAAAACAGGGAATAGTGTACTTGTAAAACACCAGTGAATTCCTTCCATAATTTTTAAGCTACAGGTGTTTCCAATTCAAGTATAACTACACTCAGGTTCTCCTTGCTTACTGTTCTCTCACACATCCGGGCTGTTTTCTAGATTTAGTAAGTTTGTCATATTGCACCTTCTATAGCTATGTGTGAGTGGTATATATAAAATTGCTTGGCATTGCTTTGAATGAGTAGACTCAAAATAATCACTAAATCCCATGAATTAAAATTTTCCAGTAGGCTCAGAAAGTATTTCCAAAATAAAGTTGTTGTGTCATATTTAGAAAGATCACCTCTATCTGAATCTGTTGCTGACAATTCACTTCCTTTAGAAATAGCAAACAAATGCTTCCCAACTCTGTGATTACTGAGTTTTACCTTCCCTCGTCTGTTCACTCTGCCTCAGAGAAAGAGTGGTCAGACTATACCACTAGGAAAACTATTCTTTTAAGTATAGTAACAACGGCAGTAAGCATGCAGGCTTGCTTCAGGCCAGCTTCCCTTAAAGCACTGTGCATGTATTAAATGTCTACTTGACTGCTTAAATATTTAGAACCAAAATAAAAACTTACTCTCTTGGAAAATTTAATTCAGTGGCCCAAATGTGAGGCATGCAATCAAATTCTTGCAAAAAATGAAATCTGACAAATCAATCTTTGTCTCTTTACCTTGAAAGCAACCAGTAACTAAAGTAAACCCTTCCTTTAATTTCTAAAAATACAGTCATCTTACTTGTCTTAGGAGTGAGAAAAATGTTTGAATATGTTATAGCCCATAAAAAAGACAGTTAGTTTACATGCCTACCTGTGAGACATTCCTACAGTCACGGAACAAGAACTCCAGGCCATGAGGATGGGTTGGTTCTACAGACTGACTGACGTCGATCAACCAGACCTATTTAAATATAGAGCACACAGTGATTTCTGTATCTTCAGTAATTTACATCAAGTCACTTAACCTGAACATTAACAAAATGCTCCTCACCTTCCCAGCATGCCACAGCATGTTGTACTCACTGAGGTCGGCATGTACGAGCTTACATTCATTATATAACTGCTGCATCAACTGTAAGGAGGCAAGGCAGACATTTAGAAAATGAAGGAACAATTCTAATTTACCTACACAACTAAAATGTCTAGGTCACCCAATATTTTCCATAAAGAGCAAAACTAGGGTAAAGAACTTATTTCTTCTTTGTACAGTCTAGGACTGGTTTTTGGGGGTTTTTTTTCTACCCTGAAGGAGGGTGAGAGCACAGTGAGACAATGGAAGGGAAGAGTGCGTGACACTCTACTTCCCTATCCATGTGACAGCAATGAGAACAGGAGACCAAAGGGTAGTCCTGGATTCCCACATACGTAAGACAGCTGTGGTCACTAACCAGGGGACCTAGGCTTAGCCTTCATAAAAGGGCAAACATCCCACTGAGAGCTCTATGGAGTGTATACAACTCCAAGGTAAAAAGTACTTCCTGCCAGACAGAGTGGGAAAGAAGTATTCTTCTTAATTAAGTGACATATATATTCATAATTGATGGTGACCCCTAGCCTCATAGTAGAAATCAGCATTAATGATTTGTTTCCCAGCTTTAATAGAATCAAATACGAAGGGCACATCACTACTTCATCTCTTCCCCAGCCACCCCACAGCCAAAAGAAACCAGAAAAGTAGGCTTAATTTTCTTTGAATGTTTTCCAACTGAAGGCAGAGAAAGTTGGATTATCTCTCTAACTGTATCTTAAAAAATTAATTTGGATAATACGTTCATATTCACATCAACTGCCACATGACATAAGAGTTCCATGCAGACACTGTGTTAAAAACATATGTTTTGGACTTCCCTGGTGGCGCAGCGGTTAAGAATCCGCCTGCCAATGCAGGGGACATGGGTTCGAGCCCTGGTCCAGGAAGATCCCACATGCTGTGGAGCAACTAAGCCTGTGCGCCACAACTACTAAGCCTGCGCTCTACAGCCCACGAGCCACAACTACTGAGCCCACATGCCACAACTACTGAAGCCCATGCACCTAGAGCCCATGCTCCACAACAAGAGAAGCCACCGCAATGAGAAGCCTGCACACCGCAACGAAGAGTAGCCCCTGCTGGCCGCAACTAGAGAAAGCCCGTGCTCAGCAACGAAGACTCAACGCAGCCAAAAATAAATAAATAATTTATTAAACAACAAAAAACCATGTTTCTTCACTATTCAATTAAGACAAAAAAAAAAAAGACAATACAGAGGAATAACAACAATATGAGGAGCATTTTCTTAGGCTTGAAGGACCCCAGATTGAATTTGGTTGCTGTCCCAAAGCATAAATAGCTTCCTCAAGACTCCTGACAAGTGCCTCCCAACTCTAACGCCAGCACAGATGGAGAAACCACTCCTTACTATCTTCTTTTCATCATCACTTACTTTTATTGACCAAATCTGCTTCCCTCTAATTTCCCAACAGGAAAGGTATTTCCTTCACTGTTTCAAGAAGGAATACAAACTAATGAGGCACTATATCTGCTAAACATAGTAACATCAAGTTTTATTTAATGAAGTTTTGTCAATAATAGCTTCTGGCTTCTATGTCATTAATGCTAACAACTGAGCCTTCACTTTCTCCACTATGATTTTCCTAAGACAACTCAAGACATACGCATGTTGATATAAAGACAACCGTTTAATATTAACATTCCTTCACAAACTTCAGTTTGTCCTCGTTATACCACCTTAAAATAGTACTATTTTAGGAATTTCTTTTTTAGTTTAGAGGAAATATTTTTTAAAGCTGGTGTGCGAATGGTCTGAAAGGCACAACTTACATGAAGAGTTTGATAGTAGGCTTCTTTCATTTCTTCACTGCTGAGCTTTACTTCTTTCAATTTAGGGGCTGGAACTTGATCATGGCCAATAAAAGACATAACCAGAATGTGTTTCTTTAGGAGCACAACTGTTGGACAAGGAATTCCAGCTCTCTGCATTCTATACAGAAAGAAATGGTTAAGAATGTAAAGATCAGAAGGAGAGGAAATTTCATTTATTCAACAAATATCTAACAAGGTCCTGCAATGAGGGGGCACTATGTTGTAATCTGGGGAATGTTGGAAGGCAAAGGCAGTAAGGACAGCCTCTGCCCTCACGGAGCCTGCGGCCTGGTGAAAACAACAGACAAGTGAGGAGATGATTACAGTGCAATGTGCTACATGCACTGGCAGAGGTGGGGGTAGGAGGCGTCAAGGAAGAAGCAGGCAAATAGGAAGTAGCCAGGTTCAAGCTGTGGGGAGACGCACAGAGGAGTCCAGGAGCACAGTCCACGCGGGGCTTGTGTATAAATCAACGCAGCTGGATCATGAGGAGGAGGAAGGGCAATGTGGGTTTAGGCTACAGAGACAGGCAGGCTCCACATCGCAAGATGACTTTGAACTTTACACCAAAGACTATGGGAGCCGCTGAAAAATCTTAAGAAAGGCAGTGATGAGACCTTAGTAATCCAGAAAAGAGATCGGAGGGCAGCAAGACCTCGTAGGAAATTATTCTAATTAGAAGTCCTACTAAGTAGAAGACTTGTGCAGCTAATAAATATAGATAATTAATTTTGAAAGCAAACATCTTTAGGCAAAGCAAACTAAAATTAAAAGCTTTCATGGTTCAGATGTGGGCAGGTTTGTATGTAAGGAAGATTATTAATTTCTTGGTTGACAAAACAAATTCCTTGACAAATTCTGCGTAGAGAATTGAGAAACAAATCTAATAAATTAAAGCAAAATGCAATTTGACTGGTAAAACCCTGCCCTCACCAAATGAACAAACATTAGATGGAATAAACATTTTCTGAAACAAAAAAGGAAATCATTATTTATAATATGCCTAACTGGAAACTGGAAAAGATAGCGTTTAGATATATGACAAAATATCTTCAGTTGAAAATGACTTAATTTCCCTCAAACTTTACTGAGGAAAGAAAAACAAAATGGATTTTTCATCCTACAAGTATGAATTCAGGTTATATACATGGAAATGTTTTCTTACAGAAACTCTCTTTAAGCACTAGAATTTTAAGGCCTTTCATACTTTCTATAAATTAATTTAAAAGAAAGTGTGGGTTTTTTGCCTGGCTGGTAGGCCTAATACAAACAGGTGATCACCCAAGATGACTTCTAGCACAATGATTTTCTTTACCTTGTGAGATTGTGCATTTCTTTTTCTGCCCACATGCGGATGATCTTACGTGGATTTAGTTTACTGAAGCGATCTTTAAACCTGAAATCATCTTTAATATATTTGTCACGATTCTTAAACTCATTAAGGGTTGTTTTAAATACCTTGATGGCACATTCTGTAGGTATAACTTTACTATCTTCCTTTTCATCCTCCATGCTAAGTGGAAGAAACAAACATTAAGTCAGTTCAAGTCGCCAGGTAACAAAACAATTTCAAAATAAAGATTTTATGACATGAAAGTGGATCTGCCTTCTCTGAGAATGTCAAGCCTTGGGTTGTTGTTTTTTAAGCCTTCAAGTTTGAGGTCTTAAGAAAACCCTAGGTTTTAGCTTTTTTAATAAAACACACTTTCAAATAAATTCTCAACAGTTTTCAACAACCCATAATATAATCTTCATTTAATGACTATGGAATTAAACTTGAGGAACAATGAAGACCTATACACTTTAAAGTAGGCTATGGTCTGCCTGGGATGGTTCAGAGGCAAAACTCGATGGAAGGGAGCAGAAGAGTCTAGAGGATGCTTAGGATGCTAATTCAACAGTCCCACAACAGCGAGCCACTGAGAGGGTCTGAATCATGGTGGTGGCAGTGCGAACAAAAGGGGGAAGGTGGAAGGAGAGACAAGATTTACCTTTGAACCTCTGAAGGGATGTTAATCTGGAAAAGAAAGGAACTATATCTAGAGCACAGAATCTGACTCAAACTCCCAATCCCCTCCTTCTGGTACCATATTTTCCCAGCAGACTCCTCCTCCTCCAGGTAGCCTCAGAAGGCTACAGTACATACTCTAACTGGTTCTAAGTAACGCCCTCTCTTCCTAAGAAGTGTGACTTAGCTCCATGGCTTTAGATATCATCTAAATACAGATAACTGCTACATTTCTATCCTTAGTCCTGACTTTCTCCAGAAATTCAGGCCCATTTATCTCATCCCTACTTGACTTCAGTTGGATGTTGAGAAGGCATCTCAAACTTATCATGTCCAAAACAGAATTCCTGATAACTGTACCCTAAACCTGCCTATCCCCAGTCTCTCACCTCAGTAAATGGCACCACCCAGCTGCTCTAGCCAAGAATCTATCCTCTCACACACCACATCCAATCCAACAGCACACCTTCAAAACACACCTCACCTTCGAAACCTTCATCAGAGGTTCCCCTGTCCTACTGATAAAAAGCAGTCAACCAGTCAATATGACACCACCCTATTTTATCTATTTGTGTAGTACATATCTGATAGTCCTGGAAGGGGGTTGAAGGGAGGGGTGGGGAGGAAGCACATTCTATGAGAGCAGGGACCTTCCTTGTACCATTCATTGCTGTAGCCCTAGCACCTAGGAGAGCCTGGAACACGGTAGCTGCACAAATACTTGGTGAATGAATGAACCAATTTTCAGGGAGACAGGCTAGAGATCCTTTACGAGGAAGAAATTCCCAATAATTTAAAGATGTTATAGACGTCTTTGGATTTCGAGATGGTAAGTCTCCTGTCACTGAAATAATTTAACCATAGGTAGATGAGGCCCTATGAAAAATACCACTTAGAAGATCCCTTATTTGGAAGGTCTCTAGGATAAAATCTAATTTGTAAGATTCATCTCATCATTCTCTTACTAAAAAAACTTCTGTGTTTCTCACTAAATTACACATCACTCTGCCTAGCTTTTAAGGTCCTCCTTACCAATTTCTGGTTTGCTTACACAATTTTACATCTTATTACTTCTACATATACACCTTCTAATTTCCTCACTGACAAATCTCATCGCCTAAATTTCAATCCTCCCATTTTCAGCACCCCTCCCCCACCCCACTTTTTTTTTTTTTTTTAAAGAATTAAACTTTACAGATAAAGCTGAAGTTCCCTTTGCTTATTTACCACTCCTGGTAGTTTCAGTCCCCATTCCAACTCTTTAGAGGCAATCACAATCATGAATAGTAGCCTTCTAGTCTTTTTAAAAATATACACACACATACGTAAGTTTCCACAAACATACATTTTTTAAAAACCATGTATGTTACATTCTGTATAACTAAAAATTTAAATAGATGGTATACTGTACATATTCTGCAACTAGCGTTTTGCACTCAGTACTGGGGGTGGGGAGGGTTGTCTTTTTTTTTTTTTTAACCTATTTTTAAAATCCAGGAGATCCAACTTCATCATGACCTCTTCCTTGAATGTGACCGGCAATGATCTTCTTCTGTTCTCTATTCCTATCCCGAGGTCTCACTTGTCTAACTAAGTACTCTATTATGTAATTATCTTTAATGGACCATAACGGTTCTTACTGTAATGTTCTCCTCTTGGCTATACCATAAGCTCTTTGACAGTAGAAAACATGTTATACACTTATTCCCTGAAAAATCTAGAACATGTTACTATTCAAATAACTGTTGATTACTTGGCCAACCTGAGAGTGACAGAACCCAGAAGAGCTTTGTGGCAGGCAGAACCTAAAATGGCCCCCAAGATCCCAGCCCCTGGTATACTACCCTGTATAAGCCCCTCCCTCTGAGTGTGGGAGGGATAGCCACTCCCTTGAATAGCTTATATTATATGGCAAAGGTGATGGTATAGTCGTGCCCAGGATTACATTCTACTGTCTAATACTCAGTCTCAGTGAACTGAAGGGAGAGAGTCTCCCGCTGGTTTTGAAGAAGTAACCTGCTATATGAAAGGGCTACATGACCGGGGCCTCTAGGAGCTGAGCGCAGCCCCTGGCTGACAGCCAACCAGAAAGTGGAGACCTCTGTCCTACAGCTGCAGGGCACTGAACTGTGCCAAGGGAAGAGGAACCCATGTCCAAAAAGGAATGCAGCCCAGCTGACACGCAGATTGCAGCCCCGGGAGAGCCTGAGCAGAGAACCCAGCTAAGCCCTGCCTGCCCGAACTTCTGATCAACAGGAACCATGAGATAATAAACAGGTGTTGTTTTAAGTTGCTAAATCTGTGGTAATTTGTTACGTAGCAGAGAAAACTAACATACACTTTAAAAAATATTTACTCTCAGTTGTTGAAAACCGAATGCTCTCCAGCTTTGCTAATTTACAAATGCCAAAGTACAGATCACAATACCAATTCCACCAGAAGGAAAGGGAGCTCATTCATTATATCAAAGTATCATTAAGTAAAACAGAAAATGTACAAAGGCTAAATAAACAAGGCAATTGACAAGAAAAAGAAACTTAAGTGGCCAATACACTCAAAAAAAAAAAAACCTTAACCATAATTAAATAAATGCACACCAAAATATTAAAAATGTACTTTTCATCTTTCACACTGACAAAAAAAGTATTGTTTGATAAGACTAGGCACTGATGAGGATGAGGAAAACAGGCTCACACAGCTGGTGGTAGCATAAACTGGTTAACTTTCTCATCGGGCAATCTGGCAATACCTACTGACATTCAGAATGTTCGCAACCTGAGGATTTGACAAGCTCGTAGAGAAAATTGCATCTGCCCTACCATTAAAATGTACACACAAATTTGAGATTTCTGGTCTTTGGTGTGACATACAAGAAAAAAAGTTTTCTTTAATTTTTAATAAATAAATCAAGAAACATTGCTTGCTACAATAGCCTGCTCAGAGGCCCAAACAGTGAGCAAAATCTGGTACTCTCCATTCAATAAGACCTTCCACTGTTTAACAGAAAGGGGAAAAAAATGCATATAGTCTTTGCCCCAGAAATTTCAAATGTTAGGAATGTAGCTTAAGGATTTATTTGCAAAAGCATACCAAAGTATATGTACAAAGATATTTCTATATATTCCAAAGTGGAATGTTCTACTATAAAACTGATATGATATAAACCAGTAATATAAAAGGATATAAGATATATTAACTGAAAAATGAAGATGCTGAATGCAGAATATAATCTCTTTTGTACAAACAAAATAAGAAATACATGCATAAAAATTTCTGGAAGGCTAGCCTAAAAACTATTAATAGTGGTTACCCTTAGAGGAAAAACCTGTGGGGCGACAGTTGGTAAGATGAAGGCTACCTTCATTTTAATCCTTTCTATACAGTTTAATTTCTACCATGAGTAATCTTTCATTTTAAAATAATCTGTGCAATTAAGTTACGTTTGCCTGGTCTCAGGGAACCCTCAATTGAAATTTGGAAAGAGAGCCACAGAGCTTAAAGCCAGAAAAAAATAAATGTTTACTAAAATTAATATATACCAGGTATTATAAAACATGATTTCATTTACCCCCAACAAAATCCTATGAGGTAAGGATCAGTTTTTAAATGACATTTAGTAAATTGCTCCAGAGCACGTTGCTTGAAAAATGTTGTGCCATTTTATCCTAAAATTCATTTTATCCCTTTCATTTCGGAACTTAGTATAATTCAATACATGATTATATGTATATGTCTCATTTAGAAAGGGAGACTAGTTAAATAATTAAGAAAACCAAAGGCAAGGACTTGACCAATAATTGTTTGAATCCCCTTAAGTATACAATAAATACCTTCTAAACCTAAAAAAACTGGAATAATCTGTAATCTATTTTAACATTTTGTTTATAAATAATGTTCAGGTAAAGGAATAGCTGAGCTAGTAAGCCCTGCTGAACTAGTAAGACTTCAAAGCTAAGTAACCAGATGACTTCATATTCCTGGCTTAAGCACGTTCTCTCAACAGGATCCACATTTAAAATTTTTTCTCTTCCTCATATCAGCCTTTACTCAACTAAGTCCTCATAACAAAAGTAAAGTGGGTAAGCTCTAAAATGGTATAAGATCTTCAAAGACATTTCTTTAAATAATGAAAGCATTATTAAAAGGGTAGGAATTGGTAACTGATCTAAGTATGGCCCTCCCAACCTGGTACCAAAGGGTCCCACAGTGGAAAGATGTGGGTTTTGAGTCAAACTCAGGTTCAGATTTTGCTATGCCACTTACAGCTGCCTGTATGTTATGGTATAATTACAATAATGTGAAAAATAATACATTCATAGAAAAAAGACTGGAGGAGTCTACACAAAATTATTAATGGTTATCTCTGGATGGCAGAATTGGGATGATTGTGGTTTTATTTTTTTTTTGGCTGCACCGCACAGCTTGCAGGATCTCAGTTCCCCGACCAGGGATTGAACCTGGGCCACAGCAGTGAAAGAGCTGAATCCTAACCACTAGACCACCAGGGAAGTCCCCTGGTTGTGTTTTTCTTTATACATCCCTATATTGCTGAGACTTCCTACAATAACACTTTAAAAATTACTGTCTGCCATGCAGAATGAACTTTGATTTTGTATAAATCCATTAATACCAAGGAGAAGGGGCTAAGCTTTTGTTGATATGATGGTATTGTATTTTGCTCATTTACCTCCCTCCATATGCATGAAAGACAACAGATTCCTTTCCTGTACTAATACAGCCAGTGATTGTCTCCAATATTCCACAGTTGACCATTTTATACATAAGTAAACGTGTCTTAGGATCAACTGCTTTTTCCTGCAAAAGATAAAGCACTGTAAGTGAAAATAACTGATAATCACAAAACATTTTCTGAGCCATTTCTAATATCTAACATTCAAAATATACACTTTTTTTTAACCTTTATCATTATTATTTTTTTTAATTTATTTATTATTTATTTTTTATATTTATTTTTGGCTGTGTTGGGTCTTCATTTCTGTGCGAGGGCTTCCTCCAGCCGCGGCAAGCGGGGGCCACTCTTCATCGCGGTGCGCGGGCCTCTCACTATCGCGGCCTCTCCTGTTGCGGAGCACAGGCTCCAGATGCGCAGGCTCAGTAGTTGTGGCTCACAGGTCCAGTTGCTCTGCGGCATGTGGGATCTTCCCAGACCAGGGCTCGAACCCATGTCCCCTGCATTGGCAGGCAGATTCTCAACCACTGCGCCACCAGGGAAGCCCCCTTTATTATTAATTTACCTAGGTGTATATACAACAGGCTCTTAAAAGAGTGCTGTCAAGATACAATTCATTTCTGTAACTCTAATGTCTTTGAAAGTGAGTATCTAAAAGAAGCATTAAAAATCAGACTCTAGCTTAGTCAAAATTTTATCTCCAAAGTTTAAATAGCTCTCCTAATGTACTTACCATTAGTTTGTTTTTCTAAAGGTTTAAAAATTATTCTCAAGATATTATACACTATCTTTGTTAAGGTAAAACATTATAGACTATTAAGTTATTATAAATATGTCATGACAGGAAACAACTTTTCATACGCAATGTAAACTATACAGTCTAAATTAATTATGACCACTGAAATGTTAGTTTTGAATAAGTGATTAATAACCACTACATGAAATCTGAAAAGTCAAATGGCAAAGCTACTTGGGTTTTATTTACATCTTTGATTTGAAAAGTCAATCTCATGAAAACAATATCAAACATGAAGTTTTATCTTGTTTTTTCCCCAAACATGAAGTTTTCTAATATGAATCTTTCCACTAAAAAAACAGAAACAAAAACGTTAAGAATACTTACTGCAGTAGAATGCTCCTTTTTCTCATGGAGGCGGGCACTTCGACGTTCTTCTGAGTAGGCATGTTGTTTTAAAGCATTGAAAACATGGTTTGATAGTTTTAAATCCATTCCAATTCCATCTCCTACCTGAAACCCAGGTGCAAACTGCCAAAAAGAAGAAGAAAAATTAGCATCTGAGTACTTTAAAATGGGGACAGTGAAAACAAAAAACAATGAGAAAATCAGTTTTACATGGACTGGGTTTTCTACTCAATAGACGATAATGCTATGAAAGCAGAACCCACAGGTATACAGAGGAAAAAGCAAAATAACTCACTGGTAAGCCCAACAGAAAGGGAAACAAGGCTTAAGAAACTGTATCCCAAAGGAAGAGAAGGTTTATTATATGCATAGAAAACATCCAAACACATCTAAAAACTAAGGTATTTTAGCATATGCTTTGAACATATGCTAAAATACCTTATGCTTTTACATCGGACAAAGGATACATTATATTTTGAAATCATACCAAATCTTACCAAAAAAAAAAAATTTTCATAGTCAATTATTTTTGAAGAGTGGGTTAAAGTCACAAGCTATGCCCACACCATGACAATTATGTCCAATATGTAAGCCGCTAGCTACATGTGGATATTTAAATTTAAATTGATTAAAATAAAATTAAAAATTCATTTCCTCAGTTGTACCACCCAAATTTCAAGTGCTCAATTGTTGAATATGGCTGCCATATTAGACAGCACTGACACAGAACATTTCTATTATCACAGAAGGTTCTACTGGACAGGGTTGTTCTAGAGTCAGATCTGGATTATTTCTAGAATGTTTACTTAACAAGTATTTGTGTTCTAAAGTCTAAATGTTTTATATTAACCACGATATTTATGAAGGAGGAAAAAAATGCCATTTTTCTTTTTCTCCTATTTTTTAAAAATTACATTTTGTTTCTGATTTTGCAGGGGTAATTCAGGCACAAGATAAAAAATTCAAAAATTATAACAGGGTATACAGTAGAAAGTATTTTTATCTCCCATTCTTATCCCCCAATCACCACTGTTATCTATTTCTCAGGTATTTTATGGAAAATAAGATGCTGAAAAATAAATGTTACTTTCAGAAGAAACATTTCTTAATTGTAGAATCAGTGTAAATCAAACTAGTTTTCTTAATATTGATGTAGGATTTTATTCTGAGGTACATTATATTCTCATTAGTGGCTCAGTTTCCACGGTGTTGCTATACTGTCATCTAAAATATCTTTAGAAAGGATGAAGGATATTTTTAGAAATTTAAAGATATTGTATTTAGAATGCTATGTTTTTAACTTATTCTAATAAAACTTTTGATTCAGAGTAATACTTCTGTAACTTACATTTTCCATTCTGGCTGTATTCTTTCTCCCACATACTACTTCATCATGTTTGGTGGTGATGTCTTTTCCTTTTCCAATAAAACCCTTTTTGGGAGTAGGAACTGGTTTTGCTAAAGGCGATTAAGACAAGCCAAGTATGTAAAAATAGCAAAGACTAAATTGCTGCATTCACTATTATCTGAAAAAGATATTTGAATCTAATAGTAAATTACCAAATGAGATTCAAAGACAAATATAAAATACTTAGTCTTCCTATATCCCCATTCTATGCCCCCAGAAAATAAAAGCACTGATACCTGGTCTGTAGGGATCATCACGAGTATCCTGCCAGTCAACCTCATCTTCAGAGCTATCACTGTCTTCATAAGGATGTACTTTTCGATAATTTTCAAAGGAAATGGAAACTTAAAAGGCAAAAATAGTTGGAGATTTATTTAGGGGCACATTACAAGCATTTTCTACCACCCAGTGGAGTTGACACAGTAAGGTCATAGTACCTTTGCTATCTCCATTGAATTTTTTTTCTTCACGCCTAAGCTGTGCATCATATTCTCTGTCAAATTCCATCTGTAGCATCTGAGCCAGCATTAGGTCGCTGGAAGTGTCAATGTTTTCTCCAGTAATAAATGGTCCTTCAGCAACGCTATTCAAAATAAGGCAATATAGACTAATATAATGTGCTGTGTAAAGAGACGCTACCAGTTATGGGTGAGATGTGCCTTTTCAGTGTTAACTGTATTGAAGAAACAATGGAAAAGAACTTTACCAAACCCTTCACCCTCTCCTGCCCAGCTGCCCTCTGACCAATAGCAGGCACCTGTGAAAGCACCAACTAGGATAAGGAGAGCTTCAAGAGAAAGCTAAAGGGCCTATAATAAAAACCAAACAGACCCAAAATTCATTCGTTCTGTGTTCTGATCAAAGGAGAGATAACATATATGTGAAAAGATAAACTACAAACATTTAGTCAAAACTGTACCCTACTTCATTATTTTTTGATCTATTTGATCATAGAGTTCAACTGTTGCAATGACTAAAACCCAGAGGAACAGAGTGGTTTGCCCAAGATAACACTGAAAACTAGTCACAAGATTAGGACCAAAACCCGTGTATCAGTGAACTCCCAATACAGTGCTCTTTCTACTGCACTGCTTTTCTAAATGTATTTCTGAATCATTTGTCATGACAATCACTAATCAAATCCTAAGACTGTTAGAACAAGCTGCTAGATAAAATAGAGTCTCTATGAATTTTACTTACGCAACTTCAGGAAAAGCAGCAGCTTCTTCTTCCAGCTGCAATTCTTTAGCCAACTGTTCACTCATTACATCAGACAAAGAACAAGATATTGTATTTTGAGGGGTAGCCCATGGACACTACAAAAAAAAAAGGGCAATTCAATTCATAATAATGAACTTAAAGTACTTTCCAAACTTGGAAATAAGGTTATCTTTTGAGAATTAGACTAGCTAAATCAACTCAAAAGGAATGCTTACCTTTTTGCAGAAATCATCTTAAAAGTAAAAATATATCCCAGCTCAAATTTAATCAAAGATAAACCTAAACTACGACAGCCAAAAGCACTCTCTAGCCTGCTTGGAGGGTATGTCCTTATAGGTGAGGGGAAGCACAGGCTACTCCAGCATCACCTACTAGCCAATGAGTTCATGTAATGCCCCTTGTTCTGATTCCATGCTCACCAAGCAACCTTCTGCTTATAATTTGGCTTCTGGGTAGATTCTCTTACAGGAACAGGCTATACCAACTACCACAATTCAAAGCCCACTTAGAAGTTACACTTCCTTCTAATTTAAGCAGTAAGTCTTCTACATGTAAAAAGTGTGCAGCAGCCCCTTTCAAGACACCTTGGAATATGCCAAAATAAAAACAGCAATAACAAACAATGAATCCTGTATTTCTGAACTTTGGAAGCTGAGAAGTAGATTCTTGAAACAATACTACCAGAGCAAAGTAATACTCCGTGAGACTCTTCTAGAGCGGCCAGCCACTCAGTCCTCCTCAATGGCATCACCATCTCAGCCCTCTTGAAATACGTACAAACCGTAGGTTTACTTCACAATTCCTGATTTTCGAGGGGGGCAGGCTTTACTTAGCAGCAGCAAATGATTCCATTTGATAGTCTAGTGATTAAGACCGTTAGTACTGAATAAGATGTCTAAGTATCTCTTGAACCTGCCCAGCTCTCTATCCCCTTTCCAAGGTATCATCCTCCCATCACTGGGCTACTATAAGAGCCTCCTAACTCATCTTTCTGCTTGCTTCCATTCTCCACACCACAGCGTAATGGTTTTTCTAAAATGCAGATCTGATTGGTTCAGTTCCTTACTTAAAGCTCTTTATTGTTTTAATGTTTCCCACTGCCTTTAGGATAAAATCCAAACTCATTCCTTAACTATTACTGAGAGTCTAATTTAGAATATAGCATATGATGGTAAGTGTTTTGGTCACAAAATTGTTTAACCAAGTTTAGCCAGTACAGGCCCTCTAGCTGGTCTAAGGGCCTGCTGGGGTGACTCCCGGGATAACTGGGCAACTTACCCTTGCTCAAGTTCCATAACGTTGAGGTTTAGGGATTCATTTGGTTCAAACTGTTAGGGTGAAGCACGTAAGGGTGATAAATGATCATTATATTTATGCCTAAGTGAATCAGAATCAAGTTTTACCTAGTCTCACCCTGAGACTGGTGAGATGCCCCCAGCCCCCAGCCCCCAGCTACACTAGCCTATTGCAGAACTGTTCTGGCCTTGTATAAGGCCAGGCCTGGAAACAACAGGGAGGTTTCCTCAAGGCGTGGTATGACTTTCCCTGACTCAGATCTTGTCAGCAACTGAGCACTCTCCGGGTGAGGATTTTGAGGTCTGTAATCTTGAAGCTCTCTGTAATCTGGAGAATATAGCTAATCTTTTGGCCACATGACTCTGCTGACTTGCTTCTGCATCTTCTGGGTAGAAGATAAAATGCTGCCTCTTAGCCTAGAAATGCTTGGTCTGATCAAAGTCCAGGTTCCAAAAGGCAAATAACTGTATTCTCTAGCTCAGAACTGTCAATCACATTTTGCAATGACTAACAGTAGCATAACAGGCACCACGGGGATATTCTCTATATTGGCTAAATACACCTAACTTACACAGATTAAGTCACACAGTGGAGTAGTTGCAATATCATCCCCATTTTATAGATTCAGAAACTGAGACACAGAAAAGTTTTTTAACCCAAGGTAACACTATTGATGGAAGTGCTGAGACTTGAACCAAGGCAGTAGGGCTTAAGAGGATGCACTCTCAGTGTTTTGCTATACTGCTTCCCTAAGCACCTTGTCCTGGGATGGGAGAAGCAAACTGCTGTACTGCCTGCAGTCTAAAATCCAAATCTCTCAGTAAGGAATGCCCTTCACAGCTTGACCTAATTTATCCTTCCAGTCTTGACTCTCACCTATCCTAGACTCTGGCAACACTAATTAAATGCTAAATATGGCATACTTTCACCCTCCCACACCTTTCACCCCTCACACATCCCCTTCTCTCTCAAAGGTTTTTCTTCCTTCTCTATTTCGCCCAATTAAGTGTCAGCTCTTCCTCAGGGTTATCTCAGTTTTATCAGACAAAATTAGACCCTTTCCTTTTATCTTCCCATATCAGTGTTAGATAGTTAAATACATCAGGCACAACACAGCAAGATCCCCTTGAAGGGCAAGGTCTTCTCATTCTCAGAGTCCAGTGTACAGCTTCAGACATAAAGAGGCATTCAAGTATTTACTGAACAAGATGTGCCAAAAGGAAACCTGGAGATATTTCATGGAACTGCCAGGCTGTGCCTAGGCGGTAGAGGTCTGGTGCCTTTCTACACCCGTCCTATTTTAAAGTCCTCCTCTCCACCTTGCAGTCAGCCACTTTGCCCACCCATTTCTTCTGTTTTGTTTTTGGCCGTGCCACTTGGCATGTGGGATCTTAGTTCCCCGACCTGGGATGGAACCCGTGCCCCCTGCAGTGGAAGTTCAGAGTCTTAACCACTGGACCGCCAGGGAAGTCCCTGCCCACCCACTTCTGATGCTTCTAGTCTCTTGCCAGCAGTCAATCAATTCTAAGGTGTTAAACATCAGCGGAAAATCTCTCAGAGAGGCAAAAATGAGAGGCAGTAACTGTGTTATTTTGTGGCAGAGATTTACCTACCCCCAAGATAGACTGAATCAGAAAGGGAAACATGCAGAGACCAAGAGGGCACCAAGACACCCTGACTGCCCACTCCTACTGACCTTGCTCCTCGGAGCCTCAGACTCCAGAGCTGTACTTCCCTGCACCTCTGCTGACCAGCTCAGCTGGGCAACCTCACACTGAGACAATTTCCTTGGGTGGGATAAATAAGTAAAGACTTCCGAAAGTGTGCCAGCTGCTATACTTTGAAATCACATCCAAACTCTTCAAACCAATAGCCAAAATCCCTCCATAAAATGTTCTGGGCTGTGAGGGAGAGCTGCCGGGCAGGGACAGTCCTCCACAGGCACAAGCGGTTCACCACCCTGAGTGGGGCTTAGAAAAGGCACTGGGGGCTCCTCCTACGAATGGGCACCAGGGGGTGTATGGAGGGGAATCCTGTGTTGTCATCTTGCAACTCTTCAGCAAGTCAAACACTCCTTGTGAACAGAGAAGCTCTGTCAAATGTTTAAATAATAATAAATCTAAGGAGATAAGAGTAAAAGGCCCTTCATCATCTTGCTCTATCCTAGCGATCCAACGTCCTTTCCCACTGCTTCCTTCACCAACATTAACTTCCCACTGCATCAAGATCTGATGGGAAACTCCACACAATCCTTTCCAGTTAGTTATTCTGCTTTAAATGACGTCTATCAAGCCCATCACTAGCTCCCTGATTCCGGTTCGCTGAAGACCCCTCACCCACCCTGTTTTCCTCTCCTCTGGGAAACTGCCACCACTAAACTCAGCAACTTGGGGTCATCACAACTACCATTCTCCCACATCTGGCTGGCTGCAGATTAGTGGGAAATCATTCCCCCTTCCTTCTACTCCTAAAGATGCATCCCCAGCTGCCCGTCCCACTTTTTTTTTTAAAGTTTTACTGCACACAACTATGGGGAAAGAATCAAGTAAACCGAAAAAAAAGGGCAAACATGAAGGAGGCACATAATAAAAAAAATTCAGTGCTCAACTTGAAGCAAGTCAACAGAACCGCAACCCCACAGGAAGGTCCCTTTTCTGCTCATGCATGCAGGTAGAAGACATAATCTAGGCAAAATATTTAAGTGGGTAATTTTACTTCTCAAAACAAGGATCTCTGCAAAACGTGATCTGGGTCTGTACAACAACACTAATCTTTTTTTTTTTTTTTTTTTAACTTTCAATTTTAGAGTATTTTTAGATCTACAGAAAAATCACAAAGATTGTGCCGAGAGTCCCCAGATACCCCATACCCAGCTTCCCCGTATTAATACTGTACATTTGTCACAATTAATGAACCAAATCATTATTATTAACTGAAGTCCATACTTCATTCAGATTTCCTTAGTTTTCCCCTAACGTCCCTCTTCTATTCCAGGATACCTTATAACATTTAGCTCTCATGTCTCCTTAGGCTCCTCTTGGCTGTGAGTTTCTCAGACTTTGTTTTTGGCGACCTTGACAGTTTTGAGGAGTACCACTAATCCATTTGTTACAGCTCTTTCCAACAGAGCTACACACTTCCTCACTTTTGCCTACAGTTTGTCAATTCTCCCTTCTTGGAGTAGTCCCTAAAATTCTTTGTTCATAACAGCAGTTTGGGATTTTGTAACTGGGGACCCCAAGTCCCTTTCCGGGTGTCTAAGAGGTCAAAATTATTCTCATAATAGTTCTAAGATAGTTTTTGTCTTTTCCATTCTCATTCTCTCAAGAGTGTGGAGTGAAGTTTTCCAGAGTCTGTATCAGATATGATGGCAGCACGCTGGTGGCTACTAGAATGTGTGCATGTGTATTCTTATGTTTTCCAAAATTTTCAAAGGTTTACTACCTTTGAGGTAGTACTACCTTTGAGGTTTACTACCTTTGAGGATATAAATGTGCATTTTAAACTATTATATATAGGATGGATAAACAAGGTCCTACTGTATAGCACAGGGAATTATATTCAATATCCTGTGATAAACCATAAAGGAAAACAATATAAAAAAGAATGTATGTATATGTGTAACTAAGTCACTTTGCTGTACAGCAGAAATTAAACACAACATTGTAAATCAACTATAGTTCAATACATTTTTTAAATGTGCATTTTTAGAGATTAACTCAGTTTGTTCTTAGTGTGTCTACCGTGCTCTTATTACCCATCTTCAATTATGCCTGCTATAATCTACATATTTGTTAGGATACACTTTCTTCATATACTTCAACTAACACATATTGCAACAGATTGAAGAAAAAAGGAGCTATGAGAATCCAGCTGTCTTCTATTAAGTCAGACATTAAAGAGATTTGCAAAAATACAAAACAATACTACTCTTCACTAATTTTTTGTTTTGGAAAATAGTTTTTTTTTAAATATAAAAATGTTATTTATATTAACATAATCACTTAATAAACATTTTTTTCAATATCTCAGTTTTAATTTCTGATATGACAAATATCAATAGATATAACCAATATAAACAAAAATTCTTGGAGTCCTCAATGTTTTTTAAGAGTGTAAAGAAGTCCTAATGGAAAAGTTTTGAGAACTGCCAGCCTTTAATATTCTTTCCATTTTCCAAGACTTTCCTCAAACCTCTACCTCCTCCACAAAGGCTTCTATAATCACTTCAGTCTTTCAAGAGGTTAGATAAGAAAATGATTAAGTAATACTTGTAGCATCTTTCTATTTGTTTTGCCTATAAAAATGCTGTCTTCTCAACAGAACACCAATAAACCCCAAGATGATTTTTTTGTTGAAAAATGAAGATGAAATTTTATAGTTCTGATGATGTACACTTAAATGAAAATATGACTGATATCAAATATTTTATTACTGAATTAGTTTTGTAAGTTTGTTCTGAGGTTAGGTATTCTAAGCAACGTTTGTTTCATCTGACATTTTTACAAGCTTTATAGATGCTTACCTAGAGGAATTTAACATGTAAAGTGTATATTTATTAGTATCTCTCTACTGCTTTCATCCTTTTATGTCTACTGATCTTGGCCTTGTAAACAAAGTCTTGACAGAAAAAATACGCAAAGTAACACATAGATGTAACCACATTTGCCAATAGACTATTTTAGATTCTCTCTACGGTTGTATGAGAACTTCTATAAAAATTTCCTTTACCTAAAAGCTACTTATTTCCCCTACTTTCTGTTAAGACCTAGTCTGAAGATCTAATAAGATTCATGAGTGACCCTTTAAATGGAACAAATGTTCTGTGTTAGCATGTAAAAAAGTGCATGAAATGGGTAAAGGTGGTCAAAAGGTAGAAACTTCCAGCTGCAAAATAAATAAGGCATGAGACGTCATGTACAGCATGGTGACTATAGTTAATAATCCTGTACTATATATTTTAAAGTTGCTAAGAGAGTAAACCTTAAAAGTTCTCATCACAAGAAAAAAAACTGTAATCCTGTATGTTAACTAGACTTATTGTGGTGAGCATTTTGCAACATATACACATATCGAATCATTATGCTGTACACCTTAAATATGTTGTTATATATCCATTAAACCAAAAAAGAACCATTATGAAGTTAAAAAAGTTAGATTCCTTCACAACCTTAATTTGAGGAACACAAAATCCCAATTGACCCACTTTTGCTTTCAAGTAAACCCTCCATAAAGTGGCAAAAGAATCTTTTCATCCTTCTAATTAAAGTATCATGAAAAGCAGCAGCCTGAAACCAGAAACCAAATGTGAAATAAACATTTTAGTTGGCCATTACAGGGAAAAGCTTAAACGTTAAAACCCAGGCAAATGAGAATTTCATAACCGTCTTAACAGTATGTAAACACATGAGAATTAGCCTGGAGCCGAGGGAGGGTGCGCCTGGATTTATCTTTTACTACTTCAAAAACAAGAAACTGCCCAAGTAGGATAACCACGCTTGCCAAGTTAAGGAAACAGCTCCCTAAACCACCTTTCTGTCGGTCATGTGGCCGGTGAAAAACAAGTTCGTGCTTGTTTTCCATCAAACGTCAGCGCCTTTACGCGAGTCCTGCCCAAACATATGTCACGGAGGTTCAGAAATCAAGATGTAGAACTAGACGGAGACTCCAAACCTCCCAGGGCGGACTTTGGTAGCCTGTGCCCCTTCCCTGCCTCTCCCACCCCGAGCCCTGCAGCCCCGCCGCCCGTCCCCCGTTCCGAGGTGGTCAGGGTCCCGCCCAGAACTTCCCGAATCGCCTGCGGAGCCGCTTCGGCGCCTGCCACCCTCTCCGGGCCCTCCGAGAGGACCAGCCCAGGCGACTGTGGCAGGTACGTCAGTCCCGACCGCCACTCACTTTGCTGGGTCCCCAGGCCGCTGCCGGCCCGGGCTCAGGGGATGCCACTCCGACCAGATCCATGTGGGGGAAGAAGTCAGCGACGAGAACAGAGCAGAGAGGTGGCAGGACCGGGAAGCAGCCTCCGCCGAGGAGATAGGCAGCGGGGTAGGGGCGACGAGGTGCTGGTGCCGGAGCTGAGATGACAGATGGCGGCTGCAGCGGCGGCTGCAGCAGCCGCGTCCGGAACTAGACCTCTTCTCTTCCGCCCTTTTCGCTTGAATGCTAGCTTCCGATTGGCCGCCGCCCCGAGCTCCGCGTTGGGTCACCGTTCCCCGCCCCCGGCGGACCGCACTTCCGGTCGCTGCGCGGCGCCCGGGACTGGTGGTGGCGACCGCCCTTGCCCGGGAGAGCAGCGGATGGGTGTGGCTTCCTCTGGCCAGGCTCTACCCTGTCCCTGAACCCGCCTACCCGGTTGCCCGAGAGGGCAGCTGGATCTCGTTGAACGGAGTCCGACTGCGTGGACTATAAATAAACAAGCAAATCAGGCTCTCTGTTCATGCATTATTTCCCGGGTGAATTCTAAACTGGGATGGTATGGGAGACAGAAAATGGCAGGTTTAGAGAGGGGAGACTGAAGAAGACGGTCGGATTTTGTTTTTATTGCAGTTGTCGGGAGGAGACGGGGCGTGGAATGTGAAATTTTGTAAAATGTGTTATGTAACTTTGAGCAAAAGGAGAACTGCATAATAAAAGGTTTTGTTTGTTTCTGGTTTTGTTTTTGGCCCCGCCCCGCAGCGTATGGGATCTTGGTTCCCCAACCAGGAATCCAACCCACGCCCCCTGCATTGGAAGCACAGAGTTTTCATACAGTATTTTGTAGGGAGATTTTCATAACGTGACCAGAAAAATCCCGAATAGGTAAATCAATGAAGACAGAAATCAGACTGGTGGTTGCCAGGGAATGCGGTGGGGAGGAGGGAAACGAGGAGTGACTGCTTAATGGGTAAAGGGTTTTCTTCTGGGGTGATGAAACTGTTTTGCAACTTGATATCAGTTGATAGTTGCACAACATCGTGAATCTGTTCAATGCCACTGAATTTTACACTTTGAAATGGTTAATTTTATGTTAAGTGAACTTCAGCTCAGAGAGAGAGTGTGAGTGAACTCCTTAAGGGTTTTAGGGGTAGAGCAGATGCAGGTTATTCCCAGATCAGAGGAAACCACAGTGAAACAATGGTGAGGATGAGGTCGGGAAGCTTAAAGGAGCAGGGTAAAATGCCAGCGTGTTAGATGGGTGATGCACATGGGCCTTGAAATTACCCAGCAAGATGGCAGGGCTTGGGGTGGAATTGGAAGAGTGTGAGCAGGTGCTGGTCTTCAGAAGATGTGCAGATTGTAATCCAGAGGGGTTAGTAGATGCTGCTGCTAGGGAGTCTTAGAGACAGTGACAGCGGGATGGGCAGAGATGCCAGAGGAGAGCTGTATTCCTGAGGCAGCAGGAATCATGTTTTGGGAGCTGCACTGGAGAGAGCAAAGAGTGCAGGCCCTCTCCCCTGCCTTGCACACCAGACAAAAATGAATAGTCCCAGAGGACACTAAGGTTTTACTCAAGACAGGGAAGAGAGAGGGCGGGCTGTGGGGACAAGGGAAGTTTATTCATCCTGAGTTGGAGTTTCAGGTTAGAACAGAGTTTGTGGGTTAACAATTTTAATGGTGTGTGTCAACAGTTAAGGTATATACCTGATGCCACCAACTATGTGCTCCTTAAAAAGGACAATAGAAATTTACAATACTTACAGTTTACATTTACAAATATGATTAATAGGAAAAATGGGGTTTACCAACGATAGCATGTTATTGTATGTTATTTGTTTGTTTAGTCCTATGCTATTTAATAGTGAGTTCTTGAATGGGGTAAAGGCCATTTTGCTGTGAAGTGGAATAAGCACAATGTTTAAAAGATTTAGTTCCAGTTTTTACTCCTATCATCTGTTGATAAACTCGCTGGTGATCAACAGAGATGAAGCTATTCTAGAATTTGCACTGCCTCAGCACGTGGAATCAGCAGATTCTTCAGTCTCTAAAGGGAACAGAAATAAAGCTCTTTAGTCTTTATTATTGAAATTAGTTAAGTCTATTTTGCAAGTAGCTGTTTCAGGCAATCAGCAAATATTTACTAACTGCCTAGGATATTCCTAAAGTCCTGTGGGAGAAAAAAAGAACTGTGAGATATAGTTGGAGAGATAACATATTCACATAACAACATTGAATGATAACACAACACTTCTGTCTTGAAAGTGTGCATGATTAATTGCCACATGACATGACAGCTATAGACAATGAACGTGTCGGGATTCATTGTGGGTTGATGAGATGTGGAAAGGCTTCATGGAGGAGGTGTTACCAAATTAGACCACGAAGTTTGGAGAGAAGCTATAAAGCTAGTTTAGCTGGAAGGAACAGTATAAGACTAGGTATAAGGATAGGGAAGTCCATTATATGTTTAGTGATGACTCAGTATTTTCATAAGGTTTCTAGAGTGGGATGTTATGGATATAGGTCAGTTAGGTTCAGTTGGGACACAGTGGTTTTTGAACGTTATGCAACCCAGTGCCATTTTCTTTCTTTCTTTTTTTTTTTTTTTTTGGCCAAGCTGTGGGGCTTGTGGGAGCTTAGTTCCCTGACCAGGGATTGAACCCAAGCCCTTGGCAGTGAAAGCCCAGACTTCTAACCACTGGACTGCTAGGGAATTCCCCATTGCCATTTTCTAATAACAAATATTTTGTTTTGTTCTCTTTACTGCACATTATTTTTTAAAAATTGATGTAATGTTCTGACTATAAAGGATAAACAAAAGGCGAATAATTTTTAATAAAATACATGTAATTGATTCCACTTAGATAAGGTTTCCAAAGTAGTAGAAAGAAAGTAGAATGGTGGTTCCCAGGAGCCAGGAGAGCAGGAAAAGAGGAGTTGTTCAGTGGGTATAGAATTTCAGTTTAGCAGGATGCAAAAGTTCTAGAAATCTGTTGCACAACAATGTGCATGTAATTAACACTACTATACACTTAAAAATGGTTAAAATGGTTATATAACAAATTATGTGTTGTATATTTTTAATACAATAAAAATGTGAATTTGAATATGTAAGTATGTCTAAGAGTGGATTTCTTTTCATTTGGTTTGCTCAGGATTCACTGTATCTGAGGATTCATACCTTACATTAGTTCTGGGAAAAAATGCCTCTCACGTTCTATGTATTCTCTTTTTACTGAATTCATTTTTTTTTTTTTTTTTTTTTGTCTGAGTCAGGTCTTAGTTATGGCATGTGGGCTCTCTCGTTGAGGCGTTCAGACGCAGTAGTTGTGGTGCATGGGCTTAGTTGCTCCGTGGCATGTGGGATCTGAGTTCCCTGACTAGGGATCGAACCCACGTCCCCTGCATTGGAAGGCGGGTTCTTTACCACTGGACCACCAGGGAAGTCCCTGAATTCATATTAAATAGAATTAGACCTGCTCATTCTGTCCACCATGACTCTTAACCACATTTTCATATTTTCCATATCTTTGTCTCTTTGTGCTGTGTGCTTTTTATTGAAGTAAAATACACATACAAAAAAATACAAAGTAATACATACACAACTATATGAATATTGCAAAGTGAGCACATCATGGAACCATCAGGAAACAGAATAGTACCAGAACTACCCCTCATGGCCACTTCCAATCCTAGCACTCTCAAGGATTGTCATTATCCTCTTTCCCTTAGTTTTGAAGTTGGTGGTCTCCAAGGGATGTGGTTCTGCTAGGGGGGTCTGTTTTTTCTTATAACACTTTTATTGAGGTATAATTCACATACCATATAATTCACCCATTTGCAGTGTACAATGATTTTTTAGTATATTCACTAAGTTGTGCAACCATCAACACAATCAATTTTAGAACATTTTCATCACCTCATAAAGAAACCCCACACACATTAGCAGTCACTCTGCATTTCCCCTAGCCCCAGGCAACCACTATTTCTATTTTCTGTTTCTATAGATTTGCCCACTCTGGCTACTTCTATAAATGGAATCACACAACATGTGGTCTTTTGTGACTGGCTTCTTTCACTTAGCATTTGAGATAATTTTTGTATGTTGTATGAGGCAGGGGTCCACCGTCATTCTTTTGTATGTGGATATCCAGTTGTCCTGGAACTACTGGTTAAATTTGCTCCTTGGATTCTCTTGGTGCCCTTGTCAAAAATTAATTGGTCATAAGTGTGAGGAGTTACTTCTGGATCTCACTTCTATTCCATTGATCTATATATATATATTCTTATGCCAGTATCACACTGTCTTGACTACTGAGGCTTTGTACTAATCTTTGAAATCAAGAACTATGAGTCCTTGAACTTTGCTTTTTTCAAGATTGTTTTATCTATAATGGGTCTCTTGAATTTCCATATGAATTTTAGGATCAGCTTATTAATTTCTACAGATAAACCAACTGGAATTTTGATGGGGTTTTGTGTTGGATTTGTAGATCAAATTGGGGAATATTGCCATTTTAACAGTATTAAGTCTTCTGATCCATGAGCATGGGATATCTCTCCATTTATTTTGGTCTTCTTCAGTGTCCTTCAATAATGTTATGTAGTGTTCAGAGTATAAATTTTCACTTATTTTGCTAAATTTATTCCTAAATATTTTGTTCTTTTTGGTGCTATATTTAATTAATTAATTAATTAATTAATTAATTTGGCCACAGCTGTGGGGCTTGCAGAATCTCAGTTCCCTGACCTGGGATTGAACCCGGGCCAGAGCAGTGAAAGTGCCGAATCCTAACCACTAGACCACCAGGGAACTCCCCTTTTAGGTGCTATTTTAAATGAAATTGTTTCCTTAATTTCTTCTTCACACTGTTCATTGCAAGTGTATTGAAATACAGTTGACTTTTTGATCTTGTGTCTTGCAACCTTTCTGAACTCATCTATTAGTTCTAATAGTATTTCTTTAGTGGATTCATTAAGATTTTCTGTATTCAAAATCCTGTCATCTGTAACAGAGATAGTTTTACATTTTTTGCAATCTGGATGCCTTTAAAGTTTTTTTCTTGCCTTATTTCCTTATTTTGCTGGATAGAGCCTCCAATACAATGTTGAATAGAAGTGGCAAGAATGGTCATCCTTGTCTTATTCCTGATCTTAGGGAGAAAAGCATTGTCTCTCATCATCAAGCATAATGTTAACTGTAGATGACTTTTATTATGTTGAGGAAGTTCCCTTCTTTTTTTCTAATTTCTTTTATGTTTTTTTTAAATTTATTTATTTATTTATTCATTTATTTTTGGCTGCATTGGGTCTTCGTTGCTGCGCGCGGGCTTTCTCTAGTTGCGGCAAGCGGGGGCTGCTCTTCGTCGCGGTGCGCAGGCTTCTCATTGCGGTGGCTTCTCTTGTTGCGGAGCACGGGCTGTAGGCGCGAGGGCTCAGTAGTTGTGGCACTCAGGCTCCGTAGTTGTGGCTCGTGGGCTCTAGAGCGCAGGCTCAGTAGTTGTGGTGCACGGGCTTAATTACTCCACGGCATGTGGGATCTTCCCAGACCAGGGCTTTAACCCGCGTCCCCTGCATTGGCAGGCGGATTCTTAACCACTTTGCCACCAGGGAAGTCCCTGTTTTTTTGGCCATGCTTTGCAACATGTTGGTGGGATCTTAGTTCCCTGATGAGGGATTGAACCCCGTGCCCCCTGCAGTGATAGCGCAGAGTCTTAACCACTGGACCGCCAGGGAAGTTCCTCTTTTTATGTTTTTGTTATGGAAGGGTGTTGAACTTTGTCGAATGCCTTATCTGTTTCTATTTGAGATGATGATGTGGTTTTTGTCCTTTACTCTATTGATATGATGTATTGCATTAATTGATTTTTGGATGTTAAACCAACCTCATTTCCTGGGATAAATCACATGTGGTCATGGTATATACTCCTATTTTATGTTGCTGGATTCCATTTGCTAGTGTTTTGTTGAGGATTTTTGCATCTATATTCATAAGAGATATTGATACTCTTTTTTCCTAAGGGGAATTTAGGAAGTTTCCAAAAGTGTGCAGCCGCTTCTGCTGTCTTTTGAGAATTGTCCACGTGTGCTGTCAAAAAATTCATTATTAGAAAAGATTTGTGAGGGGAAAAAACCCACAAGTTATTGTTTAATCCAAGCTCCCTTCTTCGTTTATTCAAGAAACATTTTTTGAGCACTTACCAGTCAATTTTCAAAAAGTAAATTAATGACTATGACCCTTTGGTCTCAAAGATCTCAATTAACAATACAACTAGTTAAATCTTTTTGTGTGAATAGAAGGTCTAACACAGTCTCACATATAGCAGCTTGTTGTTTATCAATGTAAGACCTGATAATTTCATTTTTATTCAGTATTAGTTTAGTTTGTTTTGTGGAACAGAATAATGCAGCTTTGGAAAAATCAATACTTCTGGTAAGATCTACAGCACTTTTGCTACAAAAGTCAACTTTTATTTGCATGGTTCTTTACTGTTCTGGTTGTTCCTGCTTGTTAAGCAAATTTTGTCAAAGAAAATAGGTTAAGCAATAACTAGGAAATAATAAGGCCTGAATTGAATTTGTTCACCTCTTAAAAGAGTTCAGGGAAATCTCAGGTATATAACAACCATTTATTTCAAGCAAATTCTATCGGGCAAAAATTTTCTTTGTAAGGACTGTTTAGCTCTGAAATAGGTTTTCTAAATATTGTCAAGGAAAATTAACTTTTTAGTTTATTTGTGTTTTATGTGGAGACAATATATCCAGTATTTTCTTGGATAATACAGTTTGATAAGCAATTTTACATTGGGCATACAGATAAAAAAGAGTGAAGGTTTCCTGGTGCATGGGGTATTTCTAAAAATCTGTATGTTTCTATATGTGCCGACACTTGTACCTCTAGTTCCTGACAAAGTCCCTCAGTATGTTTTTGTGCATGTTTACTACTGTCTGCCCGAAGCCTAACTAGGTCATTTTTCCTCCCTAGAGACTAGGAATAGGGGCTGTGCTTGAAACTCTACTTCTGGAAGTATTTATTTTATGGAAATTTCAAAGCAATTGGATTGACTTCTCCTAAAGAAAAAACTGCACTGATTATAGTTCCTGCCCCCTCAGCCTTCCTTCTTTTAAAATAACATTTCTTGTTGTTAGCTTTTTTGTGTCGTTTGCAAAAATAGTACAGACTCGATAAAGAAAATTGGGAAAATTCAGTAAAGCACAAACAACATTTTGCTCCCACCGCTTAGAGATAGCTCTGGACATTTTTCCTTTAAATGCTAATGGACTGTTGTGAACTGTTCTGTCAGCTGCTTTTTTCCCCACTTCTACCATTTTCTACTTTTTTACGACGACTACTGTCCGCTCTTGCTCTACCGGCGGTCGCAGCCCTGGTGGACCTATTCCTCCCTCCGCTGTCCTAGGCAGCTGGGTGCCGCCCCGACCCCCGCGAGGCTATGAGGCCTGCGAAGGCGCGGCCTCTTTAAGCGGCAGGCACCGGGGGCGGTCCCTGCGCGGATTGGCTGAGCTCGCAGCCACGTGGCGGTCCTAGCAGCGGCGGCGGCGGTGGCGCGGCTCGCGCGTAGGTCGTGGGGCTCCTGCGGGGTCCCCGGGAAGGGGCGCAAATTAACAGATGTGCATGAGGAGGTGCGTGGTCGGCCTCACGTTTTGTACCTGCTACCTGGCTTCTTACCTCACGAACAAGGTGAGGAGGGCGGGGGCGGGGTGCTGATGACTGCCCGTGGGGGATCTGAATCCCCAAATCGTGTGTAGAACAAATGTTGCCTCCAGCTTTTTATCTGATTTGTTCTTGATGACGATGGAGAAGAAGACGACTCTGTGTACGATGCTCTTTTAGAAATAAGATTTGTTGGACGGTACTGTCCCCATTCCTCGTCCTGTAATGCATTCTTTACATCTCCTGGGAAACTGGATTTTTTGACTGGTGAATTTAATTTTTGGATATGTGGACCACTTTTTAAGGAAAGAAAAAGCAATTGGCTCCTGTTCCCTCGAGGAGGAAGAGTAGGCGAAGAAATCATACACATCCTGCTTTCTCTTCTAAACATGCCCCTGCCCCAGAACCCCACAAGGTTCCAGAAACCTTTAAATAGAAGATATCAATCCATCTCCATCTCTGCCTCACACCACTGATTCTCAAACCTATTTTTTCTCTGTCTCCATCCCAGGCACTTCCAGTATATTCAAGAGTTTTTCATGGAATTATATAAAAAAATAAGATGTAAACTTAATTTTGTTTAATGTCGTAAAACCCTTTTAATGAAGAGGCAGAAAAGCAGTGGTACCATGCTTTTGTTTTGTTCGGAGAGAGAAGCTGGCCTTGGATTTGGTACCATGCAGGGAAATGTTGGATCCCTGTGGGCTAGAGTGGGGCATCACCCCCTGTCCTGGACTCCAGGGTGGACACCAAGCCAAAGTGGCAATAGGGAGCTCAGGACCACCTTCCCCCACTGTAGGGTCTTGACTGCTCTCTCCCCACTCCCTCTTGAGAATAAAACCCTCTTCTCTGGAAAAGAACTATTAACAGATAGCGATAAATGAGCATTTGTTATCGTCATGAACATTGTTGAGGATGATGTAGGTCATGGCCCACATGCTCAATCCTCTCTCTGTCTCAGTTTTACAAAGAAAATATCATGGAAAAGTGGAGGGGAACAAACTGAATTGTGTGAGTAATTACACTTCAGAGAAGAATGAAGGTCCATTCCTAGGAAACACAGACCAGAGCACAGGTAGTTAACCATAATTGTGGCATTTAGGAGCTCATACAAGGGGAATTACGTGTTGATTAATCCATGGGGAAAAAAAATATAAATGTAAACTTGCCGAACACCAGTCTATTGCGCTTTTCAGATCATGTGAAGTATCAGTAGAACCCTTGCTTAAAGCCATTTAATGGTTTTTAGGCTTTTAAAAAATTCTTAAAGTGTTCAGTCATAGAAAAAAATAGAAAAAGATACCCAGAAAGATAAAATACAGTTCTCCCATTCATAATGTGCTGTAAATTTGGTTAAAAGACATAATAAAAATACAAGTTGACCTTAGCTGAGTTGGCTTTAAACAAATCCTTAAAAAACACATCTAAAAATGTAATATACCTAAGAAGAATTAGAAAAAAAAAATCCTAAGAATGCGAAAACCAAACAAAACCCTAAAAATGGAAGGAAAACAAAGGAAAGAATGAATAGGATGCAGTTCTTACTTGAAGAGAAACATAGAAGGCGGTGGATTTTTAGGTAAACTGGGCAGTAGATAAAGTGGATACCCCGAGAAAACAGACAGTGTCCTGGGGTTTGTCCGGTTTTCTCTGGAGCTGCCGCAGTTATAACATGGCACTTCTGGGGTCTGGGAAGATGCTGAGGGGTCAGATGTCCACAATATCTGGCCCAGCTGCTGTGTGTTCCACTTTGTTGCGTCCCCAACTGAGAGATGGTCAGGCTTCTGGTGACCCTGGGGAAAGCAAGTCCCCCCTCTCTTTTTTTTTTTTTTTAATTTTATTGGAGTATAGTTAATTTACAATGTTGTGTTAGTTTCAAGCGTACAGCAAAGTGACTCAGTTATACATATACATATATTCATTCTTTTTCAGATTTTTTTCTTGTATAGGTTATCACAGAATATTGAGTAGAGTTCCCTGTGCTATACAGTAGGTCCTTGCTGGTTATCTATCTTATGTATAGAAGGGTATGTATGTTAATACCAAGCCCCTGGTTTATCCCTCCCCACAACGTTCCCTTTTGGTAACCATAAGTTTGTTTTTGATATCTGTAAGTCTGTTTCTGTTTTGTAAGTAAGTTCATTTGTATCACTTTAAAAAAAAAAATTAGATTCCACATGTGAGTGAGAGCATATGATATTTGTCTTTCTCTGTTTGACTTACTTCACTTAGTCCCTCTCTTTAGTATGAATTGGAAGGTCATTTTTTTTCCCAGTGTGTGATTTTTCGGGGAGGAATAAAAAAAGCCTTTTTGAAACTTGAGTATACTTATGTTTCTTTAGTAGGGATTTCTTTGATTATATGGTCTATCAACTCTCTATAACTTGAAAATGTCCATTAATTTGGTATTTGTTTTTCAGCATGTCCTGTCTGTCTTGAAATTTACCTACCCTACATTATTCCAAGGGTGAGTATCTTTTATGCGCTTTATATACATTTGTAGGAAATGTCCAACCAGCATCATTAAATGTTCTTCAAAATATTTTTAATGACTGCATAGATTTTTTCATTAGATAGACATAGTGTAATTTATTTAGTCATTCTATTAATGGCATTTGAATTGTGTCCCATTTTGGGGGTATAAACACAACAATGTTCTCAGACATTTTTTGCATTCAAATCTGCCAAATTTCTAGCTATTTCTTTGGAATAGATTCCTATATAAGAAATTTAGATGAAAGAACATGAACTTCTTTAGTAGTCTGCTTGAATATTAAAAAATTCTTTTTCAGAATCTTTTTACCAATTTACATTGTAACCCAGCCTGTGTATGAAAGTTTCTATGATATTGTACTCAAACCATGACTGTTACTTTTTCCCTCTCTCTGCTGATTTCATGAGCAAAAAATGGTATCACATTATTTTGTCTTATGATTTCTTAGATTATTCATGAAATTGGACAGTTTTCTTATGTTATCCACTTGTATCTCTTTTTTTAGTGAATTGTCTATTTGTGCCTTTTACCCTTTTATTTTATTTTTTCTTTTTTTAACCCTTTTATTTTTACTAGGCTTTTAGTATTTTTTTATTATTTAATGAATTCTTCATATTTAAAGGATGTCAACCACTTTTCTATCATATCTACTGGAATTTCTTTTTTTTTCAATTTTTTCTTTGCCATTTCATTTTGTTTATAATTACCTTGATTATTTAGTTTTTTTAAGTGACATCATAGAGAATTCATTGTTTGAACGTAGGAATGATGCAGCAGAGAGAAACACAGATGAATCCAGTGTGTGATCTTGTGACTGAGCGATGCTATTATTAGAAAGAAGATAGAAAATGATGTAGAATCGGGTCAACAGTCTAGAGAAATGGTACAGGCAGCATGGAGTGCTCTGGCGTTCACATTTCCCCTTCTCACCTCAAACCTCCACCCCCGTCCCCTTCTTTTTAAAATATATATTTTATTTTTAAATTGATCGTTTCTTTTGTGATAGCTACCACTGCTTTTATGTTTATTCTTCTCTATCACAAGACGATGTAGATATTCACCTATATGTCATTAAAGCTTTTTTCAATTCTTAATTATGATCCGTTTATTTTAGTGTATGGTGCAATGTGAAGAAATCATTCCTCCCCTAATGGTTTTTTATTTATACTAGCCCCATTTATTATATTTTATTGTATAATCCTTCCTTTTGTCTTTGGGTCGTTAGTATCACATGTAAAGTCATTTTTCTAGGGTCTATTTTTGAGCACTTATTTGTCAGTTTTTATGGAAAGGGGCTAGTGGTAAATTGTTTTCATTATTATAACATTTAAATATGTGGCAGAGCACGCCATCCCTCTTCTCTTTTTCCTTTTTTTTTTTAAGTATCATACAATTGCACACAGAAAAGCAGGGATAGGGATCTTAATATCAATCAAGGTTGAATTCAGGACAAAAACATTAAGCAAATGAAGAAAGCTGTGTTACAATGCTAAAGCAATGCAGTTCAAAATGAAAAGACACATTATAATGCTGGAGCGTGCAGTTCAAAGTGAAAATAAAATAGTGATGAATATCTATCAACCAAACAACAGGGCATCGTCATTTGTCAAATAAAAACAGCAGGAATACCAGGGATAAATAGAAACATACTAGTGATAGGAGACAAATTTACTACTATTTTTCCCTGACAGATCAATTGGACCAACAAAACACTAGAACATATATATATATTTGATAAATAATACAATTAATAGATAAATATCAAACTCTATCTTGAAAATAGAGATTATGCCCCTCTTTCGAATGCCCATGGAATATTCACCATGAATAAAACATCAGTTATTTTTAAAAAATATAAAGCAATTATACAATCCCAGTGCACTAAAACCAGATCTTTATATCAAAAACAAAAATCCCTACCTACAAAGGGCTCTTGAACATATAAAAAGATATTCTTCATTCATAAGAAAATATAATTTTAAACTGTATTGAGATACATTTTTACCAACAAGATTTGCAAAATAAAACTTCAAAATTTGATAACGTAGCATTGATGAGGATGTAGAAAGCAGGTGCTCTCATATATTGATCATGGGTGGCAAACTGGTACAATATCTATGATTGGCACTTTGGCAGAATATAGCAATGGTTTGAATCCTTCAGTCCAGCAATTCCACTTCCAGTAATTTACCTGAGAGGTTTACTTGCATTTATGTAAATGAAATATGTACAAAGATGTACATGTGAAACATTGCAGCTGTTTGTGACAGAGAGCATTTTTTTTTAAATTTTTATTTTATTTATTTATTTCTTATACAGCAGGTTCTTATTAGTTGTCTGTTTTATACATATTACTGTATATATGTCAATCCCAATCTCCCAATTCATCCCCCCCTCCCCCGCCGCTTTCCCTCCTTGGTGGCCATACGTTTGTTCTCTACATCTGTGTCTCTATTTCTGCCTTACAAACTGGTTCATCTGTACCATTTTTCTAGATTCCACATATATGCGTTAGTATATGATATTTGTTTATCTCTTTCTGACTTACTTCACTCTGTATGACAGTCTCTAGGTCCATCCACGAGAGAGCATTTTTTTTAATAATGACTTTTTTTTTTTTTAAATATTTATTTATTCGGCTGTGTCAGGTCTCAGTTGCGGGTGTTAGTTCCCCCTCGGCATGTGGGATCTTAGTTCCCTGACCAGGGATTGAACCCTTGTCCCCTGCATTGGAAGGCGGATTCTTAACCACTGGACCACCAGGGAAGTCCCAGAGAGCATTTTTTAAACAACCTAATTTTCATCTATACAGAATCAATTAAATAAATTATATTGTATTCCTAATGGAATACTATTCAAATGTTAAAAAATAAGGAAACTCTTGTGTATTGACAAGGAAAGGTCTTCCAGATTCATTTAATGGAGAACAAAAGCAAGTCCATAACAGTATAGTACATTACCATCAAGTAGAAATGTGTGTATGTTTTCCTTATTTAAAAAAAAGATGAAGACACTAGTAAGAGTGGTTACGTTAGGGAACCACTAAGGTGGTGGATAGGGAAGTGCAGATAGTGGACAGGGAAGGGGAGAAGACTTTTCACCACTTTTTTATGCTTTTGAATTTTTGTTCTTTATATTATCACCGATATGTTATTTCAGATGAACTTTAGAATTACTTGGTCGTTTCTCCATAATATTTCACAGCAAAACTTAAAAAAAACATCATCCATGATCGTGTATATTTCAGTCAGTAAAGCTGGGATATTGTTTTCTCATTTTCTTTTCTTTTTTTTTTAATTTAGTTTTATTTATTTATTATTTTTGGCTGCACTGGGTCTTTGTTGCTGCACGCGGGCTTTCTCTAGTTGCCGTGAGCGGGGGCTACTTTTCGTTGTGGTGCGTGGGCTTCTCATTGCAGTGACTTCTCTTGTTGCGGAGCTCGGGCTCTAGGCACGTGGGCTTCAGTAGTTGTGGCTCGCGGGCTCTAGAGTGCAGGCTCAGTAGTTGTGGAGCACGGGCTCAGTTGCTCCGCGGCATGTGGGATCTTCCCGGACCAGGGCTCAAACCCGTGTCCCCTGCATTAGCAGGCGTATTCTTAACCACTGCGCCACCAGGGAAGTCCCTGTTTTCTCATTTTCTGATCCTGATTGTCCTTTCACTTCTCTCCGGGTAGAGGGACTTAGGGAAGTTAGTGGGAAAAGGTGATGTTTTCACCTGAATTGCCTTTTCCCCTCCTTCTCTGTAGATGTCAGACTGAATGCACCTCCCCCAATAGAATGTAAGGTCTACAAATACAAGAATTAAACAACAAAAAAAATCCATTTTGTCACTGGCGTATCCCTGATGCCTATAACCATGCCAGGCACACAGGAGGCACATAGTAGGGCAGAATAACTCATTCTAAGAAAATTGATCGCATGCATATGCCAGTCACTGTTTTAGACACTTGGACTACTTCAGTGAAGGAAAGAAAAATCCCTGCCCTCCCAGGGCCTGCTCATTTCTTCTTCAGTTTACCTGTGGTGAATGGTACCTTCTATCCAGTCGCCCTACTCAGAAACCTGTGTTATTCTTGATTTCTTTGTCTCCTTCACCCCAACGTCTTCACCCCAACTAGGACCTCTAAACATCTTTAGAACCTGTCCACCTTCTTCGTCGCCTCTTCCTGGGCCACCATCATCTCTTAAATCACCCTAACAACTCCTAACTTGCTTCCTGGCCCCTGGTCTTGCTTCTCTCAGCAAACATTCTCTCCCTCGTAAAGAGACAGAGCTTTCCCCAAGGTAAATGTGGCAGTGTCGCTCCCGTGCTGCAGACCCTTCAGTGGGTCCCCAGTTTGAAGCCCCAGCTCATTGACGATTGACATGGCCCTTCGTGACCAGCCCCCGCCTCGAGTACTCACATGCTAAGGTCAGGCCAATTGAACCTCTCTAAGAAGCTTTGCTGGAGCCATTGTCTCTCTTACCTGTGGGCCCTGGTCCATTCTGGGCCTCCCGCTTTGAACAGGCTTCAGGCTTTTGCTTGAATTTACTTCCTCTAGAAGAGTCACCCAACCCCCTAGACTGGATTAACTGCCTCTGCTAGGGTGTTTTGTGCTACCTGGTACTCTTCCCATTAGGACTGTATCACACTTTATTGTAATTATTGGTTAATTAGCTTACTTGCCTCTAGACCAGAGTTTCTCGGCCTCAGCACCATTGGTATTTCGCACTGGATAACTCTGTGGTGGAGGGCTGTCCGGCACGTTGTAAGGTGTGGGGCAGCATCCTGGCTTCTACTCATCAGGTGCCAGTAGCAACCCTTCCCCCATCCCCAGTTGTGACAACCAAAAATGTCTCCAAATGTCCCCTGGGAGGGAAGATCCACATAATTGAGATCCACTGCTCCAGACCAACCTGTTGGAGGACACGACCCACATCTGTCCACTCCGCCTGGCGGTGTCATTGAAGTCTTCACAAGGGAGGCATAACACCTGGATCTTACAGGATGAGCAGGTGTCCACCAACCGGAGGAGAAGGGAAGACGTTGTGGGTCACAAGGGCCGCATGTGCAAACTCTAAAAAGTATGAAATGGCCTGGCACATTACAGGGGCTATGGCCTGTTCGCTGTGGCTGGAATGTGGCTGCCACTGGCAGATGGACAGGAGCTGACCCTGGAGTGGGGCAGCTGCAAGTCCTGGAAGGCTTCTATGTCACATGCAAGTGACTTGGTCCTGTAGACCAGGGATTCTCCAGTGTCGTGTCCCAACACATGGGTGTGCTGTAATCACCTCCGAGGTAGGTGTCTCAAGTCATAACTAAAAATAAGGTTTTGAAATTTATGAATGACTCACCAAAAATAGAGTAAAAGCAATTAGTGTGGAACAGGATATAGTTATGCCTGTAGTACTGGTCACTCATTTGGCATTTTGCTGTGCTTTCTGCAGTGGGAGAGGGAGGGGTGTTTTATCTTGTCACCTGTGCTCCACCTAAACTCTGCACGTGAGGAAATGTGTCTCACGTGAGCTTCATGACCCCAAGTGTGTTGCAGCAGAAAAGAGGCTGAGGGCTGCTGCCTACAGCACCAGGAAGAATCAGCTATTTTTAAAACAAGCAAGGAGCACAATTAGGTTTGCCTTTTAGAACAAACCCTTTGGCTGCAGGATGGAGAATGGATGGTATCGGGCAACCCTGGAGAGAGGGGGACCAGTTAGGGAACTGATGCTATGGTCCAGGTGTGGGATCATGAGAGTCTGAATTAAGCAGAGGGATGGAGGGGAAGGCTTCGGGTTTCAGAGAGGTTACGGGGATAAAGTCAATAGGATTTTGTAAGTTGTTGAGGGAGGTGATGACACAGGAGGGCTGGGATGACATCTAGGTTTCTGGTTTGGCTGATTAGGGATAGTAGGAGAATGACCAGGATGGGGAGAGGGAAGTTCAAGGTAATGTTTAAGGCATGTTATCATCGGGAACTTGTGGGGTATCAGGGTGGCCATATCCTCGTGAGAAGGGGGATATGGGAATCATTAGTGCAGAGGTCATGGAGAAGTGGTGGCTGTGGGTGAGATTGTTCGGGAAAAGTCTAGAATAAGAAGAGGAGAACATCAGTGTCAGCACTGACTGGTACAGCTGGACTCAGGGAATAGTAGAGGTTGAGAAGGATGGGTCTGAGAATTGGGATAATAATTTGGAGAAAGTGGGAGAAAGGAGTTGTAAGAAGGATCACATGTGTATATTTGTGTCACTCGACAGATCTGCTGGGGGTGGATGGCATTTGAGACCATGGCACTCTGTTAAATTCACATTGGCCATTATCCTTTTCAGGTGGCAGACATTAATTGGTGGACTTTTGCTTCATGTGTCATGGAAACTGGGCTGGGTGGAGATCAACAGCAGTTCAAGGTAGGAGCACCTCTTCTGTGCTTGATTCATGACTCATACTCAGCTTCCTTGTGTATTATTTAACTTCTTCTGGTGTTACATTGGGAAACACGGGTGTTTATTTGAGTTGTATGATCTCTTAATTCCCTTCTAATCTTGAAATTAAATGATTTTGTAATCAAATAGAGCTCAAGTAGTGTTCTCCTGGTTAATAATGCCACTCTTATAATATTAAAATAAATTGAGATATACAATGTATAATACCATATTAATTTGGCTTTGTTTTAGATCATAGGACCTCTATGAATAAGTTATTAAATCAGCTTTAAATTTTTGGGGTAAATTTTTAATTTTGAAATTATTTCCTGCTTACAGAAAAGTTAGAAATAGTACAAAGAAGTCCCATATCCTTTACTCAGATTCCCCAATTATTATTTCACCTTGCTTCTCTTATCAGTTTTACTTGATATATACATACATATATGTATATATGTAATTTTTTTCTGAATTATTTGAAGGTAAGTTGCAGATTTTTTTTTACTTCTGAATTGTTGAGCATGTATCTCCTAAGAGCAAGGATGTTCTCTTACAGGACTACAATAGTTATCAAAATGAGGACGTTAACATTGATGCAATACTATTATCTCATGTATAGACCGATTCATATTTTGCCAGTTTTCTCAGTAATATTCTTTATAACCCTCTCCACAAAAATTTGATCCAGGGTCCGATTCAGATCACACATTGTTGTTATGATCCTATTAAGACCGCTTTTCAAATAGATTTGAAAGAAATGTCAAAGACAATGACATTTTTCAACCAAAATTGTAATCCGAATTGGCTATTCAGTCCTGCCTCACCCAAATAAATCCTCATGATTCTTTGAGAACATCATGCCTTGCCTGAAATGATGCACAAAATGAAAAGAAAATGAAGTCAAGTTTTACATGAATAAGGTAAACAACCCAACTGAATGATCAGGCCAAATCATTTGCCTTGTGGTCCAAGTTATCTGCCCAACTTCTCCATGAATTAGATTAACTGCTTCATTGCTAAGTCATCCCTTGGCTTGGCACTCTGGAGAAGCTTCGAGAATGAGTCCAGTATAAATATTAATAATTTTGGCTTCTTCTGAAGATATTTAACTGGAGAGCAAAACACTGGTATGAAGAAGTTTGACAAGGGAGAGGCCCTGGGAACTTAGGTGTGGATTAATTTCCCTGACCCTATTACGTCACAGTCCCTATTCTGAAAGACTATCACACGCAAGATGCTTAACTAATCCAAAGGAGTAGTTCATTAAGTCATAATTTTACATTTCCATGGTAGAGTGTCCTCCCCTTGATAAAACCCCAAAATATAAAATTTTGGGATTTTATATGTGATATTAAGCACAGGTCTTACTTTATACTCCATTGTTATGGTGGATAGTTCAATGAGAATGGGTCTTCATTTAAACGAATAGGAGCCCTGAATTCACAAGGCCTGTGATAGTTCTAAGATTTAGTTAAATGATGAAGCATTTTGACTCCAAATAGTTGAATGTATTCCTCCACAGAAGCAAGAGATTGGACTAGAATCAGGGAATTGGCCGTCAGATTTTGGACTGGGGTCCACTTCTGATCAACATGAATCTTCTACTTTTACAGTGTTCCTGACTATGATTATCTTATAATTTCTGATGTGAATTATTTACTTGTTCATAATGGTCATTTAAACATTACCTTAGGGAATTCCCTGGTGGTCCAGTGGTTGAGACTCTGTGCTTTCCCTGCCCAGGGCCTGGGTTCGATCCCTGGTCGGGGAACTAGGATCCCACAGGCTGTGCGGTGCGGCCAAAAAAAAAAAAAAAAATTTAAAATAAAATAAACATTACCTTAGTCATATTTTCTTAAAAGCGATGCCATTGTTCATACTCAAACATTTTTTTGTATGTAAAATATACATAACATAAATTTTACCATTTTTAAACATTTTTAAGTGTACGATTCAGTGGCATTAAGTACATTCACAATGTTATGCAACCATTACCACCATCCATTTCCAGACGTTTTCACCATTCTAAACAAAAACTCTGTACCCATTAAACAATAGCTCCCCCTTTTTCCTTCCACCACCCCCACAAGCCCCTGGTAAAGCTCTATTCTACGTTGTCTCTATGAATTTACCTATTCTAGGTACCTCCTTTAAATGGAATGATACAGTATTTGTCCTTTTGTGACTGGTTTATTTCACTTGGCATAATGTCTGCAAGCTTCATCTGTGTTGAAGCATGTGTGAGGATCTCCTTCCTTTTTAAGGCTGAATAATATTCCATTGTGTGAATAGAGCACATTTTGTTTATATACCACATTTTGTTTTTCCATTCATCCATTGATGGAATTCTTCATATTTGTATGAAGAGGGGTAGAGGGGATGACTAGTAGAACTGGGTGAAGTCAAAGATTCTCAAGATGCTTTTCCTGGAAGAAGTGGTCCTTGACAGAGAAGGATCCACTAGACACTGTTGTCCCTTTAACTTGCATGATGCTAGGTGCCACCCATCTCAGAAGAGCCATAATCATATCCCTTTTTGGTCCCCTTGCTAAATCTCCCAGAGACTTTTTCACCTCTATCCCCTGGACTTCCTTAGGTGGTTTCACAGCCACGCACACATGATGTCAGCTCAGTTAAGCTTCTTGTCAAAGATTCTAGTGTCTTAGTTTGTAGTGGGTCTTGTGGTTAATAACTGCTGTCACAGCTCAGGATTTCCTGTTACCATGGGCCCTGGGCAAAGGGGTGTTAGCAGGTAGCAAGCAGCAAGGACCCAGCTCCCGTGCTCCTTTGTGTGTGCCTGGGCTGGGTTTGTGTTTGCTGTGGCTACTGTTTCCTACTGGGCTTGGTTTTCCAATGATGTCATTAGAGAACCAAAGCCCAGCTTTGCTGTGTGACTGTGTACTTGTGCAGAGATAGCAGAGGTTGGGCTCTACTAAAAATGGAAACAACAGCTGGAAGACAGTTTGGAGTCCCTGATGGCATGATGGAATCTCATCATGGAGTTATAGTGATGGGGCTGGAGGGTGGGCCCCCAATTGGTCCTTAATAGCATATGCCATAGAGAGCTCACTTAGACTGTCCTTGTAGCCTGGAGCACAGCAGAATCCCAGATTCCCTTGCAAACAAGTCGCAGACCCTGGCACCATGTTTCTTTCATTGCAAAGAGGCCATACTTGCTGTGTTGGTCAGCCTCTGGCCACATCATGTATTGACTCCACCCAGTGATCTGATGGAATCATTCTTCTCCCAGGATGTTTGCCTGGCAGCCAGTTGTTATCACCGGGTGTTGGTTGATGCCCTGGAAGCCTCTGTCTTGGGAAAGATAGCACTGGTTTTCAGTCACAAGCTTGTCATTATGTGGTGGCAACTGTTGTAGCCAAGACTTTGCAGAGCATTGAAGTGATTTTTCTAGCAGATGTTGGAAGTCCTGTGCTGAAAGCTTTTTGTATTTCCAAAACATGATCCTAAATGAGCACTGTGACCTGTTTCAGCTGACTGGAAGTCTGGTAGCACAATGAGACCGTGGCACTCTGTTAGATTCTAGAACCATCGCTGAGGACCAACTCAGGCATGATTTCATTGGAGACTTTAGATGCCATCTCCTGGCTCCTATATTACCAGGCTGCATGTTTAAATAAAAACATTTTGAAAGTAATCTTTAACTTACATGCCACTTTTTGTCCACTATGCATATGAGAGTAAAATTTTGATTCTCAAGGTTTTCAAGTATGAGAAATTCTAAGTTAAAAAACCTATGCCATAATACCTTTGTGACCAGAGATTTCTAATAGATGAAGAAGCCCTCACGCCATAATTTTACATTAAGAGTCTTTGCTGGGGAAGCATAACGAATATCTTTGATAAAACCTCCAAATTAAGTCAGCCTTCTCCCTAAAGAAATGAATAGTGAGGCAATCAGGGTCGAGATTGTACTTCTTTTAAATTATTGATTATTTATTGTTTTTTAAGTGAGCTAGCCCACCTTTATGAAAGCTACTGGTGGTTGGAATTTCCCAAATCATGTTGTAATGTATTGATATTTCATTTTGAGTGACTCTTACAGTTTTCTAAAAAGTCATCTCTGCTCACAGAGGAAAGTTAGCTCTCAAATTCATGTATTTTTGATATTCTTCCCAGTTGTTTTCTCTCCAGAGAAATGCTTTACATATATACATATGTTGAAATTACTTTTTGGGGATAATACAGTTAACTTTCAAAACTTCCTCAGGAAACATGCTTAGAGCCACCAAAAGGATAAAATATTGAATAAAAGCTGATTGGTGTTGGTGTGGTGATTGGGGTGGTACCTGGGGGGAGTCCAGGAGGCCAGTGATGGTAAAAGGACAGGAGTTTTTGAAGTATCAGCTTTATTGAAGTATCATTTGCAAATAAAATTTTAAGATGTTTAAAGTGTACAATGTGATGATTTACTGTATGTATATATTGTGAAAGATTCTCACCATCTAGTTAACGAACACATCCAGCACCTCACATATTTATTTATCCTTTTTTTTTTTTTTTTTGGTGAGAACATTTAAGTTCTAGTCTCTTAGCAAATTTCAGTTATACAGTACAATGTGATCAACTGTAGTCAACATGTTATACATTAGATCCTCATAGGATACATTATTCATCATTCATGAGTAATCAATATACATTATTCATCTTGCAGCTGAAAGTTTGTGCCCTTTTACCAAACTCTCCCTGTTCCCCTCACCCCCCAGCCCCTGACAACCACTTTTCTCCTCTCTGTTTCTATAAGTTTGACTTTTATAAAAAAGATTCTGCGTATAAGTGATGCCATGCAGTGTTTGTCTTTCTCGGGATGGGATTTTTTGACCTTTGACACCTGCAGGTCATGCCCATGCCACTCAGTGCATAGGAGTCTGCTGAACTCATGATTTGTCATAGATACACCACGTGTGGAAGTCACTCTGAGTCCATATAACCCTTTCTGGCCTCTTAAGTCCATGGTGTGAAATGTAAACCTCCCCAGACTGAGATCAAAGGAGTTATGTCTTGCACATTAGCTTGGATTTGCAGGCCCTCGTGGACTGTGCACGGGCAAGGTGCTTGTACTGGGTTTTCTTTCTTTCTCACATCTATTAGAGATGAGATATGTGCCTCTTCTATCTTGCCTCACTTATCATTCGGGGACCTGGGTGGCCTATATTTCTTTTTCTTTTTTCTTTTTTGGACTATATTTCTTAGTACTGACTTCTCTGTTCTGTGCCATGCCTGCCGTCTGTCTCCTAAGGCTCACTTAACTGCACATCCAGCCTTGGTCCTCCCAGGGGAGGGGTGAGGCGCCCGAGGGTACCACCACTCGAAAGTTCCAGACGTTGGGACCCAAGCTGCCTTACTCTAAATCAGGAGTCAGCAAACAAGAGCCAGAAAGTAAATGTTTTAGGCTCTGTGGGCCATGCAGTCTCTGTCACAACTACTCAAATCTGCTGTTATAGCGGGAAAGCAGCCATGACAACGTAAACGGATGGGTGTGGCTGTGTGCCAATAAAATGCTATTTTCAGCAACAGGCAGCAGGTGGGATTTGGCCCGCGGGCCCTTGTTTGCTGCCTCCCGGCTCTAAGCTATCCTCTCTGAGAAACGGTGTCATCACAGGGTTCTTGGGTCTAAGTAATATTAGAGCTGGACAAGGGAGTGTGGCCCTGTGTGAGTCAGGGAGACAGTAAGGAATGAAGGAGAAAGGTCTAAGAATAGGAGGAAGCAGCGAGAAAAGGGAGTAAGACACTTGGAGGACCATATTCACCAGGAATGGACCAAAAAGATGAAATTAGGCATCTTCTGTAAGTAGGAAGTTAATGTATGCAGAAGTGCTTTTGAATTGTAAAGCAAATACTGATTTTACAGTTATAAGGTGTGTTACTGTTTTAGGCAGTGCCAATCAATAGTCAACACATCAACTCTGGTATCTTGGTCAGGTGTTATTTTCACATTTGGAAACTGCTTTGAGGTCACTAGGTGTCAGTATAACGCAGAGAATTTTTAAGAATTCAGCTCAAGGATCCCTCCAGGCTCCCATGAACAGATAAACTGAGTGTTTTCAGGGAGCAGATGTTCCCTCAATAATGCATTCTCTATTTGAAAAACAAATGTTTTAATTTAATTAGCCTTCATCTCAATAACAACAGTTTTATGATTCATGCCAACAGACTATTGTTAGCTTCTTGTAAAATGCTTTATTCATCAGGGTTCTTAGGGACAGTAGAGAGTGCACAAGCAGAAAAGAAAAAGTAGACAATGCACACAAGATGCAACATTTGTGCTTATAACTCACGTAGGAAAAATTGCGTATCACCACAATTTTCAAAACAGACCCTGTAGCGCGCGCACACACACACACACACACACACACACACACACACACACACACCCCCTGGCTCAGCCCTCACACCACAGAGACTCGAGATTCTGTCAGGACCTCCTCAGGATTTAATCCCATCTTGCCTCCTTTGATGGCACGTAGAACAATGTAAGAATAAACCAGCACAGAAGGCCCAGATGGTGCCACCTTATGAATTAAAGGTGGAGAGGAGGTGCCTTAATAGATGTGCCTCGTTTGTTCCTAATGCTCAGGCTGTTGAGTGTCTCAGAATCATGCAGTGTTAGAGCTGCCAAAGAGCATCTCAGTCAGCTCAGGCTGCTGTCACAAAAGACCACGGACTGGGTAGCTTAAACAGCAGACATTTATTTCTCACAGTTCTGGAGGCTGGGAAGTCCAAGATCAGGGTACCAGTGTGGTTGGTTTCTGTTGAGGGTTTCTTGTGGGTTTACAGATGTCTGCTTTGTTCCTGTATCTTTACATGGTGGTAGTGTGTGTGTGTGGGAGAGAGAGAGGGGGAGAGAGAGAGAGATGGAGAGAGGAGGCATGCTCTCTTGTGTCTCTTCTTACAAGGGCACTAATCCCATCATGAGGGCTCCATCCTCATGACCTGATTACCTCCCAAGGGCCCCGCCTCCAAATACCATCATACTAGGGGTTAGGGTTTCAACATATGATTCTTGGGAGGACATAAACATGCAGATCATAGCAGAGAATGAGTCAGTATAACGTCTCTGGAAGGCAATTCTGTAACCAGTTACAAACTTTAACGTGTGTATCGTTGAACAGCAATTCCACTTCAGGAAATGTATTCTGAACATTGTGAAAACATCATAAATATGAGCAGAGAATATATTCAAGGATAATCATTACTGTGTTAGAATAGTAAAAACCTAGGATAAGCTTAAATGTCCAGCAGTAGCCTGGTATTCAAGTATTAATAAATTGGGGATGACTGTTTTGACATGGAAAGATGTTAAGCAGGTTATAAAACAACCTGTGCAATTGGATCCCATTTTTGTTGAAATGTTCATATATGTGCATATGGATGCTGTTTGGAAGGAGATGTAACAAGGTATTAACAGTGGTTATCTTTGGGTAGTAGGATTGTAATTATAATGTTTTTCTTGATAATCTGTGTTTTCAAAATTTTCTAACATGGAAGGTACCACTTTTTAATAAGAAAAAGAGATAAATTATTATAGGAAACAAAATAACTGCCTCCATTTCAAGTTTCTAAGTTCATGTCTATTGAAGAAAAACATGTTTGTTTTTTAATGCAGTTGGTTTTTTGTTGTCACAGTTATAGGTTACACCATGATCGTTACAAATGTTTACTGAATTTGAAATTCTTAGGATTCTCGCATTGGGGCCATTTCAAACAGGCAGATGGCAGGATATGGAACTTTTTGCTTGCATCCCTGCCTTTGACAACTGATTAGCTGTAAGCACCAGCAATTCTGTTCAGGGCAAAGTCTCTGAAGCGCTTGAGAAAAGCAGAGGAAGAAATGTGAATTAGGGTCATGACTGCAGTTTCCTGATGTATCTTGCTGCTTTGTACCAAACTAGCAAGAGAAGGGAAAACTTTTTTTTTAAGTTACAAAAATAATACATGGTGATTCATTCAGCAAGTATTTGAGTGCCTACTGTATATGCCAGGTATTGTGTTAGGTGTAAGCGGTGCATAATGAACAAAACAGACAAAAATCCTTGCCCTCGTAGAGCTACATTCTAATTGATGCAGACAGACAAGAAACAACTAAAAATGTAACTGGATGATGTAATAGGTGTAGAGAAAAATAGAGCTGGGTAAGTGGATAATGTGTATGTGTGTGTGCCTGAGTATGGGCCAGTGGATGGGGGGGGTTGTTATTTTATATAGGGTGGATAAGAAGGACTCATGGTTAAGACGACTTTTGAGCAGAGATTTGAGTACGTGAAGGAGTGAACCATGCAGGTATGCGGAGGGGGAGGGCTCCAGGCTGAAGAATGTTTGATGATCAACAATGAGGTCAAAAGCAGTTTTATTCCACTTGTAAATGGAAGCATCACCATAGAAATCTTTAAATACCTCAACAACAATAATAATAAATAATAAAGTGTAGTCAAGTAGTACATATGTAGCCTCCAGAAAGGTACCAATTTATATCCCACAGCAGTATATGAAGGCATTAATTTTATGACCCCCTATATAAGATACCATTTTTAAAAATTACTAGTTTCTTGGGCAAAACTTGGTATATCATTGTTTTATTTTAAAGTCCTTTTAGTATTAGGGCGGTTGAATAACTTTTCACATGTTTATTGGCCATTTGTGTTTCTTGTGTGTGTGTGTATGTGTATGAGAGAGAGAGACATGCACACATACACAGACAGACAGGAAGAGGAGAGAGAAAATTACCTATTTCTGTCCTTTGAATGTTTTCCTTTTTTCTTTTGGGGAGTTGGTTATTTTCTTATTGATTTGTAAACACTCATTATACATCAAGGATATTAAACTCCAACCTGTTTTATATGTTGCCAGTGTTTTTCCTGGTTTGCTAATCATCGTTTCATTTTCTTTATGGTGTTTTGGCCATCTTATGTAGGTGGATCTGTCAGTCTTTCCTAGTGGCATCTGAACTTGGTGTTATGTGTGGATAAGCCAGAAGGAGAACATTTATTGAGTGTTGTTGTTTTCAGTGTGCCATGTGCTACCCCAAGTGCTGCGTATTCATTCTTTCAGCTAATTGTCTCGATAGCCTTCTGAGCATTCTTATCCCCATTTTATAAATGTAAAACTGAGCTCTCACTGCAAACTAGCTTTAGAGTTGGGATATAAATCAACTAGCTTTAGAGTTGGATATAAATCTTCTAAATAGGAAGGTTTGCCTGACCACGTTCTTTCTACTACACAGAACCTCCTGCTCTGTACTTGTGCATCCTTCCTACTCCCACCTCTAGATGACCTAGATGACCCCTAGATGATCCCAGCCCTAGATGCCCTGACCTAGAAGAAAGGGCACAGCCCAGGGACATGTGTGAAGTTTGTCCATCCCTTAGGGCTGTTGGTTAAAGTTTTCAGCTAACTGCTGGAACATTCCTTGGGAGTGAAGAGAGCTAATTATAATTTCCAAAGATTTGAGCAACCATGTGAATGTTATAAGATTATACTCTCCAGTGCCCAGAACCAGGTACAATTTCCATCACTTATTGCTATATCTCCTGAGGAAAGAATCCTCAGTTTTAGCAGACCTAACTAGGATGTAAAAATTAGTTTCCTCTCTTTCTGAAGAAAGGATTTTAAAGAAATACTTCAAGAGATGGCAAAAACACAAGGAAGCACCGCCCTTGTAGCTGGTCCTCACCTTGTCTCCACACTGCCTGGAAGAGTATGGAAAATTCAGTCATCATGAATTTTATCTGCCCCGGTAGCTGTTGAAAGGTCTGACCCCTCCATGTTGTAAGATCACACTTACAAGTCGTGGAAAACCTGGAAGCCAGAGGTCCAAATTCTAATTCCTGGAGCAGCCTGTGTATATTTTTTCTGGTTGAAGTTCTTCCTTTTTTTTTTTTTAACAACAAAAAGAAACTTATGCTTTATTGAGAGAAGAATTCTACTCTAGTAGTAAGATATAGAGGAAAATTTAGTCAGACCTTGTGCTATGTTCCGTACTTACAGTACTTACAGAGATGGAAGGGGTTTTTTTTGTCTTAAAATAACACAGATTTGTTATCTTACAGTTCTGGAATTCAGAAGTCCAAAATGGTTTCACTGGTATAAAAAGTCTTTGGCTGTAAAGAATTTGTTACAATTAGGAAATTTTTCCCGCATTTTTTATGTTACAAAACTTCACAGTACATCTTAAGTTTTCAAAGGTCGCAATTCCTTTTCAGAAATTTTTCCCCAGAAAAATTTACATTTATACATATCTTCTAATTTTGCCTAAACTTTCTTTTTGAAGTTATTTCTCTGTATTTTAGGGCAGACGGGTTAAAATACAAGAGGTTCCCTAGCGCTGTTTTCTTTCCCTCACGTCCATGGCCATTCAGATACCCTGACGTCTCCTAGAGTATGTATGCGAGTCGCAGGAGTTTTCTTTGTTTAGGAGTGGGTGGAGCACGCATGCCTGGGGCCTCACTGACCTTCCATTCTGAAGTGTCGGGCTTGCCGCAGCTGGGCCAGCCGCTGTTTCACCCTGCACACGCCTTCCTTCTTTCCTCATCATGTTCCCCACAGTACATGCTCTGGGCTTCCTTCTAGGGCACAGCAGGCCATGGGACTTGGCCCTTAATGTCTAATGGGAAAGTCTTTTCCTAGAAGAGTAGCAATTGGTCGGTATTAGCTTGGCCCGTTAGGATGGAGGCTGGCATTTCCATTCTTTGTTCACCTTTTGGTTGGAAGTACAGATGTCTGTGATCGCAGCAGGACTAGTAATAGCAGAATATTTCTCAGATAACTAGCTGCTTGAGCTGCTACCAGAGCAAAATCATGTTGTGTTTGCAACTTATTTATTTATATATCATTGTCTCACGTTAGATTATTATGAGATCCTTGAGGGTGAAGTACGAGAGGCAGTTAAAAGCAAGGTTTTAAGTCAGACAGGCCTGAATTCAAATTGTAGCTTTGCCATTACCAGCTTTTCTGACCGTAGACAAATTACTTAAACTCTTTGTGCCTCAGTTTCCTCATCTGCACAGTGGGGGTAATAATAATAATAATAATGATACTTTCCTCGTGAGATTGTTGCGCAGATTTTATTTTATTATTATTTTTTATTTATCTATGCTTAGATAAATATTTTTTGGCCACTCTGCACGGCTTGCAGGATCTGTTCCCCCACCAGGGATTGAACCCAGGCCACAGCAGTGAAAGCCTGGAATCCTAACCACTAGGCAACCAGGGAACTCCCACAGATTTTAAAAAGATTACATTGTAGAAAACATTTAGCACAGTGCCTGGTTTGTAGCAAGGGCTCAAAAAATGTCATTGGTGATGCTGCTGGTTTTTTTTGGTGGTTTGTTTGTTTTTTTAATTAATTAATTTATTTTTGGCTGCGTTGGGTCTTTGTTGCTGCGTGCAGGCTTTCTCTAGTTGCGGAGAGCGGGGGCTACTCTTCGTTGTGGTGCGCGGGCTTCTCATTGCAGTGACTTCTCTTGTTGCGGAGCACCGGCTCTAGGCGAGCGGGCTTCAATAATTGTGGCTCGCGGGCTCTAGCGCGCAGGCTCAGTAGTTGTGGCACACGCGTTTAATTGCTCCGCGGCATATGGGATCTTCCCGGACCAGGGCTTGAACTCGTGTCCCCTGCATTGGCAGGCGGATTCTTAACCGCTGTGCCACCAGGGAAGTCCCTGATGCTGCTGTTAATATTAACTCTGGCGCTGTGAGCACCTTGCAAGTTGCTGTGAGTTTGGCTGAATGACTATATACAGGAAGTAGGGTTCGAAGGCCTTATCTGAGACTAGAAACATTTTCATGCCCTGTTCCCTGGGAAGTTGTACAAAAGCAGGTCTGATGATAGAGTGCCTGCCCATGTTAATAAAATTAACAAAGAACACTTCTTGAACAGGCTCCATCCCAGGAGAGCAGTTCATTGAGTTACTTGGGATTATTATGTTATATCCTGCTGGAATGGCTTCATTAATTTATATTTATTTTAGAATAACTCTGGGAACTTGAATTAGCAAACCGAATGCATTTGTAACTGATGGGGGAAGCAAGTTGCACCCTCAGTGATGTGTACTCTATGGAAAGACTGGGGTTTTGCTTTTTTTTTTTGCTTTTTAAAACTTTATTTCAACATAACTGTACTTACAGAAATACACTCATGTTGGTTATTAGAATGCAATTTAACTTATCCTACACAATTTGGACCAAAAAACTTGGTACATGGTTTTCTTTAAAAAAGAAAGAAAAATTATTTGCAATCTGGTTTATTTTTCAGCTATTACAAATGTGTATAAAAGATCTACCATCAAATGCTGCTAAAGCAAACAGCATGAACCTTGAGAAATTAAAGTTTGGTTTGTCTCTGAAAAATAACACGTATTGCACTGTAAAAGTTTATAAAATTGGTGCAACAGAACATTGTTGTAATGTTTCAATGCCAGTTCACAGAGTTCAGTAACTAATGGATGTTGATGAGGGTGGGGAGAGCCTATGTGTACGTATGAAAATATAAAAGCTATCCAATCTAGTTAATATTGCATGCAGATCACAAGTTTACTCAAACCAAGATTCAGATAATTTCTTAAATCTGAATTAACACTACTGGTCCAGTTCATCTGCTGTCAACAAGGAAACTGCACAGTAGCTGTTTTTGTGATTTGTGCAAAAAAAAAATGAAGTTTCTTCCCCCAGGTTTTCAGTCTAGAACTGAAACTACAGGAAAGGTGTTCTGAGGAGAGCAAGATTCTAAACTGTGTTGAAAAAGCAGTTCTTTGGACTGGCTGTCCATTGGTTAGGACTCCATGCTTTCACTGCTAGGGGCCTTAGTTTGACCCCTGGTCAGGGAACTAAGATCCTGCAAGCCACGCAGTGTGGCCAAAAAAAAGAAAAAAAAAAAAGAAAAAGAAAAAGAAAAAGCAGTTCTTGGTGTGGCCACAAGGGAATCAAAGAAATGTGCCCTTGAGAAGTCCTTGGAGATTCCCTAAACTGGCATCCCAGGTTAACGGTTGAGGCTCAGCACATGGCCACCCAGCTCAAGTTCAGGCACTCTTTTCAATTCCATCCTTTCACACTGTGGTTCCTTTTGTTGTGGTTCCCTGGAGCTGTTTGGGACCTTGCCTAGGTAAATAGCCTTTAAAAATTTTTTTAAATAATTTGGCATGTGTTCAAAGCCTCCGGCTACTTAAATTCCAAAGAATAACATTCACTGCTTCTTAAAAAAAAAATCAGATCTGTTCTTTCTCCCAACCTGCAGGAAACCTTTTCCATCTCCAGCTCGTCTGTGCCCGATTGTGGGATCAGTAACGCCACATCGTTGGCTGAGTGACGGACTGTAGGCAGGATGGCTTGGTCAGCTTCCGTCCCTCTCAATGATACAGAGCGAATCATGCTTCACAAGACACCTGGGGATGTTTAGACAACCATGAGTGCTGTATTTGGTGTATGGGAGGGTCATACCTTCCAGAGAGGTCTTTTGGACATAAAGTGACAGGAATCTATGGCCTCTTTCCCTTTTACAGATCTGATGTTTTGACATGGCTTCCTGCTTCAGTGTTGTTTGTGTGTATCATCTATGCTGGTTCCAGAGCACTGTCCAGACTGGTAAGTGTTAGAGGTTTTGGAGGGGACAGTCCCTTTCCCTTCTTCCCCTTTGCCTTTAACTTGTTGCGCCTTGGATCAATAGGGGACAAAGCAACAGCTTTAATGATGGTACAGCTAGATTGAAGAAAAAGTCTTGGGGCTGAGGCCAACGTGGCGTGCTCCCACTCCCTGAATTGAAGATAACCAGATAACAGGGAAGGACCGACTTGTTTTACAAGATGGAGAGCTGCAGATGGAGACGCAGGAAGCCGGAGTAGTGATATTTGTGGAGCTTGCTCTGCGTGAATACACCCCGTCCTTGGGAGCAGGGAGGGTGGGCTCAGTCTGCTCCTTGCTTCCGGGGACCGTGACCCTGCCCATCAGTAACACGGCCTGGGTGGGCTGGGCTTAGTCGTGGGTTCGCATGCTTGGCACGGAATTGATGCCCAGTACAAGGGGACACTAGTGAAACAAGTGTTCATTCTGTCCTCCCACCCAGACCCCAGGACTGAGCTCCTCAAAGGAGGGTACTGTGAGGAACAGATTTCTTCCAGTTATGTTATATATTATATGGAACTCCAAAAATTTAGTTATTTTGCCACCAAAGGAGAATCCATAAATATCAGCATTGACCAGAGTCTCAGAACGTGGCTTAAAAATCAGGAACATTTTTTTTTCATATAGTTAAGGTTTTTTTTTTTTTTAATTGGGGTATAGTTGCTTTACAATGTTGTATTAGTTTCTGCTGTACAACGAAGTGAATCAGCTATATGTATACATATATCCCCTCCCTCTTAGACCTCCCTCCCACCCCACCCCCCATCCCACCCACCTAGGTCACCACAGAGCACCAAGCTGAGTTCTCTGTGCTATACAGCAGGTTCTCACTAGCTATCTATTTTACACATGGTAGTGTTTATATGTCAATCCCAATCTCCCAATTCATCCCACTTCCCCATCCCCTGCCGAGTCCACATGTCCATTCTCTACATCTGCATCTCTATTCCTGCCCTGCAAATAGGTTCATCTGTACCATTTTTCTGGATTCCACATATATGCGTTAATACACGATATTTGTTTTTCTCTTTCTGATTTACTTCACTCCGTATGACAGACTCTAGGTCCATCCACGTCTCTGCAAATGACCCAATTTCGTTCCTTTTTATGGCTGAGTAATATTCCATTGTATATATGTACCACATCTTCTTTATCCATTCGTTTGTTGATGGAACTTTAGGTTGCTTCCATGTCCTGGCTATTGTAAATAGTGCTGCAATGAACATTGGGGTGCATGTATCTTTTTGAATTATGGTTTTCTCAGGGTATATGCCCAGTAGTGGGATTGCTGGGTCATATGGTAGTTCTATTTTTATTTTTTTAAGGAACCTCCATATTGTTCTCCATAGTGGCTGTATCAATTTACATTCCCACCAACAGTGCAGGAGGGTTCCCTTTTCTCCACACCCTCTCCAGCATTTGTTGTTTGTAGATTTTTTGATGATGGCCATTCTGACTGGTATGAGGTGATACCTCATTGTAGTTTTGATTTGCATTTCTCTAATGATTAGTGATGTTGAGCATCTTTTCATGTGTTTGTTGGCCATCTGTATGTCTCTTTTGGAGAAACATCTATTTAGGTCTTCAGGAATGGTTTTATACTCTAATTGCTGTTTTTAATCTATCAGAAAATGATTGTATTCTAATGTTTGAAAAAATGCGAAATTTTCAAACAATTCAGTCTTTTAACGTAAAGTTTGTTGTTATGTTGGCCCCTTAGGCCTCAGATCTGAAAACAGTAAAAACAAAATCTGCCTCTCTGGATAATAATAGTATTGTTAGGACAACTCCAAAGCTGCAAAATAGTGGCTGAGAATTAACTGGGATAATTTCTAAATTAAATCGATAATTTCTAAATTAAATCATCATTTTTCTTTCATGATTCATAAGCTTGAGTAGATGGGATGATGTGTGCGATGGGGGAGAAAATAGCCTGGGTGACCTAAGAAGTGAGACACAGAGCACGTTGGTGCTGAGCCCAGAACAGGGGGCCAGGCTGGCTCTCAGCTGCCGCTCTTGATGCTGTCAGGCTCCTCCAAGTCCATGGTCTCACTTTACCGCCTCTGGCCTGCAGGGGGAGCTTCCTCTTCTATAGCAGAGTATAGGATTTGACTGGAAAACAAAAAAACAAAAAACAATCTATTGTTGTACAAAAGTTTTTCAAATTTTTTGTAGGCTCTGGATAGTTATGGATGCCAGAGTTTTGAAGTTTGAATAACTAAAGTGTTGGGCTAATAATGATAATAATTTTTTGTTTGTATAGTGCTTTTTCATGTGTTTCCGGAGTGATTTCCTTTGTATCTTTTCATGTGCATCTCACAGTCACCTGATATGTGAGGCAGATGTTAATAACCTGGCAGAGGAAAACACTTAGGTGTGGGAAGTCTTGGTAACCTGTCTCTAGTCCCAGGTAACGGCAGCTCTTCTGACTCCCCACCTTTTGCCTTTTCAGATTTGTCTCTTTAGGATCAATGTATATGGATTGTAGAATGAGCCCAGGGTACAGTAGTCATGCATAAACTTGAGACTCTTGGTTGCAAGTGTTAGAAAGCTCACCAACTGGTCTAAGTAAAGGGAAATTTCCTGGTTCACATTAATGAAAAGTCATAGTGTAGAAACTGCTTCAGGCATGGCTTGACCCAGAGGTTCCAATGACCTACTCAGAATCCAGCTTCTGTCTCTCTTTCAGTTCTGCTCTCTGTCTTTGCTTCATTTCACAGCCAGGCTCTCGCCTCATGGGTGTTGTTGACTTCAGGCTGACATCCTCACAACTTTAAGTCTAATGGAAAGACTGTCTTCCTTGTAGCTTCTGCATGAGTCTCACAATTCACTCTGATTGCATCAGTCAGGGCCACTGCCCATCCCAGGTCTAAAAGCTGGATGGATTTACATTGATTGACCAGTCCTGAATCATGACTTTTCTGAACCATTCACTGTGACTGGAGAGACTCAGAGCACTGTTTGGCCAGCCCTGGTCATACAGGATCCCCAGCTGGACCCACAGACTGAGAAAGGGTGAGGCAGATGCTTTATATTGGAGTTTTTTACCAAGGAAGGAATAAGGAGGCTGGCTAGGTGGCCAAAAAACCCTCAAAAGTCCATTATAAATGTCAGTCTAGTACGTCTCAGGCAGATAGAGAGTTCTGTAACCTGGAACAATGCTTCTCAGAGTGTGGTCCACAGAAGGTGATAGCCTGTGAGCTCTTTGTTACCTGTCTGTAAGGAGATTGTGCCAGAATGAACATCACGCTTGGCACTAAACACACTGATTAGTTTGAGCTGACATTTTTTTTTTCATAGCAGGACTTTTTGAGGAAGGAAGCAGTGCACTGACTTATATTCTGTGCGAGCTCCTTATCTTTTGGAGGGACCGCATTTGAGTGCCCCTGGCCTAGAGCACAGACTTCTCTCACAGGCAGAACGAAGCTGCTGCAATTCAAACTCTGAGCAAAGGGAAACAACCCCAAACCAAATATACCCGATTAGAGTGGGAGGAGGACAGAAAGGAGACACTTATTAATGTTTTTTTTAGTGAAATAACTCAACCCAGCATCTGTTCTTTGTTTTCTGAGTTTTTTGTTTTTACATAGTTGCTTAAAAATTTACAGAGTGGATGAAACACGAGGCACTCGTACAGCTTGTGTTAGATGGAAAACCCGTGTCAGTATGCTGGTGCCAGGCTGGCAGTTTCATGAATCCACGAGGACCTGGGGGAAACATGCTCAGTTAAAATCCATGGGTGTGTTGTTATGCAAAACACTTAGGAAGTTGCTCTGCTCCATAAAGGCCTCCTTTCTCTGACAAGACTTTGAAACTATTCTTCTGATGTGCAACTTCTGAGAGCAAGCTGATTTAACTCTGCAAAGGTGAGGTGGGGACAGTTCTTTATTGATTTTTCTACCTGGAACTCACAACCGAATGATAGAATTAAGGGAAGGAGATTATTCTTGTGGCTCTCCATTCAGCAAATATTTATTGGGGAATCTACTTCTGGGGGCTTAATGAGGAATAAGACCTGCTTCCTGACCTTGAAGAACTTCCAGGGGAATCCGTGAGAGACACACAACTCACCATGGGAACAGGCATCGTGAATAGTCAGCGTTATATATGTGTGCCGGGCACTTCCTATTGTCAGACCTCATGACATATGAAGTTGGACTTAATTACTCCCATTTACAGATGAGGAAACTGAGATGCAAATTATTTGGCCAAGGTCACCGACTAGTAAATGTTAAAGCGGAGATGCAAACTCAAGCCCATCCAACGATAGTGGTTCATCTGCAACGCTTACCCTCTTTCCTCCCTAAATCACAACAGGCAAAGGAGATGAGCCCATCAGGATGGAGCTGGGAGGAGGGGAGAGGAGCCGTGTGGCTGTCCTCCCTTCTACATGGGCTAATTTGGCTCTGCTTCGCCAGCTTTCCTGCCCTGGATAAGGTCACAGTGATGAGGGCTGATGGCATGAATGTCAGTCTTTGGAGGGACAGGACAACTTCAACCAGTCGTTGTTACTCTTATTATAATTCCCCTGCCGCAGCCCTTCTCAGCTGGACAGGATTGCCTCAAAGCCTGTGCTGGCGAGTGTTTAGAACAGATGTGCAGATTCTCACACTCAGGAGCTGGCCAGGGAGAAGCCACCCCAGTGCTGGTGATCTGGTTGCTCAAACCATGCTCTTTTCTTGCTTAGGGTCAGCAGTTGGAAGACTCTGCAAATCTAAATTGAGGCATCTGGACAGGACTGGCCTTGGTTTCCTACCCAGCACTTTGATCTTGAGCCTTCCCTAACTGCTTGTCAGGGTTTCTGTCTTCACTCAACACAATGGAATAGAGATTGGCCGGGGGTGTCGGTGAGGAAACACACATGGGTGATCAGACTCGCGTGGAGTGAAATTACTCAGTTAAGCAAACTGGAGCCTGTGGGTTCCCTCCCGCTTGGTTTGGCTCCAATACCACATAAGGGATCTTGGATCCATAGGGAAAAGAACGTAAATGTTGATCCATCAATAGAATGGAGACCCTTCCCCCTAAGGTTCCCTGTCTCTGTGGTTAGAGGCAGTTCTCCTCTTTCACGTGGTTTTCTCATCAGAGGTGATCGGAGTCCGATTGCAAGGATGACTTAAGATGTGGGCGCAGTGGCAAAATAATAACCCCCTCCTCTGCATTTTAGTTATGTTCCTGCTCCATCTAAAGATGTTTTCCGGGCTTCCCTGGTGGCACAGTGGTTGAGAATCTGCCTGCCAATGCAGGGGACACGGGTTCGAGCCCTGGTCTGGGAAGATCCCACATGCCGTGGAGCAACTAGGCCCGTGAGCCACAACTGCTGAGCCTGCGCATCTGGAGCCTGTGCTCCGCAACAAAGAGAGGCCGCGATAGTGAGAGGCCTGCGCACCGCGATGAAGAGTGGCCCCTGCTCGCCGCAACTGGAGAAAGCCCTCGCACAGAAACGAAGACCCAACACAGCCAAAAATAAATAAATAAATAAATTTATAAAGATGTTTTCCATAACCCTTATAAAATGACCTATTAAAGCTGGGCTCCAAGGGGAGAATTTCATGACGCTGGACTTAGCAATGATTTATTGGCTATAACAGCAAGACACATGCAACAAAAGAAAAAAATAGACAAATTGGACTTCATCAGAATGAAACTTTGGTGTATCAAAGCACGCTGTCAACAGAGTAAAATGGCAATTCACAGAATGGGAGAAAATATTTGAAAATCATCTATCTGATAAGGGATTAATATCCAGAACATATAGAAAGCTCCTAAAATTCAGCAACAAAAACCAAACAACCTGATTGAAAAATGGGCAAAGGACTTGAATAGACATTTCTCCAAAGAAGATATGCAAATGGCCACTGAGCCCATGATAAGGTACTCAACATCATTAAGCATTAGGGAAATACAAATCAAAATCATGAGATACCACTTTGTGCCCATTAGGATGACCGTTATCAAAAAAATAGAAAATAACAAGTGTTGGTAAGGATGTGGAGAAATTGGAACTCTTGTGCACTGCTTTTGGGAATGCAAAATGGTACAGCTGCAATGAAAAACAGTATGGTGATTCCTCAAAAAATTGAAAATAGAGTTACCATATGACCCAACAAAAAAATTGAAAGCAGGGACTTGAGCAGATATTTTGTATACCTGTGTTCACAGCAGCATTATTCACAGTAGCCAAAAGTTGGAAACAATCCAAATGTCTATTGACAGATGAATGGATAAACAAAATAGTATATCAGTACAATGGAATATTATTCAGGCTTAAAAAGGAAGAAAATTCTAACACATGCTACAACATGGATGAACCTTGAAGACATGTTAAATGAAATAAGCCAGTCACAAAAGGACAAGTCCTGTATGATTCTACTAATACGAGTTACTTAGAATAGTCAAATTTATAGAGACAGAAAGTATTGGTGCTTACCAGGAGCTGTGGGCTGGGGAGAATGGGGAATTATTGTTTAATGGGGACAGAATTTCAGATGAAAAGAGTTCTGTGAAAGGATGGTGGTGATGGTCGCACAACAATGTGAATGTACTTAATGCCACTGAACTATACACGTAAAAACGGTTAAAATGGTAAATTTTATATGTGTATTTTACCACAATTAAAAAGATATGTTTATAACTCCCCTCCCCAGGCTACAACAGAGATTTTCTTGAGGATTATATGGGGGAGGGGGATATGTTCTCACTCGCCTCACTCAGAGCCCTTTCGGGTGCTGTAGGAGGTGCATATTTAATTTAACTGAATTCATTCCTATGCACTCGTGTAAAAAGGGTGAGAAAAATAGCAGTTCACTGAGAGCAGGCCAACCTGCCCTCTGTAGTAGCACGTGCATTTATGCCCCCAAGTGAGGTTCTTATTCCAATGCATCTTATAAGCTGGTATTCTAAGCTGCCTATTTTTCAAACAAAAAGGCCCCTAAACACAGGTCAGCTACTTTATGTGATGAGCAGAGGAAGGAGGGAGGCGGCCTCCAAGCTGGTGCTGGAGATACTCTGGCAAAGAGGGAGTCTGGTCCTCTGCCCTCAAGGAGTTGGCCAGGGAGTTCCCTGGAGGTCCAGTGGTTAGGACTCCGTGCTTTCATTGCCAAGGGCCCAGGTTTGATCCCTGGTCGGGGAACTAAGATCCAGAAAGCCTCTTGGTGCAGCCAAAAAAAAAAAAAAAGGTGTTGGCCAGTTAATGACAGAATGATAAAATTAATGTAAATGAACACTCAGATTTATCTCATGCCAGTCAATTTGTGAATATATTCTTTTATATGTACACAAACATATTCAAACACCTCAACTGTCTTCCCAAAAGGATGTGTTGTGGCTTAAAAGAATAATGATGATGAAAATAAGATAAGCATTTCTTATGAATAAAATTTAAAAGAAATCTAGGTCAAGGGTAACTGAAGAAGAACTAGATGAGACCACAGAGAGACTTAGCACATAGAAATTTATGCTGTAATATCTTATGAAATAAATACAGTTGGGCCGTGGATTCAGCTCTCATCTTTCTGCAGCCGAATAAAGAAGTTACGAGACTCTCAGTGCTTTAAGAGAAAAGCGGGTTGTTGCCGCAGACATGCTTCTTCCTTGCTGTCATGTCAGGTCCTGAGCCCTCATAAAGGGTAAACTGGGCTACTTAGGGTCTTCAATCGCGTCCTTATAACAAACTCAATGGTAACCTGATTTCTGGGATTCTTAGTGCATTTTGGAGGCCTAATGACAGCACAGTTCAGTAGGAGCGATTCTCTGGGGCTAAAATCTCTGCTCTCCAATTATCCAGCTCCCTTCCTGTAGGAACAGTTATTTCTGGCATGCGTGATTTTGATGAAAACTAGGCAGCCAACAGTTCAAAGGTACATTCTTTGGCAAGGGCCTGGCGAGCAATTATTGTATATTGCAGATTAAGGCCACATCCACATATTTAAAAATCACCCAAATTGAAGGTAGGATTGATGTTTTTCTATAAAAACTTAGAAGTTGACCCAGGACTTGGCTACGGGAGTCATCCCCACTCCTACAGCGTGACCTGAGGCCATGCCTGTGGGCAGGGCCAGGATTTTCCATAGAAAACTGTTTTAAGTCAGTTCCAACACCTGAACAAATAACAATCAAGGCTTGAAAATTCCACTCTGGGAAGCATGGGAATAATGAAAAATCTTAAGTAATAGTTACCAATTTCTCTTTACATCCAGAGAAAAATTTCCAGTGGTACATGGCTGCAATGTTAAATTATAAGTGAATGTTAAAATTTTAAGAATAAATTAGTTGCAAACTGTGCCCCTAAGTAATGAAATGAATTGGACTGTAGGGTAGTTGAATTTGGTCAATTACATTTTGTGTCAAAAGTGATAACTTGGGCTTCATGGTAGTTGATCTTGAGCCATTTTTCCTGATGAAAGATGGTGGGGATCTTTTGTTATTGAGGCCATTCCTAGAGTCTTGATGTGAAAGAACAGACTTGTTTTTCTATTCTCTTTAACAGCAAGCTAGTGTCTAGATCGTCTGAAAGTGGTTTCAAATTATTAAGAGGCAGGTTAAAAACGAGAACCAAAATATATCCTTCCTTTTTCTCATCTGTATAACAGGGATGTTAATAGTATCTCCCTCATAGATTTATTATGATGATTCAATATGTAAAAGCAATAAAAACAGTCTGGGTGCTTTCCTGGTGGCACAGTGGTTAAGAATCTGCCTGCCAGTGCAGGAGACATGGGTTTGAGCCCTGCTCTGGGAAGATCCCACATGCTGCGGAGCAACTAAGCCCGTGTGCCATAACTACTGAGGCTATGCTCTGGAGCCCGCGAGCCACAACTACTGAGCCCGTGCACTGCAACTACTGAAGCCCGTGCACCCTAGAGCCCACGCTCCACAACAAGAGAAGCCACCACAATAAGAAACCCATGCACTGCAACGAAGAGTAGCCCCGGCTCCCCGCAACTAGAGAAAGCCCGCGTGCAGCAACGAAGACCCAACACAGCCAAAAATAAATAAATAAATAAATTTATTTTAAAAACGCACAGTGACAGCAGTAGCATTTTTAAAAAAAAACAGAGTCTGGTACATAGTAAGTATTCAATATATCTTAGCTATTATTGTTATCATATCTCAGATATCGTTATCATATCTCTTTCTTTTGGCTGCACTGTGCGGCTTGTGGGATCTTATTTCCCCAACCAGGGATCGAACCTGTGCCCCCTGCAGTGGAAGCGTGGAGTCTTAACCACTGGATTACCAGGGAAGTCCTCATTTCTCAGAACTTTTGTCTGATTTCACAAAAATAAGTCCTGCTGAATCTCACTCCATAAAGATAAAAGGCAGGTTTTCTAAAATAATCAGTCACTGGAGTCTCTTGAACTAATAACGAAGTTCAGACTGGGGCTTCGTGCACAGAGGTAGAGGCCAAGGGAAAATCAGTGATCATAAATTGCAGACTGCCTTAATACTGTTTTTGATAGATCTCTATGGAGGCTGATAAAATCAGTCGTAGAATTACTGTTTCTAAAGACTGTTAGCTCCTCAGTAGAAAAAATGTCTTGAGAAATTCAGATTAAAAAATTTTAAAGTGGAAATGGAAGATATCCCTTTAAAAAATGGCATAGAGTTTACTCCGAGGTCATCTGTTTTAGATCATACCAGTTATATTGCTGGAGGAAGCAGACTGGCAGGATTTGGAACACAATGGTATTGGACTTTGCACAGTTGTAGGTCCAGGAAGTTTACACGGGGGGCTTGCTGTAAGTTGGCTCCTATAACATCGAGGCTGGGAGCGTGGGCGTTGCCGTTACTGGGTTGGAGTCATGGAGTCATACCCAGAACTAGCTGTGAGCTCGCCAGCAAGCTGCCCCATCTCTCTAAGCTTCAGTTTCCTTGTCTGTAAATCAGGGCAACAAGCATCCGTGGATACAGTTGTTGAGATATGGTTTAAATAAGAGAATGCAATTAAAATAATTAGCACTGTGCTGAACACATTGTTGGTATCTATTATTAGAGAACTTTAATATCAGGTCTGGGGACTTCCCTGGTGGTCCAGTGGTTAAGACTCCACGCTCCCAATGCAGGGGGCCTGGGTTCGATCCGTGGTCGGGGAAATAGATCCTGCATGCATGACTCAACTAAGAGTTCGCATGCCACAACTAAGGAACCCGCATGCTGCAACTAAAGATCTTGTATGCTGCAACTAAGACCTGATGCAGCCAAAAATAAATAATTAATAAATAAATAGTAAAAAAATTTTTTTTAATTTAAAAAATTAAAAGGCAACTTTCTTTAAAAAAATTAAAAATAAAATAGAATAAAAAATAAAATCAGTTCTGTATGTGTAGATAGATCCTTTTCCAGAATCTGATCAGAATCTCCTAGGGAGATGGAGAAACCTGTCCACGGTTTATAAAATTGAGAAAATTAAGCCTCCTTGAAGTCTAGAGTTAGGGTCTAGAGTCACCCTAAATCTTGTTTCCTTACTGATTTTATAGTCAAGGAGGCAAAAGCATTTTAAATCAGGGCTTAATTTTAAATAAATAAGATCCAGGTTGCCCTTTCATTTTCATGTCACGTACCACAGGATTAACCTCTCTAAGATTTTCTGTGCTATCTTCTTAGGCTCAGACCTAGAAGGCCAGGGCCCACGTTTTCCAAACATGAGCCCAATGGATAAAGCCAATTAAAAAAAAAATCTCTTTAATAATCTTAAAATACATAAAGAATAATTGAAAATATAAAAGTTTAAGAGGGATAAAAAGAAGCACAAAAGATGAAAAACATAGAAAATAATTAAAATAAAGGATGATTTTAAAAGGAAAAAAGTTTCAGCTGAACTTTTAAAGGAGTAGAGAACGTTAAAAAGGCAAGAAAAATGTAAAGTGAGAGCTCAGAATGAAATGAAACAGTGCGAGTTAGAACAAAATACTAAAATAGAGCAGAGCTATACAGTTATAAAAGTCTTAAAGACAAGGTAAAAATACATACTTCCAGGGACTTCCCTGGTGGCACAGTGGTTAAGAATCTGCCTGCCAATGCAGGGGACACGGGTTCGAGCCCTGGTCTGGGAAGATCCCACGTGCTGCAGAGCAACTAAGCCTGTGCGCCACAACTACTGAGCCTGTGCTCTAGAGCCCGCGAGCCACAACTACTGTGCCCACGTGCCACAACAACTGAAGCCCGCGCGTAGAGCCTGTGCTCCACAACAAGAGAAGCCACCACAATGAGAAGAAGCCTGTGCACCGCAACGAAGAGTAGTCCCCGCTTGTCGCAACTAGAGAAAAGCCTGCATGCAGTAATAAAGACCCAACGCAGCCAAAAGATAAAGAATAAATCCATCTGGAAGTGATTGGGCAGCAACATCTGCTTAAAGACCCACTTAAGAGTCCTCGAAGCTGGAATAATTTCCCAGCTCAGGGTCCTCCATCGAGGCCACTAAGCGTGGGCTTGGTACCTCTTATATTATTGACAGCCTTCATGCCGTGCTCCTGCATTATTTCCATCATTCCTCCCTATAGCTCCAGGTCGTAGATATTGTTATCCTCATACTACAGAGGAGCAAACTGTTTGGATACGTGCCCTGCTCCACTAGCAGATGGTGGAGCTGGAGCCTGAAGCCCAGCTGATGCCAAAACCCATGCACTATTCTTGATCTTTCTCTGCTTTCCAGGAGACATTATCATCAGCAGCAGCAACAAAGACAATAGCACAATCCCTCGCCCCTTAATCCCTCCCCTTTACCTTGTCAAGATTATCTATCAAGTTAGGAAAGACTGCTGTTCTTAGCAAAGAGCCCAGCGATAGTCAATGTGCAGTGGGTACTCTGTGTATCTTGATAACCCACTGGAGTGTTACATTTTTTTATATCTTCTCCCCCCCCCCCCTTTTTGGGGGTACAAAGTTGATCCCAGTTATTCCATCATTTACCACAGTTCAATCTCCTAAATATTTCCCTCATGTGGCCACTTTTCTCCATCTTCACTGCCACTACCAAGTTCAGGCCACCGTCTTGTCATTCCTTGTATTAGTTTCCTGTAGCTGCTGTAACAAATGACCACCTACCTAGGTGGCTTGAAACAACAGAAATTTATTCTCTCCCAGTTCCGGAGGCCAGGGGTCTGAAGTGAGGACCAAGGTGTGTCAGCAGGGCTGCGCTCCCTCCAGAGGCTCTAGGGGAGAATCTGCTCCTTGCCTCTCTCTTCCAGCTTCTGGTGTCTGCTCACACTCCTTGGCTCGTGGCTGCATCATTCCAGTCTCTGCCTCTGGGGTCACATCGCCTCCTCCTCTGTGTGTGTCAAATCTCTGCCTATCTCTTAGGAGGAGACCTGTGTTTGCATTTGGGACCCACCCAGATAATCCAGAGTAATCTCCCCACCTCCAGATTCTCACCTTAATCACATTTGCAAAGGCCCTTTTTTCACCCTATAAGGTGACATTCATGGGTTCCAGGGGCTAGGATGCAGCTATAGTTTGCAGGGCCGTTTTTCCGTCTGTCACACCACTGAACTTTTGCAACCATCTCTTCCTCCTTTGTCCCACCCAGCAGTCCAAGGTTCCCTAAACACGCAGATCAAATCATGCACGGTGGGCTTTAAACTCTTCAGTGTCTCTTACGGGCCTTGGGATGGTCCTGATTCCCTGATAGGGCCCGTGATTACCTCTCTACCTTCCTCTCCCCCACTTTTCCCTTCCACACTATATTCCACCCCACTCAACTCCCCCTGGTTCCCCAAGGAGGTGGGCTTCCTCGCTCCTCTGGGCCCTTGTGTGTGCCTCCAGCCCTCTCCCGCCTTGTCTCTTTTTGCTGGGCTCATTCTTTTTTTTTTTCTTTTTTCCCTTTGGCTGTGCCATGCGTCACGCAGGATCTCAGTTCCCCAACCAGATATCGAACCCACATCCCCTGCGTTGGGAGTGCGGAGTCTTAACCAGTGGACCACCAGGGAAGTCCCTGGGCTCGTTCTAGTTCATCATTCTGTTCCCGTTTAGACTTTGGACTTCACTTCCTCTGAGAAGGCGTGCTCTGCCCACGCTGGGTTGGTCGTGCCTTTCTGTGCGTTCGGTCAGAGCTCTCACCTCAATAGGGACAGCCTCTCTATCATGTGTCCGCCTGTTCACAGGATGTGCCCCCTGCACCTGGCATGGCACCTGACACACAGTAGGTGCTTAATAAATGATGAGAATACCCGTGAGAGGGGAGCCTCTACATCCACCCTACTGAGCACAATGCTGCAAGCAAGAACACATCTACGCAGAAGAGTTTTTGCTGGAGAGGAGTATCAGTGTGAATGCCAAAAGTTCCCACAGATCTTTATTTTTAAGCATAAATCAAGAATTATGTAATTATGAGATCCAAGAAAATATTTTCATGCTTATTCCTTTGTTTTCTTTCAGGCCATTCCCGTGTTTCTCACTTTGCATAATGTAGCCGAAGTTATCATCTGTGGGCACCAGAAGTGTTTTCAGAAAGAGGTAAATGATTACGCAAAAGGCTAGTTTCACTTCCCTTGCTTGAAATTTCAAAGACGTGCTTTTTATGTATGGTCCAGATTAGTGTCTGCCTTTTCCTGCCATCTGTTTCCAGTCAAGCCTGCCTGACAGTGGTCACTAATTTCAAGGATCACGGTTTTGACATCCCTTCAGTTCACCAAACATACGTGGGGATGCTTGTGGGTCTGAATGGACCTCAACCCCAGGCCAGTGCTGAGCCAGGGCCTGGGGGGCCGAGGTAGAGATGACTGTGGGCCTGGATGGTGGGGGGGGGGACATTCCCCCCCTCCCCCCACTGCATCCCAGCACCACGAGGAAATATTTGGCAAGCTTCCCACAGGGTGCTGGGAGCTTTAGCCCACCCTGGGGACATCCTCTTTTCTTCCCGACCCCAGCTCTGCCTTCCACCAGTTGGAACACGTTTCCTCACCTTCCGGGCCTCCATCCATGAAAAGGGGAGAGAAATGTCACCCACTCAAAGAGTCGTTGGGAGGACACCATGCAGCACAGGTGCTAGTAGGTGCTCCCAACACTTTCTGGCACATAGTAGGTGCTTTGTACCTACTATGTAGTTTAGCTATGATTTTTAACGTTATTGGTGGTTTTAGTTTGGTACCTCTTTTGAGAGTTCCTTTTTTCTGACATCTGCCTGTTTCAAATGACTTCACATCAAAATTTTGGAACTTTTACGCTCGAGAGAGGCTAGTGGGCCATGCAGGCAGCACACTTCTTACAGGTGTGCCGGGGACAGAGAGACACCTTTCCTGTGGCCAAGGCCACTCCACACACCACCGCTCCCGGGGGACCTTTCTGACACATGGATCTGATCATGTCCCCCTACATACAGCCCTTCAGGACCACCCAGAAGCTACCTGGAGGCCTGCAAAGCCCTTCGCCACCTGGGCCCCATCCACCTCTCTGGCTTCAGAAATTCCAGCCACAACCAAACTTCTCACTTTCCCTAGACCATGTCGTGGTGTTTCTCTCCTCTGATCTGTCAGCAAACCTCTTCGTGCACCCCTGTCCCATTCACTCTATGAATATTTCTACGTCCCTGTGTACGTGGCCACCCTGCCAGGCCCGGGTCTGCAGTCGTAAGCAAGAGGCATGATTGCTGCTCTTACAGAGCATCAGCCCAGAAGGGGAGACAGACATTAAACTAAGAATTAGACCCACCTGCTCGATTGTGTGGCTAGAGCAGGCCACTCTGGGGAGGTGACATTAAACAGAGACAAAGGATGAGCAGGAGTTAGACATGGGGATGAGGGGAGGGCTCCCTGGAAGAGGAAGCAGCAGATGCAAAGGACCAGGCATAGGAAGGGACTTGGTGGAAGTCATTCTGGGCTGTGTGGCTGGAGCTTGATGAGAAAGAGAGGGGGTGCTTAGGACGAGGCTGGAGACGGGCCTCTGGGGCTGAACTAGGAATTTGGGATTTATGCTGAGTGCACCGGGAGCTGGGAGGAGCCGGATGGGTTATAAGGCCCACAGACACTGAGCAGCTTCACAGTGTTAAAAGCTCCGCCAGTTTCTGCGGAGGAGAACGGATTACAGGAGGCGAGGGAAGCCTGTAGTGACTCCAGCGAGGCTCCGTACTTCAGGCTAATCTGCCTGCAGTGGGAACCTTCCCTGACACCTCAGGCAGCTTGGGCACCTCCAGCTGACATTTTACTTATCACACCAGCTTGCAATTTCCATATTTCATCAATTCTATCATGTGCTTCTTTTTTTCACATCTAAAATTTTCACTATCGGGACTTCCCTGGTGGTCCAGTGGTTAAGTGCTTCCACTGCAGGGGGCACAGGTTCGATCCCTGGTCAGGGAACTAAGATCCCACATGCTGCATGGTGTGGTCAAATAAATAAATAAATAAAAATAAAATAATTCTTTAAAAAATAAAAAATAAGTTTTCACTATCTGAAATCAGGGTGCTTTTATAGTCAATGGTATGTCCTGGTCTAATGTTTTTGTTTTTGTTTTTTTCTTAGTAGTATAAAAAGTACCAATTTTACAATCAGTGGCATCTTAAATTCAGCGAAATACAGTATGATTTTCCCTGTGTCTCTGCCTGCTTCCAGCCCTCTCATTGCAGTGACCCTGTGGTTGGGTTTTTTTTGGAGCCCCAGGTCTCAGCCCAAGGACTGGAGCTGAGCTGAAATATTCACTAACTGGTCACTTAGGTTCCAGGAGCTGCTCAGGTTCTGGGAGACTAGTCAGACCCTGACTCAATTCCACTCAAATTCCAAAGAAGGCTTCTTATTCACAAAATGGATACCTTTTGTGTGAATTAAAAATGAAGATTTACCTGGTCTAGGGACGAGATCCAGGCATCTTCATGGGATACTGCTTCTTTCTTTTTTTTTGGGCCGTACCATGTGGCATGTGGGTTCTTAATTCCCTGACCAGGGATAGAACCTGCACCCCCTGCATTGGAAGCACGCTGTCTTAACCACTGGACCACCTGGGAAGTCCCTTCATGGGGTATTGCTTCTTGATGGACAAGTCAGATCAGGTAGGAGAAGGTGAGGGTGGGACATGGGGCTGGAGGGTCCTCAGTGTATTTCCACCAAGCAGAGCCCAAGGGCCAGACTCCCAGACCAAGAGGACCTTTCCTCGGAAGCAATTGGGTGAATACCAAAATATTGTGAATCTTCAACTCCATTTCATTACTGACACAAAACAACATCATTTCTTGTCGGGGAAAATTAGGAAACAATTGAGTGGGTTACATATCTATTTAGTTATTTTTAAAAAACCCCTTTTTTTCCTTTACGAATGTCATAAGATATAATAAGTCATAGAAAATGCAGAGAAAAAAAATGTCAGAAATCAACTGTGATCTTACTTCTAGAGGAAACGACTTCATTCTTTCAGTTCAGACATACGTAGAATATTTACAGAAATGATAAAATACATCCTATTTTTCCATTGATCGATTTGTTGGAATTCCTAAATGCCTCATTTCTCTCCACATGGAACTCAGTGTGTTGGCTGGTCCCTGTTTGCAGATTTGTAGGTGGTTTCTAGTAGTTTGGCGTTAAAATCTGCTCTGTGATGAAGATGACCGTGATATGTGCTTCATATGATTTATATTTCCTGATCATTCAGCCTGGAGCCATGACCAAGCGACCGGGTGTCATGAGGAACATGGTTGGACGCCGCCTCTCAGACTTGACCTGTGACTCCGGACGAGGGCTGTTTGGTCCGTTATGTGTCAGGTTTCCCTAGAATGGCCTTGGGAGAGTAGAGTTGACCTCTTCATGACCTCGCTCCCAGATGATGAGAATAAGCTCTATCTGGGCTGTGGTTCATTGTCACCATCCATAACTAGTTCTTTGTGTATGTGCACACACACGCACACAGTTTGACTCTAAGTTAGCGTGTGGCTTGTGGAATTAGTCTCACTAACTTGCAGATATATTTGTCACGGTTTAACCTTAGAATACTGCTATTCATTCATTGGTTCGCTCAACATTTATGAAGTAAATGCTACATGCCAAACATCTTGCTAGGTCTACAGCTACAGATGTGGAGAGACACATTTATCACCCTCCCAGAACTCAGGCTGAATGGGGAGCTGACATGTAAACAGGTGCTGGGATGCCCATAGAATGTCCTATGGGCTGGAACAGGCGTGTGAGTGCACTGGGGGGCGACCGCTGGTAAGTCTGCTTGCAAGGGCCAGATTTGAACCCAGTCACGCAAATGGGTAGGAATTTTCTGGGCACTCCAGGCAGAGAGGAAGCAGCCAATGAAGGCCAGTGGCCTGAAAGGGCCGGCGGGTGTCACTGCAGGACTGGCTGTGACAGAACAGAGTCCAAAAGGGTCAGGCTCTGGAGCGCGATTGCCTGGGCGCACACCCTGTGATCCCGAGCAACTTACCTGATTTCTCTGTGCCTCAGCATCCTCATCTGTAGCACGTAACCCAGGACTGTACATTAACCCGCAGTGACACGAGTCAATATGTGTCGAGCACCTAGGACAGCACCAGCAGCCCTCAGAGCGCGTTAGCTTACCCAGAGCGGCGTCAGCTACTTACTGTGACTTTGGCAAGGTGACTCTTGAGGAGTTATAGTGACCCACGCAGAGCTGAGATGTCGTTGGGACTTATCACTGGGTGATTTGGGGACCGAGGGGCTTGCGGAGGGGAATCCCGGACACAGACTCCTCGGGTGCTCTCGGAGCCTTGGGGGCTGGAGCTCCGTAATGAATTTCTCGCTGGTTTTCAGTCTCCATGTCTCAGGTTCTGGGCTCCTGTAGTCAGAGGAGGTCAAAATAAAAAGGACTGTCTCCTCTGTGGGATGGGCAAACTCCTTCAGGCACTAGGGTTGATTTGCTGCCCTGTAACGGAAGCCCCCAAGCACCTGCTGGTGAACATGTCACTCATGGAAGAGTTGAGCATTCATTCTTCTTCCTCCAAACTCTGGAGAGGTCAGCTTTATTTAGCTCAGAATCTTTTAGTGACACGTTTTCCCATGTTGGGGGCAATTATCCAGGTGGGAACCAGGTCACCTCCGCGTGTGTCATCCTTTCTGTACTGAAGGGATAAGTGTCCCCACCGGGGGGCAGTGGAGTCAAGGTTGGCTTTGCCTTTGGTCTCTGCTGAGGCCGGTTCCACAAAGATGAAAGATAACGTATAAGAGGTAACAAAGGATCTAAAGATGGGAGCCACTGCTTTGTACACACACACATCGTGTGTTTATTAAAACAATGCATTGTGGATTATTTAGTCACACATGAAAGCTTAAGATAGCCTTCATAGCAAACCACATGTTTCTCTTGCCAGTGCTTTACTTTTTTTAAAAATTGAGATATAATTGACAGATAAAATTATATTTGTTTCAGGTGTTCAATATAATGATTCATTGTTTGTATATATTTCGAAATGATCAACACAATAAGTCTAGTTAACATCCATCACCAAGCATTTGTTTTTCCTGTGATGAGAAGTTTTAAGATTTACTCTCTTAGCAACTTTCGAATATATTCAGTACAATATGGTGTTGTTAACTATAGTCACCACACTGTATGTTACGTCCCCAGGCTTTGCTTATTTTATAATAACTGAAATTTTGTACCTTTTGAGTGCTTCATTTTTAAACAATATGTTCATAGTTCACACTTTATCTGAGCTGGAGTAAAAGAAAATTGCAGTTTGTCCTCAACTAGCAAAATAATCCTTCTGAAATGTCCAGAATTAATCTATTATCTTGCCTGACCATTTCCCCTGTCAAATATGAAAAAAATCTATGCTTCTTCCTGCTAGAGCTTTCTTCCCAAGTGCCAAGGACTAATTCCCTTGAACTGACCAATAAAAAGGAGGTAACAAAGGTAGAGTATGCATTAGAATTTCTTCATTTCAGGGAGCTCTAAACGGCAATTTTGGATTTCCCCAATCTGCCCTTTTTTCCTTCTCTCTAGGGGTGGAGTCAAATGTCCCTTCTCCTTTTTTCTGTTTCCTAATTTACACATCATACCAGAGAATTTATAGCAGTGCTCAGGGTCAGAGCTGGATTAATGAAAGGAAAATTTAGAGACAGACCGGAAGAGAAGTTGAACAAGAGCTTAATTTCTTTTCCTACACAGGGTACAATTGATTTCTCTCTCCTTTTCATGGTGTGTAAGATATTCGAAGGCTTGGGCGTGGCATCATTTTGCTTTTTTGTGGGTAAACATAGCTCTAATGGTGAGAGTGGTAAAACTACTCATCCAGAGTGCTTTGCTGAAGTGACTCAACTCTGGACCTCTGAGTCATCCTTCATTTGGTCCAAGCAGAAAAAGCCTCAATAAATACTGAAGTGCAGCAAGTTGTTAAGCCCCCAATAAACTTATTCATAATTTATGTGCCTCTTGATCTAAATATTTACTTTTAAGGGGAGCAAAAAAGAGTTTTTAAAGACTAACTGTACGTCTCTTTATTTTCATACAGAAAACATCTCCTGCAAAGATCTGTAGGTAAGTTAAAAAAAAAAACAAAAAACAACAACTTCACAAACATCTAAAATAGAAGATTTAACCTGATATTAACTTTGATGAGAAACCGTCTGTTGACAATCCGTACTTGAGAGTTGACAGAGGAATTTATTACAGACACTTATATATCCCTATTTTGTGTCTTATTCTCAAATTTGCTCTTTTTTTTTCTGAAATATTTTATCCCTAAGGGGAAAACAACTCGTGCTAGATTTCAGCCATTGATGCCCAGAATTTCACTAAGAGTTGTGCAAGACTGATGAAGAATGAAAATGGAAAAATGGAAATGACTTAAAGTTTTAAAAATAATGTTTGAACCTCATTGGGTTTTTAAGAATTCCCATGGTGGAGAAAGTACTGCCTGCGAATCCACGGATCTGAGTCGTGGTCTTGGGCCACACGGCGCCGTGACCGTGGGCAGGTTTCATACCTCTCTGTGCCTCAGTTTTCCCAGCTGAAACATGAACTGGGCTGGACCCTCTGGCAGGTCCCCGTGCTCCTGTTGTGCTAATTCTGACCTGGACGCCTTGTCCTCTGGTGGCCTTCCTGCTTCCTTGGCAGTAGCTGCGAAGCTCGGTCCTGAAGATAGAAAACCAGCAGAATGTTTTGATACGTGGATTTAGGACTTTTTGTTTCATATATTTCTGGGCTTTCATCCAATCTTCTTTTTTTTTGCCTTTATTACAGGCTGCTACTTGAAGAAAAAAAAAATCCCACTGTCAGGACGCATCCTCTTGTTTAAAATACTAGCAGGTGTTAAAGAGAGGCATTAAAACCCATTTATGCCTGATGTAATCAGATGTTGCTCAAGGCCAAGTTTGGTGGGAAACCAGGGGCTGCCTCACACCTGGCACTTCTCCCCTCAGCCCTGAGGGCTTGTCTGCTTGAGGGGATCTAACGCTCATTGCCTGTGGATGGGGAAGCATCCTGCATCCTCTAAAGCCTCTGTCCACTGCAGGCAGACGCCAAAGCCATGAGGGTTCTCCTCTCCCCCAGCCTACAACCTGCCTATTCCTGTGCAGTCCCAGAAACCCTCCTGGACAACCTCCCTCCTCTCACCCGACCCTGGCCTCCGAATCCCTCAGCAGTCGGGTGCCGGGGGATCGTCTCCAGGCTGTTTGCGTGTGTGCCTTTAACGTTGGCGAGGCTATAGGAGCGGGTGGATTGGAGTGGTTAGAACCGGTCCCGCGTTGTCCTGCCCTTCCTGAGGCCCTGAGGCCCCAGCTCTGAGGGTTCCTCTGTGCCCATCCTCCTGCCTCAGGCCCAGCAGCCGTGCTAGTCTTTTAAGGGGTACACTGTGTGATGACAACAGTGAGGACTGTGTGGGGGGGGGGGTTGTGGACAGAATTGATTAGCATCACTATTGCCAGTGTACTTAGGTGATGAGTATCAGGTTGTTGTGTATTACGTATATATATGTAAGTAATACAGAATTTGATACGTATATAGAACATATACTGGTGTGAGATGTCATATGATAAAGTCCCCTAACAGTGAAAATGCTGTATTCACTGCCCCCGTTTATGTCTTTGATCCTTTGCTGTTCGCCACGTAACGCAGTGGTCAGAAGGGACCCAACCCTGAATATTGTTGTTGCATCATAAAATGGAAAGAGGGGGAAAGAGCATGTGGTCCTTTGGGTTTTGTATTTTCTGGTGCCTTTCTTTAGGAGGAGAGAATGATTAGGAAAAGCTATAGGCCAAGATATTTTGGTCTATGAAACCCATATACCATCTAAAAACCACTGATTTCTAAGCCAAAAAGTATCTCCAAATCGACTTTCTAATGAATGAGAAAATGTGAAAATATCTGTGATTGGCAATGTTACTTTTTTGTGCAAGAATTATTAAAAAAAACCTTTTGTTATGGAAATTTCTAAACAGATATAAAAGTAGACCGAATAGTATAATGAAGCTCTGTAGACTCATCCCCCAGATTCAACAGTTTTCAACTTAAGCCTCTACCCAGCGCCTCATTTCAGCAAATCCCAGGCATTGTAGCATTTCAACCATAAATATTTTGGTATGTATAAGAGATTTTTTTCTAATGAAACTTTTTTTTGTTTGTTTTATTTTATTATTATTTTTTTTGGCCACGCTTCGTGGCTTGCAGGATCTTCGTTCCCCAGCCAGGGACTGAACCCCTGCCCTTGGCAGTGAAAGCGCCGAGTCCTAACTACTGGACCGCCAGGGAATTCCCTTATTTGGGAAAAAGTTTAAACGGATAGAAAAGCTGCAAGAAAATTACAATGAACTCCCATATACCTTTTATCTAGATTCACCCACTGATAACGTTTTTTGTATTTGCTTTCTTTCTCTCTCCATATATACATATGTACATATATATCACATAAAATATGTAAGAATATATACATAATTATTCTTACTCTTATTTTTTTCTGAACCATTTGGGAATAAGTTGCAGGGGTTATGACTCTACCCCTAAATACTGCAAAGCGTATCTCCTAAAAATAAGAAGCTCTTGTATAACCACAGTACAATGATTAAGTTTAGAAAATTAACATTGGCTACAATACTGTTATGTAATATTGAGTCGATGTTCAAATTTGGCCAATTATCCCGATATTGTCTTTTATAGTAATCTCTTCCCCCAAAGATGTCATGTGTCTTTCGTATCCTTTAATCTGGAACAGTTCCTCGACATTTTATTGCCTTTCATTGCCTTCATAGTTTGAATAGTGTAAGCCCATTGTTTTGTGGACTGTCCCTGAATTTGGGTTTGTCTCAGTGTTTCCTTGTGATTCAGTCCAGGTTATGCATATTTGGCAGGAATACCACATGAGTGACGTTGTGCCCTTCTCAGTACATCATATCAGGAGGCACATGATGTAGCTCTGTCCCACTATTGGAGATGTTAAGTTTGATCATTTGGATAAGGCGATAAGTTTGCAATGTGCTTTCTGTGGTGTTTTCTTATTGGTAAGCGGAATAACTGTAGTCTGCTTGCCCAATTTTCCACTAGTGTATTTTTGGGGATCGGTAGTTTAAAGAAGCCTTCTTTTTTATATACTGTTTTTCTCAAGTGAGCCAGCTGTGGTTTTGCACATGTCCTGCAAATGCCTGTCTCTGGGAAGATGGCTAGCCGAGCCCCAGAGAAGAAACTGGTGTCAGCAGAGCACATAATTGAAAACTACATGGGTAGTGAGGTTCTCAGAGGATGAACGGGGGAATTGGGTGTGGTCTCATGAGATCTTTGCCTCATCCGAGCTCCAGTCTGTGTATTTCAACCTCCACACTCTTCGGGACTCACCCTTGATGTTGACAAGTGAAGCTGTGTGTTTACCTCCTCTCCACAGTGCCCTCTTCCTCCTGGCTGCCGCAGGGTGCCTGCCCTTCAACGACTCCCAGGTGAGTTCAGGCAGACTCACTTTGCCTTCCAGGTATCTCTGAAGCCTGCGTGGATGAGCAGAATTTCCGAATCCTTCCTTTGAGAAGCAGGATAGCCCTGGTCTATACAAAGGCATGTAAAAGCAAACTTTTGGGGCCCTAGGGCACCTTTTGGCCAGGCCAACCCCTGTCCTCAGGTCTCTGCCTTCTCCCAAGGCTGCAGCAGGGGAGCCCGCAGACCTTGGGCCTCTGGGTGCCGCGATGGGGGCGGGCCACCCTCTGTACCTGCTGGGAGGACCTGCACGTCCAAATGACTACAGCCCCACACACTGAGGCGAAGTTGATTTTCCTTTCCTCTCATCCCAAGGGCCTCATCTGCACAGTGATTTTCACTTTGTCAGACTGAGTTTTTCTTTATTAGGCATTGAGAACCCACCCCCACCTCCAGGAGTCATCTCATTTCGGGCTCTTTTTTTTCTTTCTTTTCTTCCCCAGCATTTATTCAGTTTCCATCAAGTGTTAGGCACCGAGCCAGGCTCTGGGGGCACAAGGAGGAATTGCCGTCATCCAGGCAGAAGTCGGAGTCTAATCAGAACAAAGGGGAGGGGGCAGACGATGAACAGATAATTATAACACAGGGAGGCCAGGGCTCTGTCCGGGGAGGTGTGGGATCCTTCGAGAATAGGGAGCTTGCTGTGTGCCAGTCTCTGTGCCAATGCTTTAGTGCCTTATTTTATTTAATCTCACAGCAATTCCACAAGGGTAGCAGCTATTATTATCTCCATTTCATAGCTGAAGAATAGCGAGGCCCAAAAGGTCACCAGCTAACAAATAAGTGGGGATTTTAGAATTTAACCCAGATCTTTCTTTTTTCTTTCTTTCTTTTTTTTTTTTTAAGTCACTGATCCTTTATTTTGTTCCAGTTAATATATCAAGTATTAGTAACATGAAAGCTATCATATATTGAACACTTGTGTGCCAGGCACTGTGCTAAGACCTTTGTATACTCTGTTTCATTTAATTCTCACAACAAACCTTGAATAGTTAGGATTCTTATTTTACAGAAGAAGAAACAGACTTAGATTAAAATAATTTTTTCAGCTGCTTGCTATAGTCAGTGTGTAGATGGTGGCACAACCAGTCTTCAAACCTAGACTTGTCTGCCTCCAAAAGACATGTTTTTAATTACCATGCTAGTTTATAGCAGATGGGCAATAGTCTTTTGGATGTGGGGAAGGGAAGGGGGCAAGAGAATTAACCCAGATCTTTCTGATGCTGGAGCCAGGCTCTGCTTACTGTACCTAAATCTTGAAGGGTGAGGAGGAGCAAGCCAGGAGAAGAAGGCAGGTACGGACAGAGCCCTAGAGGTGTCCTGAGCGGCCTGTGATTCAACTTTATTGAGCACCTACTATGTGTGCGTCCCTGGGCAAATTCCTGCCCTCTTTGAATTAATCATCTAGTGCGGGGTGGAGACAGAGACAGGTCACAAGTAAAACAGAGTGTGTCAGGTGAGATAAATGGAAAAAATAAGGAAGGGCAGAAGAGGTGGGAGTGCCCCTCAGCTGAGTTGGCCAGGGACGTGCAAGTTCTCTTTCTCTGGAGGGGGATGGGCAGTGGATGGGACTGATTGGGTTGACAGGAGGTTGTCATAGGGATTCTTGGGTGTCCTGAGTTTGGATTTCATCCTGAAGTCACTGGGGGATGACTGGATTGATTTTAAGCAATAGGCGGCACCATCAGGTCTACTTTTTAGAGATGCAGTGCTGGGGAGTGGGGGGGATGGGGAAAGAGATGCTGGGGGCAGGGAGCCCTGTTAGGAAATGTTGTAGGCAACTGGGTGAGAAATAAGGAGGGACTGGCCCAAGGCCCCAGAGTCCTGTCTGGCACCATGCCTGGCACTGTGCATTGATGTTTAGTGTTTCTGATCCCGTTTGTCTGTACTTACAGCCATTTTTTTTTTTTTTTTAATCTTGTGTTACAGTTTGATCCAGATGGTTATTTCTGGGCTGTAATTCACTTATTCTGCGTAGGTAAGGGTTTTTTAATAAATTTATTTATTTATTCATTTTTGGCTGTGTTGGGTCTTTGTTGCTGTGTGGGCTTTCCTCTAGTTCTGGTGAGTGGGGGCTACTCTTTGTTGCGGTGCGTGGGCTTCTCACTGCAGTGGCTTCTCTTATTGCGGAGCACGGGCTCTAGGCGTGTGGGCTTTAGTAGTTGTGGTGCACGGGCTCTAGAGCGCAGGCTCAGTAGTTGTGGCACACGGGCTTAGTTGCTCCGCGACATGTGGGATCATCCCAGACCAGGGCTTGAACCCGTGTCCCCTGCATTGACAGGCGGATTCTCAACCACTGTGCCACCAGGGAAGCCCCGTCAGTAAGTTTTTTTTTTTTTTTTTTTTTTTTTTAAAACAGCTAAGGGTCTGGCTTTTTTTTTTTTTTTTTTAATTATTAGCACCTTTAATTATTATTTATTTATTTATTTATTTGTCTGTGTTGGGTCTTCGTTTCTGTGCGAGGGCTTCCTCCAGTTGCGGCGAGCGGGGGCCACTCTTCATCGCGGTGCGCGGGCCTCTCACTATCGCGGCCTCTCTTGTTGCGGAGCACAGGCTCCAGACGCGCAGGCTCAGTAGTTATGGCTCACGGGCCCAGTTGCTCCGTGGCATGTGGGATCTTCCCAGACCAGGGCTCGAACCCGTGTGCCCTGCGTCAGTAAGTTTTTAAAGAAGTCTTACTGAAACAATTGAGACTTATTATTCCTTATCATATATCCACTTTTTAGTGATCCTGGACAATAGGAAGATTAAATCCAAGGTGTCAAGGTTAAAATTAAATGGGCATTTTTCTGGTTTGATTTTCCTGTTTTGGAGTTTTCCTGAAATGTTTGCAGTTTCCATAGAGTCTCACCTTTCTCGTGACAAACATTAATTAACTCGCCAGGGCCCAGGCTTCGCTTGCTCAAATCCACTTGTGCAGTGCTGGTTGGTCTTCTCTAAAAATGGTGAGAAGAGATCCAGATGCAGAGGTTTGTGTCAAAAACACTCTCTTTCAGCAGTATACCAAAAAAAAAAAAAAAAAAAAATTAAGTGGGTGAAATAAAAGGATCGTCTACTTTATTTCAAACCAGTGTTTCCTATCTGTAGTCTTAGGGGGACAAACAGTGCCCTGACTTTGTGACACATGGGTCAGAAGTCCAGCGGTGTTTCTCATGTGCACCATCAAAGGAAATCCAGGCTTCCTGTTAATTGTGTCCTTCTGGGGACCACGAGCCTTTCCAGCCCAGCGCTCTCTTTATGAACTGCATCATCTGGGGGATTACCGAATGTGCATCCTTGAAATTCTCCAAAGTGCTCTTGGTCGCCCCCTATTGGCTGCGGGTGACCCTTGCAGGGAAGAGGGGCCCTTCTCCCTGCAGATTTCATGCTTCCCAGGAAGCACCAGCCGCCCCCTCCACAGAATGCCGCGTGCCAGTGACTTGTGTTGCTTCCTTTCCAGGGGCTTATAAGATACTACAGAAATCCCAGAAACCCAACGCGTTAAGGTAAACTTTTAAAGTTTGGTGAGTCGTCATTTGGTTAAAGGAAAGGGGTGAGACCCACGGGGTCGTGAGCTTCTTCCTTCAGCCAGAGACTCCATGAGTCCAGGATGGGGGGAGGGCAGCAGGCCGGGTCCATCAGTACCTGAACCACCGCCAGCGATGTGCGAAGAGCCTGGAAGTCTCTCTCCTCTTCCTTCAGGGCGGCCGTTTAGATGGCATTTTGACAAAAATTGCGTGACCGGCTGCCTTGGGCCCCAGTTCACTTCCTGCAGCTCAGAGGCACAAGTCTTTTTTCTTGTATCTCCAACCCCTTCCTAACTTTAGACCCAGAAGTCTCCCCTGTCACCAGCTCTGTTCTGGGGTAAAATGAGGCCTTTGTTGAGGGCAGTCAGTGGAACAGAGTTGCTGAATGTAAATGAAAAAGATGAGAATTCAGGCCTTGGTTGGGCTGGAGCCACCAGGTCAGAGCCCTCCACTGGCCAGCTGGCCCCTGGGTTTCGGGGCCGCCTGAGGGCCACAAAGAAAGGTCTGAAGGGACTGACTCCTGGGAGAAGGTTATACATGCTGAGGGTATGTGATGGGTCCCTAGAGCACCATTTTTTCTTTGAATAAAGTGTTTTTTCAGCAAGAAGCCAGTAGAGTTGTTAGATACAATACAGGATACCCAGGTAAATTTGAATTTCAGATAAGCAGTGAATAATTTTTTTAGTTTAAGTATGTTTCATGCAATATTTGGATCATACTGATACTAAAACATTATTCTTTATGTGAAATTCAGATTTATTTGGGTGTCCTGTATTTTTATTTGTCAAGTATGGTAGCCCTAGAAGCCAGTCCAGTGACCTGAGAGAGCTGACACTCCTTTTAAAATGGCAAATGTACACATAATCGGCCACAAGTGAAAATGCATGTGATAGTACTAAATTGGAAATGTTTTTAAAAAACGAGCCAGGAAATGGTTTTGAATATAAAGTACTTTTCTTAGTGTTTATTAATGATTTATAAATGTAGGAACTTGTACATAGATCTAATTTATTAATGGAAGAAAATGACTACTTTGTGTATGTTAAACACATATTATTTCACCTTTTATTTATTTATTTATTTTTCTCATTTCTTAGTGACATTGACCAGCAGTACTTAAACTATCTATTCAGGTAAAATATAATTTAAATTTTCAAAGAATAACTCATATTCTTCTAGAGCTAATGGATTTTTGTTTTCCAATAATGTATATATTTTCTATTAATTAAATTTTTTTATTGGAGTATAGTTGATTTACAGCATTGTGTTAGTTTCTGCTGTACAACAAAGTGAGTCAGTTATATCCAGTAATATTTTGATAAGGGAGATCTGAGCCAGTGTGCCTGCCTGCCAGGAAGGCAGGCTAAATAATTGGTGAGATGATCAGAATTGCGGAAACTAAATAGTAGTCCTGCCGTTAGGCCAGGCAAGAAGGGCTTCCATCCAGCCCCACACTTCAGAGAGCCATGCCTCTCCCCAGGGCATATGGAGTCTGTAAGGCTAAGAGCCCACACCCTTCCTTCTAGACTGGGACTTGGAATTTCCTACCCAAGTGGATTCCAAGGCCTCCCTGGGTCTGTCTTCTTAACTCATTCCGAGACCCAATGGATGTCCAAAGAAAGGCTGTTAGTATGAGGGATGTGGATGGAGGGTGGGCTTGCAGACTGAGGTGTCCACACACACGTTTAGGTCCTTGGGTGCAGGATGGAGCCTGGTGTCGTGAGAGAAGAGGGTGCACTGGGAGCCGGGAGCCAGAGGCAGGATCTCTCCACACCGCCACCTTCTGACAAGAAGCTCCAAGGACTCCAAGAATTCTAAATTTTAATCTGGACTTTCAGGTTGCTTTGAAGGTGTATTTGTTAGGGTAGGATGAAGTTTGAGGCTTGATTTATAATATTCAAGTGTAGTATATGGATTTCCATTTGTACCGTTGCCCCAAGCCAAGTAAAGAATAGGGGTTGGCTGCTAAATAGAATAGCTGGGGAGTATTCTTGCATTCTGAGAGCCCCACATGGTGCACTGAGGGACCCAATTGAGAAAGTGAGGTTTTGCTGTCCCGAACTCAAGTTTGCCTAATGCAACAACATTCAGTCCAGAGGACCAAGGTCGGAGAGGTGCCTCTCAGCCTTTGGCCACATGGATTTCTGCAGGAAGTTAGCTTAAAACGTTCAAGAGCTGTGTTCTCTACCTACAGGTAAAGTTCCTAAATATCTTAGTATTTATGAAAATGCCTTTTTGAAGACAGGATTCAACCCAAACATAGCTGGGGCCTCTTTTGTACTCAGTGGAACAGTCATTAGTTCCACTCTGCCCAGACCCACCAGCTGCCTTTTCAAGAGGTGTTTCTGAAAATGCAGAAGACTCTTGGTGTTTGAAATGTTTCCATGACATCGGAGTACTTTAGACAGCTCTTTTTCCCCACAGAGCTTATAGCCAAGGCGAGCAGCAGAGGGTTTTGGGGGTGGAAAAAAACAGCCGCTGTGACCCCCAGCTAGTTCTCCTGCCCTCCCCTGTGTGAGGGTGTCACTGCCTGGGAGCCAGGTGCTTAAGACTTCCTGCCTTAGCCCACTGCACACCCCGCTAAAGCCACGCTGCTGTTTCCACATCTTCTTTCAGTACAAGTGATGAAGATGAACCAGGGCTGAGATTCGATTTCCCACAGGCCCTGGGTATTAGCATCCAGAGATCTGTGTTCACTCAGCTCTGTAGGGCAAGCTGTGCCTGTAGGTGCCAGCCCGGAGCTCTGCCTGCTGGTTTGAAAACATAGGGAGAACCTGCTATGTATCTGGCCCTGCTAAATACTTGAGCTCCAAAGATGAATAAAATATGGTGCTTGCTCCACAGGACATCACAGTGTAGGAACTAGGAGGGTGTAACTCTATATTTACAAAATTCAGACATGGACCAGAGAGCCAACTCTTTTATTTAATTATCTCTTATTTTTAACTCCCTAGTGTTTTCTTTTAGAGTCACCCTTTGGGGTGATTCCGATGATGGCATTTGGGATACCATGTCAGGCCCTGGGAGATGTTTTGGGATGGAAAGGGACCCCTCACATCCTGCCATAGGAGCAATAACTTCTGCTGCTGACGTTGAAGCCGAAAGGGGATCCAGCGAGGTAGAATAATGGAGTATGTACAGGGCATGTGTTTTCCGGAGAAAGAAGAGACAGCAAGCAGACAGCCCACGAGAAGGACAGGAAATCTCCAGTCTTGTTTGTAGTGTGTGTATTTTTTTTTACAGCTAGATGCCTGTAAACCCTTGTCTCACAAACCTACAACTTCCGAATGACCGGAATTCTTGTGGCCATTGTCACAACCCTCCTCTCCTCCTGCCTCTTTCTGTGATACTGCTCCTCTGAAAACCATCAGAAAAACAGAAATGATGCTGGGAGATAACCCAAGAGCAGGGCAGGGCTGATGAGCTAACATTGGTTTCCCTGGCTATCATGTCACCAACTGGAGATTTGTGGCAGTGCTTCCCGATCCTGGTACTTTATAGCTGCCGGGAGCCATAACAAATAAAAACAATGGATGCCCGGACCATACCCTCAGAGATTCTAGCCAGGATGTTTCACTATTTGGATGTGTATCCAGGGTTAAGAACCAGAGCAGGCCATCCAACGCTTTAAGAAAACATTCCTTCTTATATTTGAATTAAAAGTTTCATTCCTAACCTCCAACTAAATCAGCTGCCTGCGTGGCATGAGTTTTGACGGAAGAGGGTATGGAAGGTGGGCTTAGGACCGCGCAAAGGCACTTGTAGACAGGCGCCGGGAGATGGGACAGGCTTCCAGAGATGAAGATGGGAGAGAGCCAAGCACAGGTATGGCCTGCATCATCCCAAACAGCATCAACTGCAAATTGGTCCAGGTAGTTTTCAGACACAGGGTGGATGGCATGGGTCATTTTGTGGGCTAGCTTCCTGGAAGTTTACCTATTCTTCTGTGTAGTTAATTTTGTGATTTAGCTCACAAATAGATTTAGCTCACATTCAACAGCTAACTTTTAGGCTGCAGCCTATTTGTAATTTAGACTCTGCTTTGTTTAGCTGACAAATACTCTCTGTAGATTAGGTGAATATGAGAATCATTAGTGGCAGGGCTGACCGTCCAAGAGGGGCACGGACCCTCAGAGGCCATCACAGGGGAGATCCAGCCCTCCTGCCAAAACCTGAGGCATTTCAGGAGATTCTCACCCTCTCCCTGACAAGTTGGATCTAGGCAGAAGGAGACCACTCAGTGCAGATAATTTGCTTTTAGGCAAATCTCACTATTTCCAAGTATGAATGGATGAAAATGCATGTTGTTTTCTCAGTGCTGGGGAAGCTTCCTTCACGAGTCTGCTGTTTCTTTTTCAGTGTGGTGCTCCTGGCATTTGCATCTCACCCCACAGGTAAACATCCTTTTGTTTGTTTGTTTGTTTATCTTATTGCCCATTCGACCCAGTGCTCTGACTCTGGTTATATCTCTGACAGAAATTTTGAAAGAGAATGTAGCTGCCTTCCAGGGTGTCACACTTAAGGGTTAGGAATGGCCCACATACTTGAAACTGTTCTTAGTATCCCGTTATGGATTTATTGCCCATGAATTTAACCTTTTTCCATCTTTTATTGTTGATGTTTTCATCTGGTGCAATCTCAGATGTATGGGCAGGTTTATTATCTGCCAAATAAACTAGTGCTTGCTTTGTCCTTTTCTAAAATTCTGCCTTCAAGCATCCAGAATTGCTCTTCAATCCTAGGGCTAAAGATTTGGTGGAGAAGTTCAAATTGCCCCTATTTCTCAGTGACATCCTTTTATATATTTTTATCATATATTGTCATCCAGTTTTCATAATTCCAGATTAAAGAAGTCATTTTAAAACTTACCTTCACCCATATATACACTGATATGTATAAAATAGATAACTAATAAGAACCTGCTGTATAAAAAATAAATAAATAGAATTAAATTTTAAAAAAAACAAAAAACTTACCTTTACCCTGTTGCTGCCTCAATTACCCTAGAGTTGTTTTCCAAATTGAGGAATTTTCTGTAATACTCTATTTCATTGTGTTTTCTTACTTTGAAAGGTTTTGAAGTTGATGCAAAAATAAAGCAAAAATATCTGTGTGCAGCACGGCTGAAAATACACATTTTATTGGTCACACTCCTTAAACTAATGTTTATTGACCTTTGCTATGCATGAGGCATTACCCAAGCCCTCAGGGTCTCAGTCTCTTATCCGGAAATTAAGAAAGGTGGACTGGATTATTTCTGAAGCCCCTTCTAGCTCCCTGCTGTGCCCCAAACAGCAACCCCTTTCTGTTTGTGTTTTTAGCCGCTTCAGACTGTTTGAACTAATATCCTCAGGGAACTGCTGATGGTGACTCGGGTCATGTTTCTAGATTGGATATGACATAACCGAACCGCTGTCTCATTAGCATAATTTGAATTATTTTTTCTCCATGAGTGCTTCTACACTTGCCCATACTGAAGCACATCCACTGTTTTCTGCCCACTCCCATAGCCTGGAAACCTACCCTTTGTAAAATTACAAGTCATATGAAACCCTGGTGTTGACCCTAAACACCTACCTGTACCGCTGAGTGTCGCCTCCAAATCCCGCCTCTCAGCATTCCTTCGTGCAGCCAGAGGGTTGCCACCCAACAGGTATTTCAGAGCCTACTAAGTGTCTTCTGCCTTTCAAACAGGTTTTTAATCAAAGACCTTTGGAGAGTTATGCTTGCTGGTTCTTCTTGGTTTACATGTTCATTTTCTCCCTGAGTGATTTCTAGTGGATTTGGGTGAATGATATTCACTTAAAGAAGTCGCTCTGCCTTTCACTAACAGGTTATGCTAGTTCATTTGTTACACTCACGCTTATCAGAGCTGGAAGGAACCTTAGTGATTATCCAAGGTGCCACCACATTTTACAAATGAGGAAATTGAAACCCAGAGGAGTTAAGTGATGTGACCAAGAGGATGCTGAGGAGGTGGGTAGCAGAGGGAGACTGGAGTTTAGCTGAAGCTTCCCTGCGAGGGGGTGCCCCACGGCCGTAGGGGTCAGGAGTCCTGTGGGCCTCAGTAGCCATCGTAGCAGGGCTCAGGCAAAGGCCCCAGGGAAGGTAGGTGTGAGGCTACCTACGAACTGGCGGCAGCCTTCCAGAAGAAGCCAGAGATGTTCATCTATACCAACACCAAGTTGGGTATCTAATCCATGAACATCCCAGGGAAACACTGTGGAACCACACCTACTTTTACGTGAATTAAATAACAAATACAATTGTGGTCTTTATAAACAGTGCAGTTGTTTATACTGAAGTTGTGTAATGCACAACCTTGTGCAGCTCTAAGCAGTGGCCCATTGTTTCAAAAAGCGCACAGGTTTGCTCGAGTAGGTAATTAAGGCAGATGGATATGAAGGTAGGAATTTGGTGTGTGAGATTATGGAAGCTGAGAATCTAGAAGACCCCCTGGGGATCAGTTTTTCCCAGCTTTATAAAGCCAGGTCAGTTGCCCTAAACCCTTTGATGGGTCCTGGTGATGTCTTCTCATAGGAGCATAAGGTTGATTACAAAATTTAAGCAAATGAAACAGCTGAGGAAAATCTCTTTCCTCCGGAAGTATTCAAGGACTGCTCTGATTGGGCAGCTTCAATTCCTGCCAATTTGTTAGCTTTCTCATTGGACCCGTGGGTGGTCCAGCCCATTTTTAAGATAGAACAGCACTTCGTTCTTTCCCACTTGCTTATTATACTTTCCATCTGGAATGTCCACTTCAAGGCCTGGGTGTGGGTCAGGGAGAGCAGCTTCCTGATTCTCCCACACCTGCACCAATTAAGACACAGTAAGAGTCAGGACCCATGGGTGCAGCCTTTTTTTTTTTTTTTTTTAAAAGCTCTGTTAATTTCTGATGTTTTAAAATAGGGCTTTATTCTTTTTGGTTTCTTCTTACCTCTTCTTTTTTTACTTGTATCTTCATTATTTAGTAGTACTTTCAAAACATTTTAAAATTGAGATATGATTTACACATAGGAAATGCACATATCTTAAATGCGCAGCTTGATCAATTTTGACAAAGTGTATATGCCCATGTAACTCACACCTCTATCAAGATATAGAAAACTTCTGTCACTCCAGAAAGTTTCCTCACGTCCCTTCTTAGTCACTCCCTCTCACCGACCACCAGAAGCCCCTATTGATCTGATTTCTGTTAGCATACATAAGTTCTGTCTATTCTAGAGCCTCATATAAATGGAAACACACAGGAAGTATTCTTTTGTGTCTAGCTCTTTCATTCAGCATAGCATTTAGAGATTCATCCAGATTGTTGGGTGTCTCACTAGTCTATTCTCTTTTATTGCTGACTAGTGTGCCAGTGTGTGAACCTTTTGTTTATCCATTCACCTGTTGATGCTCACGTGGGATGTTTCCAGTTTGGGGCTGTTATGAATAAAGCTGCCATCAAGATTCTCATACAGTGCTTTTTGTGGACTTATGTTTTAATGTCTCTTGGATAAATATCTAGGAGTAGAATTTCTGGGTCTTACAGTAGATATATGTTTAACTTTTAAAGAAAGTGCCAGTTTTCTAAAGCATTTGTACCATTTTACCCTCCCACCCAACAATGCGTTAGAATTCCGGTTTCTCCATGTCTTCACCAACATTTGGTGTTGTCTGTCTTACGTTAGCTATTCTACTAGGTGGGTGATGGTCTCTCAGTAGTGCTTTTGACTGAACCACCCTTCTCACTCACTCCCGAGTGACTAGAAAGATAGGCTTTCTTGCAATGCAGGTGGTGTGGCTTTGGGTCACCACCTTCGGGGTGCATTGGGATGTAGTGGTAGGTAGGGACCAGGTAGATTGTTCTCCATGTCCTAGGTGCAGACCCTGACACTTTTCCTATTTCAGGCACTGGGTTTGCTTCTTTTTTAAAAATTATTTAATTAATTATTTATTTATTTTTGGCTGTGTTGGGTCTTCATTTCTGTGCGAGGGCTTTCTCTAGTTGCGGCAAGCGGGGGCCACTCTTCATCGCGGTGTGAGGGCCTCTCACTATCGTGCCCTCTCTTGTTGTGGAGCACAGGCTCCAGACGCGCAGTCTTAGTAGCTGTGGCTCACGGGCCTAGTTGCTCTGCGGCATGTGGGATCTTCCCATACCAGGGCTCGAACCCGTGTCCCCTGCATCGGCAGGCAGATTCTCAACCACTGCGCCACCAGGGAAGCCCCTGGGTTTGCTTCTTGATGGGTGGGAGCTAGTTCTCCTTCTAATCTCTCAAAGTCACAGTTCATGCAGAAGCTCCAAGAATCTTAGAAACTTGCACTCCCAGGACTGCTTTAAGTAATAGTAGAGAAAACAAATTCTTCCTCTGTTTGAAAGTTTGCATTTCATCTTTGTATGGGGTCCCTCTGCTGTGGCATTTTCAAGAGAGAAAATTTCAAGGAACCAGAAGGGCAGGAAGACTTTCGGGAATCTGACCAGAAATGACCTTGTTATGTGGTGTGTCTGCTGCTCGTATTGAGATAAAGCAAGCAGTACTGACTACATCCTGGAACTGATCTTCCACTTTTCCACTGATTCTGAGGACTAAAATGTGGTGAGAGGAAATTTTCTTGATGTTCAAGTATCCATTGTTCTTGATGTGGTAAAATTATGCCACACTTTTCACTGTGACGATTTCATGCTCCATTATCTTCAGAGAGATGGGACTCACTCCCTCACTCAGAGAGTCAGCAGAATTTTAACTGTGGAGCACAGGGATGAAGGCTTAACTCAGACTTCTGTGCATAAGCTGCATGTTGATGCCACAAAGCATGTTTACAGCGCTTGAACCGCTTACTCTGTGCTTAAAGTGTGCGTTCTGCGCTAGGTGGTGCAGAAGTGTTGTCTTTTGAGCATCTTTACACAGTTTTTAGCTCCTGGGTCTAGTTCTCATGTGGTTGGGGCCAGCTAGCCACGTACTGCAACATTTTCGGGACTATTTTTGTAGCACAGTCATTAACCTTTGCTGTTTAGAGGTTGGTGTGCACCCTCTCTGTTGAAGTAAAAGATGAGGCCGGCTGAAGGCATCAGGGGGGAAGCACTGGGGGCCAATTTGAGATTGAGGACCAGCAGAGCCAAGTGGAAAGTGTTTGGAACATTCTCTCCAGGCAAAGCAAGAGGGGTTGAAGTCTTCCAGATACTCTTGGCTCAGGAGTGCTTGTTATTTGTCAGAGATGGTCCTAACACAGTGGATACGAGGGCTGAGTATAATAGAATCCTTGCTCGCAAGGACTCCATGGCTCTAGAAGGAGAGATAGTCATGGAGTCAACTACGTGAGAAATGTGTGGAGGTTTCAGAAATGGCTCAAAGAGAAGAGCGAGCTATTCTCTCTCTTGCTCTCAATAATTTACAGGATCAATTTTTAGGATTTGAGTGAGGATTATTATGTAACTGGTCAATTCCCTAGGATGGTGATTTTTTTCTTTATCTTCCTTCCTCCCAGTCTACCTCTGCCCACTGCACTGCCCTTCAGACCCCTCCGTAGCCTGGGCCGCACTGGGAGTCCAGTTCACCTCCCCTGAATCTTGAGGTCCTGCGTTTAATTTATTCTTCTCTGCCCAGCCCTCCTGGTCACACTGACGGCGCTGCAGTTTCTCTCACGCTGAGAGGGCGGTTGGGAAAGAGCCAAGAACCAACAGCTGCCAAAGAGACAGAGCAAATCCTCCACGAACGTGCCTTCACCCACCTTACAGGGGGCTGGGGCCACCTGCTAGGACCTGGGTGCTCAGGGTGTCCTCAGCTGTCACTTCTGTGGGAAAAGGGGCTACAGGAGCAGTGGAGCTCCTCATGCACTGGATGTCTGGGCCTGATGTCAGTTACAAAGTCCCTCCACCAGTATAGGTCCCTAGGAAATGACAGAGGTGTTCAGTGGAGCCGTAGCAGAAAGAGAACAAAAACTCTTAGCCTTTTGTTGGGCTGCACGAAAACCAGATCCTAGGGGACCTCTCCTTTTAGTTAAATACACATACATATGTACAAACCAAATCAAACAAAATAACAATAGTTATGGTAGAAAAAAGCAACCGTCCAGAGAAGTGGAATTCAGACCTTTCCTTCCCAGTCAATGGTTGAATCATTTGAGATCATTTAGGTACGAGGAAGTGTAGCGATGCGTTGTGTCTTTTGTTCTGAAACTCTTGATTAATAAGTGTAGTGATGAAGGATGTTCCACTGCCCCTGACGTGCTGTGAGTACTCAGGAAAATCAACCTTTCTTGCTCCAGCCCATCCAGAACTGAGAGACAGACCGAGGCCCAGGGGTCTGGAAGGTCTGGCGCCTCCAGAATCTCAGAAATTCCAGATTTGGAAGGATTAGGCTATCTGCTGTGGAAATGCTTAATTCCTTTTCTCTGGACATTTTTGGAAGGCTTTCTGCTTTTTTAATCTCCTGACTTCTTGTTTGTGACCAAGTTCAAATTCCAGAGAGGGAAGCAGCCAATATGTGTGATTATTTCCTCTTGCACCAAGTGGAACTAAAAGAATGAACTTACTTCACTAGAAATAAATGTACCCTTTGGACCTTAAACTAAAATGAGTATGCACGGGCGGTTGGCCCCTTCTCTGTTTGCGCGGTAATTAAACACAAAGATGAGAAAAGATGTCAGAGGCATGCATTCACGATCCTTTTTTAGATATAAGGCAGAAAAGAATAGAAGAATCTTAAAAAAATATTCTTTTTGTCCTACGCTCTGGGCCCGGGATGGCTGCCTGGTGAAGAGGAGAGATCTTAGGACTTGAAGTCACCGGGGTCCACACTCTGGCTCAACAGTTAGAGAGCTGTGCAAACGTGAACAAATCACTTCTCTGAGCTGCAGTTTAAATGGGGATAACAAAGCTTCACAGAGTTGTTACAAGGATTGAAAGAGACAACGTTCGGGAAGCTTTTCACACAGGGCCTTGCACAGGGCAGGCTTTCACTAAATGGGTGTTATTATCATCACACTATTATTGTAAGAAGACAATGCCAATGACACAGAAACCCTCGAATGCCGGAGTGAATTCACTGCTGGGCAGCTCAACGCTCAGAGGGCTGATGTAATTAAGATCCTTGCCTTGCGTTTCCGGGCAGCCGGGGGCAGGGGGCTTTCGGGCTGTGTGTCTCACCCTTGCTGTTTCCCTCAGGTGATCTCCTCAGCGTCCTGGACTTTCCGTTCCTGTATTTCTACAGATTCCATGGCAGCTGCTGTGCCAGGTAATCTTAACTCGGAAAACCCCTCGCACTGTGGATTTGTATGTTTCTGTACTAGCAGCTGTGTCTTCGTGAAGCCCAGGGTCACTGTCTGTGTTCTGAATGAGCGTAGAAGAAAGTGGTGTCTGGTGCAGGTGAGGAAGTTGCTCCATCGGCCATCAGAGGGTTATTACGAACATTCTCAGGTGCTCAGGGCTGGCCTGGGACCTGCGAGGACCACTGTCCTGAAGAATTTTCTCGGCCAGGGCAGTGGTTTTCAGACTTGCAGAAGAGAGAGAATTCTCCCACTTTTTTTTTTTCCCCACAAGCAATTCTTAAACAGAACTTCAGTATATAAAAATGATGACACTGACTCAGTTCAAGGGAAGATTTGGGTACAGAATCACACCCTGTCAGCATCTACCTTGATTTCTCTCTTGTTCCTAAAGGGCAGCCTCCAAAAACTTTTGACTGAACCCTAAGACTCTGAGAGACAGATTTTGAAACCAATGACTAGGAATTGTCTAGACCACAAGGTGATCGTTAATATTTGGCCTTGGGAAGTATCAGAGATGTGGACCAATTAGATGGATACATTTAGATACACAGAGGTTCATCCCCATCCTACCCCCACCCCTTTCCTGCCATGACCCCCACTTCGCTTGACTGTATTGTGCTGAGGAATGGAAAGGCTGCTGTGGACAGTCTCAAAGCATGGATTCTGATATGGTCGAAAGACCACACTTGGGTTGAATTTCAGCCTTGCTGTTTGCTAATTTGTGTCTTTGGGCAAGTTATCCTAGTTCTCTCAAACCTTAGTTTAGTTTTCTCATCTGTAAAATGGAAAGATAATACCAATACAGGGTGATTGTATGTATTAAATAAGGTACATAAAGCTCGAAGCATCTTGCCCGGCTCAGCAAATGATGGGCATTATTATTATCTGTAGATAAAATGTCAACAGACCAGAAGCAACTGCTACATAAAAGCCAGACCACCTACTTCCACCCAAAAGAGAGTGTACCTTGTGAAGCAGTGATTCTTCACAGAGAGTTAAAGAGCTGATATGCAGCTAGGTGCTGTTTCTGATGGGGGTGTGTTAGGACAGAAAAAAATCAGTATTATAGAGTTTGCATCTGCATTTGAGCCTCAGAGTGATTTTTTTTTTTTTTTTTTATCATTCTCAGAAAAGTTTCAGGAAAACACTGACAGAATTTGTCTTCTCAGTTCCTATCCATTTGGTCAGGTCTTGTCACTTGCCCATTAGCTAGGATTGTGTGGCAGGAGTGTCAGTGCCACGCTGGTGCCTGCCGACTTGCTTCCCTTTGGGCCTGCTTCTTTGGCCGCATGGGTGGCCAGGGTGCCAAGGGGGCCACCAGGTTTGGTTATTTGGAGCAGAACATCACAGTTCATAGCCCGTTGGTGATGGCTTTGTGGGGTGACCTGGTTTTTTTTTTTCTTGGCTGCGCTGCACGGCCTGCAGGATCTTAGTTCCCTGACCAGGGATCGAACTCATGCCTCCTGCAGTGGAGGTGCAGAGTCTTAACCACTGGACCGGCAGGGAAGTCCCTGTAGGGTGACCTTCTGCCTCCATTTCTGCCCCTTTTAATCTGCAAGTTTTTCTAATTCAACATGAAAACTCAGGTGTTTTGTTTTGTTTTTAATTTGAAAGATTTGGAAATCTTTATCTGAGTTGGTTTAACTCTCTATTACATTCTACCTCTGGCTTACCCTCTTTTAAGAACGTGGCACTTTTCCCCACATCATCTCGTGACTCCCCCATAACCGTATCTCAGACTAAGAGCTGTCGCCTTCAGAGGTCCTGGGGGAGCTCAGGAGGGGTCGTGGAGGCCTGAGGGGTCAGTGGTAGCTGTGGCCTGGAGACCCCATGAATAGGGCGCCCCAGGCTCCTTCACTCCTGGGGTCTGCCCAGTGCTCTTAAGACCTGCCCCCACAGCAAGGGGTAGACAAGCTGGAAGCGGAAGACACAGATGAGGGAGATGAGGGAGGGACCCATGAGTCATTTAGAAATGATTCACCGACATGCAAGTCAGGTGATGGGAAAGAGTCATGGACGCTTTCAGGAGCGTGTTGGTCACAAGCCAGGGGTCGCTCAGTCCTAGCAGAGTCTGTGCTGAGGGCAAGGGTCAACGTGGAACTGTGCCCTCCTCTGGCCGGGGATGGAGAGGACAGGAGAAGCCCAAAGGGGACCGAGGTATGGGGGATGGGACGGGCACCTGTTGGGGATGCAGGGGGTGGACACCACCAAGAGGAGCCCTGGAGGGCCGGCTGCCTCACTGTCCTCTACCAGCCTCGCGACCTTGGGCACCCGGAGCATCTCACTCCGTCTCTCTGGCCGAGAGCACATTTCCACGTTGAGGTCTGCAGGGCCGTGGAGAGCTTCGGAAGAGCCAGGAAACCTGGACTCGAATTACGCCTGTGACCCAGTTTGCTTGTTAATAAAGTGAGACTTGGGGCTGGGGAACCTTTCTGTTCTGAAAATCTCTGATTTCCATAAGATAAGATGAAGAACACTATGCTTATTCCTGCTTTAAGGCCACAGAACCGAGCCTGGGCCAAGAAAAAAAGGGAAAAAAATGGGGATTTGGTCAAGGTTACGAGGGTCGGTGAGCACAGCCAGGAATAGAATCCAGGATCACTTGATTTCCAGCTTCCTGCTTCCCCACAGGGGCTCCTTGTGAGAGTGACTCAACGCCTTAATCAGCGCGGCCCAGGCTCCCATGACTGCAAGTGCAGACCTCTGCAAACTTTGTGGGTTGTTAGGCCAAACAGGCTGAAATATATAGAGAGGAAACCTAATCCCTGTCCCTGGTCCTGCCCCAAGAATGTGGCTGTGACCTAATCGAATCTAATGAAATGAAGGCACACATTTCTGTGAAATTTGGCCTTAGGTGCGTTTAGTCAATTCAACCTGCTTCCAAGTACACCTGCCAAACACTTATGTAATACCTGCTATGATCAGGGCACCTTGTTTGGCTGTGTCGGGGAAATATGGAGAAGCCCAAGATTGGGCCCCTCCCTCTCAGGGCTCATGATCTGGGTGGGAGCCATACCCCAGCACCTATAATAGAGGTCAGATGGCAGTGTGGCACCCGACACCCTGGAGCTACAAAGGAGGAGGTATGTAGAGCTCCAAACCTCCGGATAGCCCCCAAGATGCTGTCCAGCCTCAGGCTCCCTTGGGAGGTGAGGGCTCTTTCAGACATTATTCCCAAAGTATAGCGTCTGTGTAGGTCACCCTGCTTTGGGGGACTTCTATTATGCAGCCCTCCCCTTTAGATTCTTACCTTGAACCAAGGGGCCAGTCCAGACCCTCTGACTTCATACGGTGAGTGTTTCTTTGGAAGTCTTTTCCTAACAGTTTGTTCTGCTTGAAAAAAAAGTTGAAGCTCTACCTTGGCAAGCACCAAGCTCCAGAAGTAATACAGGAAGGAGCAGGAGATACTGTCCTCCAGATTTTGTTTTTTCTTTCATGATTTAGCCAGAGATCTCCCAAATTTCTATACCCACTCCCCGCCTCCAGGGAAATGATCTCTTCATAGCTCCTTAGCATAGTAGAGCTTAATGGGTTTTTAAATTTGGGGTGTTTTTATCCAGAGATCACTAGAAAACAGAGATGAGATAGGGGTGGTGTAATAACTAAAAATCGACTAATTTTTGTAAAGGTAAATACAAAATGTAACAGGAAATAGTTAGCTACTGGCTATAGGAAGACAAGTCTCACTAACAAAAGTATATTTTCTCCTTCCAGTGGATTTTTAGGATTCTTTCTCATGGTCAGCACAGTGAAGCTAAAAAGCCTTATGACCCCAGGGCAGTGTGCAGCCTGGATTTTCTTTGCTAAGGTAAGAGAGAGGGGAGGGGTGGGAAGAATCCTTCTCAGGAGCCCTTGTGTCCAGTGTTCTCAGAGTCAGGTTGGTCTTCACGGAGTCATCTCTAGCCCCTGGCCCTGAGCCTGATGCTTCGCTTGTTCAGGTAACAACTTCTGAGGGTTTCTGCCTATTTTATCAGCATGACATACTGATCTCTATCACATTCCTGGAAGGTGACCTGAGTATGCCCCTTAATTTCCCAGAGCCTTAATTTTCCCATCTGAAAATGAGAGATTTTTGCCAAAAGAAAACAAAACACCTCTAAGCCTTCTCTTGCTCGAAGAGACTGGTCCCCCGGATGCATGGGGCAGTTCTTACCTTCCTTCCTGGGGGCTGTGAGGGTGTCCAGAGCTCCAGTGACTTGCCCAGAAGGTCTCAGCCTGTCAGAGGCAATTGAGAAAGGAAAACAGACAGATGGCCTGACTGGGGGACTCTGATGGACCATTCTAAAAAGGGACTGATAAAAATGCCCAGCACGTATTGACCATGGTTGAAGCATAAGATAGAGAGGTGGGAAAATAAGAAGGAGCAGAAAAACAGCTCTGGGATGCAGGATCTTAATGCTTTGGGGCTAGCTCTTTCTAGTGGAGCATTTCATTTCCCTAAAGTCTGTGAAGGAGTCAAGTTACAGTGCCCTAGGTGCTGCTTCCACTGAGTGAGATTTCTTAATTAATTTAATCTAATACAGTAATCATTTAAACTTGTGCCTTTAGCCATCTTTATGTTTGTTGGCTGATTTTTTTCCCCCAGAAAGCAAAAACAAATGTTTTTATTTGAAAGTAAGATTTCACAGCGATGTTTCCACCTGCATTGTCTACTTTCTAATAGCATTAATAATTCACATTCCAGCAGAATGTAAAGATTGGCTGTGATACTGACTTAGAGAATGACAGAATGAGGAGGTTGATAAATCCTCTCCCCCAGAAGCAACTAGAAAGCTGGAAAAAGACTGTCAAAGATATCCATTTCAGCTCTCTAAAAATTGACCAAAAGCGCACAACAAACTGAGAGGCATTTGTTCATGAAAACTCCTAAACTTCGGGTAGGAACAGCATGAGTTAGTGGTGTTCTTGCTTTAGGTTGCTCTCATTCCCTTCTCGCCATCTCTATAAGTATTCTATTTCAACCAGAGCAGGGCAGGCTGTGAAAACCAACAAGCTTGCTGCTGCTTCCAGAAGATGCTCACTCTCTTTGGAGTATTGTCAGGTAAAGGGGCCGTCTAGGTGGTAAATGAACAGGAAGCTCCACTAGCTTGAGCTTACCTCTTTGGGGCAAGCAATGGACCAGTGGTCTAGCTGGGGACTTACCAGGTAGTTCTGGGAGGTGAAACAGCCATCAGGGTCTTGCTAGCTCTCCATAAATGCCAGATTTGCCTTAGTCTGTGTGCATGAGCAGCAGAGATGGAGCACGCCCAAGACACCTACACGTCCCTGGTCAACAGAGCCTGTGTGCACACACAGAGGAGACGTGAGAGACCAGCAGAAAGAAAAGCCAGGGCAGACATGAAAACAGCCTGAAGTTTGAATGTGCTCCCCAGCCCACATACAGAGCCAGAAGCAGAGAGAAAGCTTTCTGGCTTAAGGTGTTTGAGCAAAACCTCTTGACTAGTCTTTGCCAGAACACTAAGCTATGCAGACATGGGGATGATCCCTAGGAAGGCAGGCTTAAAAATAAAAGCAAGAAAAAAAATTGAGTGAAGACTGCGGCAGTGGTACCTTATATGGGAGACAGGTTTCACAGACTTAGTCCAGGCAAATTACTAAACAAGCAAAACAACAATGCCAACGAAAATGCTCTGGGAAAAAGTCAGAATCCAGAGTTGCTATACTATCTAAAATGCCCAGTACTCAGTGAAAATTAGGGCATTCAGAGAAACAAGAAAGCATAATCCATGCACAGGAAAAAAGTAGTCAGTAGGAATTGTGTCTGAATGTCTATCCTCAGAGGTAGGACTTAGCAGAAAAAGACTGAAAAGCAGCTATTTAAATATGTTCACACAGCTAAAGGAAACCATGTTTAAAGAATTAAAGGAAAGACTCAATGAATACAGAGTCTCAAAGAGGTAGAAATGATTTTTTAAAAAAGAACCAAATGGAAATTCTGGAGTTGAAAAGTACAGTAACTGAAATGAAATGAAAAATTCTCTAGAGGTACCCAGCAACATATTTGAGGTGGCAGAAGAAAGAATAAGTGTACTGGAAGGTGGAACAAAAGAAATTATTCAATCTAAAGAACAAAGACTTTTTAAAAATTGAAGAAAGATGAACAGAGGGTCAGAGACCTGTGGGACAACATCAAGAATATCAACAAATGTATAATAAGAATTCCAGAAGAAGAAGAAAGAAGGTTAGAAGAAAAAAAAAAAATGACAATCAGCAGATGACTTCTCATCAAATACGACAGAGGCCAGAAGGCAGTAGAAAAGAAAAAAGGTCTCAAATCAATAACCTAAGCTTGCACCTTAAGAAACAAGAAAAGTAGGAACAAAATAAACCCAAAATGAGCAGCAGGAAGGATATGATAAAGTTCAAGGTGGAAAGTAATGAAATAGAAAACAGAAAAGCAATAGAGAAAAATCAATGTTTGTTCTTTGAAAAATCAACAAAATTGACAAATCTCTAGCTAGACTGATGAAGAAAATAAGAAGATACAAATAATCAAAATTAGAAATGAAAGAAGGGACATCACCACTTATCCTATAGAAACTAAAAGTATTGTATAGTTTTATGCCAGCAAATCGATGATTTAGATGAAATGGACAAATTCCCCAAAGGCACAAAATAGGAAAATTGACTCAAGAATAAATGGAAAATCTGAATACGCTCATAACAAGTAAATAAATGTAAGTAGTAATTTAAAAATCTTTCTACAAAGAAAAGCCCAGGCCCAGTTGGCTTTACTGATGAGTTCTATCACATATTTAGAGAAGAAATATTTTTTCTTTACAAATTATTTTAGAAAATAGAGGAAGAGGGAATAACTCCCAATTTATTCTGTAAGGTGAATTACCCTGATGCTAAAGCCAGACAAAAAATTGTTAAGAAAACTACAGACCAATATCCCTCATGAACATAGATCTTTAACAAAACATTAGCAAACCAAATTTGGCAACCTACAGGAAGGATTATACACAATGATCAAATGAGATTTATCACAGGAATGCAAAGTTGGTTTAACATGTGAAAATTAATATGTTCTATTAATAAAATAAAGAACAGAAATACATGATCATGTCAATAGGTACAGAAAAATCATTTGGCAAAATCCAACAATCATCCATGATAAAAACTCTCAACAAACTAGTAACAGAAGAGAACCTCCTCAGTTTAGTAAAAGGCATCTATGAAAAACCTATAGCTAACATTATACTTAATGGTGAAGCTGAATACTTTCCCCCTAAGATTGGGAGCAACACAACAATTTCACTCTCACCACTTCTATTCAACGTTATCCTGGAGGTTTCGGGCAGTGCAATAAAGAAAAAAAAATTGTCTGTACTCACAGATGACATTATCCTATACATAGAAAATCCTAAGGAATCTATAAAAACCTTAATTGAACTAATAAACGATTTCTCAAGGTCTCAGGGTGCAAGATCAATTGTAGTTTTATGTATTAATAATGAACAGTCATGTTCAAAAAAATGAAATTAAGGAAACAATTCCATTCACAATAGCATCAAAAAGAAAAAAATACTTAGGAACTTAACATAGAGGTGTAAGATTTATACACTGAAAGCTATGAAACCTTTCTGAGAGAAATTAAAGAAGATCTCAATAAATGGAGAGACTCAATATTGTTAAGATGGAAATTCTTCCTAAATTGTACAAATTCACAAACTGATCCTAAAATTTATTTGGAAATGCAATAGCCAAAACAAAAGAAAAAGAAAAACAAAGTTGGAGGACTTGAGCTACATAATTTGGAACTCACTATATAGCTAGAATAATCAAGACATTTTGGTATTGGCATAAGGGTAGACATTAAGGCCTATTGATTTTCTTTTCTTTTTTTTTTTTAAAGGGTGTCAATGTTGTTTTTTTTTTAAGATTTTATTTTATTTTATTTATTTATTTGGTTGCACTGGGTCTTAGTTGCGGCTCACCGGCTCCTTAGTTGTGGCATGCAAACTCTTAGTTGCGGCATGCATGTGGGATCTAGTTCCCTGACCAGCAACCAAACCCGGGCCCCTGCATTGGGAGCACGGAGTCTTAACCACTGCGCCACCAAGGAAGTCCCAAGGTCTATTGATTTTCGATAAAGGTGCCTAGGCAGTTCAATGGAGAAGGGGTTTTCTCTTCAGCAAATGAGGCTGTAACAGTCCGTATGCTGGGAAAAAATAGTACTTAGACCCTTGCCTTGCATTGTTAATTCAAAATGGATCATAGACCTAAATGTTAGAGCTAAAACTAGAATACTCTTAGAAGAAAACACAGGAAAAAATCTTAATGACCTTGGCTTAAGCAAAGAGTTCTTAGATATGACACCAAAAGCATGAGCCATAAAATAATTGATAAATTAGACTGCATTTAAGTTAAAATACTTTGTAATTCAAAAGACACCATTAAGAAAATGAAAAGATAAGCCACAGTCTAGGAGAAAATATTTGCAAATCATAATGGACCACTTATACACCAAAATGTGCTGACATTTGGAATACAACATAATTGTACTTTGCAATACAGCCTTTCCCCCATGTCATTGCGACTCTACTGGGTGCCAGTATATTCAGAAAGTGACTCAAAAAGATGTTCCATTGGCCCAGAGGAGAATTTGGATTCTGTGAAAAACTCACAGGCAGAGAGGTTAAGCAGAAGGATGTGCAGGTGGGGAACCAGGAGGAAATACATTTAGCTAGAGGAGGAGGAGAATGTAGAGGGGTAGGGAAAAACGGGGCATAGAAGAGTCAGATTATAGGTATCCCTAAAAGCCATGCCACAGAGACCATTGTGAACCTCTGAGTGAGACTGAGCAAGGGTAATGTTTTAAGCAGGTTAATATGACAGCAGTGCTTAAGACAGATTGGAAATGACTTCCAACCATTCAGAAGGGAGGTGAATCAAGGTAGTGATGGCAAGAAGAAAGGTGGAAGGTCAAACTTGACTTACAATTAGAACGAAAATAAATTTTAAATACACAACTTACCATATAATTGTTCTGTGATGTGATAAAAGAATTAGATAACAAAGACAAATCATTTTAGAACAGATGGGGGGATAGTTTGGACATAGGAATGATGGGTATGGAAGGTCACAAATGGCTTCCAGGTTTGTAGCTAGAGACATGGGAAATGCATGGCATTACAGACAGAAATGGGGGTGATTGTGAAAGAACATCTTTGGGGAGGAAAGCTGGTGATATACATTTTAGACAAATGTGTATGGTGATAAAACATCTACACGGAGCTCTTTTTTGTTGGAAACATGGGGTCAAATGTAGGCAAGGGCTTGGAGCTCTGCATATCCATTTGGGCTTCGCCTGTAGAAAGATGGAGTTGAAATCAAGAAAATGTATAAATTGATGAGCTCACTGAGAGAGTGAAAGAATTTGGGGAGAACAGAGAAGAGGCTTACAACTTAGCTTGGGCTATACTTAGATGCCAGGGACCGATAATGAGCAGGAGAGAGAAGTAATAGGCGGAAGGTAGAAGGGGGATCAGGAGAGTTCAGAGCGGGGAAGTCTAAGGGAGAATTTTAAGGAGTAAAGCAAAATGCCACCAAGGGGTCAAAGAGATCCGACTGAGAAAAGAGTAGAGCAAGGACTTTGCTGACCTTTGAGGAAACAGTTTTAGGCAAAGGGCAGGGGTTGGAGTGGGGCAAAAGCTGGATCGTAAATACTCAAGAATACATAAAAAATGGTTAGAAGATTGTGATTGGTGGTGGGTAGATCTAATGAAGACAACTTCTGTTCTAGGAAAAGAAGGATTGGGCGTGCTTGAAACTGGAAGACACCTGTATACAGAGATTTCACGATGCTAGAGAATGAGGGGAAATTGGGAGAATAAGTTTCAAAGGGAAATGGAAGGGGGGTGGTTAACTTTAGAGAAAATGAAAAGCCTTTATCCTGAGCCTTGGCAGAAGGGCGAAGATAGGAGGGAGGCTGTTCCTTGAGTCACGTGGCAGGGGAACTGGAGTTTCAGGGGTTTCAGGGAAGGAAAGACTCTTTGGCTTTGATCACTGTGTACAGAACCCCTCTAGTCCTCAGCTTTTTCATCCATAAAGCAAGGGGTCTGGACTAGAAGATCTAAAGATCAAAAACGTTGTGATTCGATTGAGCTCTCACAGAGCTGACTGTATCTGATACTTGGGACTGAATGCTGGTGGCATTTACATTCAATTGTAGGATTATATATAATGTTGATCTGCTGGGAACCATATCATTAACTGTCAGTGCCTACTTAATGAAACATGTGCCAGATTTAAAAAGTCTTTGATAGAACCGATCAGAGTAAAGTAGGAAACCACTCAGCAATATGACCTTCTTCCATCTCTATTACCAAATTCCTTCTGTCATGGAAGATTATGTATAAATGCCATATGTGGTTAATTGGAATGTTTGTCCCTGTTCTTATTTAGAGTTTGGACAGTCACAGTTCATGCTTAGGGAATGGGGTTTCCCTTCCCATTGCTGCTTGGGCTAGAGTGCCGCTCATGCTGTCCAGGTGGAAGATGGGGCAGCCTTCTTTTTTTTTTTTTTTTGGTTGTATTTGAGAAATCTTTGCCAAATCTAAGGTCAGTAAGATTTTCCTTTATGATTTATTCTATATGTTTTATAGGTTTAGCTCTTTTTAATTAATTAATTTATTTATTTATTTTTGGCTGCGTGGGGTCTTCGTTGCTACACGCGGGCTTTTCTCTAGTTGCGGCGAGCGGGGGCTACTCTTCATTGTGGTGTGTGGGCTTCTCATTGCAGTGGACTCTCTTGTTGCAGAGCACAGGCTCTAGGTGCATGGGCTTCAGTAGTTGTGGCGTGTGGGCTTCAGTAGTTGTGGCTCGCGGGCTCTAGAGCGCAGGCTCAGTAGTTGTGGCGCACGGGCTTAGTTGCTCCGCGGCACGTGGGATCTTCCCGGACCAGGGCTCGAACCCATGTCCCCTGCATTGGCAGGTGGGTTCTTAACCACTGCGCCACCAGGGAAGCCCGGTGCAGCCTTCTGACATGGGGTCCCACGTGAGTCTTTGAACTTGGAGCGTGTGGTGGGTGCAGAAGTGGAGCAAGGAGGCAAGGAACAAGGGGTGAAATATTGCAAAATGAGAAAATTCTGGAACCTGTCTCCTCAGCATTTCAAGAAAAAGGCAGAATGTATAAGAAGATAGACCACAAAGTGCTATGCAAACACAGAGCATTATGTAAAGTTACTTAAATCCCGACCAAGACTTAATTTTGACCTAGCTCTGAGTCCCAGCTCGGCCACACTTTCTAGGTGTGTGCTTCATTTTCTCATCTGTAAACAAGTATAATAATAATGTCTACCTTGCTAGAGGGTTGAATAATATTTAGACAGCTCTGGAATAGTGAGTGCCAGCAGCTGGCACGCCCTCCTTGGCTCTGTCGACCACTAGTTTAATTCTTCCTCCAGATTAACCAGTGATTCCTGAGTCTGGATTTTCCATTTGTATTCGCTAGTTCTAGGTTATGAATTGAGTTGGGAACTGCCTACTCTAGGCACTGCTCAGAATTCAGGGTGCAGGAGAACCAGCTCTCTCACAGCGTTTTTAATCAGGCATTGCCTAACAAAGGAAGCAATTGATGTACCATTCACAATGTTTTTAAACCTATATAAAGAGTCATTGATTCAGAACAGTTGCTGTGCCTGTGGAAATGTGTGTTTGTTGGTCTCCATGGAGACCACCCCTGGCTGTTCTGTGATCACTGGCCTTAATTATACACCAGGATTGCCAGGGAGCCTGCAAAGCTGTCCCCATAGCAACACATCCTTGTGTAGTAAAAGGACCGAAGTCCTGAACTGTGTTTCCTGTTTAGGAGTTTCTCTTAAAAGAGTTGAGAAGACTGTACTGGTAAGTTTTAGCCTCCGTTTGATTTATCCTTATGAAGAACTCTTGAGTGGGTAGGAATTTCTCTTGAGTTTCGACCGCCTCTGTCTCAGGCTGTTTGCCCAGGTCTTGGGAGCATGGCCTGACATCTTTCTTTTTCCAGTGATATGTTGACATTTCTCTTGACCTATTGCCAAGATATTGAACTAAGAAGGAGGCTTGGCTATGTGAATTTACTAGATAAAATTCAACCTGTTTTAAATATAGGATGAACTTGTAAAAGTGTCCTCAACAGATGCTGTCAGGGTTTGATGTTTGGAATTTTCAAATGTCTCCCAAGACCATGGGTGAAATGCTTGCTGTTTCTGGTGGAATTTAAAAAAAAGAAAGAAAAGAAGCTCAGTGTCTTTTATATTGGAATCACAGATTTTATGACTTCTAAATAACATAATTTTTTTCTCCACTGAATTTTTTTGAGATATATGTAGGGAAGTTCCAGAGCTTAACGTGAAATCACACCTTGAATTTCTGAGGAGGTGACAAGTAAACACATCTTCCAGGTTCCGGAATCTGATTTAGATTCAATTTCTGGTGCATGCAAACACGCGTGTGCGTGCGTACACACACACACACACACACACACACACACAGACACTCAAGAACAGACTACAGACAAGTCCTGGAAGTATAGCTACGATCCCCATCATGTTTCGCTTTCACTAGGTCTAGTCTATGCTGAACAGTGTTAGTTTTCCTCTGCCTTCTACTTCCTGCTCCGTTACTACTCTTCTCCCTTTCTTTAAAAAAACAGTTTTATAGAAATTTAATTGCCATATAACATTGTGTTAGTTTAAGGTACACAACATAATGATTTGATATTTGTATATATTACAAAATGATCACCACAATATATTTAGTTAACATCTCTCAGCTCCCATAGTTACAAAAAAATATGGAATGCATCATGAATTTGCATGTCATCCTTCTCTGTATCATTCTGGTTTTAGTATACACGCTGCTGAAACGAGCACAGTTACTTCTTTTTCTTTACCATCATCATCTTCATCATCTTCATCACCATCTATTGGGTGTGCAGAGCCTGTTGCTGTCTTTCCTCACTTCCTGGATGGTAAAAGGCAATCACAAAAGAGAAGGTCACTCCTCTCGGTTCGCTATTTGCATTTCTTCCCATTTTCTCAGCTTCTTAAGACTCCACACTTCTTTCTGGGGAGCAGCTTTCCTTTCTGGGGAGCAGCTTCATATTTTTTTAATTTACTTCCTCAAGCTGTTATTCAGCACCTTGATGTTTTCTAGAATGGTCCGATGAAAATAAATGATCAAACCCAATGAAGCTGTGCTGTCATGTAATTTTTATGTTGAAAGAATGCGCTTACAAAATTGAGTTATGACTGTTTTCCTAATTAAATCATTTTTCTTTTTCACAGTCTAAGCGGCTAGGGCAATGAAAATAATTTTCATTGGAAAATGAGAACCTAGATGCAGCAGCATACTTTCCTTTACGGTCTCTAGCTGGGCAATAATAACATGTCTATGTCTTTCCATGACATCACCACTGAAACGACAGAAACGTGAAATAGCAAGTTCAGGAGCTTCTCTGTGTTTGTTGAGCTGTATGGAAACAGTCAGCAAGAAGCTGGTTATCTGGGAATGATTCGTTTATAAGCAAGGTTTTCCCAGAGGACACATGGGAGGGGAAATACAGTTTTGGATTAAAGGGAAAACAAATTAAATTCCATTTCCTATTGTCAAAATAATTCCTAAGGAAGTGAGTGATGTTAATGGACATTTTGCTATTTTGGATAAGGTTGTTGTTTTTCTTGTTTCCGATTATGAACTCCTAATTTTTTCTGGGCTATTTTTAGTGCCATTGATCATCACAATGTTCTGTACTGCAAAAATATGATAACGATTCTGGATTTCTCAACTTTTGACCTGAATGAATTCGCTTTAAAGGAAATGCCCGGAATTTCTGTAAATGTTCTGACTGCAAGGTTTATAGGAGTGCTGTCAGTATCCAAGACAATTTATAACACCTAAATTAAAGTGATTTTTTGCAACACAAAGGCCAGTTAATAGGGAAAGTTTACAAAGCCTCCGTTGGGGGGATGAATCAATGTGTCCTTGGTTCACTGTAGGATAGCATCGAATAAATGAGTGCCAAGTGAATGCTTAAACACACTGATCTTATTTTACACATCTTGGCAGGTTTGTGCACTCATGTCAGAAACAAAGATGCAATCCCACATGTATCTCTTGAAGTACCTTCCACTGCCCCCAGTGATGCTCTTGTAATGTACGTATTCCTTTCCTTAATTGCGCCATTAATCCAGTTTGGGTTCACCTTTCCTTATGAAGATCTTCTATCCCAATCACTAGAACTAAGTCCCCCAAGGTATGGCTGGACATGGGGTAATTAGCAAGGAGCATTTCATGGCCTGTATGTGCCCAAACCAGAGGGCAAGCTTCAGGCAGCACCAACTGCCCGTGTCATTAGAGAATGAGCAGGTGTAATCAGAGCTAATAAAATGAAGCAGTTTTTGGGAAATCTGAAGAAGCAGAGTTTCCTTATGGGACAGCTAAGTTTTGATACATAATAGAAAGGAATGACATGTGGATTTGAAAGACTTAGTAGATATTTACTTGGTACCATTTTGTGAAAATAGCTCTTCTCTCCCGCTGTGCCTTAGAGACATCTTGGTGGCCTGGCCCCCAGGGGCCCCCAAGTACCCCACCGGATCCCGCCCCACACTTGTTCTCCTGTTTTATCCCCCAAAGTGGAATTTGCTTATAGATAGTCATTTGCTCATATTTTCCTGTTTAAAATGTCCTCCCTTAAAAAAAGTAGTCCAAACTTGCTTTTCCCCTCCTGACTCTACATCGTCACTTTGAACTGACCCAGTGGTTCTTTAGGTTAAGATTTCTGATGTTGTTTTTGTTTTTCTATAAGTAGACTGCGTCTAACTGTAAGGCCAGGCAGTTAAGTACAAGCAGATGTGCTTGTTTATGTGACTCCAAAATAGTCAGTCTGTGAGTCAAATATGTGGCAGGAAAGGTTTTTTTCAGTCAATAATGAATTGCCTGATACCATGTAAACTAGCGTTAGATTGTGTTTGTAATTTTATTTGATTGTTTCTGTGCATATCTGGGTGGTTTTGGGGGGTAGATTATGAGGGGAACAGGCTCTCTCTGTCTACATTTCCACATGTGTCTTCTTGTCATGTGACATCTGGGGGTGCCCTGGGGGATACAAAGAGACACCCCTCCTTCACTTATTTGGAATGAACTCCTTTTCTAATTTCTCGAATGTTCTAGCTATCTGCGAAGGACAAAACATATAAAGTGCACTCCAGCAAAAGGGGAAATCGAGTAATTGCCGAAACCTTCTCTCCCAAAGTGTTGAGCTCCCAAATCCTAACTTTTAAAATTAATTAATTAATTAATTTTTTTGGCTGTGTTGGGCTTTGTTGCTGCGCCTGGGCTTTCTCTAGTTGCAGCAAGCGGGGGCTACTCTTCGTTGCGGTGCGTGGGCTGCTCATTGCGTTGGCTTCTCTTGCTGGGGAGCACGGGCTCTAGGTGCGCGGGCTTCCGTAGTTGTGGCATTCGGGCTCAGTGGTTGTGGCGTGCGGGCTCTAGAGCGCAGGCTGAGTAGTTGTGGCGCGTGGGCTTAGTTGCTCTGCGGCATGTGGGATCTTCCCGGACCAGAGATCGAACCGGTGCCCTCTGCAGGCAGATTCCTAACCACTGCGCCACCAGGGAAGTCCCCCAAATCCTAACGTTTTACGGGTGCACAGAGAGAAGTAAAAAGCTCTGAATGGTGTGGCCAAACGGCAGCAAACACTTGGCAATTTGGAATAGCAGTGCTGACACTGCTTACGGTAGGATTTCTAAGGTGGGAATGCAAGGCCTGAGGTTGTGAGGACATCTCTTACTCTCACTTGAAGGGAAAAACCAGCCCAGTTCTGAGCCCAGTGAACTGGTGCTTTTTCCACTGAAATATCCCTGCTCTGACATCTAGGTTGAGCTACGCTGTGTGAACCACTTGGATCCAATCAAGTCCTGCCGTTATCTTTTGTGAAGCCAGTCAGAGTTACTCTTATTTTCAAGTTATCCTTGGGTGGTTGACTGTTCACTCTAAGAATTACACAATGCATGACTCCGTTTCAGTACTCATGCTTCTTATGAGGGTTTTCTTTTCCCTGAAAAAAATTTTTTCAAGTTGCTTTATGAGAAAATGTATATTCAGCAAGTTTATTCAGCAGAGATTTATAGAGTGACCTGTCATATTCCAGGCTAAGAAGCTGAGACAACAGAGAGTAGTGACGAATAGCCCCGCATTTTGGAGACAGAGAGAGCTGGATAAGAATCCCACTCTCCAGCAGTGTAACTTTAAAAAGATTCCTTCGCCTCTGTATGTATCCATTTTATCATATGTAAAATGGGAGTAACTGTATAACTTCACAGAAATATTGCAGGGATTCTATGAAATAATGTATGTGGAGCACTTAATGTTTGTTCATGTTAATTGAAAAGAATGAGCTTTTCCCTCGCAGATGGAGAAACGTTTGAAGCGCTCTTTGTATTTTGGATTTGGCTACAATTTGAGAACTGCTGACCTGTAGTTAGAGAACCTTTGCTTCTGCTTTGCTCCATTTTGTCATTCTAGTGTCAAGAGGAATTTAAAATTACCGGATTCAAGTGGCACCATGGGTTTTAAAGTTCGTTTTTCAATTTTTCAAGTAGCTCGGGGAACCTAATTTATCATTTGATGGAATATTTTGGAAGTCACAGGTGTTTATTTAAAAAAAGAAAGAAAAAGGAAAAGAAGAAGCTTCAATCCTAAAGACTGTTGGATGAGTCTTCAGTAGGCGAATGCAGCTTACAGTCTATGCCAGGTTGGTTGTAAGAGAATGGGGATTTGAGACAGAAGTGGTTTTAAATCTGATGTGGAACCACACACACACCCCCCAACCCAGGCCGGCTAAAATTAAAGAGGCTGACAATACCAAGTGTGGGTGAGGATGTGGCATAACATTTCTGGTTTAGAAAACACCAAAGCTAAATAAGGTTTGTTATGACTGAGCAACCCCACTCCTGGTGTACACTCAATTGAAAAATGAAGACATATGCCCACAAGGCACGTTCAGTGGTATGGAATTAGAGGCGATGGTTGCATGACTGTGAATATACTAAAAAAGCTATTGAATTGTACGCTTTAACAGGGTGAATTTTATAGTATGTGCACTCTATTTCAGTAAGACTGTTATTTTTTTTTAAATCCATAATAGGAATATCTACAGTAGCTTTACTCATAACAGCCCCAAACTGAGGAAATAGACCATACATCAATCAAGGAGAAATAAAGTTTGATCTCTCCATACAATAGAATAGTAGACTGCAGTAAAAAAAAGAGCCTACAGCCACATAGGTGATTCAGATTTATTGATTGGGAAGGAACCTAAGTTCCTTCTCTGTCTGGTGGTCGTTACATGGGTGTTTAAAGGTGTAAACATTTAACAACCCCTACACTTAAAATTCAAGCTCGTCGTGCATTTTACTGTATTTATGTTATAATTCAGTTTTTAAAGATCCGATGTGGCTGCTGCAGTGTTGCCCTCCTCTGAAAGCACAGCTGAGCCTCGTCTCCTGCTGGTCCCTGGGAAGCCCAGGTGTTGGGTCCAGCAGACCCTCCCACCTCTGGCTTTGACCCTGTCTTTGCACTGCAGATGGTCTGGGGTTTCACTTACTGGGGAAAGAGAAGAACCCCCAGAGTGGTGCCTCACGCTTCTGGGCACTGGCCACCAGTTCTCTTGAATGTCATGGTTGGAGAGGGTTTCTAATCAATATTCAGCTCAGTGCCAAGGTCAAGAAAGTGAGCTCAGGCTTCCTGGTAGCGTTGCAGAAGTCTTTATTGGTCTGCTTCTGCCCCACAGGCTTTACCGTTTCTTCAGAGAAAAGCAGCCTCTGCTGACCGCTGTCTCCTTGATGGAGGCGGGCGGGGCTCCTGGCTGCACCGCCAGCTCCCTGCACTCAGACGTTCTGCTTCCTGTAGTGGAACCCAGGCGAGGACCGTGGTGCAGATTTCTCTATTCTCAGCTTCCTAAATTGTACACGGGGTGTACCTTGTAAATGGCATGGGAACAAGACAAGACATTTTCTTCCCTCTGGGTCACTACACTGGGCCTCACTGTGGCAGGTTTCCTAAATTAACTGCTCTCTGCTTTTTTGAAACATATATTTGAATGTCTCTAACTATGTTTTCAGTTTAAACTTCGGAGACAGACTGACATTAAATGGCTTCTCCCAAGCAGTCCGTTTGCCTGCATCTCAGGGACACCCCTTGTGTGACTGACCATGGACCTTCACGGCTGTGGCTACAGCCAAACTCCTGAGCTGCTTGCTCCCCTGCTACGTGTAGTCTCCTCCCCACTGCGTCAGTAGACATCTCTGGCGTGGACTTGGGGTCATAGCCTCATCTCTGCCTCCCTGTCTTTGTTCTCCCCCAATCTTCATCTCTCTTATCTACTTCCTACAGATGTTTTAAGTCTGTAAAGACTGTCTTTTTAAGCTTCTTGAAAATTCTCACTGGAACAAGTCAAGGAATGAATAAAATTCCCCCATCCCTCTCAAAAAAAAGTTGTAAGTGAGAGAATAAAATTCAGTCCCTGAGAAATGACTGTGTAGATGATTCCTTTGTCTTAGGGAGGGGGAAAGGAAATCTAGAGAGGGGAATGGCCAGATGAGGTTAGTCAGTGAGTTTGGGACACAGCAAGGGGACACCAGGGCCTCTCAGAGTGCTGGCCCGCTGCTCTCCCACGGACACGGCACAAGAACAGATTGGGATGAGCTCTTTTGAAGTCCAAGTCCAGACATGCTACACGCCCAGTCGTCCTGGACCCAGCTGCCCATGGTCTTTAAGGGAATAGGATTCCCATGGGATTTTTTTCAATACCTTGCTAGGAAAAAGCAGTTTCCAGCTACTGGTTTTTTCTTTCTCTTCAGCTTTAATGGTGGCCTCCACCCAACTTACACTTTGCATTTTCTGTTAATACCCAGTGACTTAGCGTCTGTGAGTTTGTTCGTGCTGTTCCTTCTACATAGAAAGCCCTTTTCACCCTTCCTCACCTGGTAATTCTTATCTGTCCTTCAAGATTAGCTCAGGCATCATCTCGATGGGGGCTTGTTCCTGCAACATTGAGTATACCCATGTCTTAGCACTTATCATATGGTACTGAAATTATTTGCTTAGTAACCTCTGGAAGTAGCTAACCTAGAATGGGGTGCTGGGGGCAGGTTCTTGCCTTTCATTTTTGCCTCTCTAGTTCCTAGCGAGGGGCTCAGTGAAGGGAATTTAGTGTCCTTCCAGCAATAACTCAAAGCCCTTTTCCTTTTTCACTTCTAATTCAGTGAAAGCTTCTTCCTAAACAGTTTGTTGTTTTTTTAGCTTTCCTTTTGTAAACTCTCCAAAAGAGCAAGGAATTATGTCTTAGCTCGGGCTGCCATAACAAAATGTCATAGATTGGGTGGCTTAAACAACAGACGTTTATTTCTCACAGTTCTGGAGGCTGGGAAGTCCAAGATCAAGGTGCCAGCAGGGTTGGTGTCTGGAGGGAGCTCTCTTCTTGGGTAGCAGGTGGTTGTCTTCAGCTGTGTCTTTGCACGGCAGAGAGAGGGCACAAGCTCTCTGACCTCTTCTTATAAGGTCACTAATCCCATCATGAGGACCCGACCCTTATGACCTCATCTAACCCTAATTACCTTCCAAAGGCCCCATCTCCAAATACCATAATATTGGAGGTTAGGGCTTCAATATATGGATTTAGGGTGGAGGAGGGGCATACAATTCAGTCCATAGCAAAAGAGTGCACAGGTGACCCATTGATGTTTTTCAGTGAGTGCCAAGAGTTGTGTAACAAGAGCTAGAAAGTCTTCATGGTTTGTGTAAATCCCTCAAGTGGAACTGAGCTGGTAGAGTGAGTCTTGTGCAAGCTTTGTACATTTCTAAGGAGTTCTCACTCTCTGGTCATGTAAAACTGGATATGACTAGACCTGGAGCCCTCGACATCATAGGCTCACTTCTCCCAACTGATATTTCATCAGGAATTGTTGGGATTAAGGAAGAAGGCAGGTTAAAAGTAGCAAAAAGGTTTTTACCAAATGAGCACCACATTTCCTATCTTTAAGCAGGTCTTGTTGTATATCTTTTGGCAAATCTATTCCTTCACCTCCATTATTACTAAGTATAACAATAACGTGAATTGAAGTTGTTGTTAAATGGAGATTAAAAAATCCTCATGACCTTGGAGTAAGTATAATTATGGTGCTTTTATTTAAAGCTCCTTTGAGCTTAAATTCATTTCATTTCTAAAAATAGACTGCAGAGATTAGATCTATTCTTTGAGAGGATCAAAATAACTTAGAATATAAAAACACCTTAGCTGCATGCTCCTTTCCAGAAGCACAGAGTACTGCTTAGCTGGGAGACTGATAGAACTTTTTAATCAACAAGGCAAAGTTTGAAAAATAACTTTGGCAGAAATCCATCATTCTAAAAGTAAGTCTGTCAGTAAGTGAGTACATTTACTGAATAAAATGAGACTGAAAAAGTTGAGAAAAAGTACTAGAATGAAGAATCTATTAATACTATACCAGGCTGTCACTGAATTGAATTTGAAGGAAAATTAGAGTAGTCTCAAATTCTCCATTTGTCTTTGACGATTGGATGTTCTGGGTATGTCTACATTATTTTGCTCTTTATACTTCTTGGCAAAGGAGCAATACTTGGCAAATTATAGCCCCTTTATTCAAATAAATTGTAGTATATTATAGAAAATAAAACGAACAAAAACAAAACAAAAAACCCAACCAAATCAGGTATTTTAGGATGAGCTGAAGTGGAATGCCCAGAGAGGTAGGTGAAAGGAAGAAGCCCCCCCCCAAAGGTACCAGGGAACACCGCTTCAGCAGACATGATTTAATATGGCCTCTTGAGAAATGTGAGTACTAAAGAGAAAAGTCTGACACCCAACCCTTTCTGAGGGAGAGCCAACACTTTCTGCACTGCTGATCCAGGAAGATTGCAAGTCCAAGATAAAAGGTCCAAAGGTCACAGATTTCTGAAGCTGGAACCAAGGGATCAGTGTCAGATGGCATAAAAGACACACGGGTCTTTTCAGCATACAGCATGTGTTAAAGAGTTCAGAGTTCTGGTACTTGAACTCTTCTACCCACTTCTCCCTTCTTGGTATATGGACTAAGAGAACATATGGACAAAGAATAGTAGGCAAGTGGGAAGCAAAGTTGAGTTGAAAAACTCAACCTTAGTTTAGAGACTTAAGGCTTTCTGCTCCCTATAGGAGGCATGGTTTCCTCTCCATCCTCCACTCCCGCCCCCCAACAGGAGAAGACAGGGTAAAGAAAATTTTATTGCATGGATTCAAGAGAAGAAATAAATCATGTGGAGTCTGGATTCTTGCCTTTAAAACACTGGAATCCCACTAACTAGTGTAATGAGCCTCATTAAGTGTACAATCAGATGAATAATTCTTCCCATTAGAGTGAACTTGGAAGAGATTGAAAGGATGGAAAGCAGAAGAGTTTCCTCCCCCTAGGCAGAGAGAATCATGAGGAAAGGAAACTATGTTCTTCTCACCTCCAGTCTGCCTTATTAATCATCATCAGTTGCATCATATTTGAATCTCTGTGTCTGAAGAGAAAGAGACTGTGCCCTTAAGAAAATCCTGTTGCCCTCGGCTGATATATACAAGATCCTAGGCTATGATGAAAATACAAGGCTAATTTAAATTGTAATGATGAGTTAATAAGATTGTCACTGATCAGGAAGATGTTCAGAGCAAATCAAATAAAGCCTCCCCACCTTGCCTCACCATGATGACATCCAAGGTGGCTCTAGGGAAATAGTGGTCAGCCAAACCTGGTTTGAAAACCAGTGTCTTACCATCTCTCTATGTCTTAGTTTTCTCATCTGTATAGTAAACGGAAGTCCTGTACTTCAGAGTAGACTGTTGTACATTGTGACAGACCAATATTCAGCTGAAACAACTAGGGGAAAAACAAATAAATTGCAAAAATCATATTTTTAAAGAAATCATAGATCTTTGAAAGCAATGAGAACTAAATTAAATAAATTTCCAAAGAAGGAAGAACCTTCTTAGGTATACTGAGTAACACAGGCTATTTTCTTCATGGGGTTGGGGGAGGTGAAGGATATTTGCTGATTCTGGGTGTGGCCTAAGGATCTGACTTGGTCCAAGAAAAGAAAATATTCTGTGGGAAAGAGAAACTAGCAGAGCTTTTGGCAGTCATGTGGAACTGGCTTGATGGATTGGAAACTAGAGGAGCCCCAAAGTCAAGTTCAGTATTCCCACGAGACGTTTGCTGAACTCTGGAGCAGTTCTGGAGGCTGCTGGTTGGCCCAGAAAGGCAAAGCAAAAGCTCATAATCTTGGGGGTACTTAGGAGACAAAATCTTGCTAAAAAGAGGAGCCTGAAGCAAATATACAATGACTCTTCCCCTAAAGACTGTTGCCAGATTTTGAATCTACATGGGATGGGAAGCTAAAAAGCTAAGGTCAAAATTTCTGAAAGGCAGAACTTACAGGAATGAGAAGTCAGAGATCTACCAGGCTCTTACAAGTCTGGAAGGGCCATACCTGAAGAACTAGATAAAGTAGAGGTGGACTAAGCATTACTAGAGCTATAGCCCATCTCTGATTCACTCAATCCCTGATTATAGTTCTTTTACACGCAGTGTTCAACATATGACGTTGTAGACATGTTAAGAGGCAGGAAAACATGACTGATAATTAAGTGGAAAAAATAATGAGAGCATAACCACAAATGATCTGGGTGTTGACGCTAGTGATAACTTAAAAGTGACTATGAATAATATGTTAAAGAAAATAGTGGAAAAGATGAATTAAATGATGGGAGAAATTCAATGCAAAATTGGAATCTGTAAAAAAAAATCAAAGAGTTATTATTGAACAGAAAAAAAATATGTGTGAAATTAATAACTTAGTGGATGGGTCTAAGAGCAGACTGGACACAGTGTTACAGGATTAGTGAAGCATAGAGAGGAAAAAAGAATGGAAAGAATAGAACAAAGTATAAGAGACATGGGGGAGATTGTCAAAATGTCTAATATATATGTACTTGGAATTCTAGAAGGTAAGGAGAGAAGCAATATATGAAGGAATAATGGCTGAGAATTTTCTAACACTGCTGAAAGACATCGACCCACAGCTTCAAGAATCTCACCAAACCCCAAACTAAAAATACAAAGAAAAATAAGTATGCTTAGGCATATCCTAGTTAAAATGTTGAAAACCAAAGATAGAGAAAATCTTAGAAGTCAACCAGAGGAAAAAGACATTACCTTAAATTTAAAAAGTAACTGACATTTCAACTGAAACTATGAATACCAACAGACAATGGAATGACATCTTTAAAGTGCTGAAATTTAGGGGATAGATTAGATAATCTCAACACACCATTCCTCTAGTCCTACTTTAAAGAACTAGTCACCAGCCTCTTCAAAATTACTATGAATATGTTTGGAGAACTACTACTTGAGGTTTTCTAGACTTTTTCACTAAATATACATGCTTATTTCATCTCCCCATTCTCAGATTTCTGTTTTCTTGGATTCATATCACATAGCATGATATTGGCTTCTAAAATTCACATTGGAAACTCATTATAAATCAAGTAAAGTAGTACTTAATTTGGATAGACAGATCATGTTCTAAAGTAGAATATAAATGTTTAAAGGTAGAATGAATGAATGGCTTTATAAAAAGGAAACTGTGATATAATGGTATGATTCATGTATAGTGTTAGTTAAGGTGTTGGATGGAATAGTGATTTAGAATTCCTTGCTACTCAAAATGTGACTTTGACACCAAAAGCACAAGCAACAAAAGAAAAAAATAGGTAAATTGGACTTCATCAAAATTATAAACTTTTGAGCTGCAAAGGACACCATCAAGAAAATGAAAAGACAACCCACAGACAAATCATATATCTGATAAGGGAGTTGTATCTAGAACATATAAATAACTCTTAAAGCTCAATAGTAAAAAGATAACACAGTTTAAAAATGGGCAAAGAATCTGAAGAGACAATACTACAAAGAAGATAAATAAATGGCCAATAGGTCCATGAAAAGATGTTCAGCATCACTTGCCATTAGGGACATGCAAATCAAAACTACAGTGAGATACCACCTCACTCCCACGAGGATGGCTATAATAAAAAAGACAAATAAGAACAAGGCTGTGAAGACATTGAAACCCTCATACACTGTGGTGGTAATGTAAAATGGTGTAATAAATTATTCCTGTGGTGAAGATGGTGATGATGATGGTAATGATGATGTCTTATTTACCAGGTTCTGGCTTATTCATCAATGTTATAAAGTGGTTCAGTGAATTTTGGCAGTTTTGTGGATACTTTTACTGAAATTAAGAACACATCACTAGGGACTTCCCTGGTGGCGCAGTGGTTAAGAATCCGCCTGCCAATGCAGGGGACACGGGTTCGAGCCCTGGTCTGGGAAGATCCCACATGCCACGGAGCAACTAAGCCCGTGCGCCACTACTGAGCCTGCGCTCTAGAGCCCACGAGCCACAACTACTGAAGCCCGCGCACCTAGAGCCTGTGCTCCGCAACAAGAGAAGCCACCGCAATGAGAAGCCTGCACACCACCACAAAGAGTAGCCCCGGCTCGCAGCAACTGGAGAAAGCCCGCATGCAGCAATGAAGACCCAACACAGCCAAAAATAAATAAATAAATAAATTAAAAAAAAAAAAAGAATACATCACTAATGAGGGATTCAACCTACCTTCATATGAGAGTTCCTAGGGAATTTTTTTTTTAAATGCTGATACCTGGACCTTTTTATAAGATATTCCAATTTCATTGATATGGGACAGGACTTTAGTTGTTTTTGTTTTTGTTTTTGTTTTTTTTCTAACTTCTCAGGAAATTTCTTTTGTGCAGCCAGGGTTGAGAGCTACTGAGTCAAGTTGACATCTCCAGGGTTAAGCAAAGCTACCACTGAGGGTTAACTTGGAAGTAGAAAAGGAGGATTGGCGCAGGAACAAGGAGACCTGGGGTTGAGTCTGCACTCTTCCCTTTTTGTGACTGTGTGCTTTGAGCAAGATATTTGACCTCAAGGAGCTTCAGTTTCTTCATCTGTAAAATGGGACAAAGCACCCTCCCCTCCTTTGCAGGGGTGTTGTGAGGAGCAGATGAATTCATACATGTGACACTGCTGAGCCTGACATCTGGGATATTTTTTGCCCTCTTTATTTTTTTTTTTAATTTTTTGGCCATGCCGTGAGTCACGCAGGATCTTAGTTTCCCGGTCAGGGATTGAACCTGTGCCCCCTGCCTTGGGAGCATGGCGTCTTAACCACTGGACTGCCAGGGAAGTCCCTGCCCTCTTTAAATTTTGGTTACTTTCTTCTCTTACCTTCCATGAACTAGATATTTATGTCACTTTTTTTTTCTAATTTTGTTCTATTATTGCTTTTTCTGTAAAATGTAGGAGTTTGTTAAAAGTCATCTGAGGTTTCTCTAGGTTTAGAATTTATCCTTTCTTCACGTGACCTTGATCTCTTTACGTTCCTCAGCTATATTCTCAGTCCCACTGTGCTTATGGTAAATGTCGTTTTTTGATACCTGAAAAAGTAATGGCTCATTGTATATTTTAATGAGGTGATACCAAATGCTGTTAATAGCTATGCCTGGAGTTTAGCATGATTTGTCTGTCATTAACTGATCCTGGAATAAATCATAGGATTGATATTGAATAAATGAATTCAATATTTTTAAAACACCAAACAGGGGCTTCCCTGGTGGTGCAGTGGTTAAGAATCCACCTGCCAATGCAAGGGACGCGGGTTCGAGCCCTGGTCCGGGAAGATCCCACATGCCGTGGAGCAACTAAGCCCGTGTGCCACAACTACTGAGCCTGCATTCTAGAGCTCGTGAGCCACAACTACTGAGCCTGCGTGCCACAACTACTGAAGCCCACGTGCCTAGAGCCCGTGCTCCGCAACAAGACAAGCCACCACAATAAGCCTGCACACCGCAACGAAGAGTAGCCCCCGCTTGCTGCAACTAGAGAAAAGCCTGCGCACGGCAACGAAGATCCAACGCAGCCCCCCAAGATAAATAAATAAATAAATAAAACACCAAACAGAATTCTCAGCCTTAGCTGTGGTTTCTGTCTAGTGGATTTGGCATAGTTTCTTTGGTTCTAGGCGAGAAAGACAGCCTGTTCTGAGATTTTACATTTTTATTAGATTTACTTTTTAACCTAAAAGAAAGGCTGGGTTGGTTACATTCATATGTGAATCTGAAACACAGATGGACTCCAGGACAGTCTGACATGTGCCTCTACAGCCTGTGAGAAAGCTAGAGTCCACCCTTCCCTGGAGATGTGGCAGTACCGTCTGGACAGGGCTGGAGTTGGATGGTGTGGAGCAGAACACCTCACATTTTAACGTGCATGAGTATCACCAGGGGTCTGTTCCACTGTAGATGTTGCTCAGTCGGTCTGGGGTGGGGCCTGAGATCCTGCATTCCCTGCAAGCTCCCAGATGGTTTCGATGGCAAAGGTATAGAAGACAGCTGTTCTTCTGTCTGCCCAGCACTTTCCCTACCTTCCTCCAGGGAAACCTTTCTTCCTCCATTCCAACCATGAAGTTCAAGGGTGAGCTTCCATGTTCTTACATTACTCTGTTTCCCAGGCCACAGTCAGTTGGTTCAGGGACCAATCAGAATCTTCCCTGGCATTTTTGGACTTGGAATCAGAGAGCCAGTCTCAGATATTCTCTGTGGAGCCCCATGGAGGTAATTGGTCCAAGAAGCACAGATGAGGGACAGAGAGATTGTCCCCAGGGTTCTCAGGTCTGGGTTCCGATGTCCCTAATATACGAAAAGTGATTTAAAAATAACACTGTGACCTTTGGGGTTATGTTACCAGCTCTGACGATCAAGTGCATTTGTGTAAACTGTTTCAGGCACTTACTGTATGCAAGTCTCTGTTGCTGGGCCCCGAACATACAAAGATGAATAGCTCACCTCCTGTGTGGGGAGACCACCATTTCAGTAGAATTTGGCGTGTGCAATGGTAAGGGGTTACGGAAGGCCCTAGAAGAAGCTTCTGATCCACTCAGGAAAAGTTTTAGAAATGGATTTTCAAAAGGTGAATAGGGATTGTTTGAGGAGACCTGTGAAATTATTCCAGGTAGAGAAAACTTGCTGAGCAAGGGCAAGATGATGGGATGAAACAGGGTTTGAAAACCTATAACCAGTTTACGTGGGAGGTGCATGGCTGAAACTGGGGCAGTTACGGTGAAGGGCCTTGTATACACGCTGCCATTGGCCACTTTTTCCTTATGTCCTATGTATTTCAACAACAACAACAGCGACATCAAAACAATAACAAACAGCAAAGCTAAATCTCTGATTCTCTTCCAAATACACGACTCTCTGGCGGGTTCCCATCAACAACTGTTCCTCTTTATTTTCCCTTAAACAAACAGGAAATTTGTCTCAGGATCGAAATGAATGTTTAAAAAACAAACCTGATCTGCTTTAAATACTAAAATCTGTTTAAATAACGCAGAGGTTGTGACATCCGTTGACAAATCCAGGAAGTTCAAAGCCCCGCCGTTGACACAATGTATTGAGTTCTGCTGTTGTTGGCAGCCTGAACTGTGGCAGGTCCTGGTGTTTGTCATTCAGGTCCTCATGTGCGCAAGGCAGACATTCCTCAGACCACAGGGCTCTTTCTTCTTTGGGGAAACATTTGTATTTTTTTTTTTTTTTAAAGGGAGTAGTTTTATTTATTTATTTTTAGTTTTGGTTGTGTTGAGTCTTCGTTTCTGTGCAAGGGCTTTCTCTAGTTGCGGCAAGTGGGGGCAACTCTTCATCGCGGTGCGCGGGCCCCTCACCATCGCGGCCTCTCTTGTTGCGGAGCACAGGCTCCAGACACGCAGGCTCAGTAATTGTGGCTCACTGGCCCAGTTGCTCCGCGGCATGTGGGATCTTCCCAGACCAGGGCTTGAACCCGTGTCCCCTGCATTGGCAGGCAGACTCTCAACCACTGCGCCACCAGGGAAGCCCCTAAAAATGCTTTTTGAAAGCAAGAACAACGATTGACAGTAATGGCTGCTACTTGCATCTCCTGAATGGCAAGCCCCAAGAGTAACTTGGAGTCTTTCTCATGGGCAGATTTTAGCCGTTTTAAAGGTTAAAAAAAAAGTTTATGCTTTTACTGACATTCATCAACCTAAATTGAAACTCTGTACCCATTAAACACTAACTTCCCACTCCCCATCCCTCCCACGCCCTGGTAACATCCATTCTACCTTCTATCTCTATGAGTTTGGCTGTTCTAAGTGCCTCATATAAGTGGAATCATACAGTATTTGTCCATCTGCATCCGGCTTATTTCACTGAGCATAATGTCATCAAGTTTCACCAGTGTTGTAGCATATGTCAGAATGTCTTTCCTCTTTAAGGTTGAATAATATTCCATTGTGTGTGTATATATATATACACCATGTTTTGCTTACCCGTTCATCCATTGATGGACACTTGGGTTGCTTCCAAGTTTTAGCTATTGTGAATAATGCTGCTGTGAACATGGGTTTGCAGATATCTGAGTCCCTGCTTTTAGTGGACTCTTATTTTCAAAAATGCTGCATGGAGCTCATGTGGGACCTTTCTGGCTGTGAGAGAAGGCTGACCTGGGAGTCAGGGCCTTGGCTCCACTGCCCCCTGCCATGAAGTCGCCGGGGCCTGGAGCAAGTCACACACCATCTCTGGGTCACAGTTTCCCCACCTCTGAGCTTAGGGAGTCGGTTGCATCTCTCAAATTCTACCCCCAGGTGCCCTTGCATGGGACACTCTGTACCCAGACTTGCACAGTCAGCCACTCCTGGCTTCTGTTTGTTCCTCGGTGGAGTTAGAAGTGGAGTGGCCTCTTAGCACAAGTAGATTTGTCATTCACACGCTTCCCAGCGTTTTTGAGCAGCCCTGACGGCCCGTGGCATATGGAAATCTGTTGCTTTGCTGGGCCATGAACATGAAGCTCATACAGGCTGAGGTGGATGTGTGGGTGCAAGTCACTTAGTGGGTAAGTCGGGCTGGACACCTGCCCAGGGTTCACCCCTCAGTGGGGTGTTGTCGGCTGCTACTCATCCCTTCTTACACTGTGACTTTTGTGAAGTGGTAGAACTTTGGTGACTCTGTGTGTGTGTATGTGTGTGTGTGTGAGAAAGAGAGAGACACACACACACACACACACACACACACGGGGCGGTGGGGGAAGGGGGAGATGGGAAATGCTTCTAAAAAGAGAGCTGACCGCTGGGGCTGGTGATGGAGGTAAAAGAAAGCAGAGAAGCCTAAGGAACTGAGGGTCCTTCTGGAAATAGATTAAAAAGTGGCCCATCTGCCTCCCCAATAGCTCTACAGAATAAACAAGTTCGCTATAAATTCCCTACAGAAAGAAGACAAACCTCCTTGTGAAATTTCACTGAGTGTCTCAGCCAGCAGAAGATTTGCTCATTGAGAGAGAAAAATTTAGAGAAGTTTGAAAGAGGGGCCCAGGAGAGAAAAGGCAGGAGACCATGCAAACGTTTCCAGGAAGCAGCAGATGGAAAGGCACCAGTCTGGCTATAAACCAACCTTATTTTCAAGTAAGGGCTGGTTTGAAAATTCTCAGAGGTGTTTTTCTTGGCAAAAGGTGCAGTTAATAGAAACAAGCAGGCCAGCTGTCTATCTCATGGTAGACGAGATTCCTCCTAAGCTGAAGAAACCCATAGAGGAACAGAGCCACAAGCCCTCAGCTCTGACTGTTGCAGGGCATGTGGGAGGTGATAGTTACACAAAGGAGACTGAAAGTCATGAAAAAAGCCATCAGAGAAGACAATTAGAGAAGACCATGTATGTATATGTATATCAAATCATCATGTTGTGCAATTTAGATATATACAATTACATTTGTCAACTATTCCTCAATAAAGTTGGAAAAAAAGGAAAAAGCTGGTAAAAAGGGCAAAGGAGATGAAGACAATGGTGAAGAGTTAAGAAAGGCTTCAGAAACGTTATGAGTTGTTCCATTAACACCAAGCTGCCATCACTAACCTCCATCAGCAGAATGGAGGCCTTTTCAGCGATTCCAAGAAATAAATCTCTGTTGGCACCATCCCAGGAAATGTCCAAGAAGTTGCAAAAGTAAAGAGGGATTAACGAGATTAACTTTGGTTAAGACTAAGGAAGGAAAGGAAAAAAAAAAAGGAAGAGAAAATGACAACAAAAGTAAGAACAAAAGGGAAGGTGATAGAGACTTCCCTGGTGGTGCAGTGGTTAAGAATCCGCCTGCCAATACGGGGGACATGGGTTCGAGCCCTGGTCCGGGAAGATCCCACATGCCGCAGAGCAACTAAGCCCGTGTGCCACAACTACTGAGCCTGCACTCTAGAGCCTGCAAGCCACAACTACTGAGCTTGCGCACCACAACTACTGAAGCCTGTGCGCCTAGGGCCCATGCTCCGCAACAAGAGAAGCCACCACAATGAGAAGCCCGCTCACCGCAATGAAGAGTGGCCCCCGCTCGCCACAACTAGAGAAAGCCCACATGCAGCAACGAAGACCCAACGCAGCCAAAAGTAAATAAATAAATAAATTTATTTTAAATAAAGGGAAGGTGATAAAAATGGGCACAAATGAGATAAAATAATATTTCTCCAAACTGCTAAATGTTAATGAGTGGAAAACATAGATGAAAAACATTTTTGGAAAAAATGAAAATGAGAAACTTGAATCCAGGAGAAAGAGAAGACTTGATTAGGATTAAAGGCCACCCCAACTAGAAGCTCCAGGTCCAGAGGCAGTCAGGTCAGAGTTGAGACCACAGTAAAGACCATCTTTATCCTTTATAGGAAAAGAAGCAGGGAAGCTGATGAATTAATTCATGTGGTTTGTATAACCTTGTTTCCAAAACCAGACAATTGCATTGCAAGATAATAAAATTTTAGGCCCACTTCATTTATGACCATAGGTACAAAAGTCCTAAATAAAATGCCAAATAAGAAGAGGGCAGGATGGGGGAAGTAGAGCTGCCCTTTGAGATAAAAGCTCTTTAGCATAAAAGCCACCACTCCGTTTTCACTTTGAGAAATCTGTTTCCTCTTGTCCTTTGCTTTCTACTTTGCAACTGTCTCTCTGACCTTGTTGCCACTTCGTTTTTGTTCCTGAAGACACCACAGGTCTTTTTCATTATCAAGGGTTTTGCTGCAAATTAAGCAAGGAAAGCAAACAGAAAGTGACCTTAAATGAATAAACTACTACAAAGGTTCTAAGAGCTCACAGAGTTTCTGTACTGAAGGCTCCTGGTTTATATTTCCAGACTTCTTTTTGAGATGGTAAATGAATGAAGATGAGACCCATTAAACACACTCCCTCCTTCTGACCATCTGCCTGTTGCCTTGTTCCCAGCTTGGGACCTGAAGAGGCCTCCAAGACCGGACATGACGTCCCCTTGAGTGAGATGGCAGTTGACATCTCTGAGGGCATCCAGCCTGCGTGACCCATCCCGATACGGCTTGCTTCTTACTTCTTCTCATTGCAAGGAAGCAAGTCCTTAGGGTGACCTTCCTCATGGAAGCCGTTTTGTATTCCAGAATGCAGAATTCTGGGAAAAAAACATCTTTCCTGAGCAGACATTCCAAAGTTGGTCTTTGATTCTCAGAACTTTTTGTGCCGATGTTTAGAGGCACCGCTGGAGGCTGAGTCCTGTTACTGCCATTCCTAAGAGACTTTTCTGTAATTTCTAGCTCTGAGAGATGTGGACTAACCTCTTCCCTCTCCTGTGGTTTCTAGATGTTTGCAAGTAATTAATTAACGATTTCATTGCTCCCTCCCTTAGGAAGTACCTGGTTTCTTAGAATGTGTGTCACGGGCCAGAAAGACAGGGGCATTAGGGCAGGGCGAGAGACAGTGCTGTTAGCAAAGGCAGGTCGACAGCTAGGTTTTTAGCTGGAGGATCTGGGAACAGGTGAATGAGTACTTCTGACCTTGAGGATTCTTTTTGCACAGCTGAGACAGGATGGAAACGGGGATTCTTGCTATGCCCCTGCCCAGGGGAGAGACGAGTTTGGATGCTGGCTTCCAAACTCCTCTTTTGAAGGGTTTGGAAGTTAAATGTTTCTTTGAAGATTCTCACCTCAAAATAGGCTAGAACTTAGCATTTTCCGCTAAATACAGGGGTATTTGGGAAAGGTATTTAGGGGAACTGGGAAGTGTTTGGGGGAAAAAGTCATGAAGTGGGAAGGCATGGCTGATGTCTGGGATCTGAACTAGCACAAACGAAGCTTGTGAAGAATGGCTTTGGAGAAGGTTGCCGAGGTCCTGCTGCTCTCATGACCTTTTGTTGAAATGATTTCTGCAGGTGATCACGGCTGGTTTATCGATATTGCTGTTTGATACGATCCTGACCAGGGCCACCGTGGGATGGTAAGTCTTTTGCATAGAGAGAGGAGAAGAAAATTAGTTGTTTGTGTTTCCTTGGGATACTAATATTTGCTCTCCAATGTTGAAGAAAGGGTGTGTGTTTGGGTATATAGTTTATTGACATATAAATATACATTCAGGAGAGTGCATCTATCATGAATATTTTCCCAAACTGAATATACCACACCTGCTACAGCCAGCATCCAGAGCAGGAACCAGAGCCTCGACGGTATACCTTTCAGCCACTCATCCACACAAGAGTCACCGCTATAGGTGAACCACTAATTATGTGTGCATATAACTATAACTATGTTTGTGTTTCTCGCCTTTGACCCTTCAATTCATTTTCTCCTAGTCAAGTTCCAGATCATCCTTGTTTAGAACGCACCCATCCATTTGCTTAAAGACAGCACTGCCGCTCCCTCCCGTATGTGAGCAGAGACCTGAAGGAAGTGGGGGAGCGAGCCCTGGGGACCCTGGGGGGAAACAGCAAGTGCAAAGGCCCTGAGTGTGCTCGGTCTGCTCAAGGAGCAGTGTGGCCGGAACAGGTTGATGGGGGGAGAGTAGTAGGAGATGAGGCTGGTTGGTGGCTGACCATGTGGGGTCTTAAAGGCCATTGTAAGAGTGAGGGGTGGGGAGCGATCAGAGGGTTCTGAGCAGAGGAGCCACTTGCTCCTAGGTTAAAAACACACTCCACAGTCTGCTGTGTGGAAGATGGGCTGTAGGGTGCTACCTCTGAACTCTCTACACAGACTGCCCATCGGATAGCTGACGGAGTTAAGACTTTGATCCACTCCAGCTTGCTAGTATTCAGACCAGCCGATATGATCATTACCAAGGGTCGTGGTTGTCACCTTCAGAAAAGATGAGGCGAGATGGGGAGTGATGGTGAGTTTAAACTGTTAAGACTGCAGTTGCTCCTCTCATCAGTGGGCGTGCTTTATTTTGGGGGTATATACTTATGTATTTTAAATGTACATAATAACGGGTGCTATTTGTGAGACGTTTAAGACAATGCAGAAATGCATCGAGTAAAAAGTAAAGGCCTGTCATCCTCTGCTCCCACTGTCTCCACTTGGCCAGAAGTCACACCAGTTTGATTCAACAGTGAGAACAATGCACTGTTTGGTCAGGATGTCCACGCTGAGGGAGGTGGGGGTCCATCATCTGCCAAGTGAAACCACACCGACGGGTGTCTGTCGAGCAAGATGAGCCCCTCAGTCACCCGGGAATGGGTCAGTCCTTGCCAAGTGTTCGCCCAGCCTGCCGGCTGCTGGCCGGATGACCCACAGCTTTCCTCCCCTGTGACCACGGCTGCCTGCTGTCCGGCCTGAATCACTAATGCAGCACATTATGGAGAATAAGTCATATTTGTTGTTGCTACTTACTGGTCTCTTAACCTCTGTTTTAAAAAGGAAAACAAGCCTAGGGCCACTTGAAGATAATGTTTATTCCAGTTTGGATGCATTGTTCGGCAATCCCCCCCTCACCCCCGCCCCAAGAATGGCACTCCAAAACTGAATTGCAGACAAGTTTTGGAATAGGGTTCTCCATTTCTTTCTTTCTTTTTTTTTTTTTAAGACTGAGTTTTTTTTTTTTTTAAACTTTGGGTTTATTTATTTTATTTATTTATTTATTTTTGGCTGTGTTGGGTCTTCGTTTCTGTGCGAGGGCTTTCTCTAGTTGTGGCAAGTGGAGGCCACTCCTCATCGCGGTGCGCGGGCCTCCCACCACCGCGGCCTCTCTTGTTGCGGAGCACAGGCTCCAGACGCGCAGGCTCAGCAATCGTGGCTCACGGGCCCAGCCGCTCCGCGGCATGTGGGATCCTCCCAGACCAGGGCTCGAACTCGTGTCCCCTGCATCAGCAGGCAGACTCTCAACCACTGCGCCACCAGGGAAGCCCGGTTTTTCCATTTCTTTACCAGCATGATGGAAAGAAAAAGCATATTGTTCCTTAGCTTTGCTCAAATAAGGCGTAGTTCTAGAAAATCCATATTTTTTCTCATTCTGGGGCTGAGAGTAATCCTAAGGGTTGGCTCCTCCCACCTCCTCCCTCCACTTTTTTGCATTCATTTGCACATTGGACCTGCAGAATTGTCACCTGTTTGCTCAAAAGCCACAGTGCTGGTTGGTGGGGCCGGTACTCGTGCTCGGTGTGTCTAGGGCAGCCTCCCCTCTCCCAGGACGTCTTGCAAATAATCCCCTGTCTTGTGCCGTCATAGCCACACACACAAAAATGGTGTCATTTTTAAACATCAATATGAGGTTCCTGCAAGATAAATGTGAGGGGCAGGACCAGGCTCTGGGAGTACCATGATGAGGAAGTCCAAGAGGTGACTTTGCATCTCGTGTGGCTTTGGGCTGGAAGGGGTTGGTTCAATAAACAGATATTTCCTGGGGGTCTGTGTGCCAGGAGCAGCTCTCGGATGAAAGTGTAAAGTCACTGCCCCTGGGATGTCTGTTATTGCTTGTCTCCCTGCCTGAGGGCGGGTCTGTACCTAAACCATCCAGACTGACAGAAATGAATCTTTTTGCTCACGGCATTTGGTGAAAGCGATTTTCAACCCCTCTCAGGAGCCCCTAATGGGGCATTTCTTCCATTTTCCAGAGGAAAAACGGAAGGAAAAGAAAAATTAGGAAATACTCCCACACCCTCCTCTTCTTCCTCCTCCTCCTAGTCTCACCTCTTCCTTTGAATAATAATAACCATTTATTGAGCAACTACTATATTTCAGAAATTTTTATATTAATATTATCTCATTAACTTTCACAACCACCCTCCAAGTTAGCCCCGTTTTAAAGATGAAGAAGCTGAGGTTCAGAGACATTTAACTGATTGTCCCAAGATTTTAGAGCTACTAGGTGATTGGACCAGGATTCAAACCCGGGTCTGTGTGTGTCCAACATCCCATAAACTTCACATACCTCCCTAGAAATGACGTGGGAAACGCCAAGGACTTAGCAGCAGCATAGGTAGTGTCTAGGTAGAAGCAGGTCATGGGGAGGTGGAAGAGACATTGGCCTAAATGTTTCTCTTCCCACCAGTCTGATCATTTATAAAGAGCATCTAGATGATATGGCAGCAGTACAGAAGGAGCGTTACCCAGGACAAAATGTCTCTATTTCTTGTTCAGGGGCTGACACGGTGAACTAAGAATGTCCGGTGGAACATTTTTAGGAAAAGGATTTCATTGCCTTAGATTTCTTTTTAAAATTTATTTATTTTTATTTTTTATTTTTTGGCTGCGTTGGGTCTTCGTTGCTGCGTGGGCTTTCTCTAGTTGCGGCGAGCGGGGGCTAATCTTTGTTGCGGTGCACGGGCTTCTCACTGCAGTGGCTCCTCTTGTTGTGGAGCACGGGCTCCAGGCTCATTGGCTGTAGAGCGCAGGCTCAGTAGCTGTGGCGCATGGGCTTAGTTGCTCCGCGGCATGTGGGATCTTCCCGGACCAGGGCTCGAACCCGCGCCCCTGCATTGGCAGGCGGACTCTTAACCACCGCACCACCAGGGAAGTCCTGCCTTAGATTTTTAATACTAGAAGCTATAATTCTATCAATCAACTAACAATATTTATTGAGTGACTGCTGTATGCAAAGCATGTGGAAGTCATTAAGGAACATAAGACATCATCCAGCCCTCAAGGAGTTTTCGGGAGAAGGAGAAGTCATAAAGATAATTTCTGCAGTAGGATAGTAACCGTTTGAATGCACAATGAATGTGAAGACTGGAGGAGAGAGAGAGTGTGGGGTGAGCAGGAGGGCCTTGGAACTGGCTTGAAACTGGACCTGATGCAGAAGGGAGAGGCTTAGTCAGACTTGGGGTGGAAGAGTATTTGGTCCCTCCGGCCCTGGGAGGACAGGGAAGGATGGGAGGGGCAAGAGGTGCCAATGGTGAGACTTCGCAATTTGGAACCAGAGCTGGTGCTGGGGGGCAGGGAGCTGATCCTACACTCCCTCCTCCTTACTCTGCACTTGTCCTTCTGGGAAGGCAGGACACAAACGGGCAGGTTGACGTCCAAAAACCTAACTGCCAAGATATCCTGGTGCATCCTCGAGATTCTTCCCCCAATTTCTGTATCTTATCCTTCATAGTGATCATCTCAATTCTTGATAGTAATTTTCCTTCTTACAAATAAGCCTCATTGATTGTATTTTGTATACAATTTCAGAATGAACTAAAAAACAGCAGAAAAACAAAAAACACCCAGGTGTTGAACTGAGTGTGAGAAATAAGCCTGAGATGCTCTCCAGTGGGGAGGCCGCGCTTAGTCTGAAGCTTCCAGCAGCCGTCTGTGCGAGGCCATATCTCCAGGCTGTTCCACATCCTGTGGACTTCGTGGTATGCCCTGAACAAGATGGAAAGAAGGGCTGTGTGTACCCAAATCAAGGAAACAGCACGTGTGATTATTGCAAAAGGAACCTTGACTTTGGAATTTCCTGATTTTTGAGAACTCTCGAATTTAAGGATGGTGTGTTTTCAGCCTCAAAGAATTTTCCAACCACAAAGTGAACCACCAGAAGAGGAATGTCAGACTGTGTTTCAGATTTCCTGTCTTTTGCGCAGAGCTGATCTGCATTGTCCATAGACTGGGTGTGTTCAAGCTGTGACGGGGTGACCAGCTCTCGGATCCCGGGCAGGGATCCGAGACCAGTCTCTGTCCTGTGGGAGCTTAGACTGATCGGAAGTCAGAAGGCAGGGCTGCAGGCCTGTTTTGTTTGGACCTACTGTGTTTGCCTGTATAGTCATTGTTTCTTCTTTTTTGATTTTCAAATTTCAAATTACTCAGCATTTAGAAATCAGGTGATTTCCCTGTAAAAGTCCAGATCTCCAGATTCTTTTGAAAATACGGAACAGCTGTTAAGTCGGGCCTGCACGTCCACACAGCAGCAGTCGCTGGAGTGGGTCGAGGCTGCCCACTCAGTGGACACGGGCTCCCTGAGTGAGCGTAGCTGCCACCGCTGCAGTCTGGCTGCGGGCGGGGACCCTGGATCAGCCGATATCCTCGCCTGCATTTACTTGTATGTTCATTCATGCTATAAGAAGTGCTTGCTGGGCTCTGAGGCTCCAGACACAGTCCAAGACCCCAGAGAGGTCACCCTCTAGGAGACGAGGGCCCATGTAATTAATTGTCCACCTTCGTGGATGGGCAACAGCTTAGAGGCACAAAATAGCTCATTGTCTAAAGTAAGGTTTTTCACCCGCAGCACTGTTGACGTTTTGGGCCAGATCATTCTTTGTTGTGAGGGGCTGTCCTGTGTCCCCTAGGATTTTTAGCAGCAAACCTGAGCCTCACCTCACTAGATGCCAGTAGCACCCCCGCAACTGTGACAATGCAAAACGTCTCAGGACATTGCTAAAGGTCCCCTTAGGGGCAGAATCTCCCCTGTTGGGAATCACGGATCTGAAGTTGTGAGGTGGTTAGTGGAGACATGCCATTTGAAATTTCAGCAAGATCTTAAGGAACTTGCTTATCTCCTAATTAGAGATTTGGATCAGCTCCAGGGTCAGGTCCTGGGCAGCCCTTGCTGCCGGCTCTGTGTTCCATGATCAGCATGTACCACATAGCGTGACAGGTGTGCACTCCTTGCCCACCTGCCGGCTGAAGCTCCTCCAGGAAAGGAGCCACGTTTCGCTCATCTTTGCGTCTCTCCTTCCGGCACCGTTTGCTGAATCAACAGGTACTAGGCTTCTCAATCCTGTACCCAAGAAAAATGATAAACCTAAGCCCCCAACATTGGTCAACTTTTAAAGCCTTTTATTTAAAGCAGCTGCTCTTGGGGCCTTCCCTGGTGGAGCAGTGGTTAAGAATCTACCTGCCAATGCAGGGGACACAGGTTTGAGCCCTGGTCCGGGAGGATCCCCCATGCTGCAGAGCAACTAAGCCCGTGTGCCACAACTACTGAGCCTGCGTGCTACAACTACTGAAGCCCACGCACCTAGAGCCCATGCTCTGCAACAAGAGAAGCTACCGCAATGAGAGGCCTGCGCACCGCAACGAAGAGCAGCTCCCGCTCGCCACAACTAAAGAAAGCCCGTGCGCAACAACAAAGACCCAACACAGCCAAGAATAAATAAATGAATAAATAAATTTATATTAAAAAAAAGCAACTGCTCTTGTCCAGTTAATTACCTTGTTTTTAATTATAAAAGCCCAGTATTTTAATATCTATTGCAAGCCCAGTAATTTAAATATCCAGATTAATATGTATTCATTTTTTAATTAACAACATTTTAGGGTGCAGATCGATAATGAATTCCCTCTATTCCAAAATTTCGGCAAAGGGGATTCAACACATACAAAAGAAAACAATTCTGAACTGTGAGTGATGTTCCTGTCGAGTAGAATTAGTTGAGTGTGCCTCCACTTTGTATCCTCTTTAGACAAGGAGAGTCACTCTTCTCTGTGGAATAGTTTAGGTACAAGGAGAGAAAGGAATAACCAAAACACAGCCTCTTTGTTTGTAGGATTTCGTGATGAGCTCCTCACCTTTGCCCATCATTCACCGGGCCTGCCATTGATCCTGGGCTACAAACATGAGGATCGCTTCAACTTGACCCTAGTTCCAACCTTATGAACACCAAGAGTCTTTAGAAAATGGTCTTATATCTTCTCTGAGTAGAGATGTCTGTGCCTTTAATTTTAGGGGAATGCTTGGAGACTGCCCAAGTCTCTTTGTAGGAAGAGTGAATTTAGGGGTGAAGAAAGAACTTCCACACACCCCAAAGTGCACCTAGGATCACAGTGTCTGAAGTTTTTCAGTTTTTCATTTGAACTAAACATTTGAAACCTCTTCTTTAAAATGCTGAGTAAGGCCTTCATAACTATGCTCATTACCTTTCGACACAGAGTAGTTTATCAGATTGTGAACTGTTGCTCAGCAAGTCCCCAAGGGAGTGGTGAATTAGTTTTGGTGAGGAAAAGAGAAAAAAAACAAAAATAGTTTGGAATCCAGATGGGAAAAGGGGGAGCAGTTATAAGAATTCCATCACTCACTGAGTAAATATTTATTGGGTGTTGTGTTAAGTGCTAGGCCTACAGCTGGGGAAAGGATACAGTCTCTGTCCTCTGTCTGGAGGGTTCCATAGGAAATCATTGAATCACCACAGTAATAAATGTAAAATTGAGATGGGGCCTTTGGCTCCCGATGGGAGAAAAGAGGAGTGGAGAGACGCTGAAAATAACCCCCTGGAAGAGAAGCGAGTGATAACTATTTCTGGCTGCCTCTGCTCTGCAATCTGATGTTTATGCCTTGTTACATGAAGTTTGTTCATTTCAGGAATGATGGGGATTATAAGATTTGCAAACAGTCCAGTAAAGCTCTGATTTAACCAGCTGTAATGCGATTAAGATTCCTGGCCCCCTCCTTGTGTCAGCATTTCCCGCTGTTTAGAAGACAGCATCAAAGCTCACCTCCCTGGCTCTCTTAACAGTAAACGGAACCAGGTTTGTTTTTCATGTCAGGGTTCCCTAAGCTGCTTGGTGTTTCATTAACTCGCTAAGCCAAGGGGATGAAATGCAAGTTTATTACGCTGCAGCATTGTTCTAAGGCTGCAGGTGTGAGGGTGGCAAAGAGCCAACCGATACCCTGTTCTCCCTGGTGATTAAGGAAGATTAGTGGAAATGACTGTGACGCCCCCCCCCCCACCCCGTTACATTTGCAGGAATAAAACTCTTCCAAAGCCAAAGTTCTGTACAGATCTTGCATCAGGTCACGGTGACTCTGTGCTTTCCCAGGGGTTTAAGAAGCTCGTATGTGCGTTCTTTAAGGGGTGTTGAAGGAAACAGCAGATTGGCTAAGAAGGGAAAGCCAGATCTTTAGAGGTGAGCCTGTGTACAAAACGAATGGCTTCCCCTTCCCAGGCCCTTCTTCATCCAAAGAGAAGAGGCAATAGAACCCGCCAGCATCTGGGTCTGTCCCTGAACTAGACCAGGGACAAACACAAATGGGTCATGTTTCACAATACGGTCTTTTGGAACTTGGACCCTAGTTTCTCTCAGGAACAATCCTATAAATGATGAGTATAGATCTAGGAAAGTCCTCAGAAATTTATTCGGTTCGTAACATAGACACAAACTTCAGCTACGTTATTATGAGCTCAGTATGCGTTAAAGAATTCATCAACTTATTGTCACTATTATAATACTTCTGTAGGAAAGAGGAAAGTACATTCCAACTTGGAGCTTAAGCTATCAGGCAGACATCTCCCTCGGGCCCCTCTCCTCTCTTTCCCCCTTGTTAGCGGGCTCGGGGGTCATCCTCCCAGCCCACTCCCCAGTGACTGGCTACTTGACTAGTGCCTCTCTGCCCGCACCCAGAGAGAGAGGCCTGACATCACCAGGGAGGGGACATGGCGGGGGTTCAGGGGATTTTCCCACTCTGTAGGGTTGGCAGATGGGTGATGGGGGCGTAGATTTGTTCTCTGTTGCTCTAGAAAGCAGAACTTAGACTCACAGGTGAGGTTGTAAGAAGCAGCTGTCAGGTCAGTATGAGGCAGGACTTCCTCCAGGAGGGAAGAACCTCGTGCCCGGGACCTGCCACAAGATGCCCGTAGATGCCCATAGATGCTTGCCTGAATCTCATGGCTAGAGCTGGCTTTGCAGAGCAGGATGCGTCCTTCACAAGGAGTTTTCAAGCAGAGTTGGGGAAGCCAGCCAGTGGTGAGGGCTGCTGAGAAAGGGATCCCTACTCTGGGAGAGCAGTCGAGAAAAGAATATTTTATTGCTTGCCCATTGTAGGTCACACACGGGGGTCAGCTGCTTCAAGTACGTCCTTCTAAGCCTCACAGAGATGGTTAAATGTGATTGTCTCCTGTGGTGCAGCTGAGGAAACAGCCGAATAACACTTGCAGGATTACGTAGCTAAAAACACCTGAGCACAGTTTGAACTCAGCTTATTGTTTTTCTATTCTCACACTTATTCAGTTCACTGCTATACTGGAAGTGGTCCATGGTACAAGTTATCTTTATGTCGAAGTAACCCACATAGGTGACATTTTTCACTGGGAACAGGATATGCACAGCCTAAGTGTGTTTCATACATTCGGTGCCTTAGATATATGTTAGGAATATGGAGACACAATAGCCCAAATGTGAGAGTATGGTGTGTGCGTGTATAGGAGGAGTGGGTGTATAGGAGGAGTGGGATACTGGGCGGGTAAATGGGAGAAAAAAGGAAGAAGAAGGTGGGATTGTAGGGCTGTTGGCACCTCTGGACGAGAGCATTTCATCCTCAGGGACCCCCATCAAAATCCTTTACTCATGGCCCAGCCCAGGCCTTAGAAGTGCTTTTGGGGAAGAATGACAGGGGATTCAGACAGACACCAGATTGTCTACTGAGAAGTTTAAAATAGGAAATGTGCAGACCTTTCATTGTATTACGTTTTAGGCATGTTAAAGTATCCAGGTCTTCTCTTTCTCACACTCTTCCGTTCTCCTGCTATTTTTTTCATTTTCAAATGACTGACCATATATCTTTCTGCTCTGGTGGGAAATTCATGATTCCCCATTTGTATTTTCTTCATTATTCTTTTTTTAAAAAATATTTATTTAGTTATTTAAGTTGCACTGGGTCTTAGTTGCCGCAGTTGGGCTCCTTAGTTGTGGCATGTGAACTCTTAGTGGCGGCAGGCGTGTGGGATCTAGTTCCCTGAGCAGGGATTGAACACAGGCCCCCTGCATCGGGAGCACAGAGTCTTAACCACTGCGCCAGTAGGGAGGTCCCCTCCCCATGTGTATTTTGTTTTTAAATGTTCTGTTAGTCTAAATGAAATAAAAGGATTCAGAGATTGTCAGCTTAATAATGATAAGATTATGGATATCTGCATGATTTTATATTCATCAACCCTCTATGGCAAAAAGTACCAGGCGGCTCTGTGGGAAGCCCTCCTCCAGTATTTCTGCCAGAGAGCATTAACGAAGGCCAGTCACTGTCACCTGGTCAGGATGGATGGGACACATCACCTTCTTCCCTAAGGGGAGGTATCACAACCCACCTTGCAGCCCACTCCCCTCCCCCCGCACAGCTGAGGCTTACCCTGGACGACTGGGCAGTCCCTGGGCCTGACCTCAAAGCGGGGCAGTGCGGGCGGGGGACAAGACGCTCAGCTGCAGGATGAGGGGGCATCCCTTGCCCTGCGGTATGTGGGCACCAGGCAACTCCATGTGTCCACAGCCCCCAGGCTCCGGGGAGGGGAAAGATGACCTCTTGCTGTTTCTCGCAGCCTCCTGGTCGGCGGCCTTGGAGAGGCCTTGCTGGTTTTCTCAGAGCGGAAGGGCTCCTAAACACAGGGAGAGTGGACTCCCAGGCTGCAGCCGGAGAACACCGCCCTGGGCTTTGGAGCTCCCTGTCCCGGCGATAGAAAGAAGAAAGCAAGAACGATGAGACACTGCTGCTCGCTGCGTCGAGGAGAACTTTTTCTGGGGTCTCTGGGCCGCTGCAGAGAGTGGACTGTGTCAAGAGGCTCCCCCAAGTCCTGCTGACTGTGCTGTGAGCCCAGCTGTGCAGAAACAGATCCAGGATTTCACCTGCATGGGGATGGCTCCACCCACCTTGATTGCCACGCAAGCCTCCTTACTAAACACCCTTCCCAGATAAGCGTTCACTGCCTGCTAGTGGGCCCAAGGTATTGTGTTGCCTTTTTGGTTTTGTTTTGTGATTTTACATCCTTGGAGACTCCTCCGGGGACACCCTTTCCTTGCTGTCAGGCTGGCTTGCCTAGAACTCACACTCCCCCACCTAGGGGCGCAGAGAGAATTCCTCGAGCTGGCTTCCACTGGGGGCAGGAGTGGAGGAGGTAAATGGGGATTCTGGGCCAAGGAAGACGCCAGCAAGGACACTACTTCTCCAGAGTGCTTGCTGAAGCCTTCTTATGGTTGTGTGTTGTGTTGAATTCCACACACGCTTTTTTGCCTACCATTAGGGTAACTTGGTGCTAATGATTACCAGAGGGAATAGGATTAATAAGCACTGGTGGAGGAAACAGCAAACAAACATAAATATGTAAACGCACACACAGTTATATTCGTAATCCATTTAATTCCCTGGTATCTCAGAGGAGGTTTCAGATCATTGAACACTGAAATATATTTTTCAGGCCAGATGAAAAATTGGATGAAAACTCTAAACCTTGCCTTTATGGGAGTCAAAAGAAATGAATTTGCATGAAATGGTCATTTGATTCTGAACCCCAATGAAGGTTTAAGAAAATAATGTCTAGCTCCAAATATTCCTGCTCATAAGAGGTTTTCTGAATGCATTATACTCTGCGAGGTGTCAGTTTTGGTCATTTTGAGACGTAGAAGGTAATGAAGTCCAGGGAGTCCTGTCCAGGAAGGATCCAGGCCCTGCAGGGTGGGACACCCCGTTAGTGATGAAGGACCACCTCCAGCATCTGGGAAACAAGCCTTGTCCATTCTTGGCCTTGTGAAGACTAAGGTCAGCTCAGTCAGGCCATTCTTCCTGCAATTTTTTCTCCAAGTTGTTGAAAAAAGAAACAGAAGATGAAACAAATAGGAATGGATTAGTATATTTGGACCTTGAGTACCTTAAATTCATTTCCTTGTCTTTTCCTGGTCTCTGCTTGTCATTTAAGGTAAACATGTTCAGAGTGACCTTTATACATATATAGTTTCACGTTGCTTTTTGTTCCTAATCTGAGATGTCAAACCTTCTACCGAGGATCAAATAGAAAATCTGGGTTTACAATTTTCTTTGTTCTTTCGCTCCCACAAAACCGTCTCTGTACAACTGAGGCCAGTTCTCTCTTTACACAAAGTGGCATCTGTCCAAATGTCATCTTATGTCTGTCTTTCCAAGTCTCATTTGAGCAAATGGAGATTCCTAAGGCTAGAAAGAGCCATGTACAGTTAACAAACCCCGTCCCCTGTTCCAGCAGGACTGACCTCAGAAACTTCTGCAGCAGACAGAAAAAGACAAATACTGTACGACATCACTTATATGTGGAATCTAAAAAATAATACAAATGAATGTATTTGCAAAACAGAAACAGACTCACAGATATAGAAAACAAACTAGTGGTTACCAAAAAGGAGAGGGAAGGGAAGAGGCAAATTAGGGGTATGGGATTAAGAGATACAAACTACTATATATAAAAAAGATGAGCAACAAGGATATACCGTACAGCACAGAGAATTATAGCTATTATCTTGTAGTAACTTTTAATGGAGTATAGTCTATAAAAATATTGAATCACTATGCCGAACACCTGAAAGTTAATACAATATTGTAAATCAACTATACTTCAATAAAAGAAATAAATGTACCTCAAAAAAACAAAAAACAAAATTTCTGCTGCAGAATTTTAAACCTTTTTTTTTTTCTTTTTAAAGAATCTCTAACAAGGATTCTTTTTGGTTTTTGTTTGTGTGATTTTTTTAACTTCATTCCAGAGTCCCATTGTTTTTAAAATCTCAGGTCTTTTCTTACTTTGACACTAGCAAGAGGCAAAGGATAAGATGTTTCTTCAATATACCATCCTGTTTCCTTCAGCTTCCATTTCTTCTTGGGATTTTTTCTTCAAGCTTTTACCACCATCTTTTATGCCCAAGCTCATGTGCTCAGCTCTGAACTCAGGGTGAGCCTAGAGGGCTGTAAATCAAGGGACTGGCCTAGATTACTGCTCTCATTCTCTGTGGCTCTCTGGGCCCCTGGCCCCCCTGGTGGGGAATCCTCAGGTTACCCCAGCACTCCCTTTTACCCGAAATGATCTATTTGGTCATGTCCTATCTGGGTCATGTCCTTGCTGGCCCCATGTCAAAGCCAGGGTGTTTTGTCTTTTATTTGTCCAAATAAAGAATACGCTTTCTGTCAGGAGAAGCAAAGTTCTGTGTGATTGTGTATTATTACTAATCTGCTATGGATATAAGGAAAAATAAACCATTTATTTTCTTGGTAATTGGCCTTTCTCTTCTCTTCAGCCTCGACAGGAGAGTATTGCAGAAAAGGTTGTTATCCTTGGGGAGTGAGTTCTTGCATCTTAAACACAGGCCCAGACTTCTACCAGCATCCAGGCCACTTAGCTCTGCAGAGGGAGGTCCACCCACCTCCTCCCTCTAGCCCTGCCCTGTCCCACAGGGTAACCACCAGCCGTGTGTGGCCGTTGAGTACTGAGAGGGTGCCCCACCCCTACCTACCCCAATGGTATTTACATCCCTTGCAGTTCCTGTCTCTTTCTCTTGAATCCGGTCTGGCTCTGACTTGCTTGCTGCCAGTAGGAGATGATAGAAGCAATGATACCAGACTTCCAAGGCCAGGTTGTAAACCTTGCGGCGCCTGCCTTGGTCTTCTGGAACAGCCTTTGGGAGTCCTGAGCTGCCTTGTAGAAGTCTGACTCCCCTGAGGCGGCCGTGCTGGAGAGACCAGGTACAGGAGCCCTGTAGACAGTCGCTGCTGCACCCAGCCTTCTAGCTACCCCACCAGGCTACCAGACATGTGAGGGGAGCTGCCCTGGACCTTCTAGGACCAGCCCATCTGCCAGCTGAGTGCCATCAAGTGATCTCAGTCAATGCCACGTGGTGCAGAAGCATCAGAGCCTGCATGAATGCCTGACCACAAAATCATGAGATACAGCAAAATTGTTTGAAGCCACTAAGTTTTGGGAAAACTTGTTAAACGATGGAGAGCCTCGAATGCCCTTCGTCTCAGGTAGATCCAATCTGAGCACTCTGAGACCCTCCCCTGAATAGACTTGTTCGAGGAGAACCAGTCTGCTCCAGCTGCCCTCCACCCTGGAGCTGCCTGGAGAAGGGGGCCCCCGCTGAGTGTCCAGGGCTTTCCCAGACCCCCGTTACAGGGCAGGATCTGTGCCTTTGGGTCAAAGAACCTCATTCACTCATTCATTCATTCATTCAAAAAATACCGAGAACCCACTATGTGCCAGGCTCTGTTTTGGGCTTGTGGATATATCCGTGAATAAGATGAGTCCCCCTGAAGCTTACTTTCTAGGGGTGGAGGCAGACAATAAACAAGTAAATAATGGAATTTCAGAGAGTTAAGTGCTTTTCATAAAATAAAGCCCAGACGGAGACACAGAGTCTTCTGAAAATCTGATGAAAAGTAAGGAATTTCTCTTCCGAAATATGCAGTCACACACACACACACACACACACACACACACACACACACACACAATTAAGCATGTAGTTGGGGGGTTTATTCTCCCTGAAGTCCATCTATTGGGCCTCTATTGGATTCCAGGTTAAGAACAACTGAGTGAGAACCTCTTTGGGGGACATGGGGTGAAGTCAAGGGTGCCCACAGTGGAATGTGCTGCCGCCCCCCACTGGTCTGAGTGGAGGCCAGGTCACTGGGCCTTGTGCAGACAATGGTGGCCACAGAAGGCTCGGCCCTGCCTCGGGGGCACTCTCAGGCTGGTGTGGGCGAGATGCGCAGACTTGAACATGGATCTCATGGTCCATTTCAAGGGCATGACGCACCTGGTAGGAACCTGGAGAGATGCCGGGAGGGAGAGGTCCCAGCTGTGGGGCCCAGCACCGAGAATTACTGTGGGCCGTGCAGAGTGTTGCCCAAAGGGCTTCACTCCTGAGACGTCTCACCTAATCCTCATAAGGAGCCTTTGGCGGAGGAATTGCCATTGGCCTCGTTTTGCAGAGGAGAAGGCAGACACGGAGAAGGTCAGTCACGTCCCTGAGGCCCTCAGCTCGGTGGAGGGTGCGTGGGGATCTGAGGGGCGTTTGTGACCTCCCAGCCCTGCCTGTCAGCTCCCACGTGTCTCCCCACGCGAGTGACAGGGGACCCGAGTGAGCAGAGCCGGAGCTGGGGAGTCCGGCCACGCTCAGGCAGTAACCGCCAGCGAGGCAGGGCCCAAGAGGCCAGGAGGTGGGTTGGGTCAGGCAAGGGGTGTTTTGTTTTGTTTTTTTTTAATTAATTAATTAATTAATTAATTTTTGGCTGTGTTGGGTCTTCGTTTCTGTGCGAGGGCTTTCTCTAGTTGCGGCAAGCGGGGGCCACTCTTCATCGCGGTGCGCGGGCCTCTCACTGTCGCGGCCTCTTGTTGCGGAGCACAGGCTGCAGACACGCAGGCTCAGTAGTTGTGGCTCACGGGCCCAGTTGCTCCGCGGCATGTGGGATCCTCCCAGACCAGGGCTCGAACCCGCGTCCCCTGCATTGGCAGGCAGACTCTCAACCACTGCGCCACCAGGGAAGCCCGCAAGGGGTGTTTTGAAGGCCTGGCTGGGAAATTATGTTCGTGAGCACCCGTGATGCTCTAGATGGGGTGCAGGTGCCTCCCCCGTGCTGCGTCGCCTACTCTTCACAACCCTGGACTTACAGAGGACGCCTCCGAGAGCCTGACCGGACAGGAGACCTCGCCACGCTCACCACTCCTGAGCTAAGATTCCAAGATGGCTTTCACGACCCTTCTGCCCTGGCCCGTCCTGTGTTATGCGTTGTCTGTGGGCACTGCCCACCTCACCCCCACCACGGACCACTGCGTTCTGAACAAACCAGAGGAGCCAAGCTCGCCACCGGTGGCCCTCGTACAAGGTCCAGGGCAGTGCTGTCCCCCGTGGGCGTCGGCCACTCGGACCCCACACTGCCCGTCTGCCTGGCAGCTCCCGGGTCCTCTGACCTGGGCGGTAAACCCCTGGGAAGGCTGAGCCCATCCTGGAGCTCACACGGGGCTCCCCTCTGTTCTGGAGACGTTTCAGGGACTCAGACCTCCTGTGTTCCTCGTGGAACGGGGGATCCTTTGCTCCTGCTGTGAGCTGATTTTCGGTGGCCTGGCCAGCAGAGGCTTGCCCTGTGCGAAAGCAAACCTTGGCACACAGACCTTCATCCAGTTCCATCCAGGCCCAACCGGGGAGGGGTCTGAAGGAACCGCGCCCCACTCCACCCCCCAGCTCCCCTCCCTTGGCCGCTGAGGGTGGAATCCCATTTAAACAACCGCCTGAGCCAAAAGGAACATTTGAGTCATTTATTTCCTTCTCGCTGTGTGAAGAGGCCCACGGGCGGGCGAACACAAGGCCTCCGTGCCTGTTTGTCTTCACACCCATCACTCTGAGTGAGCCTCCGGGAGAGCAGTGGAGCCCTTGGAAACGTGGGGACTTAATCCAGGCACCATTCCCTGGCCAGTGGATTTGCGTGACACATTAAGAAGAGCTGTTTAGCGAAAAGGGCTCTAAGTGGAGATAGACCCCTAGGTTCTGTCTAGGCTCTCTCACCACCCCGGCAAGTGATAGCAATCACTCCTTCATTTACCTCCTCTTCCCTTCATTCATCACATACCTACTCTCCAGCAGAGCTGGCCGCTGCTGGAGGAGAGGCCCGGCTCTTTGCACAGGGGAGGCTGTGGGCAGGGTCTGCCTCGCATGGAGAAACCTGCAAGTTGTCCCTTGTCCTGGCAGAGCAGCTCTGGCCACCCTCTATGTGACTGTCGACTACAGCAAATACACCCTCCCCATTCTCAGGGAGGCCCTGACTCGACAAGAAGACCTGCAGACTGAGAATTTTAAAAAAATAACAGCTTTATTGAGATATAATTCACATACCCTAAAATGTACCATTTTGTTTAAAGTGTTGGGTTTCTTTTTTTTTTTTTTAAGTCTTTACTGAATTTGTTACAATATTGCTTCTGTTTTACGTTTTTGGTTTTTGGGTGTGAGGCATGTGGGATCTTAGCTCCTCGACCCGGGATCCAACCTGCAGCCCCTGCATTGAAAGGTGAAGTCTTAACCACTGGGCCGCCAGGGAAGTCCCTAAAATGCACCCATTTAAAGTGTACAGTTTTTAGTATATTCACAGAATTCTGCAACCATCGCCACTATCTAATTTGAGAACATTTCCGTCACCCCCAAAAGAAACCCTGTACCTGCTGTCACTCATTCCCCCCCCCACCCCGCCGCACTCCCACTGACCCAGGCAAATCCATTTTCTACCTCTACACACGTGCCTGTTCTGGAGATTTCCTGTGAACAGGGATCATGCAGTATGCGGCCTCTTGTGTTGGACTCCGGTTTTTGAGCAGTTCATGTCCTTCTACCAAAGGCTGCCTTCCCCGGCAGCCATGCCCCTGCCTGGGGGGGGGGGGTGGTGAGGGGTGAGGTGGGATCCTGAACATGGAGCATGGAAAAGCTGGGGGTGGGAAGAAGGGACCCCCAGCACCTGGAGGTGGGTGAGGGAGCTCCGGAGAGCGGCAGCGGGAGGGGGTGGGCCATACTCTTCCAGAGCCCGGTGGCCACGGTTAAGGTTTATTTTTTAGCCAACGCCCTTTATGGTCCCCAGGCCTTCAGTAAAGTCTGTTACACAGCACAGCCTGGTGTTGGCTGTCCTCTGGGGAATAAAGGGCCTGGGTCCCCCGTTGGTGGTGAAGCTGGACAGGGGAGAGGAGGCCCGGTCACCACTATCCAGCCGGTGGTACCACTTTAAAAAGCTCCCAGATCTGTCCTCATTTCTCCAGGGGTCTTGAAGGTACAATGGAGTCAAACCCGTCATTATATTTGTATGTGTGTGTGTCGACTACTCATTACACGTTCTCTAAGTAAAGCACTCTCTCCCGGGAGAAAGGAGAGAACAGACGTGGCGGGTTTGCAGGTTCGCCCTAGACAGAACAGACCCATGCCCACAGGTGACAGAGGACGTGGACCAGGAGGGGAACCGAGGGCACTGCCGTGAGAATTTTGAAACCATAGAAAACAATCAGAAACAATGTATATCAATAGCATGTGTGAAATAAGCCACAGTTCAAAGTTAAGGGGAATAACCAAACCATGAAAATTACCTCCAACTAATATTTGCTATTATTTAGAACATTGAACATATTTTCAATAACTTAAAAGTGAATGTATATTCTTCACATCTCCTAATCCCCCCATGAAGTACAATTTCTTTTCAGTAGATTTAAATAATACATCCAAATATTCACTCATAGTAGGAGATTCTGGCATTAACTATAGTTGAGTTTAACAGAACTATAGAAAATCATGAAGATATATGCAGCATTTAAAAATGATCACTTGTAGCAATTCCTTAGAAGTCCTAGAGGAGAAAGGCAGTTCTCTACTTCCTAATAGCACCTAAGATTTATGCTGCATAATGTAATTCAGCAGAACAGCATTCTGACCAATGATAAAAAACTTACAGAAAATTCTTTCACCTCTTCAATGTTTCATTTTAAAGCTACTATTTTGACCGTCTCCAGCCCCAGCCCCAGCCTTGGCCTCACGGTGGAGGCAGTTGGTAACCTCACCTCTGCGCATGGGGAACGGATTCTATGACGGAGGGTCCGTGGCTCCCCCCTCGGCTGCCCATCACGCACCCCTCCCAGCCATGTCCATTTGTCCGTCCTTCAGGCTCCGGCTCAGCTTGGCCCCAGCTGCCCCAGGAGTGCTGGGGCTCCAATCCCATCTCCAGGACCCAGACGAGCTCAGGATCCAGATGGCTAATTGCTAACCCCTTATACATTTCCTCTTCCTTAGTGTATTTGTTTGCTAGGGTCCCGGTAACAAAGTACCACAGACTGAATGGCTTAAACAGCAGAAATGTCTTGTCTCACAGTTCTGGAGGCTGGAAGTCCAAGATCAAGGTGTCGGTGGGGTTGGTTCCTTCTGACGGCTGAGAGGGGTGGCTCTGTTCCTGGCCTCTCTCCCTGTATCTCTTCCCATGGTCTCCTCTCTGTGCAAATTCCCCCTTTTTATAAGGACATATTGGATGAGGACGCACCCTAATGACCTGATTTTAACTTGATTACCACTGCAAAGACCCTATCTCCACATAAGGTCACTGAGGTACTGCGGGTGAGGACTCCAACGTATCTTTATGGGGTGGGAGGACACAATTCAACCCATAACACTTAGTAATAGAAATTAGTTTCATTTGAGTGACTGTGTATAAAGCTAACAGATACATTCCCAGCCTCTCTTGTCACCATGCCGCTTATTTGAGTAGGTTCCAACCAAGGAGATGTAAGCAGAAGTTGGTGGGTGAGACTTTGGGGACAGTTGCTTAAAAGAGCTCAGATAGGTAAATCTTCTGCCTTCCTTCTGCTTCTTGCCTGGGTTGAGGACATGATAGCTGGAGTTCTAGCATCTATCTTGGGCCTTGAGACAACCTTGAAGTTGGAAGTTGTGGCCTTAGGATAGTGGAACAGAAGCTAGAAGGAGCCTGGGTCTCTGATGAGATAATGGGGCCACCATGCCACCTGAGGGCTGCACACCTCCAACCATTTTAAGTGAGAGAAAATAAAAAATTCTCCTTTGTTATTTCTAGTCTCTGTTACTAGCCCCCGATGGTAACCCTAATGGAAAAAGCCTCCAAGGAGCCAGGATGGTGCTGTGGGGAAGACACGTACTAATACTTTGGCACGAGACAGACCTGATTGGGTCTGGACCCTCCTCTGGACCCTTTATACACACGGTTGTCTCACAGCATAGAAAGGACCTCTCTGCTTGTCTGTCCTACCCCTACATTGTGAGCTCCTTAAAGGCAGGGTCCATGTCTGTTTGTCTTTGTTTTCCTGGTGCCTTGCACAGAGCTGCACATAAAAGTGCTCACTGAGTGTTGATCTGAACAGATTTTAAATCCTCTACACTTACCAGCTCTGTGGTCTTGGACTCTGAGTCTTAATTTCATTAATGATAAAAAAAGGAGGTTATAATACCAGGGCTGTATTAAAGATGAAACACGATTAAATGTATAGCATTTAGCACTTGTTGGATGTCCAAGGAACGGTAGCCCTTATTAGTATTAAGACCACATTTTCTACAAAATCCTAGTTCTAGGCCCAGTGTGATGCTCCATTTACTTCTGATGACCAGACTTTTGCTTTGTCCTAAGAGCAAGTCTCTGACATACGCACATTGTATTCATTGGGTTCCCGTCTTATTCTCTTTGCCTTCTTTTGGTCTTGAGAACCTCATTGGTACACAAGTCCCTGGGTTGCCTGGGTTCCAATTCTGGCATCTCCTAGTCTGTCCGTTTGAGTGCAGGTAAGCCTTCCATGCTCAGCTTGGTGATCATCTAAGTCAGGACACAGGGAGCATGGGGGGCTTTACATTCTATCTGATGGTCCTGGTCATAGAAGAGGGTCTTCCCATGAAGAGAGCAGCAGAGATGGCCCCAATGTTCCACCCTTCCCAGTGCCCAGGCCATTTGCAATGCGATGGAGCCATTTCCCCACTGCTTGAATCTGAGCTAGCCTTGTGACTTGCTCTGGCTGATAAATGCAGTGAAAGTTACACTGCCAATTTTGTGTTAAGGCCTTGAGAAGTCTGGACACTTCCACTTGTATTCTTAGACTTCTCTGAGCCCTCTTCTTGACCAGTTCAGCAAGAATCCTGCCAAGCCAGTTTAGCAAGAATGCCCCCTCCCTCCACTTGGTACCTAACCGAGTTCCTCTTGGTATTTTTCCATCCACTGACTCGCTCACGCTGCCCATTGGCTATAAATCCCCAGCTGCTTCTGTTGTGTTCAGAGTTGCATTCAATTTTTATCTCCTATTACAATTGACCCCTGTTGCAATAGTCTTGAATAAAGTTTTCCTTGCCTGTTTAACTCTACCTGATGCACATTTTCTTTGACCGCTTCCACCATGAGAACAAGCCCAGACTAGCCTACTGGAGGATGAGAGACCACGTGGAACAGAACTAAGTCCTCCCAGCTGAGGCCGTCCTAGACCAGATGCCCTCAGCTGACTGCAGTCACATAAACAAGCCGGGTCAAGATTGGATGAACTAGGCTCAGGCCAGCCAACCCCAAGGCTCATGAGAAATAATAAATATTTGTTAGTTTATTCCACTATGATTTGGGGTGATTTGATTTGCAGCAATATTGTGTCAATAGCCTATGGGTACAGAGGAGAAGAAAAGGGAAGAAAAGCAGAGCAGGACCTTTTGAAAGACTCCCCCCGTCTTGAGCACCGTGGGTCCTGCACGGTGTTATGATTCCCGTAGCGATAGTGAGGGACAGCCCTGTGTCTTTGGCTGCCACTCCCGGAAAGGAGGGACTAGATCTGCAGCTGACTGTGTGGGTTCCACAGGCACCAGGCTGCAATAGAGAAGGGAGGGAGGATGGGGCACTGGGCAGGAAGGGACCGGCTAGCTCTGGGGCTGCCCTCATGGGATGTGCCAGCTGGGGAACAACCAAGTCCTGTATTCCAAATCCCTTCAAGTGAAGGCACTGGGACTGAGCTATTCATAGCAGGTGAAGAACTCTGCAGTGTCAGCGGTGGAGCACGCCCTGTGCAGGAGTCAAAGTCGCCCCTCGAATGTTCTCCTCCTCAGTCCGGGGCTCCACCCTGCCCGGGCCTCCTGTCCTCCCCACAGCTTCTCTTGCCTCCTCAGCCCATTACTCTTTTTCTAATTTTTACAATTGTGGTAAACGATGCATAAGGTAAAATTTATCATTTTAAAGTGTACAATTCAGTAGCAATAAGTACATTAACAGTGTTGTACAACCATCACCACTGTCCATTTCCAGAACTTTAAAAAATCTCAAATAGAAATTCAGTACCCATTAAATAATAACTCCCCATTCCCTCTATTCCCCGGCGTCCCAGCCCCCAGCCCCTGGTAACCTCTATTCTAGGCGCTGTGTTTATGGATTTGCCTATTCTAGGTACATCATTTGAGTGGAATCATATATTTCATTGGCCAAAAAGTTTGTTCGGGTTTTCCTGTAACATCCGAATGAACTTTTGGGCCAACCAATATTTGTCCTTTTGTGCCTCTCAGCCCTTTATTCTTTTTTTTTTTTTTTTTTTTTTGGTTGTGCCGGGTCTTAGTTGCAGCACTTGGGCTCCTTAGTTGTGGCATGCGAACTCTTAGTTGCAGCACGCATGTGGGATCTAGTTCCCTGAACAGAGATGAACCCCGGGGCCCCTGCACGGGGAGCAAGGAGTCTTAACCACTGCACCACTAGGGAAGTCCCTCAGCCCTTTATTCTTACCGAAAGTTTTGTTTCCAGACATCTGAAAAGCAGCCCACCAGGGATATGCACTTTCTTTAATTCCCATCCCCCTTCCTTTGACTTGCAAGTGTTGGGTTACATGACCTTGGCCTTGGGGTGTCCCTGTCCCCATCAAATCCCCAAACAAAACAAACGAATCACTCTTCCTGATCACACTGAGCAGGGCCTGTGAGGATGCCCCGCCTTGCATTTTCCTTTCTGCCTTTTGGGCCCAGCTGTTCTCACCACCAGCTCCGCACCCCTGGCTGCGCTCGCTCCAGTTGGATGGGGAGCATTGAGGTCACTGTGAGCCTCAGGTTTGTCTAACCGACCCCCAGAGGGCAGGGTCCACATTCCTTGAGCAGCCCCAAGGGGCCCTCCCAGTTTTAGGTCAAAAGCTCCACAAGTAAGCTGAGCCTCAATAGCAGAAGCCCTGGCTTGAGGTGGGTTGGAATCAGACCAGCCCAGGGGGGTCAGAACAGCCCGGTGGAGCCTGAGGTCTGTAGGCAGCTTGTCTGTATGAGTCAATGAGGTAAAGGAGATGATGGGGAAAATGCAGAATATTTACGTTTCCGCCCTCTGCTGCTCCTCCCTGCACCTTACACAGCCTCACTCTCACACACACACACACACACACACACACACACACACACACACTCTCACACACATGCTCTTTCACGCACTCACACACTTGCTCACACCTGCCTCAGGGATGCACGTTTTCAAGGCCTGAGGTGAGAGGGCTACTCCGGGCATAAATCAACGATGTGTTCTACAGGAGCCTGGGCGCCGTGAGCGGTGGGATCAAAGGTGACCCTGAGAGGGAGAGGTGGTTTTCTCTCACTTCCTTGAGAGCGCAGTGCTGCTTTGGCCCTTTGGCACCCTGGGGACAGCACCTGGCGGCCCGTGGGCAGGGGCAGAAGCGGCCCTTGAGGTGAGGAGGCGGCCTCAAGAGGCTTGAGGGCCTGCGGAGACCCAAGGCGGGGGCTGGGGGGGGGGAGGGGGAGGGGGGAAGGGAGAGGACCAGGAGGGGGAAGGGCTGGCGGCTTGTTGTTCTGTGTCTCACCCCCGGGGACTCTCAGGTTGCCTTCCATCAACTTCGCCCCAAGCAGGAGCACCAGACAGTAAATTCCACCTTGTCCTCAGGCATGGAGTTTATTTTCATGCTTTACTTTCATTCTGAAGCTGATTCTTCATTATTGAGACTTCTCTACTTGCCTTTCCTGCGTGGTCTTTCCCAGCCCCCTTGGTCAGGGGGGTGTGTAGCTGCCTCTGTTGGGCAGGGGGCTCTGGGCTGGAGTTGAGGAACCCCACGGAGCCCCAGTTCTTTACAGTGGGAAAGGTAATCTAGTCCCCTCGTAGGTTTGCAGACTTACACAGGAAACAGTTATATATGTCTATATGATATGTATGTGTAAACACACATCCACCACACATGTATGTACCTATGTATATGTACGTGCACCACACACAGACCACTTATGGATGTATGGTGCTTGGCCTGGCACCCAGTACATCATAACCATAAGTGTTCTTGTTGACCCTTATCATCATCTGGAACTCTCCCTAGCACTTGGCTTTCTGTGGCAGGGGACTTGGGGTGTCCGAGCAAATGGAGTGTGACGAGGTAAAGTGACTTTAAGATCTCTTAGCACCTGGAACATGCTGTCACCCAGAAGCCCTCATGCATTCATTCGTTCCTTCAGGAAGTCACAGAACAGGGCAGATTACGTTCTCTACACATTCAAAAGCACCAACCTCAAACGGCTCCCTGCACTACGGAAACGATCATTTCTCAGGCTGGTTCACTTTCCCTGTCTCTACAACTACTCCAAACGTTTTCGCTCTCTTCAAGCCCCATCCCCTTCTTGCCCTCCTCCTTCCCGTTTGGGTGGGCCCCGCCACTTAAAGGGAAAATGGAAGCTGTCAGAGGAGAACTGTCACCTTCCCAATCTCATCCGGACAAACCTGCTCACCTGGGCACGTCTCTTCCCTGCTTTCCCCAGTTGAGAAGTCCTTCCTCTCCATCTTCACGTGACTCCCTCGCCTCTGCTCATTTTGATTCCAGCCCCTCCTGCCTCCTCAGGAAACTGACCTGCCCTCTCTTGGTTCTTTGAACTTTCCCTGTCAGCTGGCTTTAAATACCCTCAAGTCTCTCAACACAGCAACAAAAAAACAAGAACGCGAAATGTCGAACTTGACTTCTTTCTTTAACCTTGCTGTCATAAGCTGGCTCCCCAGGTATGACCAACATACCTCCTGATAAGACAAAGCCGAGGGCACTGCTGCTGCCCTGGCAGGGAGGGGAGAATAGCAATGCTTGGATTTCAAAGCCAGGAAGACAAGGTCAGAATTTTGGTTTGAAGTTAGTACTGTATCTCAGTGTGGGGATTTAGGATCAGGTAACGATCACAATACCACAGTCCAGGATGGGTGGAGACAGCAAGGTGAGGGGTTCAAAGAATCTTCAGGCACAAACTGGAGATGCTTTTCACGGAAGAGTTGTCTTGGGGGAAGTTTCCATAGTAAACACTATTTGCTTGGGAGGACAGTCTCCCCAAGAGTAAAGAAATGCTAATGAAGATAGCAGAAGGGCCCCGTCTTGCAACTGTGGGTGGGCAGTGAGGTGTGGTTTCACTTCCCTCATCTAGGCTGAGTATGGGTAGAACGTTCTGGTTCTCAACCTCGAGCTTCTGCCCTCACTCCTTCCTCCCGTTCACGACTACGCTTCTGAGAAAAACCTTCTCTGCTTGCTGAGGCCATTTCCTCCCCTCCCACTCATTCCTTAGCCCTGCAACCCGACTCCAGGCTCCCTGGAAAGCAGGGCTCACTACGCCAAAGCCTGGATGCCACGGCGGCCTCATCGTCTCCCCGTCGAGTTCCTGGGGGCAGCGCTTGGGGGTAATTTGGGTGCAGCAAGGCACCCAGAGCCCATCTGCCACCGCTCCCAGGTGCTGGGTCACCAAGGGGCAGCCAACACCAGTGTCTGCCCAGCAGTGGGGACACGAAAGGAGCCATAGCGACTCCCTTGGGCTGGGTGGCGGAGAGTAAATGAGTGAAATGCCATGGGAATCAGGAGACTTCCAGCTGGACCCAAAGAAACGGGCTGGGAGCAGGAAATGGAATCAGGGCACTTGGAGGATCGCTGTGGAAGGACACTTCCTTGTCATCTCTCCGAGTCTCCTGAGATCCGAACTCCTCAAGTCTAGGGTCCATCACAGGCCAGGGCAGGTGGTCTCAGCCCTTCCCAGCCTCTCACTCCAAGCTCTGCAGCCCAGGGCTGGTCTGGTCTGACTAGGGCCAAGTTGGTGGGTGGCCTGGAACTCTGGACGAAAGTGACCCAGAGGTCAAGTGCAACGTCGGCTCTGCTTCGGGGGTTCATTGAACAGAAGGCCCTTCCTTGGAAACATCTGTGCCCCCGTCTCAGCGGGTAAAGTGCTGGCTTCAGGCCCCTGCTGTCCTCGTCTTTCCCCCAGTTTAGCCTGCAGGAAAGTGACCTTGTGAGGGAAGGGGGAGAGGTCCCAGGAGAGTGTCTGGGAGTCAAGGTGAAATAGGACTCCCAGGTGTTAACAGGCTTTGCCAAACTCCTCATACTGACCCCCTTCCAAGAGGGGACCACCTGCCCAGCCTCTGCCAGGTAAAGATAGTTCAAGAGCTGGGTCCCTGCACCCTGTACCACTCCTCCATAACCACCATGCTCTGGCCTCTCCACCGCCCTCTTCCCTCCCTGGCTAGTGGCCCAGGCAGTTGGGTCCTTGCCGCCTCTCTGCACAGCAGCCCTGACCACCCCTGCTCGCCCTGCACAGAGGCCGTTCCATTTCCTCCGGGTCTGTCGGGAGCTCATTCACCCTCTGCACCCCTGACCATAAATAACATGGCCTACTGGTCCTCTGAGGGGTCACATCACCCAGCTGCACCACACGGCTCCAGCAGCCAGCTGCCCCATGGGACGGGGCTCATCTCATTGGGCTCGTAGGGGTCCCGGCATTCCCTCTCCTCCTACCCTCTGTTCCCTGCCCTCCTACCACCCAGCTCCTCTGAAGGATCAGGAGCAGACCTACGTTTCTCCAGCTGCCTGGCAGAATGTCATCTTCTGAGCACAACAGTCAGAAAGGTGTCCTCTCCTGCAGGCTTGTGTCGTGGACACAACTTGGTGGGTGAAGCTACAGCTGAATTCCAGCCTGCCACCCAGCACCTCCTCACAGCTGCGCAGCTATGCACTCCATGGAGACCTTGGGTCACCTAGACCCTGGGAATCCAAGTGAGTTACTGTACCTTCCCCATCTGGTCCTAGATGCCATATCTGTGCTCCAATAGCCTCCCCTACAGAGCAGGACTTTTTATTTATATTCTTTGCTAACTCAGTGAAGTTCAATTATAAAAATAATTATGTCCATTTATGGAACACCTACAGGTGTCTACTGTAGCATCTCACTTGATCCTCCAGAACCCCTCTGATGGGAGGTATTAAGACCCCCTTAGGAGGCCAGCACCCTTCAGTGTCTGGCTTGAGGTCACCCGGTCTGCCGGCCCCGGAGCCCCCTCCTTCCTTTCTCTGCCTGCCTCTCCCAGGGTCACTACCTCTGGGCTCCCCATGGGCTGCTACTGAAAATCACCCCTCCCGTTCTGGGCCCTCCTGCTTCTGGCTGCATGCTCTTCCCAGAAAAATCTCTTGCCCGCAGTCTCCCCTTGAAAACTGCTTCCGCCCCTCTGTCCAATACATAAGGAGAGGGGAAAGGAATCTATTCCATTTGTGTCTTGTTTATATTTTGCAAATAAAAATGAAAATTGGTTTCATGGGAGAAGGCAGCTGCCTTAGGAAAAAATTGTACCTGGTTTAGAATCTCATAAAGCAGTCTGTAGTTTTCACCAGGACTTCCAGATACACCTCAAAGGGGATCTGCTTCCTTTTTCTTAAGGCAGTAAAAAAATATATAGAGTGAGTGGTTCTGGCAGAGATGCCATCAGCCTCCCCACTGGACCCCCAAAGTTTCTTTCTGGTCATCGTTTATGATGCGCTCCTGTTCAGAAGCCCCTCATTAGAGAACCACCAAGAATCCGAGGTCCCCAGGGAAAGCCCAGTTGGCAGAGAGGGACTGGATACCACCAGTGCCCTGAGGAGGGCTGTTCAGGGTCAGGTTCACCGTAGCTAAACCGCCTTTTTTGAAGGGGCGTGTGATCTTCTTGAGCTTTCCCATCCTTGTCCTCCTGCTTTCCAGAATGCTTTGGAAGTATAGGCAGCCCTGGATAGGCCATCCTTGATGGGACACGCTGTCCTCTACTCTGCCAGCTGGCTGTGTCAGGCGGGCTTAGCACCAGCAGTTGAAGTGAGTTCAGCGAGGAAACTATTTATGGAGGCGTGGACAGGTTAAGGGACCAAGAAGGGGTGGTGAGACCCGGGGACTAGCAGGGTCCTTTGGGTGGTGGGGGGGCTGACTGTGGAACACACCCCTGGACCTGGTTCTCCGCCTGCTCTCACTCTCCCTCAGTGTCTCTCCTTGTCAGAACCTCTTCGGCAGCTGGAGGGCAAGGGCACCTGGGTGGTGTGTGGTCTGCAGGGTGGAACCTGGGTGGGACCCGAGGAGAGAATTGAGAGCTGCAGAGAACAACCCGCCCAGTGTGGTGATTGTTTTGTGATGGTTCATTCAACTCAACCAATATTTGGTAAATTCCATGTGCCAGGCACTGTGCTGGGAGCCTAGGGTTACGGCGATGGATACCTTTCCTGCCCTCCTGAACCCTGTGGTCTAGAGTAGCAGCTAATGACTGTGAAAGTACCTCTCTGCACCTCTGACGAGTGCTTGAGTCCTGCATGTGATGACTGAGGGCTGAGGCACGAATAGTCTCAAACAGCTCATAATCCCTAAGCCATTCTTTGGCTCCACTGTGTGATGTGAGTTTCCCTGCCAGTGGACGGCCTGCCCGAGGTATACTTGGCTTAGCTTTAGAGCAAAACAAATGTGCATTTCCTAGCCACACACAGACAGGAGGAACAGCGGCCAAGGAACACGCAGAGCAGAGGGGCAAAGAGAATTTATGTTCATTGGGACACACCGTGGAAAAGCCATACATGTGCAATGAGAAACCGATGGGTCGAACGCTGCTGGACTCCCACCCTGGCCGTGTTATCCTCACTGTGATCTTCTGCTTACTTCGGAAAGCCTCTTAGCTCACCTGTTGCAGAATCACATTTCCCCCAAAGCCCACATTCTACCAGGGCCCAGGACGGTGTCCCACATCAGCTATGAAGGCTGCTCATACCTGAGAGGGTGGCGGTCTGGACTTTGCAGCTCTGGATCCCTTCTCCCCGCTGCATGGAAGGGCTGGCGGTTGCTGGGTGGGGTGGGGAGAAGACCCCACCTCATCGGAGAGGCCGTGAGTGCAGCAGGTCCAGAGCGACATCTGACATCAGCCTGGCTCTGGCCTCTCCACTTCCTTAGCTTCTCTGTTTTGACCCGAGCTTGAGGCAACACAGCTGGTTGGGCTTGGGGATCAGACAGACCTGGATATGAAATCCTCTGCCTTTGCCACTTCATGGCTGGGGCAAGCAAAGTCACCTTTCAGAGCCTCAGTTTCCTCATCTCTGAAATGGGAGCACGATACCTAATTTTACAGTTTGTTTGTTAAGGGTAAAATAAGAACATGGGCTTTAAGGGCCAAGCACAGGGCTGGCAGGTGCTATCTGCTTGGTGATTAAGGGCCCTTGTCAAACATTGTGTCCAAGGGATTATCTGTGTCTCTGGTTTCTCACCAATCTGTCCAGGTGCCCCAGTAAGGAGTCTCCTTGATTTCATCCTGTCTTCTTGATCTTCACTCACTGGACCAAACAATTGCTCTAACTTGCCCACCTTGTCACCTGTGTGCCAGGCTGATTCCGGAGTGGCGATTTCCAGCCCTGTTGCCTTGGGCTTGTCCATTCCAGGTCCATCCGGGGAGTCTTTCCTGCCCCCGGAGCATCCCCACTGTTGGGGCTCCCTCTGGAGAACAGTACCACGGCACCTGGAGAGGGTGCCTTCTACTCACTTCCAGTGGTCTCTCACCAACCTCTGGAAGCATCTCAGGGGCAGGCCCTTGGGGTCCTTGCCGTCACCCACAGAACACAGGGTAAGACACATTTTATAAAATGCTACATGGACCTCAATGAAGGTCAATCTGCAAGCAAACTGGAGATCTGTTCATCATGATGTCCCAAGGTCATGACTGTACAGCTCCCCAGCTCTGGTAGAGGGGGCTCATGCTCCAGCACCCACGGCGGCTCTGACCCTCCACTATCGCAACTCTCCACCCGGGCATGGACCTGAGAACCTGAGATCCAGGCCTCATCCAGGCAGTGACCTTAGTCAACACCGGATGAAGTGATCCCTATAAGCCAGCTCTGCGCTTGGGACCTACTATCGGTTAACTGTAGCTTTATCCAATTTAAATCTTTCTGGCCATGTGCATCCACAAAAATGTTAGATGAGGCAGTTAGGTAAACAAGTGTCAAAACTACCTTTCAGTGAGAGACTGGCACTGTTCTTTTTGGTATTAAAAACCATCTACAGGACTTCCCTGGTGGCACAGTGGTTAAGAATCTGCCTGCCAATGCAGGGGACACAGGTTCGAGCCCTGCTCCGGGAAGATCCCACATGCTGCGGAGCAACTAAGCCCGTGGTCCACAACTACTGAGCCTGCGCTCTAGAGCCCACGGGCCACAACTACTGAGCCCGAGTGCCACAGCTACTGAAGCCCGCACGCCTAGGGCCCTTGCGCCGCAACAAAAGAAGCTGCCGCAGTGAGAAGCCCGTGCACCGCAATGAAGAGAGTAGCCGCCCACTCACCGCAACTAGAGAAAGCCTGCACGCAGCAACGAAGACCCAACGCATCCAAAAATAAATAAAATTAAGAAAAAAAGACATTACAGAGATTTGTAAAAAAAGTAAAACAATGCCACTCTTCCCACTAGATTAAAAAAAAAAATCTACAGTTCCTCTGTTTTAGACAACTTTATACATGAGTAGTATCTTTTTTCAGACAGAAAATTTATTTCCTATGCGTATATGGAGGAATAATACCTCTCAGATTTTAATGCATACAAATGTCCACAGACTCTTGTTGAGATGCAGATTCTGCATTTGTAACAAGGCCCCAGGGGATGCCAACTCTGCTGGTCCTCAGACCACACTTTGAGTAGCAAGATGGTAGTGGAGACGGTACACAGGTAAGTGCCATCCTCGCCAGGTGTGTCTTCAGGGTTCAGCCAGCCCAGTGTTTGCAGACTTTCTGGAATATCTCTTTAGAAGTCTGCATGGCTCTTTGTGCAATGGGGGCTGTCAGAGCGAGCACTCCCTGCTGTGACAGTGAGAGGACCATTGCCCTTGAATTATTATTTTCTTCTTTTATAGCTTTTTGCCTTGTTCTGCCTTGCACTTGCACTCCTGGAAGACGCTTTCAAGTTGGTGCTGACAATATGTGACTCCAAATTTATAGCCTTGATGTTTCCTCCCTTGTCTGGTCCTCAACACTCTACCTGGCCCTGCTGGGACCTGGCCAGCAATGTCCCTAACCAAACGGTCCCGACAGCCTGTAGGAGATAAACTCAGGCTGTCCCTGGGGTGGGGGAGCCCTGGGATGCTCCTCCCCGCACAGAGAAAACAATTAACAGGTAACAAAACTACCTGGCTCACATTTGCTGTGTTCCAGCCTACCCCTCCTCTGCACAGACAGATTGCAACGGAGGCAAGAAGGCCGGCCGTTCCGCACTGAACCGGAAACGTCTGAGAAAGAGCTCAGCGGTAGGGCGATAAACAGACCTATGTGCTGCTGGGGGAACGGAGGGGCCCGTGGTACGCAGTGGTTTGTGCGGAGTACGAGGAGGCCCAGAATGGGTCTGCTGGGTGGGCGACCAAAAGAATAGAGGAAGTTCTGGTCAGGAGAAAAAAAACCAAGGAAAACAAACAGCTTTGCCTTTGGTGTGGATTTCCTGCTTTAATGCAGGTTTGATTGGGGGGAAAGAAGGGAAAGGAGTGACCTCTACTGTCACTGGCCTGAGGCCTCAAGGCCTTTGGGGGATGGGGACTGATCCTTCCCGGGCAGGGCGCACAGCGGACCCACTGCTTGGGGACAGGGCAGCTGCTCCTTGCTTTCCATCTCTAACCTGACTTCACAGTCAGGGCACCAGAGGAGAGACACCCCCGGTCCACCAGGCCAGTCTGGGGAAACCAAGTCAGGTGGGGCGGCTCCTGCCATCCCGAGGAGTGTGGGCTTCCCCAGACCCTTGGCCTTGAGGAGAACTGCAGAGGCTTCAGGCAGCCCGAGAGGGAGCAGGGCTTGCAAGGGGTCCAAACCTGCCGCTGTGGTGGACGGTGGAAGGGCAGAGCCTCGGGGTCTTCTAGAACAGTCTGCCGAGCGGCCGCCTTCTCTCCACACAGGCACAGGCTGCCTCCACGACTCCTTGCCAAAGCCCGAGGCTGGGAAGTGACTGGCAATCACCACATCCCAGGAGGCGCCGGCAGTGACCTCGGTGCCCTGGCCTCCGCCTCATTCCCCTTTTCCTTCGGAAAGCTCATGTGATGGACAAGGAAAAGGAGAGCTCTGGACAAAATCTTTCATTCTCAGCCTCCATCCCAACTAAATTAAAACCAATAAACTCCCCACTTAACAAACCCACAGGTCAAAATAGATGTTTAAATTGTCTTAAAAAAAATGGACACACAACTTCTTAAGTCCACCTCATAAATGCCCCAAACCAAACTGCCCCAAACCCAAGAACGTTAGCCTGGTTTTAAGACACAGGAAGGACGCAGGGTGCTGCCCTCCACACAGCTGGGCTGGTGGCCCAGGTCACCCATTGGACATCCCCTGAGCTTGGCGGGAGACTCAAGGCAGATGGGTGGCGGGGAGCTACAATTTCTAGATGCCAGTGGACTCGCATCTCTGAGAGGCTTTCCACCCACCAGCCCCTCACCGGGGAGCTGAGTGGACTGGGAACCAGGGGGCTCATCAGGGAGAAGCAGGTGACAGACACCAGCAGAGGAAGGTCAAGGGCGGGTTATAGTCAGGTGATGGAGACATTCTGAACACTTCCTGTTTCTTTCCCAATTTGCCTCACAAACAGTAGGTGCCCCAGAAATAGTAATTAATCTATCAAGCCCAAGAGATCATGTTCATCATACCTCTCAACAAAATCATCTCACAACTGAACCCAGCTAAGGAAATTTGTTAGCAAAATATTTATGACTAGACTCTGTTACTCTGGGTCCTGCTTGCTCTCCCCCTGGCCACTCCTTGAATTCCTCCAACCTGTGACTGTCAGATTCTTTCAAGCTCTGCTGACTAAAGCCGGGTACCCCGTCGCCCCTTCTCTGGGGTGACTGCAAAGCTCCGAATCTGTGTGTGAAATCGAGGCGGGGATGGTGGCAGATGAACTGTAATGCAGGGCGAGGGTGACTGGTGAGACTTAGGCGTCTACACATACACATACATGGATATAGAAACAATAAAATATTTTAATTCTCTTTTTACAGGGCCACAGACTTCCTTCTGTCCAGTGAACCACAGCGGGCACCTCTCTCCTGCAGCTACGAGGTGACAGAGTGATGAGGTGCCTCCATACAGGTTGTCCCAGTGAATCGGTGCAAGTAGCAACGAAAATTCTGCACTAACAGCCCTGGGGACGTGGTGATGCTAAGAGCTGTTGCCTCTTCGATTGACTCAGCCTCAGCTCCAGGTGCAGTTGGTCCCAGCTGCCAAAAGCCTCAAAACACCAATCATGCGTCTTACCCCTATTTTGGATTTTATAAAACACTTTATATAGATAGGTAGATAGATAGATAGCACAATAAATGTGCCTGTGATGCACTCTAACATAGAGCACAGGAATACACACCACGGATCCCAGCCCCACCATCTCCACAGTGGGGAAAGTGCGAAGGTTCGTGTACACGCAGGACGTGATGGCGGAAAGGTATAGAACGTCACGTGCCACACCTTTCCACGCAGCCCATCCGAGTGAGAGCTTGTCTTCTTTGTCCCATTGGTGCTAGGAGCAGTAACAGAAACAATGTCATTTTCTAAGGGCAGAAGGTGTCCACCTGGTACGGAGAGAGTGACTGCTATCCAGAGATTATCTAGAAACAATTGCCGAGGGTCAGCCTGGCTCCTGACCCCAGGCTGAGGTCTGCTCTGCAGAGGGTGGGGCTGGCTTTGCGGGTGGAGGGCTGATGTGGCATCTCTCAGACACACGTACTCTCACACTCAGCCATCCGCTCCAGAGGAAAGTGCACTTCCAACAGCGGATACAAAAATAGATTGGCACGCTCTTTTGACACACTGAGGGTATCTTTTAGAAGCTTTCTCCCAACTTCTGCAAATTCTCTTCCCCAATCTGCTCTAGAACTTTGCACTCCGAGTTGGAACAGGGCTGGAGAGAAGGCCCTGGACCACGCCTGCCAGGTCTGCGTGTGGTCGCGAGGAAGTCTGGGTGAGGCCAGCTAGGAAATCTGGTGAGTGGAGAGCTGGGGGAGCCATCTTCTGCATGGGTCTCCCCTTCCTGGCTGAGCAGTAGACGGTTCATAGACCATCTCGGCTGGCCAGACGGAAGACTCCCTGAAAAGTTTCTGGTACTGCTTCTACACAAAAACATGTCGAGAGGAGAAAAGTTTGCTGTGTTGAGTTCTATTTTTGCATTTCCAGTAGTACACGCTGCTCCCGCGAGCTCAGGGGAAGTGGTCCCCTGCCCTCCTAGGAGGCCTGTGCTAGGAGCTCTGGACCAGGCGTCTGTAGTGGGGCATGACTTCGTGCTCCGGCAGATGAAGGGCAAATTCCAAGGCCACCAACACCGGGAACTCAAAGGCAATCAGTTCTCGTCTATTCAGCCGGAACTTCTCTTCCAGTTTCTGGCAACAGAAATAAAGGAAACCAAAAGCCTTTTAGCTTTGAAATAAAAATCCTAGGTTTTCTCCACGTGTAACCTCTGTATCCATCAGCCAGAGAGTGTTTACAGAGAAACCCGTTATGGGCAAGACTGTGGAGGAAGAAACGGAGGCATCAGCTGTGTTTCCTGCTCTCAGTCCTGATGGAAAAGGACTCGTACCTCCCTGAGGACCCACAGTCTGCCGGGAGCCTGAGATACATCCCGTGACTTCATTACATCTCTTGATAATCTCACACGGTCAGTGTTACGTTTATCTCTATTTTACAGATGGGTAAACAGGGTCAAGAGGTTAAGAATTTGTCTAAGGTGACATGGGCAGCAAATTGAAATGCTGAGATTCAGACTCAGCTGAGACTCAAACTGTACCTGTCACAACTAGGTTATTCAAGCTTAGAGGTAAGACTAAAACCATAGCAAATCATCTATAACAACAATATCCACGTGGGAGGTTTAGGATTGGGGGGGCTGGTTATGTGTAGTTTGGTCTTTTCATTTTACGCTCGAAGACCAAGTCCTGGTGAGGCTGCCTCACTTTCAGAGCATTACGAGGCTTGTGTGTATCTGACTGGGCTGAGCCCACGCCCAGGGGCTCCCCTCCTGCACTGCCTCTCGGTCCAGCTGCTGCCGGAGTAGGAATGGAGAACAATCAGGGTGAGGGTGGGTAGGGAAGGCCTCATTTTAGCTAGAGTACATTCCGCTTTGACTTAAACTTAGCTTTTGGCTTAATTAAAAAAAAAAAAAAAATCTCAACACCAGAGTAGTAGGCGACTACTTTCAGATTATAACTGGGTCGGGATCTTGCGTTCAGTTAATTGCTACTGCAAACGGCCTGTCAGATCATTACCCTTATATTCTGCACTGGTACTATCAGCATTGCTGGATGATATATTTCTCAACTATGAAATGTGTGTAACAGCACACTCGTAAAGATTCATTAGTTCAGCTATTATCTATGTAACCCTATTGATTCTCAGCTCAGATTTGGTATCCAAACATCACCTCCATGGTCCTAAAAGTGTTTACTACACAAATTAGATGATTCTGTACCATTTCTTCCATGGATGGATGAATGGATAAACAAAATGTGGTGTATACATGCAGTGGAACATTATTCAGCCTTCAAAAGGTAGGAAATTCTGATGCATCTCCTGATCTGTTGGCTTTATTGTACCTCAAATTTTCTATGAATACACTGATTTTTTTTTTTTGGTTGCGCCGCGCAGCTTGTGGGATCTTAGTTCTCCCAACCAGGGATTGAGCCCAGGCCCTTGGCAGTGAAAGCGTGGAGTCCTAACCACTGGACCGCCAGGGAATTCCCAGAATACACTGAATTTTAAAAACAGGCATTCTCGTATCTGTCCAAGAAGATCAGTGTTTCCTTGCTTTAAAGGGGCTCTACTTTATTTTTTATTTTTAAAATTTATTTATTTATTTATTTGGCTACACTGGGTCTTTAGTTGCCGCATATGTGATCTGGTTCCCTGACCAGGGATTGAACTTGGGCCCCCTGCATTGGGAGCGTAGAGTCTTAACCACTGGACAACCAGGGAACCCCAAGGGGCTCTATTTTAAAAGGAAGGAGATACCACTCAGTCAAGCCCATGCCCTTCCCCAAAAAAGTAAGCAGCCGAGGCCACAGGAAGCCAAGGTGTGTCTGATGGATGTTCTGCAGGTCACTCCACCCGCAAGACCCCCCTGGCTATTACAGTGGCTTCTGTGGCTTGGAGAATAAGCTCACCCTCATGGTGCCTAAAAGTGTATTTCATGGCCAGACCCAATACTGGGGATCTTCAGTCTCATCAAAGTGGCCTATCCCTCTGTTCTAAGACAGCCTGAGATGCGGGGTCTGACATCTGATGCAGAAGGGCCGACCTCACAGCCCTGGTCCCTTAGCTGGTACTAAGGCACAGAAGTCTCCCGGGCTGGGTCACCAACCAGGCTCTTCTGAGAGACCAACGCTCGCCTGGAGCGCATGCCCCGGCCCCCCCGCCCCCCCAACCAGCCAATCAGAATTCAGCCCACTTACGTCAATTAAATGCTTGACTTCATGTTTTTTGAGGTCGCTTCCAATTTTGGCTGCTAAGAGCACGCACGCCCCGGCACAAAGCTTCCGGTTGTGTTTGTTTAGCTTTCCCTTGAGGGCGAGCTTCTCAAAGTAGACAAAGGCCATGGCCACCGTGGGCTCCTCGAGGCCACAGTCCTCCTGGGCAAGCTTCCGCATCTCTCGCTTCAGGCTAGAAAAAGACGGGAGGGAGGGAAGAGTCTTATCAGAACTTGGAGTTTCGGGTGATCCCAAAGAAAAAGACTACCCTGTCTTGAAAGCATTTTCTCTTTCATTTCCAGAAGGGCGGCGTGGAATGGGATTAAATCCCTATGAGTGAGAAAGTTACGTTATATGTGGCCAACAGACTTAAGTCGCTGGGAATTTGAACCCTTCTCTGTTGGTCAAGCTGTACAGACCACGTCCAGATGGGACCATGTTGAGCCCAGGTGGATAGCTGAGGGTCCGGAAACTAGGAGTAGAGCCGCCCACAGTGACAGAGGGAAACTAAGGTCATTCCAGGGAGACAGTTACTCGGATAAATTAGGTACTTGGTATCAGCTCTGCCGAAGATCGCGTATGGCCACTACCTATGGCCGAAGAGGGGTTAGACTAAGAGTGCAGGAACCAGCTTACTTAGGAAAGCTGCCCAGACAAAATATGAATACTTAATTTTTCTCACCTCTTTGGCTAGGAACGTGCCAGAATCAAAACAGGATTGGGATACATAAATGTATGAATGTTGGCACATGTTCCAACACTATGTTTGTGTATAGCCTAGCCTCCATTACTACACACACACACACACACACACACACACACACACACACACACACATGCCCTGAAATCTTGCTGTCCTGGCACACAGACACAACACAAGTCAGCTTCTCTCCAGCCCAGCAGGGCCAGTCCTCTCGATTACTGGGCCAGAAGATGTGGGTCACCACAAGGTCGATCCAATCAGCTGCAGGGGAAATTTGGGCCTGATTTTGCTTTGGCCGTTTTGCTGACTGCTTACATACAGGACTTGGCTGTCACCTCTGGACAGACGGTTGTGGGTAAAGAGTTATCTCAAACCCTCTGATACCAACTCTGTTCTGTTTTGCATGCATTTGAGAACGCAGGGAACCGAACGTTTCTTATTCTCAGTTTTCCATAACATAAATCTTACTGAACTGTGAGCCACAGATAGTATGAAATAATTCTTTCATAAGGAACCTCACTCCAGATCCTTGTCAGCTTGTGTCAAGGGCTCCGCCTCTGTCCTGCCTGCCTTGGCTCGCTCACATCTGGGCACCGGTCAGCCAGCACCGGACGAGCCTCTTTTAGCTGAACGTGACCATGTTTCACTTCCCCAGAACAACAGAAGACCCACGGTACAAAGCACAAGCTCAGTGCGTGCTGGGAGAGAGGCCTGGGGGAAAGTTTAGGTGGGCGTTCATCCCCACGTACCTCCTTATTTTGCTGAGTGTTAACTTAATGTGAGGAAACTTCTCCTTGAAGGTCTCATTCATGTCCTTCTTGAGATCCGAGGGCTTCACGTAGTCGATCACCGTGGTCTGAAACAGATGGGGCGACACGGGTCACTCCTTAAAATACTGGTCATGGGTATAATCAAGTGCAAGTTAGAGCCAACTTCTAACACCCTGCACCAGCAGCAACAGGGAACTCAGATGAGGGCCACCTCAAGGGCTCTGCTGGATGCAGGAGTCTGACGGGCAGGGCCTCTGCAGGTGGATGGAAACCAAACCCCGTCCATCAGCAGGACAACACTTAGAAATCGTCAGGAGTCTGTGCCTGGCAGAAAAGGGAGACTCTCTTAGTGCCTGTGTTTCAGCCTGTTGTTCACAGAGTGTGATATCTGGACCCTCGCAGATCTGGGTACAATCCTCATGACCATCATAAGTCATCTGGCTGTGAGAGGTGTATTTATTTAATGACCCCCAACCTCAGATTCCACATCTGTAAAAGGCAAACAGCAACGGCGCCTACCTCATACGGCCATTTGGAGAACTACGTCAGAAGTGCTCTGTGCAGTGCTTGGTATACAGCAAGTGCTCAATAAATGTTAGCTACTGGTTTTTTATTTTTTTAATTGTGGGAAAATACCCATGACATAAAATTGACCATTTTTACCTTTTTTAAAAAAAAATTAATTAATTAATTTATTTTTGGCTGTGTTGGGTCTTTGTTGCTGCGCATGGGCTTTCTCTAGTTGTGGCGAACGGGGGTTACTCTTTGTTGCGATGTGTGGGCTTCTCACTGCGGTGGCTTCTCTTGTTGTAGAGCACAGGCTGTAGGCGTGCGTGCTTCAGTAGTCGTGGCTTGCGGGCTCAAGAGCACAGGCTCAGGAGTTGTGGCGCACGGGCTTAGCTGCTCCGCGGCATGTGGGATCTTCCTGGACCAGGGCTCGAACCCATGTCCCCTGCATTGGCAGGCGGATTCTTAACCACTGCGCCACCAGGGAAGTCCATTTTTACCGTTTTTAAGTGTGCAGTTCAGTGGCATTAAGTACATTCACCATACTGTACAACCATTACCACCATCCACCTCTAGAACTGTTGTCATCTTGCAAATCTGAAACTCTGTCCCGATTAAATGCTAACTCCCCATTCTCTCCCCCCAGCTCCTCCTGGAAACCACCATTCTACTTTCTGTCTCTCTGAATTTGACTACTCCTCATAGAAGTGGAATCACACAGTATTTGTCCTTCTGTGTCTGGCTTACTTCACCACGCATGATGTCCTCAAGGTTTATCCATGTTGTAGCACGTTTTAGAATTCCCTCCCTTTCTAAGGCTGGATAATATTCCATTGTAGGTATATAATGTTAGCTATTATTAACAGTGCCGTGAACCCAGAGTTCCTCCTCCTCCCCTTCCCCTTCCTAATTCCATCCATCCTGAAAGACCGGCTCCTTTGAGCTCTCTCTGCGTACCCTGATCTCCCTTGCTTCTCTGTGCCTTACACTATTAACTCTGAATTAAAACTCAGTCTGGTGGGGAGGGATAAATTGGGAGATTGAGATTGACATATACACACTACTATATATATAAAATAGATAACTAATAAGGACCTACTGTATAGCACAGGGAACTCTACTCAATACTCTGTAATGGCCTACACGGGAAAATAAAAAAAAGAGTGGATATATGTATATACATAACTGATTCACTTTGCCGTACACCTGACACTAATACAACGTTGTAAATCAACTATACTCCAATTAAAAAAAAACAAAACTCAGTCTGGCTGGATCTCAGCAGAGTAATCTTACCCCACCTCCTCAGGAACATACTTTCCAAGGGCTGCAACAACGTGTGATGCCACTCCTGGCTGGTTACGGGCGGTAACCTTTGTCAGGCAAAGCCAGAGAAAGAAGAAACCACACACTGTGATGAGAAGGCCGGTTCCCGTGGACAGCTACTGCCAGCCTCTTCTCAGGCGAGTGCCTGGCCTTTTCCAGAAGACACGTCCAAGGTCTCCTCAGCAGCTCTAACAAAAGTTGGTGGCTTTCTGTGAACAGCCCCATTCAGAAGATGTTTGGTTGGACACGGTTTCAGAACAGGCACATGGAATGTCTCTGGTGTCACTTTTATAACCAAGAGCAGGCAAACAGCCTGCACGTCCAAATTCACACTGATCTCGGTGGCACCTTCTTTGCTTCTCTGGCCAAGAAAGGCAAACCACAGTCCGATTAACGCACACGATTCCACCAAGCTTGTTCAGAGCTTTTCCACTTCTGGGTGGAAGTGGACTCGGTGGGTGCAATGCCACGACTTCCGCCTCGGAGCTGTGGTCTTTCCAGCCCAATCAGGAAGGCTGTCCCTCAGCCGACCCAGGACACACCCATCTGGTAGCTGCCATGTGTCCCGGCAACGTGCCGGGAAGTAGCAACCAGCGTGGAGCACGTGTTGACACGTGCGTGCACACACGCATGGGCAGTGCTGCTCTGCTGGGCAATGGGAGCGGGGTGCACACATTTTATGGAAGCCACTTACTACCAAGGTCCAGGAGAGTGGACGCCTTCCCTGTGGCAGCTCTCGAAGCCGTGCCTGTCATCCCAAACAAACGTCTCCTCTGGGCTGAACAGGATGTAAGATTTTTCATTTAGGAAACAGGCAGCAGAACGGGGTACCCCATCTAACACACTTACCTCAAGCTGGGCCCGTCAGCCAATCAGCCAAGTTTTCTGTTTCCTAAATACCCAGTACCCCCTCCCCCTTTCTCCCACCCCTCCCCACATCCTGACCTCCCAGAGACAGCCCCTCCTGCTCTTCCTCTGCAGACGACCGTCGCGAGGTTTGCAATGATGTGAGCAGGTTCAAGCAAAGATTTGCCAGGTTTTGCTGGGGGCCAAAGCTGGGTGAGCCCCCAGCAAGGATATGCCAGGGGCTGGAGGAGGTGGGGTTATGTGGGAGGTGTCTGGATCCCTCCCTGTGGCAACCGCAGCAGCCCTGCTGTTTTCTGTCTTAAGCGTAGATACACGCAACGCTTCTCTTGAAAGAAGGCTCCCACTGTCAAAAGAGTGCCTTCCAGCCACCTCACCTTACAGAGGAGGAAACAGAGGGTCAGAGGGGTGATGGGGCTTGCCCCCACTGAGGTAGGGCACACTGGTTTCCTGCTCTTAATCAGACTGAAAGAGCACGGGTTAGTAGCAGCAGGGAGTAGCTCCAAGAGGCTGGCAGGTGGAAAGGGTTGGGGACGGTGGTTGGCAGGTCCATCTCCAGTGAGTCAGGCCTAACTTGCAAAAAGTGGCTTAACCTCCCTGAGCTGAGTCTCACCTTCCTCTTCCCTGCACAAGGTAAGAATACCTGACGGGCTGCTTCAGAGGTTTATCTCAAAGATCAAACAGAGAACACGATGTACGTAAAGGACACTGAAGAATTTTATCAAGAGGACAACAGGGAGACAGCAGCAAACAAGTTCCGCTTCAGTCCCACTGAGTCAGTGTCTGAGGGTGGCGCCCTGCTCTCCGCACCGTGATCTTGCCCAGGTGATTTTTATGCGAACCAGATCCTCCTTGCCTAGGCTGCAATGCCACTTCTGCAGGATCATCTTCTCTAAACCCCAGTGATTCACCTTCACTATACACTATGGCTTGGATATCCAACCCCCTTCTGGGATGCCTTGACGTACTCCCCGACTCCTTTGCAGCTAGGATTCCAAATACAATTACAGTCCTTCCTATCCCATGTGCTGGTGTCAGAAAGCAGAGCTGAAGCAGAGGCTGGGCTTCTGCTGTTTCTGCTACCAAGAAGAACAGCTGCAGGAGCCCTAGAGTCCCACTTTCCATTTTGCGGGTGTAGACCACAGTAGAGCAGCATGGGTCTGGATCCAGTAGCAGTGGCAGCTTCCTGACCATGGAGGGGGCAGTACTGTTACATCCAGAGCTGACAGCCAGTGCAGATTCCCCTAGTGACCTGGTTCTGCAGTATGGTTTGGGGATCATTCCTGAAACCCCAACTTAGGCTGTTTCGTCAGCCTCCCCAGTGACTCTATAAGCTGTTTAGTACCCTGGAAGAAAACGCCTTTCTTCTTAAACTAGCTCGAGTGGATGCTGTGCTTCATAACTGAACCATAAGTGATGCATACACTGTTTTCACTGATGGCATTTACTGCTACTGTAACAGGACCTTACTGGGGGGATGTGGGATAGGGCAGAGCTCTGCTTCCCCTAAAGGCACTGATGTCATCAGTTCACCGCAGCACTGGGGTCCTCCCACGCCACTTCCTGACCAGTCCTAGCTTTAGAAGGGCCCCGTGAGCACCAACAACCCAGCTCAGCTTGCAGCCCTGGAGGTGGGGCAAGGAGGGCTCCGGCCACCCCCAAGCCCAGACCTTGCAAGAGAGGCTCTTATTTTTACAAGTAGCCTCATCCTAGCTCTTGGGATACGGAGCTGGGACCTACTTTTCCTGGCAGCAGGATGAGTGGATAGCTATATTTGTTTCCATGCTGGACCCTGGAGAGGGGTGTAGAAGGAGGGCCAGTGAGCTGATGCTATGAGACCCTTGGCTCAGCACCCGGCCCCCAGCGAGGGCTGCACGTGGCCAAGCCCTCAAGTTCATGTTCTAAGTGGCAGAATTCCTCTGAACCCCAGCTCTGCCCCTGGAGGTACAGAGGTGGCACTCAGTGATGCCTTCTGTGCGGGGTTTCCAGCCACAGGGCCGTGTCCTGGTGACTGCTCCCCGCGCCGGGCAGAAGGCTGGCTGGCAGCCTGATTCTCCATTTACCGATCTCTTTGGCCATCACCCGGCTACTCTCTTTCCTCAACTAGATATAGTACATTTTGGGGGTGAGAGGGTCTCTGCAAACTTCCATCTTTCTGTCAAGGCCCCCCATTTCCTGACCTCCAAGTGGCCAGCAGCCCTGTCCTCCAGGGGGGTGTGGCAGAGGGAGGGGGGCTCCACTGGGAAAGGTACAGGACGGACACAAGCCAGCTGGGCCCGCATTCCTAGGGGTTTGGCAGCGTCAGGAAATCCAAGGGCATCTGGGGAAAGAGGCTGTGCGTGCTGACTTCTGAAGCCTTGCTACACCTGGACCTGAGGCAGGTGCCCAATAATAGTCATTCTAGTTCACTTGCTTACACATATTTTGGGGGGTGAGGTAGGCTGGCTTCTGGGGCAACGAAATGCTGCAAGATTCAAGATGGCAGGAGGATGGTGGTAAATCTCAGATGTCAGTCTGAGTGCCTTAGAACACAAAAGTGGTTGTATCCGTGTCCAGTGGCTGCTGTAACAAAGTACCATAGACTTCGTGTCTTAAACAACAGAAATTTATTGTCTCACAGTTCTGTATGCCGGAAATCCAAGATCAAGGTATCAGCAGGGCCACGGTCTCTCTGAAACTCTCCCTTGCTTCTTCCCAGCTTCTGGTAGTCCCAGGCGGTCCTTGGCTTGTATATGCATCATTCCAATCCCTGCCTCCACACGGTGTTCTCTCTGTGTCTGTGTTCACATGGCCATCTTCTCTCTGTGTCTCTGTCTTCTTAGAAGGACACCAGTCCTATTGGGCTAGGGCCCACCTTGCTCCAGTATGACCTCATCTTAACTAATTTACATCTGCAAACACCCCATTGCCAAGTAAGGTCACATTCTCAGATACTGGGGTTAGGACTTGAGCCAATCTTCTTGGGGGACACGATTCCACCCACAGCAGTGGTGTCGCTTGTGATGGAGCTGCTGTGCAACCTCGCTGTACTCTGATCTCAGCCCTCCATCCCAGGCTGGATGCAGCGTCGCCCCTGCCTGTGAGGCCCCGCTCTGCCCCAGGCAGCAGGTTCTGGCCTTGACCTTGGTCTGAGGGAGCACGTCTCCTCTGCCCCCACCTCCTCCACCTCCAGATGGCTCTGGCTCACTCTTGCTCTCATCTCTGCTTCTCTGAGCTGCAGCTCAGTGGGGAGGATTCAGACTCTGGAGCCAGATGCCTGGGTTTAAACCGCAGCTTGGCCACTCAGCATGTGGGCACTAGCGCAGGCGGCCTAAACTCTCTGTGCCTCCATTTCTTCATCTGGCTTCTCCGTCACGTGCTTTATGATGATGGCTGCAGGGCACCAGACGTACGGGCTGCTCGTGCTCAGCTGCTCGGGGCACGTGATCAGGGTGGCTGAATGGGTGGCCCCCAAAGCGACAATCTGCTCCCAGGCCCTTGCTCAGACAGGGCCTTGCACTCACGCTGCACCTGGAGCTTGCTGCTCCAGACCGGCCTGCTCGGGCCAGGCGCCAAGTGTGGGAAGAATAGCCCTGAGCCCAGGACGAGCCCTTCAGGTAGATTCCAGAGGGATGACAGTCCTCACTGCCCTCAGCTCTGGTTCCCTCCAGGAAACACTTTCTGGAACGTAGCACGACTCCTCTGCATGGTCCTATCTGTCTGGAGGGAGCCTTACAACATCCTTTAGAGGCTGGACCTCCCCACGTTCCCTCCCTCCCCAACCCCGAGAGACAGTCGTCCTCTTTCCAATGACGGGGGTGAGCCGAGGCGGCAGTACTGGAGGCTGAGCTGCCGGCGCGGGTTACGGTGGGCCCCCAGCCACCCGTTCGTTCTGGCTCGAGAGAGAATGAATGAAACGGGAGGCCCATGCTTTGTTCCAGGTCCCCTATCAATCTAACTGCATGGTTTACAAAGACGCACAACGCCTGGGTTTTGCCAGTGCGCGTGCGTTCCTATGAATCAAAGTGCTAATAAATGGGCTGTGGTCCCCTACTGGTCTGGTAACAGACCGGGTGACCACTGTGCTCAGTGCCACCAAATTCCAGGCCACGGGATTTGCCAAGTGCAGGGGTCCTTGCGGCCCCAGCAGGGGCCAACAGCTGGGCCCGGCTGCGTGAGGGATGGGCAGCTCCATCCTTGGCGCCTGTGATTCGCAGGGTGGGGTGGAGCGAGAGATCACTTAAATGCACTTTCTCGCAGCTGCCTGGCTGCGGGGAAGCTGTGTGTGCACAGCTGCAGAGAGAAGAAGGAAGGTCAGCTGGGAGGAGGAGACCATTCCAACGAAACGCAGAAGGTCCAGGAGATGCAATTCAGAAAGGAGCCCTGCCCGGCCTGCCCCGCCAGAGAGGCAGGCAGAGTTAGGAAAGGCCCAGCATGGGGGCTGATGCCACACATCCCTTCTGAGATAACAGGAAACGACGGTAAGACCACAACCTAGTTCTCCAGCTGGAAGAGTTTACTGCGCCGCGCCGAGACACCCTTTGCTTTTTACCAAAACAAATAAAGGCTTGGACTCATCATGAGAGAAGGGAGGGAGCCTCCACAGAGCTGACCTTGGGCCCCATTCTGGCCCAGGGCACCACCAGGATGCCCTAAAGGGAAGGCCTCCCAGGGTGGGGTTGGGGTGCAACAGGAGAGGGTGGGAGGCAGCAGGTGTGCGCTGGGGGTGCGTGCACCCTAGTAACAGTGCTGGAGGAGAACAAGGGGCTCAGAGCTGACAGGTTGCGTGCTTCCACTCGGGGCCTGGTAAGGCTCTCCTTCCTTTCGTCCCCACCTCCAGGGCTCACGTCTCCCTAGGGACTCTTAGAGCAGCTCTGAACTGATGTGAGCTTGCTGTCGACTCTGCTGACGTTCCCCTCTGGGTCAGAGGAGCCTCCGGGGGGCAGGAACATTCCAGAGGAGCCAGGTTCCAGCCGCAGGGCTACCTGAAACCCAGGAGGCAGCAGGGAGCTTGGGGCAGGTGTGCGGCCTCTCTGAGCCTCACTTTCCTGGCTTGTGAAACGGAGGATACAAGGCAGTGATGTCTGCAGCCCTTTCCGGGGCCAACAGCCAGCCTCCGCTGCACTTGCCTGACATCCACGGGGCTCCTAGCCCAGTTGGGCACCGGAAAGCACACGTGACCTGCTTGCTAAGGAAAGCAGAGCCACGGCCCTTGACGAAATCTATCTCACCACACACAGCTGGGCGTTTCGGCTGTTCTGTGTTTATTCCTTTTCCCTGAGAGGACTGTAAATCACAAGGAAACTACGGGAATGAGTGCACAGACCACTCGGCCTGGGGCTGCATTTGTTGCTATTTCTACCCATCGGATTCCAAACACAGGATCCTGGGTCTGACCTCTGCCCCTTCCCTTAGGCGAGCAGCTCTTCAGGTTCTCTCACTGAAATGAGATGGTTCGCAAATCGAGGAGAGGCACACAGGGAAAGCTGCCTTTGCGTCAGGATTACACCACCATGTGGACTGGCCAGGTGTGCAAAGCACGTTCACGGTTTCAGACATGTGTCGAGTGTTTACCTGGTACTACAGAAACTTCTGGAGTAGTGTTTCCACCCACCTGAGATAACAGTGGGTGGACGTGGCCCTGAGGTCACACACACACCCAGATAGTATTTGGATGCACTTTTAAATGCATGCTTCTTAAAGGGTGGTCTCAGAGCACGAGCTGATGAACTGTGTGTGCAGTGTCATGTTAAAAACCACAAAGTGATCATCAAAAATCTGAGACAAATACAGAGAAAGGGAGCAGATGCTACATCTTGATTGAAATGTAAAGCAAAGTTTCATTTCATATTATTTTTACAAGAAAAAAAAGATTAAAAAAAACCCCACAATACTGATGCATGCTACCACATGGATAAACCTCAAAAACATTATGTTAAATGAAAGAAGCCAGACGCAAAAGACCGTATAGTATATGATTCCATCTTCATGAAATGTCCACAATAGGCAAGTCTATAGAGACAGGAAGTACACTGGTGGTTGCCTAGGGCTTAGAGGATGGATGGGTGCTTAAGGGTATGGGGGCCTCTTTTTGAGGATGACGAAAATGTCCTGAAATTGACTGTGGTAATGGTTGCACAATTTTGTGAATATACTAAAAACCACTGAATTGTACACTTTAAAGAGGTGAATTGTATGATATGTGAATTTTATCTAATAAAACTGATACCAAAAAACCCCAAAAATCCCAAAACCCAAACCCAAAACAGAAAACAAAACCCACCACGATGCAATAAGGCATTTTATTTTTACACTTACATCAAAAGCTGGCAGGCCTCAAAGCCCCACTGCTCAGCGTTTGTGCAGGCGCCTGGCAGGGAAGTTCCAGGGCCCCTTCAATTCTCCAGAGAGGCCCAGCAATGGTGTTTTTGTAACGCTGAACTACTTTTCTTAAAGAGGGTCTCCCGAATTGAATAAGCTTCAGGCATCTGGAAACCTGAGGGCCTGGAAAGAGCCTTGCAAGGGAGGGGCCCCTGGGCTCAAGGTGCTTTAGCTTCTCAATAAATCCACCTGCAGACAGGTAAGTAAGTGCCCACGTCATCCAGACAGCTTTCAGTGAAAAAGAAATATGGAGGGAAAGCAGAATCCAATCTCACGGAAGCCTGGACTAATCTCCTTTATTGTCTTCTATTCCCTCCTGCTCAGTATCTCATACTGTCCTGAAAAATTAAGTTCTAAGATATATTCCCACAACCCTGGGGAGATGCTGAAACGGAAGGAGGGGCTTTTCTATGAGTCCTTAGATCGTAATATTAATAAAAGAATGGGCACTGTATCACAGAGATCAATCCAAGAGACATCCTCTGGAGACTGAGATACCTACAGATATCACAAAGGTTGTGAGTCAGCTTTCTTTCTGTTGTCAATACAGTTCGAGAGGGCTTTCTTCCTGGGAAAGGAGAAGGATCCAGAAATCCCTTCACAGAACGTTAATTTTGTTGGCATTATCTCAGTCAGTTCTCTCTATTTTCTCCTCTTGATTGCTCTCCACACCCATAAGGGGGGGAAAAACCACTACCGACTTCAGCTGCCAGGTTCTAATGATAAATAACCGCTCTCTAGTGAAACTTTAATTATAGGCCAGGAGGCACACGGCAGGAAGCACCGGTTCTAGTGGGAGGCCTCTGGCCCCCCTCACTGCATTGAGAAACCATATGAAGCTCAGGCCCTACAAGAACCTGCATGTAGCCAAGAGGCTCGACATACTTTCATGTTTCGTGGTCACCTTCTAGAAACCTTAAGGCCAAAACCACGGGGGCAGCTGCAGTTTGATTTCCACATCTGCACCAGGAATTTTTTTTTTTTTTTTTTCCGTTCAAACCTCTCCTTTGCCCTTTCACAATGGCTAATACTGGGAGTGACTTGCTTGGATCAAAGTTAAAAAATACAACTGTAACTACAAATGCAAGATCAGTTTCAAAGGGTTCCACTTAAACTCTGTAAATAACAGCCTTCTTTCTGAGCCTCGGGGAATGTTCAGCTCTGGAACCCTCCCACTTTAAGGCACGTCCCAGCAGTAGCAATGACTGGCCTTTTTATCTTCTACTGAGAACAAACATGAACGAAAATATACCTTCAACTACATCCTGACTGGTAAACGTCACCTCCACTGACTCAGAAAGCCCGCTCCTAGGTATTTACCCAAGAGAAATGAAAATGTATATCCACAAAAAGACTTGTATGTGAATGTTCATAGCAGCAATATTCATAATATCCCTAAGTTGGAAACAACGCAAATGTCCATCAATAGGAGAACGGGTAGATAAACGATGGTATATCCATACAATGGAATCCTACTCAGCAATTAAAAAAAAAAAAAAAAACTACTGACACATGCAACATGAGTGAATCTTACAGATATTAAGTTGTGTGAATGAAGATGGATTAAAAAAAAAACACAGTACACAATTCCGTTCATATGAAGTTCCAGTAGAGGCAAAACCAATCTTTGGTGACAAAAGTCAGAACAGCAGTTGCCTTTGCTGGGAGGGGGTATGAAGCAGAACACGATGGAAAGGAGGGAGCTTTCTAAGGGGATAGAGGTGTCCTACATTTTGGTCAGAGTGGAGGATACAAACTTCATGGAACTATACACTTAAAATTGGTACGTTTGATTAGCTATAAGTTATACCTTAATATGAAAAGAGAAAAAAATGGCAGGACTTGCCTGGTGGTCCAGTGGTTAAGACTTCGCCTTCCAATGCAGGGGGTGCGGGTTCGATCCCTGGTCGGGGAGCTAAGATCTCACATGCCTCCCGGCCATAAAACCAAAATATAAAGCAGAAGTAATATTGTAACAAATTCAATAAAGACTTAAAAAAAAAAATTGGTCCACATCAAAAAAATCTTTAAAAAAAAAAAAGGCTGCTGCAGGATTTGATGGGGTAGAAGGACTATAGCTCATCACTGTAAAGCTTGCTTGATTCTGTAGAGGCCACGCCAACACCTCAGACCCTGAAATTCCACAGGTATAGGATACCCCAAAACCCAGGACAACAGCCCCTGGTTCTCAGATCTGGGCCTCTGCTTGGCTGGCCGAACTTAAACTGCCCTGGGGGCCTCGTGGGGAAAGGCATATGGCAGCAGGACCCCAGAGGCCTTGGAGGTTACCATTTAGGGAGGTGTGTGGCGCTGCTCAGTCAGCCTGTGAGGGACTTGCTGGTTCCCGTCCCCAACTTCCACAGCAGGGAGCCGGGGAGGGGGAGGGAGGAGCGGGGCTGCACACGCTTCTCACAGGGCTGAGCCCGCCTGCAGGGGGAGCCCTGCCAACCATGAGGGTTCACCCCGCAGCAGGAACGCTCCAAGCTCTGTCAGCTCTTCCTACCCACCTACAGGCCAAGATGTACCCCAGACCCTCAAAGAGGGCCTTTAACAACCTGGATTCGACAACCCTGTAGCTCCCTCTGTCCACCTTGGTAGCGGCGCCTATTGACAAGTGCAGCTCCCTGAGCATGGGGTCAAGTTAGCACAGAAAATTTGTCAGGATCATCATTCTATTGACTTTCGTGTGTGTGTGTGTGTGTGTGTGTGTGTGTGTGTGTGTGTGTGTGTGTGTATATAAAGGGCAGTGACTGTTACTGTTAAAAATATCCATTTTACACAAGGTCAACCTCTTGCACATTTCAGGCTCTTGCACATGGGGCCATCCCCCCAAGGCCTGGCAGTCCTCTCTCCCCTCAGCGTTCACTTTTGCATGTCTTCAGGGGTGCCTTCCTTGAGGCCCACCTCCAACCCCTAACCCTCCCTGTCATTCCTCACCACTTTTCTAAGACAATTCCTTCCTTACCCTCCTCACTACAGTGACTTGTGTACTACTCGCTGTCTGACTTCTCCACTCATTTTAAGGTTGAGAAGAATGGGGTCGGTGGCTGGTTTGTCCTCCACTGTATAAGGAAGCACCTGGCCTGGCACATAGTAGGGCCTCAGTCAATATTGGTTAGATGGACAAATTCTATACCTGTTACCCAACACACAAAATAAAGCAAGCAAACCAAAGCCAAACCCCCTACCCTTGCTCCTGCAAGTTCAATGCCAAAATGCATGTGAAGCCACATCTGCTTCTAGAGAGGAAGTCTCCTGGAAGCCAGTCTGAGGCAGTTTGTAACTATGACATGCACGTCAGTGCTGAAAAGTGGACGGCCCACGTTTATCAAAGTACCAACATCTATGGCCAGAGCAGAAGGAGATGTAGGTCTTATGAAGCTGACCAGGCAAATGCAGTTCATGAGCAATTTCATTCTCTAAAAAATGGACGGTTACAGGAAGCACAGGCTACAGATTCAATGTAGTGAACTGAAAAATGACCCACTTGGGATCATAAAACGAGGAGGGTAGGACATACACACTGACTTGGCAGGTCATCTAGCACACTGTCTGGTGGAGCGGGGGAATGATCTGTCTGCACAGGTGTGCACATGTAGACTACAGCCCAGAACCTCGGAGCTCACAATTAAATCATTTAAAGAAAAAAAACCAAAACAACCAGAGCCACACTGGCCAGACACCAGGCCTATAAAAGGAGAGGTCAATGTTATCACCAGACGTAACATGACTACAGAAGAGCGCCCCTCCAAACCCCAACGCCAATCAAAAACAGTGCACCTTCTTATTCTCTTGGTTACCTAGAAATCTGTTAAACTGTTGGCCCAGAGAATCATCTTCACATTTTACCCTGAGGTCAGGGGTTCTGCCAATGGCTGCTGAGGGACGTGGATTCAGAGGCACAGTGGGAAGAGTACTAAGCCCAGGGTTCTAGCCTCAGCCCCTCACTTCCTGTCTGTCAACTCTGACTGCCTCACTCAGACTCCCTGAGCCACAGTTTCCTGCCCAAATTACTTAATAAAGTGAACTTTAATAAATAAAGCAGTGAACAACATGAAGAACCCTTCCTGTTACACAAGTCACGAACTTTCACTTGCTCCCTCCACGACATCAGGGTAAGGATTCTGGTCATTTACTGGACATTTATTATGTGCCAGCTGATACGGATAAGCCCTCGTTTTTAGAAAGAAGTAAATAAACTAACAGGTCATAGGTAGAAAAAAAATAACTCTACATGGCTCTGGTTTTGCTTTCTGTGTTAGGAGTTGGAGAATAAGGAGAGGAGAGAGAGGAGACGGGGCAATTTTAAACAAAATGCCTTTGGCAATTCATTCTGATTCAATGTGGCATTTTATTTTATTTTATGTTTTAAAATGTTTATTTATTATTATTATTTTTTAATGATATTTTATTTATTTATTTAATTAATTTATTTTTTGGCTGCGTTGGGTCTCCGTTGCTGCATGCGGGCTTTCTCTAGTTGCGGCGAGCGGGGGCTACTCTCTGTTGCGGTGCACTGGCTTCTCATTGCGGTGGCGTCTCTTGTTGCAGAGCACGGGCTCTAGGTGCGCGGGCTTCAGTAGTTGTGGCTCGCGGGCTCTAGAGCACAGGCTCAGTAGTTGTGGCGCACGGGCTTAGTTGCTCCGCCGCATGTGGGATCCTCCCAGACCAGGGCTCGAACCCGTGTCCCCTGCATTGGCAGGCGGACTCTTAACCACTGCGCCACCAGGGAAGCCCCTAAAATATTTATTTATTTATTTTATTTTTGGCTGCGTCGGGTCTTAGTTGTGGCATGCAGGATCTTTCGTTTCAGCGTGCAGGCTTCTCTCTAATTGTGGTGCACGGGCTCCAGAGCGCATGTGCTCTGTAGTTGTGGTACACGGGCTCATTAGTTGCTGGAGCGCGGGCTCAGGTGCCCCGTGGCATGTGGGATCTTCGTTCCCAGACCAGGGATCGAACCCGCGTCCCCTGCATTGGAAGGCAGATTCTGAACCACTGGACCACCAGGAAGTCCCTCAGTGTGGCATTTTAGAATGATCTCTGAGCTATCTGCCAAATTACAAGAGGATATACGTTGAAAGTGATCAGCGAGGGCCTGAGTTCTGCCTGGTGTTTCTCTGTCGTCAGCTACTTGCCAGATGCTCAGTGAGAAGAGAAGCTGGGGGTTGGGGTGGGGGGGGGGTCCCACTGCTGAGAACACTAAGCTTAGAGTGAGTGCATGGGGTGGGGTCCCACTCTGGTCTTTGCAAACACAGGAGCCTAGAACAGAAAAAGGACCCTCTGCTCACTCCTGGGGCCAGGGCTTCTGACATCAGCCGGCAGGGGAGGAGCAAGGGAACCAGAGTAGGACATTTTCAGCTGCACTCGCCCCTCCAGGCCTGGCAGGGGGGCGGTGGGGACATCCTGGGTCGGTGTTCTCTACCTGATGGTGTGCGTGGCAGGCCTGGCGCGGTGGGTTTCTCTAAAAGCCCGGCTCCCACAATCCCACAGCAGCCCAGGCTCTGCCCACATCCAAGTCAGGACAAGTCTGCCCAGTGAAAGTACACAGGACCCTGTCAGGCCCCACTGGTGTCTGGAGAAACAGCGGCCAGAGTGGTGGGAAACGGTGGTCTGCCAAAAGCAGAAACCAAATTACACAAAGGGAAAGAGAGGAAGAGCCTGTGAAATAAAAACAGCAAGGAAAGGTTTTGCATTTAACACCCACATTGTCCTACTTTCACTTTCCCAGGAGATGATTCTGTCATCCAGAACCCAGTGCCAAATGTTTGCTCAGAGTGTGTGCGGAGGCCTACGGTCACCGAGGAACTCCAAACAGCTGAACTTGAACTCAGTGCTGCCAGTGATGGGGCATGATTGGTGATCCCCTACCTAGTGGGGTCCATGGACACCCTCAGAGGTGAAGCTGCACGCTGAGCTGGCAGCTTTCACGGCTGCCGGCAATCCAGCCTTCTCAAGCCCTCTGAAGTGGTGGTGTACCTGGGCCAGGTGGCCGGCAGAATCCTGGATGTGATGCTGGTCCTTCCCTGAGTGACCCACACTCGGCGGGGGGTGGGGGAGGTCCTCGAGAAGAACCAGGCAGAGCAGTGTTTGAACAAGCCCCCAACCCCAGGAAGAGCCACTGTCCGTTAGGATGAGCATGGCACCTCCAAGTTCTCCGAGGAGGCTGAGGGGGTCAGCTCCCCTGCCACCCCTCCGCCGCCACTCACCATGTACGAAGGAAAGATCAGAACTCGTTTGTGCTTGCCGCAAGGCCACTGGGGGTCATCCAGGAGATTCGGGTCATAGTCCATAAACTCTCCCGGGTCGCTACCTGAGGATCACACGCAAAATGATAACTAGGGCCCGGGACCTCCTGAAGCAGAAGTAGCCGGGTGAATGCCTGGCACAAAGTTAGACTGAAGACAGGGTGGCTTCAGGTCACTGAGCTCAGAGTCACATTGCTCGCTCTGACCGTCAGTAGGCGTCTCTGCACGCCCGTGAAGTGTACGCCCCGGCAGAGGGGTTCACCAAACACTTAACACACTCTCTGCCATTTTTTCCATTTAAAAAGATTATGTATTAATCTCCCTGACCCGGGAGAGCACAGAACCTCACGAGCATGAAAGATGCCGTGAACACTCACAGATTACAAAACGTGGCACGGAAAAGGCTCATTTTCTAAACGTGCAGATCAAATGAGCCTCAAGTTATTGCACGTGAGAAGCACGTTTGGTGTGAGTGGTTCCGGGTAGGCTATGTGGTCTGAATGAATGCAAACCAGAGCAGCCACCAGTGCAAACAGCAGTCAGTGACCAGGGGTGGCCGAACATCAGCACAGTGCTTCTGAACTCAGCACCTGGAGAGGCCTAAGGAGCTTCGTGTTCACCTGGAATTCCTCTGACAGTGGACATAATCCTGCCTCATAAAGCATTTTTCTGCCCGTGTGGATTCTCACAAAGGCTTGTACGGGCCAAGCTGGAAGCATCCAAGTCTCCCGTCAGCAGCCGAGTAAGCTCACCCACTGTGAGACTCACAAAGGAAGTTCTCACACCTGATGGTACGTTTATGGCCCAGTTATTTGAAGAAAGGCCAAACCTGAGCACTAGGAGAATGGAGGCAAGAACCAGGTATTTGGAGAGATGAGGAGCTGAGCGGTGGAGAGAAGCCGGGGAGTCTACCCATCTCTGCAAGGCGGCCTGGGCGTGTCTCCTCGTGGGAGCTCAGGGGCTGGCGACTGAGGCCTCTCATTTAAAGAGCTCGCCCCTGGGCAGGGTTGTGAGCCTGCCTGGCCTGAAATCCGGTTGCCCAAAAGTCCCGTCACCTGCGGGATGAGCTCACGCTCCAGGGCACCTGTCTCCCAATGTGCACAGGGAGACCCAATCCACACTGTCCACCAAGGCACCTCCAGCTGCAAGCCACCCAGACCAGCCAGGCCCCAGCTTACCTGTGTCAAGGCTCCCCTGGGCGCTGCTCGCCCGGCCGATGGAGAGGCTGCGGTGGCTCAGGGTACGGAGCTGGGAGAAGGAGGACATGGAGTCTAAGGTGTTTCTCCGCGCTCCAAAGGCATTCGTGGGTAACAGAAACTGGGTATAAGAAACAGTCTAAAAGGTGAAGACAAAAACGGGCCAGTGATTAACCCCGGGCAGTGTTAGGTTTGCGTTCTGACCAAGCAGTGTTGCCACGCCAAGTTCACGTCCATATTCTTATCGCTGCAATTCTAAAATCCAAGATCCGAAAAATGAAATGTGTTTTGGCACTCGTTTGTGCCAAAACCTAAACTGGACTGACTAGAGGCCATCTGTAGTTTTAATTTATCCCACTTGGCGTGAATATTCATGTTATGGGGCAGAGATATTAGTGTGTCTGATAACAAGGTACTATCGCAGAGGCTGCTAGGATGTTGTCTAACACAAGAGGCATACATCGTGGTACTTTTTCTAATCCACCAAGTGCAGAATTCTAGAATATCAGGTCCCAAGAGTCTCGGATAAGGGACTGTGCCCTCCCATGTTCCCCTGGCAGATGCTGTGTCTATGACGCTCATCTCACTTCATCCTCCTTCCTTCCTCTGTGAACACTCAACCTTCAGGAATGAAGAGGTAACACGTGTTTTTCTTTTCACCCACTTGGAGAAACACGGCTCATACACCCCGACACGTGAGCTCAAGGCCGATGTCATTTGGGCGCAGGGGTGACCAGCTGTTCTGCGGGAGGGGTGACGGGTAGGTCGTTTGCTGCCCCAGCAGCTTTACCTACAAGCAAACTACACTGGACGACTTCCCCAAAGACACCCTTGCGTCGTCTCCATAAACAGGCTTTGGGAGTGTTTACAAAGACCGCCTGGATCTGGCACAAAAAGGCCCAGTTCATATTTCAACCTTCCCTCCTTAGACTTCAACCTAGCAGCTCAGTGAATTGTGGATGAAAGTGGGATGTGACAGCCCCCTGCTCGGTAGTCACTCTCTCAGGCCGAGGGACTCAGCCTCTCAGGACCATGGGTAGCAAAAAACACTGTCTAGTAGTGGGATTGCTGCCTGCCGTCACCACCAGTTAATGCATGTTCAAACCACCCGCCACTCCATCCTGGAACATGCACCTGTGTGCACGCACGCACGTGTGTGTGTGTGTGTGTGTGTGTGTGATAAAGTAGTCTCCCCTTACCCACAATTTCAGTTACTCATGGTCCAAAAATATTAAATGGAAAATTCCAGAAATAGGCAATTCATAAGCTTTAAATTGTGCGCCATTCAGAGTAGTATGATGAAATCTAGCACTGTCCTGCCCGGGATGTGAATCATCCCTCTGTCCAGCTGATCCCATCCCTTAGTCACTGAGTAGCCATCTCGGTTATCAGATTGACTATCATGGTATCACAGGGCTTGTGTTCAAGTGACCCTTATTTTACTTGATAGTGGCCCCAAAGCACGAAAGGAGTGATGCTGGCAATTCGGATATTCTCTTACTGTGCCTAATTTATAAATTAAACTTTATTATTGGTATGCATGTATAGGGGAAAATATGGTATACATAGGGTTCTGTACCACCCAAGGTTTTAGGCATCCATGGGGGGGTCTTGGAACATATCCCCTGAGGATAAGAGCGGGTGACTGAACTGGTCAGGACCAGCATTAGTGGCGAAATAGCTGTGCTGCTATTTAACCCATGTGCACACCCGGGATCGGGGACAGCCTGGCGTCATGCACCCAGAAGCGTGTCCCACATTGGGTTACCCAGCACGAGCGCAGCTCGTGGTCCATCACACAGCCTCTGCTTCCTGACCCTTGTGGTGTCTGTCGAACAAGCTGGTGGCCTGGAAGCCAGGCAGCCTTACCTTCCCATCAGCGCCCAGCTCCACGCCTTCCAGGCCAATGATCTCTTTCAGGCTCACGGCTCCTGCTGACTGTCTCCCTCCATCCAATTTCAAATCCCTGGGGGGGGACAAGCCGAGGATAAAAACGGTTCTGTTCGCACCCAAAGGAGCCACGGAGATGTCTCCTGACGGGACACGACAGTCACACTCGCAAAAATGACAGAGAGCCTTGCCGGATGAGACCCTCTCTTTGTCCCTCCTTCTCAGCGACACTCTGTGGGTAGGCAGTTCTACCCACTTTGAAATAAACGAAATCCAATTGAACAGACAGCCTGAAGACGAGAGTCAGGCTCAGAAGCCAGTGAATTACCGATGTCCCTTCCCGCTCGGCAAGGCCATTGGCTCTTAGCTGGTCGGCTAACCGGAAGCCAGGGGGAGACCAGCTCTCCCTGCCACCCCCTTATTAGATGGGAGAGAGAAATTCTTACCCTAAACAGTTCTCAGCTTTAGTACTAGTAACGAAGGAATTAATGCCACAAGAGCCACCCCAGCTACCTTGCCAGGCCACTTAGACAATGATTATCTTTCTATAAAAGAATAATCTCCAGTGTTAACAGCAAGCATTTACAGAGCACTTCACAATTTACAAAGACTTTCACACATCCTCCATTTCATTCTTTAAAATCATCCTATCAGACAGGCATTGCAATTATTATCCTACTTTACAGATGAGAAAAAAAGAACCCAGAGCAGGGAAACAGCTCACCAAGGTCACCCTAATAGTGGGCTGTAGAGACCGGTTTTGCAACTAACGCTGTATCTTGTGCAGCACGTGGCCTCGGTCTGGCTGTGCCTCTGCTCGGGGGTAACTGCTCACATGTTCATGGACAATCCCCCTCCTTACAGCAGTTCTCAGACTTTCGCTGCATATTCGAATGACCTGGGATCTTTGACAAACTACAGGCTCAGAGACACTGCGGGTTCAGTTCCAGATCACCCCAATAATGCAAATATTGCAATAAGGCGAGTCACATGAATTTTTTTGGTCTCCCAGTGCTTATAAAAGTTATGTTTACATTATGCTGTAGTCCATTAAGCGTGAAATAGCATTATGTCTAAAAAACAACGTACATACTTTAATTTAAAAATATTACTAAAAAATGCTCACCATCATCTGACAAGGCAAGGTTGCCACAAACCTTCAATTTGTGAAAAAAAAACAAAAACAAAACGCAGTACCTGTGAAGCACAACAAAACGAGGTACGCCTGTACTGTGTCTGGCTTCCATCCCCAGACATTCATTCTGATTCAGCTGGACGCAGGTGGCAGGAGTTTTCAACGCTCCCCAGGTGATTCCAAATTGCAGCTACGTTTGGAAGCTCTCTCTTCCAGCTTGGCTCTACTACACAGTGCTTATCAGTCAAAGCTGCCCCAGCCTGGCAGTATCCTGCCGTGTGGCCTGGAGGGAGGCACCCCATTCAGGGGTGTCTCCGACAACCTCAGCAAGAATAAACAAAATGTAAAGGCAAGACTCTCCGGGCCAAAGGTGAAGGAATCATGGAAAGAGAGAAAGGGAGCCGGGTGAGAGGTGGGGAAGAGACAAGAGGCCGCCCCCTCCCACCTTCTAAGGAGGAAAAAAAAAAAGTATTCTCGCACTTTGTTGAGCAGTCATCCTTGTCTACGGGCATCCCATGCATGAACTGACTCCCTAATCCTATCTGATTAATGACAGTTTCCGTAAGAAACACCCAAGACCTGCATCTAGTAAGTACGATATTTTCTAAGGTAGTCTCCTTGGGAGGCCAAGGTCGTGTCAAGCTCAGGATTTCTCTGGAGCCCCTTTTGGAATCAACACTAACGTCAGGCAGAAAACAACAACAACAACAAAAAACAACCAACCCATCCCAGTCTTCAAACTTTATATGTATATATACAGTGCATGTGTATGTATGTGTGTTTGGGTGTGTATTTATAATATTTTTTAAAACCTTGAACACTTACTACTTGAATCAGTGTCCCCCCACCCCAATTGACCAGATTTCACTGTACATGACTTCAGGTACTTCCGAACATCAAACTTACCCCTTAAGGACAACACAGAACAGCACAGTAACCCACAGAATTGCAAATACTTCGTTAGGAGGTGCAAATCACCCCCTCGAGAGCCCCTAAAATGTTCTGAGCAACAGAAGTGCTCTCGGGATGTGTCTGAGTTCTCCCGCAGGGGCCTCCTCTGCTGGGGCCACACACACCGAGGGCTCTGAGGTCCAGGCTGATGTGAGTCATATCACTTTATGAATATGCCATGCCAACAGAGACACCTGTTTTCCAGTTATTGGCCTCAAATCCAAAACTGGAAGGACCAGGTGGGCTGGAGCAGAGCAGGGCTCAGCAAGACCGCCAGAACCTCAGGACCTCAGGTACCCAGAGACCACGTGCCCAGCTGACTCACCTCCTACATGAGCCATCGGGGCAGCTCTCAAAAGACTTCCTCAAGCAATTAAGGACGGAGACGATGACCGCACCAGGGCAACTAACAAAGGGAAATGCCTTCAGAGCAAGAACCCGAACAAGACATGGAGGCAAAAATAGCAGTGGTGGGAAAGGATGGAGAGGCCCAATGGCGGAAGACCAGGGGCTGAGCTGGTACAAAGAAGCAGAGCCTGATATTTAGTTAAAGGACACACGACGTGCTTCTGCGGACTTACTGCTTTTCCAAAGCCTAAACCAGCAAGCACGTGCCTCAAATTCCCAGCTCCCAAAGAACTGTCTCCTTGTTTCCACTTCACCCAGATGGAGAACATTATTTAGGACTGAAACTAATACAAAAGCAGGGAATATCTTTATGGGATGAGAAGACCAAAAGAAATAAGGAGTATTTAAATAGGCCCCTATTAAGAGTGCTCCTGTTGAAAAAGAATAGATACATGCATATGTATAACTGAATCACCTTGCTGTACACCTGAAACTAATACAATATTGTTAGACAACTATGCTCCAATACAAAATACAAATTAAAAAAAAAAGAGCGCTCCTGGATGGAGAGCTGGCTACAGGCAGGTACAGAGTCTGTATCCTGTCTACTTGGTGTCTGATGTGTGAAGATGCTTAAAGAAGTGCTTACTGAACGGAGCTAGTCTGACTCTTTGCTGGTTCATAAAGACGGCACAGAAGGTGGGTGTTTTTCCATCGTGCCCCTTTGCATCTGTCTCAATTTGCTCCCAGGCTCACTGCTTCCCTGGGGCAGCTCTGCCTTTGCCTTCGCCAGCTGGCCCCTCGATACTGGATGCACACATCCCACTTCGCAGAACCAAACCAGCCACCTTCACTCCACACTCTTCTTCTTCACTCCTCCCCCGTGGCAAATGGAGCCATAACAAAAGTTATACTTTTTGTGCACACATGAAATGCAAGACTCCTCTCCATGAGATAAACCCCAAGTCCCATTTAAAGGAACAGGGATTCTTAGACTGTCCAAGCACCTCCTGGACACTTTGGACCACACGGAAGAGAAAGCGTGACGGGCAAAACTCCACTACCCCTGACCGCGGGCACCCATCCTTCGAGAATTACTGTGCCCTTCTGCTTATCGCAGCCACCCTTCCCGCTGGCGCTTCACTTGTATCTTTCTACTTTCTAAATAACTACGGCATGCTGAGAAAGAAAATAAGCCAGGAGGATAGTGCATCCACCCTCACCGGCTACTGAGAAAACACACACTGCTCATTATAATCCAACAGAAACTCCCCCAGTGAGGGAATCTCCTCCATCTGAGCCGTCCTGCAGGGCATCCACGAGCCACATGTGGCAACGGAGCACTTGCAGTGTGACCAGTTGACTGAGAAACTGAATTGTTAATTTGGGGTAATTTTAGTTAAAATTTAAATAGCCACATGTGGCTACCGTACTGGACTAATAAGTCAGCCTTTTTGCAGTGGCCTGGCCACTTTCTGCCCATTGGCTCTGGGGATGTCTCCATCCCAGGCCCCAGCTCACAGAAGAGACCCAGAGTGGGTGGGGGGACAGAAGCAGGGCCCTGTGGATGGAGCCAGAGCACACCAATGAACAGTGAGCAACGGTGCTCCCCAAGTTCACAGCATTCCAGGTCCTTTGTGCACCCTGGAGGGGAGAAGGGGGTGCCCAGTGATAATTAAGTCTGAATTTCCCTCCAGCCTTGCAGAAGGGAGTTTATATGATTTATATTACATAAACTAAAAAAAAAAAAAATGCTACATTTCTTGTACACCAAAGCTGGTGCACCTGTATTGGCTACACTCACATTTCAGAAACTTCACTGACCTGGTTATAAATATAACTGCTCTAGAAAATGGACTGCTTTGTGGTGGCAGTTGAGGGCACACTTTTCCATTTTTTCTGCCTCAGATTCAGGAAGAGGTTGTTACTAACTTCGGGGCTGCCGTTTTGGCGGCATTGAATTAAGAGTGCCCACGTACACACATCCACTTACACAGCTATGTGTGCTCGGAAAATGAAACACATCAAATCTAGTTCCATAATGTTGGTCTCTTTTAACAGCTTTTGAATTGTATATATTGAGACTCTTAGGATATTAAAAAATACTTCTTTCAAAAGAGACTGACAAACTTCTCGAGGTGCCTTAGCTAAGTGCTCTCATAAGAGTTGCTGAAACGTATACAGTTGGCCCTCCGTATCCGCAGGTTCTGCATCCATGGAGTCAACCAACCTTGGATCAAAAACATTTGGAAAAAAATTCCAGAAAGTTCCAAAAAGCAAAACTTGTATTTGCCCTATGCTGGCAACTATTGACATAGCATTTACATTGTATTAGGTAGTCTAAGTAACCTAGAGATGATTCAAAGTATGCAAGAGGATGTGTGTAGGTTATATACAAATACTATGCCATTTTATATAAGGGACTGGAGCATCTGTGGATTCTGGTTCCACCGGGGGTCCTGGAACCAACTCCCCGTGGATACTGAGGGATGACTACATAAATAAGAACCATATGAAATTGCTGTCGTCTGTGTGACTTACATAAACTGTAACTTCACATCGTGACACCTAATTTACAGACAAAGTAACTGCTCAGGACTTACATGTAAGTGTAAAGCAAGCAAAAGACCTGTGGTCCTTGATGCCCCACTGTTTTGGGAGCCAAGGGATGAAGTCAACCACAGAAGGGAATTCTGAATGGTGCTGCTGGTTCACCCAAAGAGAGTCGCCAGTGAAAAAAGAATTAAGCAGAAGTTCCAGAGGAGTAGTGATAAAACCTTGATGTTTTCTAAGATGATCCTTTTGAATTCTCATTAAAATGGTGTATGAAAATAGAAATATCTCTTTGGCTCAAATGCCAGCATTAACCCTCCAGTACCAAGAGGTTGAGCTGGATAACAGAACTGCAGCTGAAAGTAATTAAAAGCAAACTGAAGTTGGACTTTTCTATTTCTTTGAAAAGCCAAGAAGATTATCTTTTCCCAGATACCTCTAGAGTTCAAATATTAATTTATTTACGTTCTACCTCCTTCTGAAAATGGAATGAAGGCAAGTTCAAACACCAGATGTGGATATTGTCCAAAACTGTATGCATTAAGGTTTAAATGCTGTAGCTTGCACTCAGAGACAAACATGGTCAGTCAGATCATAGGAGAAAATCTCATTTGGGCAGATGCACTAACAGACCACTAGTTAAGAAACTGGACAATGCAAAGGCCTGATTCCTTCTCTTCCACAGGCCTGGGTGATGCTACGGCTCTGACTTATTTAGGTACAAGAGCTCATTTCTCATTCTATTCAAGTCTGTTAACTTTTGCAGAGGCTGTAGGCAACAAACATGCTTTGAAAACGCAGCTCAAAGATTTTTTTTACAACATGTGGCCGATGGGTTGGGGAGTGGATGGCAGCGGTTCAAGGGGGGATGGGGGAGGGGCTCTCAGAAGACTGGGGGGAGATTAAAACAGAAGATGAAAACGCATTTGGGGACACAGCCAGTCAGCAGTTGTACCCTTAAGCAAGGAGCAGAAATGTAGGTTGGTTCTTTCTGGGGGTGTAAACCCATCCTTCACAGGACAGCACTGGAAGTCATTTAATGCAGCTCTCCTGAAAGCCTGTAGCTTCATGGCTGGAAACCCCCTGGACCTCTTAGTTTTGGCTCCCACGGCATAAAGTGAATGTACATGATTTCACAGTTGTGAAGTCATCCGGTCCGAGCAGATGGCCAGTCTAGATATCCTGGTGCCCAAAAGGGGTTACCCAGGTCGCTATTCATCACACAATGGCCAACTCCTGATTTCATCTCGTGTAATAGGCAAAATGATCTTTCGTTTCCTTTTTTTAAATCTCACCGAGCCATAATGCATGGAACTGATCAAATAAGATTCCCTATGAGATAACAAGAAATTCAAGCTAAGGCCCTTTCCTTAGGGAGCAATGAACCAAAATTCCTCTTACTTAAAAAAGAAAAAAAAAAGAGATTTAAATACTTAACACCTGGGAAGTAGATGGAACAAGTGTGTGTGTGATCAATTAACTAGTTTCCAGGGCTTTCTGCTTCCAAGGTGGGGATGGCCTGGCTTGTGTCTCTGATCATTCCTCTCATGGAGCCCCGAAGTCAAGACCTTGGAATGCCAGCCCGGAGCTAAACCGGGCACTTGCTCTTTAAAGAACCACAATAGGTTGAGCACTTTGATGTGTAAATAATGTAAAAGCCAGTTAATTGGGATTGACACATATACACTAATATGTATAAAATAGATAACTAATGAGAACCTGCTGTATAAAAAAATAAATAAAATAAAATTCAAAAATTCAAAAAAAAAAAAAAAGCCAGTTAAATATTAACAGGATTTCTGGGTCCTAAAAAAGAAAAAAATGAGAGATTTGCTGTAAAGAAAGCAAAGCTTGAAAGCTGGATTAGGAAAGAAAATACCACTTGTGAGCTCATTTTAATTAAGAGATCATACATCCACTGGAACTCAACCACACAGCATTTATCATAGTCTAAGTGGTCCTAATTGTCGCTTCTTCAGATACCGTACAGCTGCCATCTTGGATTGGGTCTGCTTCCTTGTATCAGAGCAGAGCATTATAATATCACAGTTCAGTCGATGGAACAAGGCCCAGGAATGACAGGAAAAAGTGAAATCCAAGCAGCTTTCAGTCCAGCAGAAGTCCAGCCCCTCACACACTCAGCACTTCATTGATAAACCACCCCTCTACCCCCCTTCGGTAACTGGCAGACCATGAAGGGACCGTGATACAGCTTACACCAAAATCTTTGTCTAAAGGCAGCTCCTATAAACAGCGGGGTAATAGCATGATTCATCCATGAGCTCATTCCTGAATCTGTCTCTGGGTGGAAATATGCTTGGTGTGAGGAAAGAAACACGATTTGTGAATGTGCAATTTTCCACAACGAAAAGAGATGTTTTTGGGGAAAATGGGTGGGGAGGAAGGGGGGGGGGGATGGGCTGGGAGCCAGGCAGGCAGCATTTAGGCCTAGAGGCCCTCTCTAAAAATAGAAGAAGCTGTTCTCTGTGTCACTAAATGATCAGCTCAGGAAATGGACTCAAGAGGATGACCTCATCTGAAATGCCCCAATGCCAGAAAGCTAAGGACATAAACACCATGTGGAGGCTGCTATTTTAAAACACGCCCCCTGAGCTACCTTGTGCTCCACTGGGACGCCATTTTCTTCATCACACGGTCTCTGATGTGTTTATAATAAAACTGACCCAGTGACTTTCAATCAGGTGTGGTTATCTGAGTGGGTCTGTACCCACACACGTCTCAGAAACTGTTTCTTGCTGAAATCACTAGCTTGGTTATTTTACATAGCCCCGAATCACAGGTTAACTGGGTTCATTCCTAATTCCTTTTGTTTGCATCCGTACATACAGAAATGCCTACTGATGTCCATATGTTTCAGGAAATAAGAGCATGTGGGCACCCACGTCACTCCCCTTATGCACAGTCCTGGGGCTGGTCCTCAATACGATGCCTGCATCTCCCCCTCAGCAGTGGGCTGTTATCCCAAAGCTTACGAGTCGGCCCTCTGGAACTCAGAATGCACTTCCCACTGACACGATGTTATAAATGGCCATTAGCCCACACAATGCCCTTTTGGCCTACAATGTAACTGAACCAGCCCAAGAGTACCAGCAAGAGCTGTGGTTGCAGGAGCAGCAGGTCAGAGGGGGTAAGAGGGCGAAGAAATAAGAGAAAGTTGGGTTTGTCTCGTGGTTTCCCGGTTTGGGGCTGACCCTCCATAACATTTTTTTTTTTTTTTAAATTTATTCTTGGCTGTGTTGGGTCTTCGTTTCTGTGCGAGGGCTTTCTCTAGTTGCGGCAAGCGGGGGCCACTCTTCATCGCGGTGCGCGGGCCTCTCACTATCACGGCCTCTCTTGTTGTGGAGCACAGGCTCCAGGCGCGCAGGCTCAGTACTTATGGCTCATGGGCCCAGTTGCTCCGCGGCATGTGGGATCTTCCCAGACCAGGGCTCGAACCCGTGTCCCCTGCATCGGCAGGCGGATTCTCAACCACTGCGCCACCAGGGAAGCCCCATAACATTTTAAAAGAGGTCAAGTTTGCCTTATTTCCACCTCCCTCTCTGAGCCTCCTTTTCCTTCTCAGGATCCTTCCTTCCAAGCTGTTCCTATTTTTTCACAATTTCCTCTCGCTCTCTCTACTTCTGAACTCATAGATTCCTTTACAGCTCCCAGATTTTCCACTCCTGGTCCCATGGTGATGGCACAGCAGCCCAGAGGATGGGGTGAGGGCTAAGGAGCAGGAGAAGGGGCAGTGGTCTTAGAGGTGTGGATGACCTGTTGATCAAGTGGGGTTTGCCTACTTAGGAAAGTCGAGCATCTTGCTTGCAATCCATTTCATAAGTGGAGGGTCGCCAAGCCAAACCACAAATCCACGCTAGAAAAGAGAAGGCAATGACTAATGTGGATAAAAGGCAACGAGACTCAGACAGGCCTTGGCAACTGGTTGAGAGAAGAGGAGCTGGTTTAAGGCTGGGACTCTTCCCAGAAAATGGCATAATTTACAAGCTTAATCTGAGAAGAGTGTTTACAGCTATGGAGGGTTTGATGTTTCAGTTATAGTGAAAAAGGCAGGCAACATCTGTTCCTCTTCTCAGCAACCAGCTTCTAATAGCTTGTTTTGAAAGGTGGGATTTGGCAGGGCCTCTTAGCACTAGCAAGAAAGATCAAAACAAAACAATCATCTTGTCATATTCCCTATAAGCCCATGCACTAGGGGGAAAAAAAAGACTGGAAGGAAATAGACCAAAATGTTAATGATGCCTTTGAGGTGAGCCTCAGTAATTTTTAGCCTTCCTTTTATTTTTATGTACTTTCCCGATTTTTAAAAATAAGCATGTACCATTGAGGAAAACAACGTAAAGACCAAGTAAAAAAGCAGAGCTGCAGATGAATCCCTTTTGTTTGTAGAAACACTCACTGGCTACCTCACTATGAACAGGATTGAGATTTGCCATGTTGGGGCACATCTAGAAAGACTGCTCAAGTAGCTCTGTGTTACCAAATGTTACCAAAGTTAACATTTAATGAGTATCTACTAACAGGCTGGCCGGGTTCTCTGAGTGTTCATACCTAATTTTCCAGTTAATGTTCTCAGAACTCTGAGGTTGACATTATAGCCGATTTTATAGGTGAGTAAGCCTGGGACCAGAAAGGTTAGTTAATTTGCTGGGACCAAGGATCCTGTCCGAACCAGCTCTCTCCCATGCCGATGGCTCCTGGCTTCAGGGATGGATAAGGGCTGTGGTTTCACTGATGGGGCCATGAGGGACAGAGTGGACATGAGTGGGCTTCTCGTCCCCACTCCCACTTTTCTGGAATAACTCTGATGTTAGGGGTTTTATTTACTGGTGTTCTGTGTAAACCTGTGTCAGAAGAATGGTTTTTTTCAGGGAAAAAAGAAAAAGTCTGCAAACCACAGGACTAGACAGTCTCCGAGGTCCTTCTCGCTCTAAAA